>NC_044390.1:52877576-53477576 GCF_006542625.1 Nomascus leucogenys | reverse complement strand
CAAACTCCACCTCCCAGGTTCACGCCATTCTCCTGCCTCAGCCTCCCGAGTAGCTGGGACTACAGGTGTCCACCACCACACCAGGCTAATTTTTTTATTTTTAGCAGAGATGGGGTTTCACCGTGTTAGCCAGGATGGTCTCGATCTCCTGACCTCATGATCCTCCTGCCTCAGCCTCCTAAAGTGCTGGGATTACAGGCGTGAGCCACCACGCCCAGCCTCAAGCGATTTTTGGGTCTCAGCCTCCCACATAGCTGGGATTACCCTCCCCAGGCTCCGGTGATCCTCCCACCTTAGCCTCCTGAGTAGCCAGGACTACAGGTACACACCACCATGCCCAGCTAATTTTTTTTTTTTTTTTGAGACGGAGTCTCACTCTGTCGCCCAGGTTGGAGTGTAGTGGCACGATCTTGGCTCATTGCAAACTCCACCTCCCAGGTTCATGCCATTCTCCTGCCTCAGCCTCCCAAGTAGCTGGGACTACAGGCGCCTGCCACCACTCCCAGCTAATTTTTTGTATTTTTTAGTAGAGACGGGGTTTCGCCATGTTAGCCAGGATGGTATCGGTCTCCTGACCTCGTGATCCACCCACCTCGGCCTCCCAAAGTGCTGGGATTACAGGTGTGAGCCACCGTGCCCAGTCAATTTTTTTTTTTGAGACGGAGTCTCTGTCGCCCAGGCTGGAGTGCAATGGTGCAATCTCAGCTCATTGCAACCTCCACCTCCCTGGTTCAAGCAATTCCCCTGCCTCAGCCTCCCAAGTAGCTGTGATTAGAGAAGGGACAAGAGTGAGTCCAGGTCAGGCAAGCCACCACGCCTGGCTATTTTTCGTATTTTTAGTAAAGATGGGGTTTCGTCACGTTGTCCAGGCTGGTCTCGAACTCCTGGCCTCAAGTGATCTGTCCGCCTTGGCCTCCCAAAGTGCTGAGATTACAGACATGAGCCACTGCACCAGGCCTAAAGACACTCTTAATTCCTCCTTTCCACTCCTCAGAACTTTCATTTCTTGTTTTCTTTAGTAAAATGCCGAGCACCGTGTTAACAGGCATTCCTGCCTTGTTCCAATTCTGAAAGAGAACGTTTCAATGTTCATCATTGATCACTTGGATCCAATTAATTTTTAAACCCTGGTGCCTCATTTCATTCCCACCAACAGCATAGCTCGGCTGATTCGAAAGGTATTGATTTGAGCCGTCTCCTCCTCCCTCCAATTAATTATGCCATGCTGCTTCTGTCTTCTCTTGCCCTCTCTTCTCTGTGGCCCCCTCTTTTTTTTTTAATTTTTTATTCTTTTAGACACACTTTTGCTCTTGTCATCCAGGCTGGAGTGCAATGGCATCATCTCAGCTCACTGCAACCTCCGCCTCCCAGGTTCAAGCGATTTTCCTGCCTTAGCCTCCCAAGTAGCTGGGATTATAGGCATGAGCCACCACACCTGACTAATTGTGTATTTTTAGTAGAGACGGGGTTTCACCATGTTGCCCAGGCTGGTCTTGAACTCCTGACCTTAGGTGATCCACCTGCCTTAGCCTCCCAAAGTGCTGAGATTACAGGCGTGAGCCTCCACACCTGGCCAGCCCCCTCTTTTATTTATTTATTTATTTATTTATTTACTTACTTACTTACTTACTTATTTTTGAGACAGTCTTTGTCACCCAGACTGAAGTGCAGTGACAAGATCTCAGCTCACTGCAACTTCCATGTGGCCCCCTCTTAACTTCATTCCCCTCCAGGTGCATCTGCATTTGGACCCTTCGCAAACCCTGTCTGACTCTCTGTGTCTTTCCATCTCTCTTCTCTTGGCTTCCAATTTCATGCTTTCTCTCCACCACCCTAGGAAACCCACGAAGAAAAATAATTGAAAGAGAAGTGATGGGAGATAATGTACAGGCTGGTGAAAAGTACAACACCCCCACCTGCAGAGCGAGGCTCCCACTGCCAGCAAATGCAGACACATCCTTCCTGCTTTGCTGAGCTCCAGGGCCTCCCCAGGGACCCTGCTTTTATCAAAACCTGCCCACCCCCTGTGCCAAAAGCAGCGATGAAAACATCTGGGCTTTAGATGAGAAGAGTTTCACTGCACAGCATCTGTCCAGCTCAGCTTTTGAATGGAGAATGAATGGTAAGAGCTTTTTTTTCTTCTTGTGAGATGGTGTCTCACTCTGTCACCCAGGCTGGAGTGCAGTGGCACGATCACAGCTCACTGCAGCCTCAAACTCCCCGGGCTCAGGTGATCCTCCCACCTTAGCCTCCTGAGTAGCCAGGACTACAGGTACACACCACCATGCCCAGCTAAGTTTTTTTTGTTTTTTTTTTTTTGAGATGGAGTCTCCCTCTGTCGCCCAGGCTGGAGTGCAATGGCGCAATCTTGGCTCATTGCAACCTCCACCTCCCTGATTCAAGCAATTCCCCTGCCTCAGCCTCCCGAGTAGCTGGGATTACAGGCGCACGCCACCACACCCAGCTAATTTTTTTGTATTTTTAGTAGTGATGGGGTTTCACCATGTTGGCCAGGCTGTTCTCAAACTCCTGACCTCAGGCAATCTGCCCCCTTCGGCCTCCCAAAGTGCTGGGATTACAGGCATGAGCCACCGCGCCCGGCCCCAGCTAATTTTTTGTACTTTTTGTAGAGATGGGGTTTCACCAGGTTTCCCAGTCTGCTCTTGAACTCCTGGGCTCCAGCAATTCTCCCACATTGGCCTCCCAAAGTGCTGGGATTACAGGCATAAGGTACCCGCACCTGGCTGGGCAGAGCTTTTTCTAGCAGTCCCAATCCAAGGCAAACTTGCTTGGTCTTCAGATAAATTCCCAGTCCTTACGGGGTGCATTTGATGCTCCTGGCACTGTGCAAAGCTCCATGGAGTAGACGGATATTGATGAGACGTCAATTTGTTCAGCCAGTGTTTGCTGGTGCCATCTGGATGCTGGGAACTAAGCTTGTCATCAGGTTCTGCCAGGAGACATGGTCCCTAGCATGGGAAGTGGGAATGAATAAGCAGGCAGAGGAAGTCAAGGACGATTATGAGGCGATGAGAAGGGCCCTGTGACAGAGAGGGATGGAAGGGGCGGGGGAATCTGCTTCCTGGAGGAGGCAACACGAGAGCCAAGATGTAAAAGAGGTGGAGCCAGGCATGGGGAGAGATGAGGGACAGGCATTCACAGGACAGGTGCAAAGGCCCTGAGGTGGGGCTGTGTCTGGTGTGTTGGAGAAGCAAAGAAGGCTGGTGTGAATGAGTGAGGGAGAGAGAGGAAAAGAGAGAAAGGGAACCGGGGGTGGTGACTCACCCCTGTAATCCCAGCACTTTGGGAGGCCAAGGCGGGCAGATCACCTGAGGTCAGGAATTCGAGACCAGCCTGCCCAACCTGTTGAAATCCCGTCTCCACTAAAAAATTACAAAAATTAACCAGGGGTGGTAGTGCACACCTGTAGTCCCAGGTACTCCGGAAGCTGAGGCAGGAGAATCACTTGAGCCTGGGAGGCAGAAGTTGCAGTGAACCAAGATTGTGCCACTGCACTCCAGCCTGGGCAAAAGATCGAGACTCTGTCTCAAAAGAAGAAGAAGAAGAAGAGAGAGAAAGGGAACTGCAGGGGAAGGTCGTTCAGGGCCTCAGGGCGGGGGGTGGAGAAGGCTCTGGAATTTACTCTGAGATGGACAGACAGAGAGATGGAGAGAGAGTGACTGAGAAGGAAGAAGAGATGGGGTTTCAGCTCTGCAAGACAGAGCTGAGACTCCAGCCCAAGCCTAAGCGGCCACGGAGGTCTTGTTCTCACCCATGTCTCCCCACCCCCAGACCTCTCTCTGATGCCCCCAACTGCACTGGCAGGGAGTGACCACCTTGAGCAGAAAAAGGAATCAAAACACTGTGGGCAGTCCATAAACATGAGTGAGTCAGTACGTGGTGGAGGGAGCGAGGGAGGGATGGAGTCGGGGGTGGGGAGGGGGGCAGGCCAGCAGGGATACAGACTATGCCAGGCCTCCTGATCACAGGGAAGAGTGTGGGCTATACTATGAGGGTAATAGGGAGCCACGGGAGGGCTTTGAGCAGAGGAGGGGTGTGATCTGCTTTATGATTTTTTTTTTTTTTGAGACAGAGTCTCGCTCTGTCGCCCAGGCTGGAGTGCAGTGGTGCGATCTCGGCTCACTGCAAGCTCTGCCTCCCGGGTTCACACCATTCTCCTGCCTCAGCCTCCTCAGTAGCTGGGACTACAGGCACCCACCACCACGCCTGGCTAAATTTTTTTGTATTTTTAGTAGAGACGGGGTTTCACATGTTAGCCAGAATGGTCTCGATCGCCTGACCTCGTGATCCGCCTGCCTCAGCCTCTCAAAGTGCTGGGATTACGGGCGTGAGCCACCGCGCCTGGCCTGCTTTATGATTTTAAGAATCCATCTGGGGCTCCCTAGGGGAGCAGGGATGGCTGGGGGCAGGAGTGTAGGTGGCAGGGAGCCAGGGCAGCATCCACACAGGATACAGCAGGCCCCTTGGGAGCTCAGTGAGGCTCAGTTTCATTCTGGAGCCTGAGACTGCAGGACCTGCTGATGCACTGGACATGCAAGGTAAGGAAAGAGAAGGGACAAGAGTGAGTCCAGGTCAGGTGCAGTGGCTTATGTCTGTAATCCCAGCACTTTGGGAGGCTGAGGCGGGAGGATTGCTTGAGGGAGACCAGAAGTTTGAGATCAGCCTGGGCAACACAGTGAGACCCCATCTCTACAAAAATTTTTAAATGAGCTGGGCATAGTGGTGTGTGCCTGTAGTCCCAGCTACTCAGGAGGCTGCAGTAGGAGGACTGCCTGAGCCAAGGAGATGGAGGCTGCAGTGAACTATGACTGCACTACTGCACTCCAGCCTGGGTCTGGGTGACAGAGTGAGACTCTGTCTCTTTTTTAGTTTGTTTGTTTTGTTTTGTTTGTTTGAGACAGAGTCTCCCTCTGTTGCCCAGGCTGGAGTGCAGTGGCATAATCTCGGCTCACTGCAACCTCCGCCTCCTGGGTTCAAGTGATTCTCGTGCCTCAGCCTCCTGAGTAGCTCGGATTACAGGCACTCGCCACCACGCCCCGCTAATTTTTTGTATTTTTAGTAGAGACGGGGTTTCACCATGTTGGCCAGGCTGGTTTTGAACTCCTGACCTCAAGTGATCTGCTTGCCTCAGCCTCCCAAGGTGCTAGGATTACAGGTGTGGGCTACCACGCTCGGCTGACCCTGTCTCTTAAAAAAATAAAGAGGGCCGGGCACGGTGGCTCACGCCTGTAATCCCAGCACTTTGGGAGGCGGAGGCGGGTGGATCACGAGGTCAGGAGATCGAGACCATCCTGGCTAATACGGTGAAACCCCATCTCTATTAAAAATACAAACAATTAGCCGGGCATGGTGGCGGGTGCCTGTAGTCCCAGCTACTTGCGAGGCTGAGGTGGGAAAATGGCATGAGCCCGGGAGGTGGAGCTTGCAGTGAGCCGAGATCATGCCACTGCACTCCAGCCTGGGCGACAGAGCAAGACTCCATCTCAAAAAAAACAAAATAAAAAAATTAAATAAAATAAAATAAAGAGTGTATCCAGGAATCAGGACCCAGGCAACTGTGTGATAGTGGAGCCACCAACAGGATGGAGAAGTGGCAGATCTCAGGGCGAGTAACTATTCTAAGAGCCAGGTTTTGGCCTTGTGAGTGTGAAATGCCTGCAAGGCACTCAGTGGAAATCTCCAATGCCATTGGATACTGAGGTCTGGAGCTCTGGGGAGATGCGGGCTGGAGACACCAATGGGACAGTCGACAACACGCAATGAGGTGTGGCCATCTGGGGCAAGGGCATAGATACAAGGTCAAGGGACACCCTGCTCTTCCAGGACCATCAAAGCCAAGACATCACACCCAGGGGTCCACCCTTTACAACTCTGTCCATGCCCAACGCCAGTCCCTGTTATCAGGTCAGCAGGAATGCTACCTGCAGGGAATATGGAATTCAGGGTCCTTGGGCTTACCATAGGTGCTCCTCTTCTTCTCTCAAGTGCTTATTTATTTATTTATTTATTTATTTATTTATTTATTATTTGAGATGGAGTCTCACTCTTTCACTAGGCTGGAGTGCAGTGGCGCGATCTTGGCTCACTGCAACCTCTGCCTCCTGGGTTCAAGCAATTCCTCTGCCTCAGCCTCCCAAGTAGCTGGGACTACAATGCCCAGTTAATTTTTTTTTTGTTGTATTTTAGTAGAGATGGGGTTTCACTGTGTTGGCTAGGATGGTCTTAATCTCCTGACCTCGTGATCCACCCGCCTCCGCCTCCCAAAGTGCTGGGATTACAGTCAAGTGCTCATTTACAGATGGGAAGACTGAGTTTCTGAGAGTTTGGGGCAGCAGGCAGCAGGGCAGGGGAGGGGGACAAGGCTGGGATGTGAAGTGGGCCTGGACTAACTCTCAGAATAGGCCATTTCTGCAATGCAGACATCTGTGTAATCGTTCATTCATTCAATGAACATAGCCTGGATCCACACCCGTGCCCATCTCGCGCTGATCTGAAAGGGGACGTTTCTGCTGGGTGTGGTGGCTCACGCCTGTAATCCCAGCACTTTGGGAGGCCGAGGTGGGCAGATCACCTGAGGTCAGGAGTTCCAGACCAGTCTGGTCAACATGGTGAAACCCCGTCTCTACTAAAAATACAAAAAGAATTAGCCAGGCATGGTGGCGCATGCCTGTAGTCAGTCCCAGCTACTTGGGAGGCTGAGGCAGGAGAATCACTTGAACCTCGGAAGCAGAGGCTGCAGTGAGCCGAGATCACACCACTGCACTTCAGCCTGGGCGCAACAGAGTGAGACCCCATCTCAAAATAATAATAATAATAATAATAAAATAATAATAATGATGATGAAAGGGAACATTTCAACGTTCACCATTGATCACTCGGATCCAATTAATTTTTAAGCTCTGGTGCCCCATTTTCTTCTGGCCCCATTTTCTTCTGGCCAACAGCTCGGCTAATTCCAAAGCTATTGATTGAGCCTTCTCATCCCTCCACTTAATTTGCCAGTGCTGTCTCTATCTTCTCTTGCCCTGTTTTCCCTGCGGCTCCTTCTTTGCCAAGGTCAAGGGTCCAGCGAGAAAGGAGGATCTCGCTCAGCACAGGGAATTGGAGGAAGGACATTCCTGGCTGAGGGCAGGGTGTGTGCAAAGGCTCTGAGATTGGACCTCTTATTGAACTTAATTGTAGCTGTCAGGCTGCCTGGGGCAGAGAAATCGATGAGGGCAACCTTGGCTTATCGCCTATAAAATGAGGATAAAAAATAATGGTTTCTGCCTGGCGCGGTGGCTCACGTCTGTAATCCCAGCACTTTGGGAGGCCAAGGCGGGCAGATCACCTGAGGTCAGGAGTTCAAAACCAGCCTGGCCAACATGGTGAAACCCTGTCTCTACTAAAAGTTTAAAAATTAGCTGGGCGGCCGGGCGCGGTGGCTCACGCTTGTAATCCCAGCACTTTGGGAGGCCGAGGCGGGTGGATCACGAGGTCAGGAGATCGAGACCACGGTGAAACCCCGTCTCTACTAAAAATACAAAAAATTAGCCGGGCGTGGTGGCGGGCGCCTGTAGTCCCAGCTACTCGGAGAGGCTGAGGCAGGAGAATGGCGTGAACCCGGGAGGCGGAGCTTGCAGTGAGCCGAGATCGCGCCACTGCACTCCAGCCTGGGTGAAAGAGCAAGACTCCGTCTCAAAAAAAAAAAAAAAAAAAAAAAAAAATTAGCTGGGCGTGGTGGCGGGCACCTGTAATCCCAGCTACTCAGGAGGCTAAGGCAGAAGAATCGCTTGAACCCAGGAGCCTGGGGCTGCAGTGAGCCGAGATCGCGCCGCTGCACTCCAGCCTGGGCAACAGAGTGAGATTCTGTCTCAAAAACAACAACAATAACAACAATGACAACAGATAATAATAATAATTAATAATAATAATGGTTTCCCAGAGAATTAAATGGGACGAAGACAACATCAATCTTTTGAAAGTTCCAGGCCCTGCCCTGCAGGTATGTAGGGTGGAAATAACACTAGGCAGCAAAATGACTGGATGGGCCTGGAGTGGTTGGATGGGATTGGATGGATCATAAACAAAGTGATTGGATTGGTCAAGAGGAGGAGACGGAAGCGGGAAATAAAGGGAGACGAAGGAACGTAATAGGTTCAGACCCAATGGAGGCGGAGTTCCGGACTCAGAGACGGGGCCTCAGCCCAAAGTTCCCAGAGTGGCCAGCGGGGGTCAGCACTAAGCCACTGGGCGATCCCAGGGCTGGGAGCAGCGGGGAACCAGGGACCCTCTGTGACCCTCTGAGGGAGGTTAACTTATTTAACATGTCCCTGCAGTGTGCCAGACATGGAACAGAACTCTACAAGCACTCATTTAATCCCCATAATAGAGTTTGCACATGGGGAAACTGAGAACAACAACGTTAAGTCGCTCACCCAACGTCACACATCAGGGTAGTGGCAGAGCTTGAATTTGAATTTAGGAAGCCTAGCAGAGGCCCTTAATCTCTAAGCTCTACTGGCTCTCCTTCCCCTAAATCTCCTAAAATGATAGTTTAAAACGTTTTTTAAGGTGGCGGGGGTGGGGTGCGGGCACGGGCATGGTGGCTCACGCCTGTAATCCCAGCACTTTGGAAGGCCAAGGTGGGCAGATCACTTGAGGTCAGGAGTTCGAGACCAACATGGCCAACATGGTGAAACCGCGTCTCTACTAAAACTACAAAAATTAGCCAGGTGTGGTGGCACCTGTAGTCCCAGTTACTAGGGAATCTGAGGCAGGAGAATCACTTGAACCTGGGAGACGGAGGTTGCAGTGAGCCGAGATCACGCCACTGCTCTCCAGCCTGGGGGACACAGCAAGACTCCGTCCCCCACCAAAAAAAGTCAGGCCAGATGTGGTGGCTCACACTTGTAATCCCAGCACTTTGAGAGGTGGAAAGATTGCTTGGGCTCAGGAGTTCAAGACCAGCCTGAGCAACAATAGTGAGACCTCATCTCTACTTTATTTATTTTATTTATTTATTTATTTTCTGAGTCAGAGTCTCGCTCTGTCACCCAGGCTGGAGTGCAATGGCGCAACCTTCAGCTCACTGCAACCTCTGCCTCCCGAGTTCAAGCAATTCTCCTGCGTCAGCCTCCCGAGTAGCTGAGATTACAGGCGCCTGCCACTGCGCCCAGCTAATTTTTGTATTTTTGGTAGAAATGGGGTTTCACCATGTTGGCCAGGCTGGTCTTGAACTCCTGACCTCGTGATCTGCCTGCCTTGGCCTCCCAAAGTGCTGGGATTACAAGCATGAGCCACCACGCCCGGCCCTCTACTTTAAATATGTATACATTTTTTAAGTCGGAAAAAGTAAGGGCTCCATCTCAACACTTCTTTCTGTGTATCTCACTTATATGCCAACTCTGGAAGTGGGTACCATCATTTCTGTTTTACAGAAGAGGAAACTGAGGCACAAAGGAGTGAGCTGAGGGCCAGGTGGTGTTATGTCCAACCTAAGTATCCTAAGAGCATGTGAAATGCATTTTTGGTTGGGTCTGGCTTGGAAAGGGGCCAGCACGAACCTTGTCTTCTGCAGCCTCCAGTACCTCCGCTGTCGCCACTGGATCCAGCCACGTCCCTAGACCCGCCCTAGCTCAGGGCTACACCCGGACTCACTCTGATCCTCCAAGTCCTGTTTCCCCACTCTAGACTAGCTGGAGACCTCGTGGACTCACACCCAACCTAAGAGGCTGAAGTAGGGAGGGAAGAGAACACTCACCGTGGGGCCTCTCTTTCCTTTGACCCATGAGAAAACCATGGATCAGAGATGCCAAGGCATTTGCCCAAACCACCCAAGTAGTAGGAGACATTGCTGGACCCCAACTCAGGGGTTTGACTTCTCATATCTATAGGACCACCATAAGGGGACTGTCAGGCAGGCCTATCTCGGACCCTCAGTGCCCACAGCTGAAAAGCACTCTGGGGCTCTATGAAAATGCTTTACTGGGCCCGGTGGCTCACGCCTGTAATCCCAGCACTTTGGGAGGCTGAGGTAGGCAGCTCACCTGAGGTTAGGAGTTTGAGATCAGCCTGGCCAACATGGCAAAACTCCATCTCTACTGAAAATACAAAAATTAGCCGGGCGTGGTGACATGTGCCTGTAATCCCAGCTACTCTGGAGGCTGAGGCAGGAGAAGCGCTAGAACCTGGGAGGTGGAGGTTGCAGTGAGCTGAGATGAAGCCACTGCACTCCAGCCTAGGGGATAGAGCGAGACTCTGTTTCCAAAAAAAGAAAGAAAGAAAAAGAAAAAGAAAGAGAAAGAAAGAAAGAAAGAGAAAGAAAGAAAGGAAAGAAAGAGAAAGAAAGAAAGAAAGAAAAGAAAGAGAAAGAAAAGAAAGAAAGAAAGAAAGAAAGAAAGAAAGAAAGAAAGAAAGAAAGAAAAGAAAGCAAGCTTGAGACCCAGAGGCCTGTTCACTTTGACTCCAAAATGCAAAAAGAGAACTGCAAAGTCCAAATGAATCGATGTTTAATTACATTCAGACACAGGATGTCACCTTTATTTGGGTTAAATTCAATGCATCTAGAAACAGCCTGGGGTTGATTCGCTATCCCGTGAAAGACCTCAGGCAGATTGCCACCAGCTTCCAGAGAGCTACTTGTTGCCAGTAGATTTCCAGAATAAAATGATAAATTACAAGAATTAAGTAACACCAGGTGAGCGCTTAGCATACGCAGGCTTACATGTTTTAATTCTTTTAATTCCCACAGCGACCCTACCAGTTCAATTGATGGCGAAACCAAGGCCCACGGAGGTCGCACCTCTGGGGAAGAGACAGAGCTGAGATTTGAACCCCACCAAGTTTGGTGTCTGTGCCCTTGACTCCTCAACCTCACGTTTTACAATAAGGTCATTAGTAGAAAGGGAGGTGCGGGGACGTTGGTGACCGTTAGACTTGGTGCGGGTCTGGATGTCGAGACATGGTGCTGCTTGGGGGCCCAGACCTGGGTGGGAATTGGAAACTGGGTCTGGACCCAGCTTGGTCACCTCCACCGGGGTAACACTGCACGCCACTTCGGTAGGTCACATCCAGCTCGGGATCTGGACCACGTGGCTGGGATGCAGCACAGCCCCTGACCACGCCCCTGTGACTGCCGCTGCTTGGACCACGGCTGGCGACCAATGAGAAGGCGCACATCAAAAGCTCCGCCTACAAGGCCCTTCTTGCTTGCTGATTGGCCATTTCAGCTTCCCATCACTTCTCCCATCCTCTGGCCTACAGCCTCCCTGGAATTTTTCCCACACATCTCCCCTGCAGGCCTTTGCACACGCTGCTCCCACAGCCAAATATACCCTTTCCCCTCTTCTCCAGGATAAACTGCTTTATCCCCCTGTCTCTGCTGAGATGTCCCCTCCTCCAGGAAGCCTTCCCTGACTCCCAAAACTGAGTGGAGGAGGTCAGCTGCTCTCACCACATTAGTTTTCTTATTTGCCTCCCAAGCAAGCTACAAGCTTCTTAGAAGCCAGGACTGGGTCTCAGAAAGCTTTGTCTCTCCATTGCCTCACATAGTAGGTACTCAAGAAACGTATGTCAAATGGAATACTTAATGAATTAATCTGGTCTCAAAGATTGAGGAGCACTGAGCTAGCAGTTAGGAGATAGAAAATCCTGAAGGCAGGGCTGGGACACCCGCTGCTGGCTTGGCACAGGGTCTAACACACAGTGAGTGCTCAATACATGTGTGTGGAATGGAGGAGGGAAGGGACATGTACGTCATCCCTGAGGACGGCCCACAGTATGTGCTCAATGTTGGCTCACTGCACCATTTCATAGTCCCCCGCAGCCCCAGGGACCTAAATCAGTCTTATCCCAGTTCCAGCCTGTCCAGTTGGCCACCTCTTTCCCCATTTGCCCCCCATTGCCAGCCCTGAGGGTGGTGGTGGGAGCATGATTTCACTCTTTCGCCCAGAGTGAAGTGCAGTGGTGTGATCTCAGCTCACTGCAACCTCCACCTCTGGGGTTCAAGCAATTCTCATGCCTCAGCCTCCCAAGTAGTTGGGACTACAGGTGTGTGCCACCACACCTGACTGATTTTTGTATTTTTAGTACAGACAGGGCTTTGCATGGTGGCCAGACTGGCCTCAAACTCCTGACCTCAAGTGATCTGCCTGCCTCAACCTCCTGAAGTGCTGGGATTACAGGAGTGAGCCACCACACCCAGCCCAAGCCATATATTTTAAAGCAAAAGTATTCGGCTAAGCCTGGTGGCTCATGCCTGTAGGCCCGGCACTTTAGGAGGCCGAGGCAGGTGGATCACAAGGTCAGAAGTTTGAGACCAGCCTGGCCGACATAGTAAAACCCCATCTCTACTAAAAATACAAAAAATCAGCTGAGTGTGGTGGTGGGCGCCTGTAATCCCAGCTACTTGAGAGGCTGAGGCAGGAGAATTGCTTGAACCCAGGAGGCAGAGGTTGCAGTGAGATGAGATCATGCCACTGCACTCTAGCCCGGGTGACAGTGTGAGACTCCATCTCAAAAAAAAATTATATTTGTATATATAATATTATAATATATATTATATATAAGAAGGTGTGGTTGCAATTGATTCTCTCAGAGTGGAAGTTGATGGTGACTATATATTATATATAATATTATATATTACATATTATATATTACATATAATATTATATATTACATATAATATTATATATTACATATAATATTATATATTACATATAATATTATATATAATATATAGTCACCATCAACTCCCACTCTGAGAGAATCAATTGCAACCACACCCTCTCCTCCCAAGAGACCCCCTGTGGTCCCCTTCAGAGCCCCCAGTTCCTCTACCCAGGGCACCTCCTGCTCTCACCCCTTCTTCCAGCCCATTCATGATCACCTGGAGAGTCTGTATCTAGTTCTGTCTCCCTGAGCCTGGAGGATCCTTGAGGCCAGGCTGGAGTGAGAGTAGCACAGAGGGTTTGGCTGGTGGTAGTTGGGAGGGGGATTGTTGAGTAAATGAATGCATCATCTGACTGGCAAACTCCCACGCACTCCTGAAAACCCCAGTTGCAAAGTCCAGTTTTTCAGGATAAGTTCCCTGTCTCCCCAGACATAGTCCCCACTTTCCCAGCTCCTGGCTTCGCCCTCTATCCCAGCCCTGACATCACAGAGATGGGAGACTTCTGTGTCCAGCTGATCTTCCTCCAGACCAATGTCTCCTTGGGCACCAGGACTGAGACTGCTTGGGTTTGCCAGCATCACCCAGCACAGGAAAGTTGTCAGGGAGTGTTTATTGAATGAATGAATGAATGAATGAATGAATGAATGGATCTGTTGCAGGGCCTACAGTCAGTTCCCCTGGGTTCACATCCCAGTCAACGCCCAGGTCACTGAATCTGTCCCTTGATGTCTCTGACCCTCACTTTCCAGGCAACTACACGTGTTTACTCAAAGCCCATGCCCCAGGTGGTTGCGAAGATAAACTAACACACAAATCTCGTGACTAAAGGGACGTCAGGCTCCCTGGCATCCCAGAGCAGGAGTGAATTGCACCCAGGACCAGCAGCTGTGTCCTCCCCCTGCCCCCCTAACAGGTGAATCACCCCACAACTAGCACTAACACCCAGAAAAGGAATGTTGTCAACACAAGTGCTTAGTGAATACTGATACACAGGGTTGGCCTAAGGACAAGGCAAGGAGACAAGAAAGGTAACTATTAAAAATCTAACAACCTGAGCTTGGTACAGTGGCTCATACCTGTAATCCTAGTGCTTTGGGAGGCCAAAGTGGGAGGATTGCTTGAGCCCAGGAGTTTCAGACCAACCTGGGCAACATAGTGAGACCCTGTCTCTACCAAAAAAAAAAAAAATTTTTTTTTCAAATTAGCTGGGCACGTTGCCATGCACCTGTAGTCCCAGCTATTCAGGAGGCAGAGGCAGGAGGATCACTTGAGCCCAGGAGATCAAGGATGCAGTGAGCCATGATCATGCTCCTGGACTCCAGCCTGGGCAAGAGTGAGGCCTTGCCTCTTATAAAAATAAAAAAATACGTGGCCGGATGTGGTGGCTCATGCCTGTAATCTCAGTGCTTTGGGAGGCTGAGGTGGGCCAATCACATGAGGTCAGGAGTTCAAGACCAGCCTGGCCAACATGGTAAACCCCATCTCTACTTACAATACAAAAATTCACTGGGCGTGGTGGTGGGCGCCTGTAATCCCAGCTACTCCGGAGGCTGAGGTGGGAGAATCGCTTGAACCAGGGATGTGGAGATTGTAGTGAGCCGAGATCATGCCACTGTACTCCAGCCTGAGCAACAGGGTGAGACTCCATCGCAAAAAACAAAAAAAAAAAATCTAGACGTGGTGTGGTGGCTTACACCTGTAATCCTAGGAGGCCGAGGCAGGTGAATCGCTTGAGCTCAGGAGTTCAAGACGAGCCTGGGCAACATGACGAAACTCCATCTCTACTAAAAATACGAAAATTAGCCAGGTGTGGTGGCATGCACCTATAGTTCCAGCTACTTGAGAGGCTGAAGTGAGAGGATTGCTTGAACCTGGAGGAAGAGGCTGCAGTGACCTGAGATGATGCCACTGCACTCCAGCCTGGGTGACAAAGTGAGACCCTGTCTAAATGAAAAAAAAAAAGGCCAGGCGTGGTGGCTCACGCCTGTAATCTCAGCACTTTGGGAGGCCAAAGCGGGCAGATCACGAGGTCAGGAGATCGAGACCATCCTGGCTAACATGGTGAAACCCCGTCTCTACTAAAAATGCAAAAAAGAAAAATAGCTGGGCGTGGTGGTGGGCGCCTGTAGTCCCAGCTACTTGGGAGGCTGAGGCAGGAGAATGGCGTGAACCTGGAAGGCGGAGCTTGCAGTGAGCTGAGATAGCGCCAGTGCCCTCCAGCCTGGGCGACAGAGCAAGACTCCGTCTCAAAAAAAAAAAAAAAAAATCTGACAACTGAAATGTTGGTAGGAAACAGCCTAGATATTTGTTATACAGCCATTACAACCCTGGGTACTCACTGGAGAGACGGCGTATATTCACCAAAAGATATGTATAAAAAGGCTTAAAACAGCTTTTTTCTTTAAAGATTTTTTGAGACACAGGATCTCATTATGTTGCCCAATCTGGACTCGAACTCCTGGCCTCCAGCAATCCTCCCGCCTTGGCCCCCCAAAGTGCTGAGATTACAGGCGTGAGCCCCCACGCCTGGCAATCAAAACGACAACTTTATCCACAATTGTCAACACCTTGTTGAGGCTCAGAAAACAAACCCCTAAAATGAAGGTCTCAGAAACACGAGATTTTCTCTGACCTTCTCTCCTGTCTCCAAGGCCCCTTCCCCCCCACCAGGGTTACCATAGAAACTAGAATTCTTTTCACCAAAATAGGACAGAGAAAACAGAACCTCTTTTCCCCAAAGCCAGCCATAAGCCCTAAAAATAGGACTAACTTGCCCTCTGCCCTTTTGTGTAAAAAGTGGCCATAAAGAAATTGGCTGGGCGCGTGGCTTATGCCTGTAATCCCAGCACTTTGGGAGGCAGAGGCAGATGGATCATTTGAGGTCAGGAGTTCGAGACCAGCCTGACCTACATGGTGAAACCCCATCTCTACTAAAAGTACAAAAAAAATTAGCTGGGCACAGTGGCATGCACCTGTAATCCCAGCTAATTGGGAGGCTGAGGCAGGAGAATCACTTGAATCCGGGAGGCAGAGGTTGCAGTGAGCCGAGATCACACCACTGCACTCCAGCCCGGGAGACAAGAGTGAGACTCTGTCACAAAAAAAAAAAAAAAAAAAAAAAAAGAGAGAGAGAGAGAAATGATCTAACCTACCTTGTTTGACTGTACGTCATAAGATCCCCATTCCAGAGAGGGTCTTGCCCTATACCCAGAAGGAAGGAATGCTGCTCAGAGAGGCCAAGAAGAATCTAGACAGACAGGCCTTGCAGGATTTCCCCACTCTGTCTCTGCACATTGAACCTTTTTGCCCAATGTTTGTTTTTGTTTTGTTTTGTGTTTTGTTTTTTGGAGACAGAATCTTGCTCCGTCACCCAGGCTGGAGTGCAGTGGCGTGATCTCAGCTCACTGCAAACTCCTCCTCCCGAATTCAGGTGATTCTCCTGTGTCAGCCCCCCAAGTAGCTGGGATTACAGGCACCCACCACCATGCCCAGCTAATTTTTGTATTTTTAGTACAGATATGGTTTCACCATGTTGGCCAGGCTGGTCTTGAACTCCTGACCACAGGTGATCCTCCCGACTCAGCCTTCCAAAGTGCTGGGATTACAGGCATGAGCCACCGTGCCTGACCAGCCCAATCTTTTTTTTTTTTTTTTGAGACGGAGTCTCGCTATTTCACCCAGGCTGGAGTGCAGTGGCGTGATCTTGGCTCACTGCAGGCTCCGCCCCCCGGGGTTCACGCCATTCTCCTGTCTCAGCCACCCACATAGCTGGGACTACAGGCTCCCGCCACCTCTCCCGGCTAATTTTTTTTTTTGTATTTTTAGTAGAGACGGGGTTTCACCGTGTTAGCCAGGATGGTCTCGATCTCCTGACCTCGTGATCCGCCCGCCTCGGCCTCCCAAAGTGCTGGGATTACAGGCATAAGCCACCACCCCCGGCCCCCAATCTTATTTCTACATCGCTGCTCATACTTTGTTAAAACAAAGCATAAAAACGGACAACTTCCCCGGTGTCTCGGGGGCTTCATTCTGAAGGCTCCCGCATATACACATTAAATAAACTTCAGTGCCTTTTTTCCTGGTAATCAATCGGCCCCATGGCAATGACTTTTCTGTGAACCTTCCGAGGGTCAGGGAAAACTTAACCCCTTTATCCCTGCAACCTGGAAACAACCCAAATGCCCACCAATAAGTGAATGGATAGTGAAAAATTGGTACCCAGTGGTTATGTTTTTTGTTTTTTCTGTTTTTGTTTTTTTGAGATGGAGTCTTGCTCTGTTGCCCAGGCTGGAGTGCAGTGGCCCCATCTCAGCTCACTGCAAGCTCTGCTTCTGGGTTCACGCCATTCTCCTGCCTCAGCCTCCCAAGTAGCTGGGACTACAGGCGCCCGCCACCATGCCCAGCTATTTTTGTTTTTTTTTTTGTATTTTTAGTAGAGACGGGGTTTCACCGTGTTAGCTGGGATGGTCTCGATCTCCTGACCTTGTGATCTGCCCACCTCGGCCTCCCAAAGTGCTGGGATTAACAGGTGTGAGCCATGGTGCCCGGCCGTTTTGTTTTTGTTTTTTCTTTTTTTTTTTTTTTGAGACAGAGTCTTACTCTGTCACCCAGGTTGGAGTGCAGTAGCATGATCTCGACTCACTGCAACCTCTGCCTCCTGGTTCAAGTGATTCTCCTGCCTCAGTCTCCCAAGTAGCCGGGATTACATGTGCCCACCACCATGCCCAGCTAATTTTTGTATTTTTAGTAGAGATGAGGTTTCGCCATGTTGGCCAGGCTGGTCTCAAACTCCTGTCCTCAAGTGATTGGCCCACCTTGGCCTCCCAAAGTGTTGGGGTTACAGGCATGAGCCACTGCGCCCCGCCATGTTTTTTTTTTAAATAGGAAAACCCCACTGAAGTGTTGGTGAGGGTGTGGGCATATTAGAACCCCCATATGATGCTGGTGGGAGCATAAAATAGTGCAGCTGTGTGGAAAACGGTCTGGGTCTGGCAGTTCTACAAAAAGCTAAACACTGGCTGGGTGCTATGGCTCATGCCTGTAATCCCAATACTTTGGGAGGCCAAGGTGGGAGGATCGCTTGAGGCCAGGAGTTCAAGAGTAGCCTGGGAAACATAGGAGGTCCTTATCTCTCAAAAAACAACAACAAAAAAAAATAAAAGTTAAAGGGCTGGGCGTGGTGGCTCATGCCTGTAATCCCAGCACTTTGGGAGGCTGAGGTGGGAGGATCACCTGAGGTTGGGAGTTCGAGACCTGACCAACATGGCAAAACCTCATCTCTACTAAAAATACAGAAATATTAGCCGGGTGTGGTGGCATGCGCCTGTAGTTGCAGCTACTCGGGAAGCTGAGGCAGGAGAATTGCTTGAACCTGGGAGGCAGAGGTTATAGTGAGCTGAGATCATGCCATTGCACTCCAGCCTAGGTGACAGAGCAAGACTCTGTCTCAAAAAAAAAAAAAAAGAAAATGTGTATTCAAACGAAAACTTGTACACAAATGTTCATAGCAAAAAATAGCCAAAAGGTGGAATCACAAGAGCCAATAATCATGACAGCCAAAAGGTGGAAACAACCCAAATGTTTATTAACAGATGAATGGATAAAGCAATGTGGCCCGGCCAGGCGCGGTGGCTCACGCCTGTAATCCCAGCACTTTCAGAGGCCGAGGTGGGCAGATTACAAAGTCAGGAGATCGAGACCATCCTGGCTAACACGGTGAAGCCCCATCTCTACTAAAAATACAAAAAATTAGCTGGGCATGGTGGCGGGTGCCTGTAGTCCCAGCTACTTGGGAGGCTGAGGCAGGAGAATGGCGTGAACCCGGGAGGCAGAGCTTGCAGTGAGCCGAGATCACGCCACTGCGCTCCAGCTTGGGCGACAGAGCGAGACTCCATCGCAAAAAAAAAAAAAAAAAAAAAAAAATAGAAATGTGGCCCATCCATATACAGGAATATGATTCAGCCATAAAAAAGGAATAACGTACGGACATAGGCTACAATGTGGGTGAAGCTGGAAAACATTATGCTGTGTGAAGGAAGCCAGCTGCAAAAGGCCACTTACTGCCTGAAATGCCTAGAGTGGGCAAATCCTTAGGACAGAAAGCTGATTTGTGGTTGTGAGGGACTGGAGGCGGAGGGGACACGGGGGCAGTGCATAATAAGGAGTTACTGCTGTTGAGGATAGCGTTTCTTTTCTTTCTTTTTTTTTTCAATTTTTATTTAAAAAATTATAGGCTAGGCGCAGTGGCTCATACCTGTAATCCCAGCACTTTGGGAGGCTGAGGTGGGTGGATCACCTGAGGTCAGGAGTTCAAGACCAGCCTGGCCAACATGGCGAAACCCTGTCTCTACTAAAAATAAAAAAAATAGCCAGGCATGGTGGTGCATGTCTGTAATCCCAGCTACTCAGGAGGCTGAGGCAGGAGAATTGCTTGAACCTGGGAGGCAGAGGTTACAGTGAGCTGAGATGGTGCCACTGTACTGCAGCCTGGGTGACAAAGCAAGACTCCGTCTCAAAAAAAAAAAAAAAATTCCGAATAGAGAGATAGGTTTTCCTTATGCTGTCCAGCCTGGTCTCGAATTCCTGGGCTCAGTGGATCTGCCTGCCTCTGCCTCCCAAAGTGCTGGGATTACAGGCATGAGCCACCATGCCCGCCCTAGGACAGAGTTTCTTTTTAAGAGGACGAAAGTATTCTGGAACTAGATATTAACGAGGGTGGCAGGACGTTGTAAATGCACTAAATGTCACTGATTTGTACACTGCAAAATGGTTAAAATGGAGGCCGGGTGCAGTGGCTCATGCCTGTAATCCCAGCACTTTGGGAGTCTGAGGCAGGTGGATCACCTGAGCTCAGGAGTTTGAGACCAGCCTGGGCAATATGGCAAAATCCCATCTCTACAAAAAATACAAAAATTAGCCAGCAGAGGTGGCCTGCACCTGTAGTCCCAGCTAGTCAGGAGGCTGAGGTGGGAGGACTGCTTGAGCCCTGGAGGCAGAGGTTGCAGTGAGCTGAGATTGTGCCACTGCACTCCAGCCTGGGTAACCTGACCCTGTAATCCCAGCACTTTGGGAGGTCAAGGTGGATCTCTTAAGCCTAGGAGTTTGAGAGCAGCCTGGGCAACAAGGAGATGCCGTCTCTACAAAATATACAAAACATTAGCCAGGCATGGCGGCACACACCTGTAGTCCCAGCTACTTGGGAGGCTGAGGTGGGAGGATCACTTGAGCCCTGAAGGTCAAGGTTGCAGTGAGCTGAGATCAAGCCAGTGCACCTCAGCCTGGGTGATAGAATGAGACCCTGTCTTAAAAAAAAAAAAAAAAAAAAAAAAAAAAAAAAAAAAAGGCCAGGCCAGGTGCGGTGGCTCACATCTGTAATCCCAGCACTTCGGGAAGCTGAGATGGGCGGATCACGAGGTCAGGAGATCGAGACCATCCTGGCTAATGCAGTGAAACCCCGTCTCTACCAAAAATACAAAAAAATTAGCTGGGCGTGGTGGCAGGCGCCTGTAGTCCCAGCTACTCGGGAGGGTGAGGCAGGAGAATGGCGTGAACCCAGGAGGCGGAGCTTGCAGTGAGCCGAGATCGCGCCACTGCACTCCAACCTGGGCGACAGAGTGAGACTCCGTCTCAAAAAAAAAAAAAGGCTGGGCACGGTGGCTCATGCCTGTAATCCCAGCACTTTGGGAGGCCAAGGCTGGCCTGACATCAGGAGTTCAAGACCAGCCTGGCCAACATGGTGAAATCCTGTCTGTTCTAAAAATACAAAACTTCCTGGGCATGGTGTCAGGTGCTTGTAATCCCAGCTACTTGGGAGGTTGGGGCAGGAGAATCACTTGAACCTGGGAGGCAGAGGTTGTAGTGAGTCAAGATCACACCGCTGCAGAGAGAGAGAGAGAGAGAGAGACTCATTCTGTCAAGCAGGCTGGGTTGGAGTGCAGTGGCGTGATCTCAGCTCACTGTAATCTCCACAGCCCAGACTCAAGTGATTCTCCCACCTCAGCCTCCTGAATAGCTGGGATTACAGGCGCCCACAACCACACCTGGCTAATTTTTGTATTTTTAGTAGAGACGGAGTTTCACCATGTTGGCCGGGCTAGTCTCAAACTCCTGACCTCAAGTGATCCACCTGCCTCAGCCTCCCAAAATATTGGGATTACAGGTGTGAGCCACTACACGCAACCTGACCATGTCTATATTAAACCTCAACAAAACTGTTAAAATGAGAAAATAATTGCTGGGAGAAGATGAGAATATCCAGCAGTCCTGAGGGCCCAGGGTTCCATTTTCCCCATAAATGCCATCATCTGACCCCTCTGGGGATGGTGACCTTGAAACAGTCATGGAGCTGGGCCAGAAACCAGAGCCCTGAATTCCATGCCTGGGATTTGAGCAGTGGTCTCAGAGGCTTCTCATTTTCTAGGGAAATGAGCCCCACATGTCCCACACCAGAGTCCTCAAGTTTGGGAGATGCTTTGGGACAGGAAGACCTCATGGCTCCAGGTACTCAGGATGTTATCTCCCAAAAACCTAATGGGGGAGACCTTCACCCCCAAATCAGATCCCCCTAGTGGAGACATTTCTTCAGGCCCTGTAAGACCAACTAATAATAGAATTAATACCAACAGGCTGGTGCAGTGGCCCATGCCTATAATCCCAGCACTTTGGGAGTCCAAGTGGGGCAGATTACTTGAGGTCAGGAGTTCGAGACCATCCTGGCCAACATGGTGAAACCCCATGTCTCCACTAAAAATACAAAAATTAGCCAGGCATGGTGGTGGATAAGGTAATCCCAGCTACTCAGGAGGCTGAGGCAGGAGAATCCCTTGAACTTGGGAGGCGGAGCTTGCAGTGAGCCGAGGTACACCACTGTGCTCCAACATAGCCTGCTTGACAGAACAAGACTCTCTCTCTCTCTCTGAGAATTATTCTGGCATGGGCGACAGAGCAAGAATCCGTCTCAAAAAAAAAAAAAAAAGAATTAGTACCAACAATCATAACTCACAGTGTGGGCAGAAGGAAGTGGATAGACTTCCATTCAGAAGATCCTGGGTTCAAATCCTGAACCCATCCATAAATACACAAGGAAGAAAGGAAGGAATGAATGAATAGTGGACAAATAGGCCTTTCAGCCCATTCCAAAAGACTTTATCATATCCCTTCTCAGATGCCCAAGCCTTGTGTTGCACAAGGCCAGGGCCCCAGAGAGGCCTCAGGCTTCCAAAAGTTTCCAGCCTTATAGGGGAGATAGTGCCTGACACAAACACTCCCACTACTATTACTGCTCACAGCAATAACAGAAGAAATCACAGGCAGGCGAGACACAGGGAAGGGAGCCAAGGGGGAGGGACAAGGATAGAGGAAGGATGCCAGAACCAAAAAGAGAGAGAGGAAGTGGAGTGCAAGAATGGTAGACGGCACGTGGCCAGTGGCTGTTACACACTGGCCAGGGAGGAAGTTGGGCTGAACAACCTAGATAATAAACGGCAGTGGGAGGCTGATTCGCCTTCCCAGATCTTTCCCATTTCTGTCCTGCTTTTCTTTGCATACTCCTGGAGACAGGGAGCTCACTCCTGAGGAAGGAGGTTCAATCTTTCCTGGGCATGGGCCACTGTCCAAAAGTTCCAAGCAAGATGATTTGTCAAGTAGTAGCCCCTATGGGTCAAAGGGCTAAAGGGGCCAGGCGCAGCGGCTCATGCCTGTAATCCCAGCACTTTGGGAGGCCAAGGCAGGAGGATCACTTGAGGTCAGGAGTTCAAGACCAGCCTGGCCAACATGGTGAAACCCCATCTCAGCCGGGCATGGTGGCTCAGGCCTGTAATCCCAGCACTTTGGGAGGCCAAGGCGGGCAGATCACGAGGTCAGGAGATCGAGATCACAGTGAAACCGCGTCTCTACTAAAAATACAAAAAATTAGCCAGGCGCAGTGGCGGGCGCCTGTAGTCCCAGCTACTCGGGAGGCTGAGGCAGGAGAATGGCGTGAACCTGGGACGTGGAGCTTGCAGTGAGCCGAGATCACGCCACTATACTTCAGCCTGGGCGACAGAGCGAGACTCCGTCTCTAAAAAAAAAGAAACCCCATCTCTACCAAAATACAAAAATTAGCAGGGCATGGTGGCGGACACCTATAATCCCGCTACTTGGGAGGCTGAGGCAAGGGAATCGCTTGAACCTGGGAGGCAAAGGTTGCAGTGAGCTGAGATTGTGCGATTGCACTCCAGCCTGGGCGGCAGAATGAGACTCCATCTCAATAAAATAAAATAAAATAAAATAAAATAGCTAAAGAGGATTATCTGGGGAGAGAGAGGTACCCATGTGCGCAACACAGGCTGGATCTAGAGTAAGACCCACTTGGGTTCAAAGCTGCTCTACCACTTACAGGCCTGGTGACTTCATCCCTCCAAATCTCAGTTTCCTCTCCTTTCCTCTGGAAGTGACCAAAGTAACTGTGCCTACCTCATTGCTTTGTGCTTGTATGTAATGAGCTAATGCAATAAAATGCCTGGCGCACAGGAGGTGCAGAATAAGTGTTGCTCTGTTCCAGGCAGGCCCAGAGTGCTCCGGTTGTGTCCCAAACACATATGTACTTTCTTACCTCTAAAACTTTGCACGTGCTGTAAAGTTCTGCCTCACCTGCTCTTGCCCCGCCACCCACACAAGGCAAACTCCTACACATCCCTTAAAGCCCTACCTAAAAGATAGGTTTCTTTTCTCTGTTCAAGCCCTGACCTAGAGAGCTGGGAGCATCCATAGGCACCGGGTTCTGATGCGGCCTACTGTCATGTGATGTGAGTTCCTGGAGGGCAGGAGTTCTGACCTACATGCAGCAGGCACACAATCAAAGCTTGTTCAATGAAAAAAAAAATGAATGAATGAATGGTCACTTGGGAGAGGCGGCTCCCAAGCGGACACCCAGGAGTCCGCCAACCCCTTTAGTGCCCGCATCCCCTGCTCTCCACGACCTCAAAGGGCCTGCAGGTGGTCGACAAAAAGGGGCGGGGATGGGGTGGTTCCGGGCGGGGTCTTCAGCCCTTCCGGTGCGGCCCCTTTAAGAGGCGGGGCCTGCGGGGCGGGCGCCGAGAACGTCGGGGCGGCCCGAAGATGGCGGCGGTGGCTGGACCTGGGGCTGCCGCGGCCCCGAGCTCGCTGCTCCTCGTGGTGGGCAGCGAGTTCGGGAGCCCGGGGCTCCTCACCTACGTCCTGGAGGAGCTCGAACGAGGTCGGGCTGGCCCGGGGGCGCGCGGGAGCCCGGGAGGCGGACGCGTTCGCGCGTCTGGGCCCGGGGCCGGCGGGGTGGGGCGGCGGCGGCGGGGCCCGGGCTCCGGGGCGGGGGTCGCGGGCCTGGGGCTGGGTCCCATTCACCGTTAGGCGCACGACGCGCCAAAGGCGGGGTGCCTGTGGGTGCCCGCGGAGGAAGTGGCATCGGGGTCTGGGCTGGGCAGGCTGCCCCGCCCCAACTCCGGGTGAAGATAGGGGAGGGGACACGGGCCTGGGCTTGGGGACCCTTGCAGTTGCACCACGGCTCCGCTTCCCGCCCGACTGGCCCGCCCAGGGGGGAGGGCCTGGGGTCGCTTTGGATCTGCAGGTCTTAGCAGCTTAGAGATTTCCCGGAGGGAGAAGCAGATATGGGGGAGGCTGGGCCTGGAGCCCCGGGGCCCGCTTTCTGTTGCCGCACAAGGAGCTGCTAATTGGGGTGTGGGCGGGTGCGGCCTTCCCTGGGGATTTGGCACCTAGGGAGGTGAGTCATAGGTGCACCTGCCAGGTTCACCTGCAGCCACTTGGCACAGTGGGACTGGCGGGCGTGATGCGCCCGTGGGTGGAGATGGGTGTTCATCCCCTATCTCTCGGAGCATCTGGACCTGCGCGTTTCATTGCGTGTAAAATGGGACAGGAACATGCACCTCGGTTCATGTGCTTGAGGAGTGTTTAGTGAGCACCTGCTATGCGCCAGGCCCTTGGGCAGTGGGCATAGGGCTATGGCCGGGATGATAGACAGGTTCAGCCCTGCCAACACAGGTCTGGTTTGGGGATGGACCCAAAGCGAGTGAGGAGATGGAACAAGCTTCCAGCTCACATGGTGTCAGGAAGGATCAGAAGGCTCTAAGGGACTGAGAGGACAGTCAGTCTTAGCACACGAAGGTGCTGAGGGGGAAGGGCCCGTGGCCAGTAGGAACAGGTGGGGGCGGCAGGGGGATGGACTTCCAGGCAGGGGGAACAGCTGTTGCAAGGGCGGTTAGTGGAAACGGGTCTGGCAGGGCATAGGAGCAGCGAGGAGGTGGAGATGGAGGAGGTGGAGGCTTTGTTGCTGATGAGTCTTGTCTGTAAAATGATGAGGTATGCTCTGGGTCCCCTGGCTCAGCTGCAGTGAGATCTGAAGGTGTTGGGTACTTCTGAGTCTTCAAGCTGTGAGTGAAGGGAGGAGGCTGGGGCGCTCCCCACCCACGGGGTGCTAATTATTGAAATATTCTGGGAGCTGGGGGGCCCGGCTGAACTCCCGCCTTGATCCCTCCTTCCCACCAGGCATCCGGTCTTGGGATGTCGATCCTGGCGTCTGCAACCTCGATGAACAGCTCAAGGTCTTTGTGTCCCGACACTCTGCCACCTTCTCCAGCATTGTGAAAGGTGAGGCTGGAGTCCCCCTGGCTGCTCCCTACCTCTTGTTCATTGGGCAAGTGCCAGCCGTGTGCCAGGCATGGGGAGGTGGGGTGCAGCTATAAATAACAACAGTAATAATACAGTTGAGACCTTTCAAATGCAAGCCCTGACCCAGTGATAACCCCCTCAGTCCTCAGCAACCCACAGTGCAGGAATTCGTGTTTTTGTCCCTGATTGACAGATGAGGAAACTGGCATTGAAGGGGGAAGAGGCAGGGAGATCTCTGAGGAGGGGTTTTTTTGATGAGAAACTGCTATGACTGGTGTGTCCAGTGGAAGGGAAGGGCCCCAGCCAAGACCCAGCAGTGAACAGAACATCTAGAATGGACTGGGCGCGGTGGCTCACGCCTCTGATCCCAGCACTTTGGGAGGCTACAGCGGGCGGATCACTTGAGGTCAGGAGTTCGAGACTAGCCTGGCCAACATGGAGGAACCCTGTCTCTACTAAAAATACAAAAATAACAGCGTGGTGGCAGGCGCCTGTAATCCCAGCTACTCGGGAGGCTGAGGTGGGAGGATCACATGAACCTGGGAGGCAGAGGTTACAGTGGGCTGAGACTGCGCCACTGCACTCCTGCCTGAGTGACAGAGTGGGAGGGACTCTGTCTCAAAAAAAAAAAAAAAAAAAAATCTGGAAGGTGGAGGGGGCACTGAGCAGGCCCTGGAAGATGGAGTGTGGGCCCCTTGCAGGCAGGGACTGAATTTGGTTCACAGCCACAGGCCTGGGTTTACAGTCGGTAGGGAACTGAAAAGGAGTGAGATCAAGAAGGGCCCAGCTCACGAGGCTCCCTTCTGGGGAGACCCAGAGTGAGCAGGGCAGCAGGCGGGCAGGCTTGAGTGTTGCCTGCAGCCGCCCCCTGCTCCTGATGGTCTCTTGAGTCACCTCCCGGCTGCTGCTGGAGAGGAAGGAAGTGTCTGTAGTCTCATTGTCCCAGTGGGTCCTTGTGGCTTCCTGACACTTCATGGGGCAGAAAGTGGAGCTGGAAATCCTGTCTGCTGTGTGTGAACTTCGTGGCCACTTCCGTTCTTTATGCCTTGATTTCCCCACCTGAATGGGGCAATATCCCTGTGTGGCAAAATGCGTGCTAAGCCTGGGTAGGGTGGCTCTAGCCTGTAATCCCAACACTTTGGGAGGTCCAGGTGGGAGGATTGTTTGAGGTCAGGAGTTCAAAACCAGCTGGGGCAACATGGTGAAACCCTGTCTCTACTGAAAATACAAAAATGAGCTGGACCTAGTGGTGCAGCTCCAGTAGCTCCAGCTACTCAGGAGCCCGAGGAGGGAGGATCGCTTTTACCCAGGAGGCAGAGGCTGCAGTGAGCTAAGATTGTGCCACTGCACTTCAGCCTGGGCAACAGAGCGAGACCCTGTCTCAAAAAAATAAAGTTAGGCCTGGCATGGTGGCTCATGCCTATAATCCTAGCACTTTGGAAGGCTGAGGTGGGTGGATCACCTGAGGTCAGGAGTTCGAGACCAGCCTGACCAGTATGGTGAAACCCCGTCTCTACTAAAAATACAAAAATTAGCTGGGTGTGGTGGCAAGCGCCTATAACCCCAGCTGCTTGGGAGACTGAGGTCGGAGAATTGCTTGAACTTGGGAGGCGGAGGTTGCAGTGAGCCGAGATCGTGCCACTATACTTCAGCCTGGGCAATAGAGGAAGATTCCATCTCAAAAAAGAGAGACAGAGAGAGGGAGGGAGGGAGGGGAAGAGAGAGGGAGGGAGAGAGAGAGAAAGGAAAGAAAGAGAAAGCTAAATGTGATAGGAGCGAGAGAGAGAGAGAGAGAAAGGAAAGAGAAAGCTAAATGTGATAGGAGCTAGAGAGAGAGAAAGGGAAAAGAAGGACAGAAAGAAAAGTTAAATGTGATAAGGGCTGGCAACACTGGAGGGTCTCTGCCTCTCCAGACTCAGCCTTGTTCACAGTTCAGTCCTGCCTCAGGGGCCTTGGCTGGTGCTGTACCCTGGTCCGGGTTGGCCCTCACTGGCCCTCCCCTGGCTCTGGCTCCTTGCCACCCCTCTCTCACAGTACTGATGTTTAAAACACATATGGGCCCTGGGGGACAGAGCAGGGTCAAGATCCTAGAAACAGCCCCACTTCAGCCCTGGCCCTTACGCTGCCCCATCCCTAGCTGAGTCCTGCCTCAGGGCCTTTGCTCCGGATGTACCCTGGTCCACGTTCACCCTCGTTGGCCCTCCTCGAGCTCTGGCTCTCTGTCTGAAAAATAAATGTGGCCAGACGGGTGCAGTGGGTCACGTCTGTAATCCCAGCACTTTGGGAGGCCGAGGCAGGCGGATCACCTGAGGTCAGGAGTTTGAGACCAGCCTGACCCACATGTTAAAACCCCATCTCTACTAAAAATTCAAAAAATTAATGGGGCGTGGTGGCGTGTGCCTGTAATCCCAGCTACTTGGGAGGCTGAGGCAGGAGAATTGCTTGAACCCGGGAGGTGGAGGTTGCAGTGAGCCCAGGTTGCACTGTTGCACTCCAGCCTGGGCAACAAGAGCAAAACTCCGTTTCAAAAAAAAAAAAAAAAGAAAGAAAAAGGCTGGGCACAGTGGCTCACGCCTGTAATCCCAGCACTTTGGGAGGCTGAGGCGGGCGGATCACGAGGTCAGGAGATGGAGACTATCCTGGCTAATAGGGTGAAACCCCGTCTCTACTAAAAATACAAAAAATTAGCCGGGTGTGGTGGCGGGCGCCTGTAGTCCCAGCTACTCGGGAGGCTGAGGCAGGAGAATGGCGTGAACCCAGGAGGAGGAGCGGAGCTTGCAGTGAGCAGAGATTGCGCCACTGCACTCCAGCCTGGCAACAGCGAAACTCCATCTGAAAAAAAGAAAAAATGGTGGCATCACTCACAGGGGTGACAGCTGCAAACCAGGCCCTGCGCACGATGGGGCCCTCTGGTTACTGCCTCTCTTAGGCCAGCCGGGGTGGTTTGAGTTTCTCTTTCTTGCCTGGTCCTGCCCTGCTGCTCTGCCGTGCGCCTGTTAATCTCCATATGATCCCTGGGTGGGTTCCCAGAGGGGTTCGTGTTCCCTGAGAGTCACACGGCGGGGGCAGGATTTGACTCCAGGACGGCCTGATTCCCCCACAGGCCAGCGGAGCCTGCACCACCGTGGAGACAACCTGGAGACCCTGGTCCTCCTGAACCCATCAGACAAGTCCCTGTGTGATGAGGTAGGGAATGGCTGACGTCCTGGAGGGGGCGGGCTGCTGGGACCCGTGCCTTCTCTGTCTTCCTGTCTCGTGTCCGTGTCTTCATGCTGCCCCAGATCCTCTCAAGACACCCGGCACCACACTTCTTCGCCCACGAAGCCTTCCCTGTGGCTCCAGCCTCCGCTTCTTCCCTCCTCTGGGGTGGGAGCAGAAAAGCCTGGAGTTTGGGAGGGAGGGGAGGGTAAGCACTCCCAGCTCAGGGCCCAGGACAGCGTGGGTCTGGAGGTGGGAAGGCCAGAGCAGCCTGAGGTTTGCGTCCTGTGGGTTTCCTCCGGCTAGGCCCCAGGAGTTGTCTGAATTGATTGACTAATATTAACCGGCTTGTGGCCATCTGTACTCTACCAACTATATGTCCAGAAGATGAACCAGACAGAGCCCTGGGGCATCCCACTACAGACCTTCTTACAGGTTGATTCCTTGGATCAACTTTTCCCTTTCATTCCCTTGAGGGCCTCTCAGTTTTTAGGCGACAGAGCGAGACACAGACACCCCCAGCCCTGTGGCATCAGGGCTGGGCTGGAGGGAGAGGTGTACAAGAGAGAGCCCAGAAAGGGCAGGGAGTGCCTTCAGGAGGAAGGGACATCAGAGTTGGGCTTTATAGGATGAATAGGAGTTTGCTAGGGTTGCTTCAGGGCCCAGCAGGAGATCTGGAGACTGCCCTCATAGCTAGTTGAGCACTGGGCTGGTCGTAGGGTGAGGACAGGAGAGGGGTGGTTTATGTATCCACTCGAGGCTACCCCAAAGAGGACTGCTGGATACGTCACTGCACAGAATGGGGCCTTTAGTGTTCACCCCCTCCCTCAGCTCCGGAACCTTCTGTTGGACCCTGCCTCTCACAAGCTACTTGTGTTCGCTGGGCCCTGCCTGGAGGAGACAGGGGAGCTGCTGCTACAGACAGGGGGCTTCTCACCTCACCACTTCCTCCAGGTCCTGAAGGACAGAGAGGTAAGCCACCCCTTTGCCATCCCCTGCTTCCCCAGCTCTGAATCCTGGCTTGTGTGCATCAGGCTGTGTGGCATCAGTGACCTGCTGTTTTCCATGTCCTGGTCTCCCCCTCCTCTGTAGGATGGCAGTGGTGACACGTGCCTCCTGGCTGTCCGGGGTCAGTCCTATTGCCCACGAAAGGGTGTGGTGTGAGCTGGGTTTGTAGGTCAGCAGATGTCCCAAAGTCCTGATGTGAGATGGAGCCAAATGAGTCCTTCCTGGTGCCCGCAGTCTGGGTAGGACACATGGGCAAAATGGCAAACCTCATTTTCACATTGTGGTAGGGCACTTAAAAGTGGTGACAAAAGGTTCAGTAGATAGAGGTGGGACGTGGAGAGTCTCCTTGGAGGGAGCTGTGCCCTGGGAGGAGAGAACGGTGAGTGTAAAGGCCCTGGGGCAGGGAAGCATTTGAAGGGGAGGGAGAGACAGGAGGCGAGGCCAGATCAAAGAGCTTCCTGGCGCTGGAGAGGGTTGGGTTTTGGTGGGAGGGTCCTGAGGAGCAGGCCTGGGGGCAAGGATGAGGGTGTCCTCGCCCAGTTTTCCCACTGGGCTAGGTGTTGCCTGGCTCTAGGTGGGCCCTTACCTCTCCCCCTCCATACAGATCCGGGACATCCTGGCCACCACGCCCCCACCTGTGCAGCCGCCCGTACTCACCATCACCTGCCCCACATTCGGTGACTGGGCCCAGCTGGCACCCGCTGTGCCCGGCCTTCAGGGGGCGCTCCGGCTCCAGTTGCGGCTGAACCCCCCGGCGCAGCTGCCCAACTCCGAGGGCCTGTGCGAATTCCTGGAGTACGTGGCTGAGTCTCTGGAGCCGCCGTCCCCCTTCGAGCTGCTGGAGCCCCCGACCTCCGGGGGCTTCCTCAGGCTGGGCCGGCCCTGCTGCTACATCTTTCCCGGAGGCCTCGGGGATGCTGCCTTCTTCGCCGTCAATGGCTTCACTGTACTGGTCAACGGTGGCTCAAACCCCAAGTCCAGTTTCTGGAAGCTGGTGCGGCACCTGGACCGCGTGGATGCCGTGCTGGTGACCCACCCTGGCGCCGACAGCCTCCCCGGCCTCAACAGCCTGCTGCGGCGCAAACTGGCGGAGCGCTCCGAGGTGGCTGCTGGTGGGGGCTCTTGGGACGACAGGCTGCGCAGGCTCATCTCCCCCAACCTGGGGGTCGTGTTCTTCAATGCCTGCGAGGCCGCGTCGCGGCTGGCACGCGGCGAGGACGAGGCGGAGCTGGCGCTGAGCCTCCTGGCACAGCTGGGCATCACGCCCCTGCCACTCAGCCGCGGCCCCGTGCCAGCCAAGCCCACCGTGCTCTTCGAGAAGATGGGCGTGGGCCGGCTGGACATGTATGTGCTGCACCCGCCCTCTGCCGGCGCCGAGCGCACGCTGGCCTCTGTGTGCGCCCTGCTGGTGTGGCACCCTGCGGGCCCCGGCGAGAAGGTGGTGCGCGTGCTGTTCCCCGGCTGCACCCCGCCCGCCTGCCTCCTGGACGGCCTGGTCCGCCTGCAGCACTTGAGGTTCCTGCGAGAGCCCGTGGTGACGCCCCAGGACCTGGAGGGGCCGCGACGAGCCGAGAGCAGAGAGAGCGTGGGCTCCCGGGATAGCTCTAAGAGAGAGGGCCTGCTGGCCACCCACCCTAGACCTGGCCAGGAGCGCCCTGGGGTGGCCCGCAAGGAGCCAGCACGGGCTGAGGCCCTGCGCAAGACCGAGAAAGAAGCCAGGACCCCCCGGGAGTTGAAGAAAGACCCCAAACCGAGTGTCTCCCGGACCCAGCCGCGGGAGGTGCGCCGGGCGGCCTCTTCTGTGCCCAACCTCAAGAAGACGAGTGCCCAGGCGGCACCCAAGCCCCGCAAAGCACCCAGCACAGCGCCCAGCACATCCCACTCTGGCTTCCCGCCGGTGGCAAATGGACCCCGCAGCCCGCCCAGCCTCCGATGTGGAGAAGCCAGCCCCCCCAGTGCGGCCTGCGGCTCCCCGGCCTCTCAGCTGGTGGCCACGCCCAGCCTGGAGCTGGGTCCGATCCCAGCCGGGGAGGAGAAGGCGCTGGATCTGCCCTTGGCTGCCAGCTCAATCCCAAGGCCACGCACACCCTCCCCTGAGTCCCGTCGGAGCCCTGCAGAGGGCAGCGAGCGGCTGTCGCTGAGCCCACTGCGGGGCGGGGAGGCTGGGCCAGACGCCTCACCCACAGTGACCACGCCCACGGTGACCACGCCCTCACTGCCTGCAGAGGTGGGCTCCCCGCACTCGACTGAGGTGGACGAGTCCCTGTCCGTGTCCTTTGAGCAGGTGCTGCCGCCATCCGCCCCCACCAGTGAGGCTGGGCTGAGCCTCCCGCTGCGTGGCCCCCGGGCGCGGCGCTCGGCCTCCCCACACGATGTGGACCTGTGCCTGGTGTCACCCTGTGAATTTGAGCATCGCAAGGCGGTGCCCATGGCACCAGCACCTGCGTCCCCCGGCAGCTCGAATGACAGCAGTGCCCGGTCACAGGAGCGGGCAGGTGGGCTGGGGGCCGAGGAGACGCCACCCACATCGGTCAGCGAGTCTCTGCCCACCCTGTCTGACTCGGATCCCGTGCCCTTGGCCCCCGGTGCGGCAGACTCAGACGACGACACAGAGGGCTTCAGAGTCCCTTGCCACGACCCTTTGCCTGACCCCCTCAAGGTCCCCCCGCCACTGCCTGACCCATCCAGCATCTGCATGGTGGACCCCGAGATGCTGCCCCCCAAGACAGCACGGCAGACGGAGAATGTCAGCCGCACCCGGAAGCCCCTGGCCCGCCCCAACTCACGCGCTGCTGCCCCCAAAGCCACTCCAGTGGCTGCTGCCAAAACCAAAGGGCTTGCTGGCGGGGACCGTGCCAGCCGACCACTCAGTGCCCGGAGTGAGCCCAGTGAGAAGGGAGGCCGGGCACCCCTGTCCAGAAAGTCCTCAACCCCCAAGACTGCCACTCGAGGCCTGTCGGGTGAGTACTGCAGCTAGGGCGCTGGGCTGGGTTAGCAGCTGCTTAGGCTGGAGAGAGCATAGCTCGTCCTCCTGTTTTTACTTTTTCAGTTTTTTTAAAAGAGATGGTCTCACTCTGTCTCCCAGCTGGAGTGCAGTGGTGCGATCACAGCTCATTGCAGCCTCGAACAATGGGGCTCAAGCCACCCTCCCATCTCAGCCACTCCAGTAGGTAGGACTACTGGCATGGCCACCACACCTGCCTAATTTTAAAATTTTTGGTAGAGATAGGGTCTTACTATGTTGCCCAGGCTGATTTCAAACTCCTAGCCTCAAGCTATGTGCCCACCTCAGCCTCCCAAAGTGCTGGGATGACTGGTGTGAGCCACGGTGCCCTGCCAGTCCTCCTGTTCTTTTTTTTTTTTTTTTTTTTTTTTTTTGAGACAGAGTTTCATTCTTGTTGCCCAGCCTAGAGTGCAATGGCATGATCTTGGCTGACTGCAACCTCTGCCTCCTGGGTTCAAACAATTCTCCTGCCTCAGCCTCCCGAGTAGGTGGGATTACAGGTGCCTGCCACCACGCCTGGCTAATTTTTGCATTTTTAGTAGAGTCAAGGTTTCACCATGTTGGCCAGGCTGGTCTCGAACTCCAGACCTCAGGTGATCTGCCTGTCTTGGCCTCCCAAAGTGCTGGGATTACAGGCGTGAGCCACCACACCCAGCCAATTCCTCTTGTTCGTAATTACTGTGTGATCTCAGCCGTGCCCACCCTCTCTGGGGCTCAGTTTCTCCTGTGAAATGGAAACTGACCGCAGTGTTGAAGCACTTGCCATTCTGAGGTGCCTGGACAGGTGAGCACGTATGCCAACTGTGGGTTTCTAGAAGCCACAATAAGTAAAATGAAACAGTTGAAAATTTAAATAGCATATTTTATGTAACTGATTGGTTAGGAGGACCCGGCCTATGGTTGCACTCATCGCAGAGCAAAATCAGCAAAGAGAAAAGGCATATAGGGTGAAGTTCAAAGGAGACCAGGCAGAAGCTTCCAGAATCCTCTCCCAGTGGGGCTGCACACCACAGGCTTCATTTCTCTAGTAGCAAGTTGTAACAATGTGTCCTTCATGGAAGCTCATTAGAGACAGCATGTCCAAGTTCCTATTGGGCCATTACATAGGCATCCTCTACCTGGCACACACACTCTAGACTCCCCAAAAAGGAGAAATCAGGTGAGTGGTCCAGTCCAGGCACAGGGAGCCCCTCTCAGACAGGGAATGGTGGGGACCCTCCTCCTAAAATCCAGATTCCCGGAGACAAGCCAAAGGCTCACATTTTAAGCAGGCCTTGCCAGGGGGAGGGTCTCTGGCCTGCTGTGCTGTTTTTTCTTTGTTTTTTTTTTTTTTTCTGAGACGGAGTCTCACTCTGTCATCCAGGCTGGAGTGCAGTGGTGCAAACATGGCTTACTGCAGCCTCGACCTCCCGGGTTCAAGCAACCCCCCCACCTCAACCTCTCAAACAGCTGGGACCACAGACACACACCATACCGCCCAGCTAATTTTTTTTTTTTTTTTTTTTTTTTTTTGAGACGGTGGCTCGCTCTGTTACCAGGCTGGAGTGCAGTGGTGCGATCTGAGCTCACTGCAACCTCCACCTCCCGGGGTCAAGCAATTTTCCTACCTCAGCCTCCTAAGTAGCTGAGATTACAGGCACGTGCCACCATGCCCATCTAATTTTTGTATTTTTAGTAGAGACGGGGTTTCACCATGCTGGTCAGGCTGGTCTCGAACTCCTGACCTTGTGATCTGCCTGCCTCTGCCTCCCAAAGTACTGGGATTACAGGCGTAAGCCACTGTGCCCAGCCTACGCCCAGCTAATTTTTAAATTTTTCAGCAGCACTGGGGTCTCACTCTGTTGCCCTGGCTGGTCTTGAACTCCTGAGCTCAAATGATCCTTTGGCCTCGGCCTCCCAAAGTGCTGGGATTATAGGCATAAGCCACCACACCCGCCTCAATGTTTAATTTTGGATGAACTGCCAGACTCTTTTCCACAGCAGCTGCTTGACACTAGCCAGTCTAATGGGTGTGAGGTGGGGTCTCACTGTGGTTTTGATTTCCATGTCCCTAATGATTAGTGATGTTGAGCATCTTTTCATATGCCTATTGGCCATTTGTCTGTCTTCTTTGGAGAAATGTCTATTCAATTCCTTTGCTCATTTTTAAATTTTATTTTACTTTTTAGAGACAGGGTCTTGGTCTGTTACCCATGCTGGAGTGTAGTGCAAACACAGCTCATTATAGCCTCAACTTCCTGGGCTCAGGTGATCCTCCCAGCTCAGCCTCCCAAGTAGCTGGGACTACACAGGTGCATGCCATCGTGCCTGGCTAATTTGTTAATGTTTTATAGAGACAGAGTCTCATGGTGTTGCCCAGGCTGATCTTGAACTCCCAGCCTCAAGCAATCCTCTCGCCTTGGCCTCCCAAAATGTTGGGATTACAGGCATGAGCCACCACACCTAGCCCCCTTTGCCCATGTTTAAATTGAGTTGTTTTCCGTTGCTGAGTTTTAGGAGTTTTTTAAATCATTCTGGACGTTAGTCCTTTAGCAGATATATGGCCTGCAAATATTTCCTCCCATTCTGTGAGCTGCCTTTTTATTCTTTTGATAGTGCCCTTTGATGCACAAAAGTTTTAAATTCTCATGAAGTCCATTTTATCATTTTTTTCTTTTGTTGTCTGCACTTTTGATCAGACCCAATAAATGATTGCCACATCCATTTTTTTTTCTTTTTTTCTTTCTTTTTTTTTTTTTTCAGATGAGTCTCGCTCTGTTGCCCAGGCTGGAGTGTGGGAGCACTATCTTGGCTCACTGCAACCTCCGCCTCCCGGGTTCAAGCGATTCTCCTGCCTCAGCCTTCCTGAGTAGCTGCGATTACAGGCACCCACCACCACACCTGGCTAATTTTTTGTGTGTTTTTAATAGACACGGGGTTTTACCATGTTGGCCAGGCTGGTTTCAAACTCCTGACCTCAAGTGATCTGTCCGCCTCGGCCTCCCAAAGTACTAAGATTATAGATGTGAGCCACCGTGCCTGGTCAAATCCAACACTGAGAAGCTTCTATCCCATGTTTTCTTCCAGGAGTTTTAAGTTTTCTGTTTCACATTTAGGTCCATTTGGAGGTAATTTTTGTATGTGGTGAAAAGATCCAATGTCATTCTCTTGCATGTGGAGGCCTAGCTTTCCCAGCACCATTTGTTGAAAAGACTGTCCTTTCCCCATTGAATGTTTGGAACGCTTGTTGAAGATCATTTGACCATACATGTGATGATTTATTTCTGGACCTCTATTCTATTCCATTGGTCTATATGTCTGTCCTTATGCCAGTGCCACACTGTTTTGATTACTGTAGCTTTGTAGTAAGTTTTGAAATCCAGAAGTGTTGAGTCCTCTATCTTGATTCTTCTATTTCATGATTGTTTAATTTCCTTTTCACATTGTTCATTGTTCACGTATAGAAATTCAACTGTGTTTTGCCTGTGGGCTTTGTATCTTGCTTCTTTGCTGAATTCATTTATTATTATTTTTTGAGATGGAGTCTCACTCTGTCACCCAGGCTGGAGTGCAGTAGCACAATCTGAGCTCACTGCAACCTCCACCTCGCGGGTTCAAGCAATTCTCCTGCCTCTGCCTCCCGAGTAGCTGGGATTACAGGCGCCTGCCACCACGCCCAGCTAGTTTTTGTATTTTTAGTAAGAGACAGGGTTTCGCCATGTTGGCTAGGCTGGTCTTGAACTCCTGACCTCAAGTGATCTGCCTGCCTCAGCCTCCCAAAATGCTGGGATTACAGGTGTGAGCCACTGCACCAGGCCTGATTTTTTACATTATTGTTCATAAAGTCTGTTGAACTGGCATTTTCTTGTAGAATTAAATATCTGTGCCTGGCTTTGGTATTAAGATAATTCTGGTCTTATAAAATGAGTTAGGAAGTGTTCCTTACTCTTCAGTTCCTTGGAAAAGTTTGAGAAAGGCTGATGTTAGTTCTCTAAATGTTTGGTGGCTTCCCCAGGGCTTTTCTTTGTTGGGAGGTTGTAAGTTACTGATTCATTCTCCTTGCTAGCTACAGGTATATGCTGATTTTCTATTTTTTTGTGACTGTGTCTTGGTAATTTTTGTGTTTCTAGGAATGCGTCCATTTCGGTTGAGGGTATGCATTTGTTGGTGTACAGACGGGGTAGTACTCTTACCCCCTGAGCTGGGCAGCAGCTGTGATTGTAAGATGCAGGGTCTGGCAGGCTTCTTGTGCCTGAGACCCAGCCATATCCTTTAATTCCATTGATCATTCACTTGCCCAGGGCTGGTGGCCTTGTCCCCTTTGGCCCTAAGGTCAGGGTTTGGACAAGGCCTGCAGAGCTTCTGTCTCATCGCCATCCAGCACTCTGCACTGATCTTGGGCCCGCCTCTCAAGGCTCTGTCCACCCACCCTGGCTCCCCATCACCCTTGGGGCAGGGATTCTGTCTGTCTTGGTCACAGCCCTGTTTCAGGGCCTGGTGCCCAGGAGGTTCTGTTAAATACCCCTTGAGCAAGTGAACCAGACAAATGCTGCAGAAGCAGCAGAGTGGTCCAGGCACTGGCTGCTTTCAGGGCTCAAACTCTTAAACCCTCTTACAGGAAGCATTCCCTGATTGCCACCCACTCGCCCCCCAGCCCTGGGGATGTCTATGTCCAGGGACCGGCTGGGGATGAGTCAGGCTCTTGGCACAAAGGGGTGGCTGGTGGTGTTTGTAGAGTGAGTGAAGAGTCATTGGAGTCAAGGCGTGGTGACATGCACCTGTAGTCCCAGCTACTTGGAAGGCTGAGGCAGGAGGATCACTTGAGCCCAGGAGTTTGCGGCGAGCCTGGGCAGCATGGCGAGACCCCATTTCTTAAAATAAGATTCACTGGAGTCATGACTGCACCAGGGCTCCCCAGAAACCTCTGAGTTCAGGCCTCCTGCTGAGGAGGGAGCTGCTCTGAGTGGTGCAGGTCGAACTTGGAGCCTCCGCCCCTCCGCAGCCCCAGGAGCTCATCCCTGCCTCCCCATCCGCCCGCCCTCAGGGTCAGCCAGCAGCCGGCCCGGGGCGTCGGCCACCCCACCCAAGTCCCCAGTCTACCTGGACCTGGCCTACCTGCCCAGCGGGAGCAGCGCCCACCTGGTGGATGAGGAGTTCTTCCAGCGCGTGCGTGCACTCTGCTACGTCATCAGTGGCCAGGACCAGCGCAAGGAGGAGGGCATGCGGGCTGTCCTGGACGCGCTACTGGCCAGCAAGCAGCATTGGGACCGTGACCTGCAGGTGCGTGTCACCCCAGGGTGTCTGGTGGTAAGCGTAGTTAGCACAGGTGGGTAAAACCACCCTTGACCCTCAGAGACTAAGCTATGTCCCCCAGGCCACACGGGAATGGGGGCGAACATGGGAGTCTCACATGGCTCATCCCTTAGGGGTCTCTTCGGACTCTGATTCTGTCGTGTCACCGTTGTCATCGGCTGTGCTGGAAGCCTGGGGGAGGATGCAGGGCCTCATGAAGCCTCATGGTTCTATCCCTTCCCCAGACACCTTGTCACTTAGCCATTGTTCCGCTGTGAGAATTAGTCGGGATGGAATAGGTGGGCTGGGTGGTATCTGTGCGGCTGAGAACCCTCCCCCATGGCTGCATGAAGCTGAGAGACTGAAACCAAGCCCTGCAGGGCGAGGCACGTGTGGGCAGAGGGAGGACCGCCTCACACCGCGGCCCCTGCCCTCTCCACAGCTGCTGGGCTGGCTTCAAAGGAACGTCCCTGTAGGGTGCACAGCCCAGGCAAAGGCCCAGAGGTAGGAAAGAGGTTGGTGTGTTCAAGGAGCTCGGGGAGATCCAAGTGAGTAGAGAGGGGTCTCAGGCCAAGGAAGGCCTTGCAGAGGAGGAGCTCCATCTCCTGTGTGCTGAGAAGGCTCTTTGGGTGCTGGTTGGGAGGAGCAGGGACCTCACAGGCGGGCCGACCACCCATTGCATACCTCAAGGTGGAGCACACAAGATCAGGGAAAAGCCTGGAGGGGTCTCAAATGCCAGGAAAGGAAGGCGACTTGAGCCCCAGACCAGAAGGGCAGGGGGCACCCCCTCACTGGTGGTCCACCCTCCCCCACACCCCCCCCCCCACCTGCAGGTGACCCTGATCCCCACCTTCGACTCAGTGGCCATGCATACGTGGTACGCAGAGACACACGCCAGGCACCAGGCGCTGGGCATCACGGTGTTGGGCAGCAACAGCATGGTGTCCATGCAGGATGACGCCTTCCCGGCCTGCAAGGTGGAGTTTTAGCCCCGTCGCCGACACGCCCCCCACTCAGCCCAGCCCGCCCTGTCCCTAGATTCAGCCACATCAGAAATAAACCGTGACTACACTTGGCTGTGGCCTCTCTTCTTTCTGTGATGGGAGACTTGGCATGTACCTCCTGGTCCTGTGGGTGGGGACAGCTTCCATGAAATCCCCAGCGACCCTGGGGTCAGGCCCACTCCGGCCTCTATGTCGCAGATGGGAGAAACGCAGGCTTCGCCGGGCCTGGTTTGGGAAAGGAAGTGCCTCTCAGAGTTAATGACCGCTGGCCGGTGGAGCACCTGACTGCGGCCTCCACCCCGACCCAGCAACTGTGAGGGGCCCAAGTTATAGGTGCGAAGTAGCTACCTGACTACCTGTCACACAAACCAGTTGGCGGCAGGGGGAGATTTAATACCCGTCTCTGCTCCAAAGCCATCAAACAAAAGCTATCCTGCTGTCCCGTCCCTAGAGGAGATGGATGCCTGTTCCAGAAAGTCTTACTCTGCAGGAAGGACTTACAGAGGAATCTGAAACCCAGAGATTACAGAACATCCACTTGTGACTAGTGCACTCTGACCCCTCTGCACAAATACAAGCACTTAGGTTTACTATTAGATACAATGTCGTCTGTACTGGGTTGAATGGCAGCCAGCCCCCAAAACACATTCAACTCCTGACTCCTGACACCTGTGAATGTAATGTTACTTTGAAAAAGGATCCTGGCAGATACAGTTTTATTATTTTTTGAGATGGAGTCTTGCTCTGTCACCCAGGCTGGAGTGCAGTGGGGCGATCTTGGCTCACTGCAACCCCCGCCTCCTAGATTCAAGTGATTCTTGTGCCTCAGCCTCTCTAGTAGCTAGGATTACAGGTGCCCGCCACCACGCCGGGCTGATTTTTGTATTTTTAGCAGAGAGGGGGTTTCACCATGTTGGCCAGGCTGGTTTTGAACTCCTGACCTCAAGCGACCCATGCACCTCGGCTTCCCAAAGTGCTGAAAATACAGGCATGAGCCACGGCACCCAGCCTTTGCTCAACGAAGAAGCTCAAGAGATCACCCTGGATTGTCCAAGCAGGCTCCGCATCTAGTGACGTGGGTTCCTCTAAGAGACAAAAGGTGGTTGGGCACGGTGGCTCTTGCCTGGAATCCCAGCATTTTGGGAGGCCGAGGCAGGCGGATCACTTGAGCGCAGGAGTTCAAGACCAGCCTGGGAAACATAGCAAGACCCCATCTCTACTAAAAATTCAAAAATTAGCTGGGCATGGTGGCGTACACTATAGTCCCAGCTACTCCAGAGGCTGAGGTGGGAAGATCACTTGAGCCTGGGAGGTGGAGGTTGCAGTGAGCCAAGATCGAACCACTGCCCTCCAGCTTGGGTAACAGAGTAATATCCTGTCTCAAAAAAAAACACAAGGCCATGTGAGGACAGAGGCAGAAATTGGAGTGATGTGGCCACAAGCCAGGGAATGCCAGGAGCCACCAGCCACTGCTAGAGGCAAGGAAGCTTCCTCCCCTAAGCCACTGTGGGGAGCATGGCTCTGCTGACCTGATTTTTGGACTTCGGATCCCCAGGACAGTGAGGGAAGAAATTCCTGTTTGAAGGTACCTGGTCTGTGGTTATTAGTTATGGCAGCCACAGGAAACTAGTATGGCATCCATCACACATCCTAAGTGGGTCAGCAAAACTGCCTGCTCTCTGGAAACGGCTGCCAGAATCACTTTTGTGGCTCTGTGAGATTTTGTGGACTTCTTCCTCTGGTGGTGTCATCAGTGTCTCCGTCAGCTCGGGCTGTCATAATAAAATACCACAGACTGGCCAGGCGTGGTGGCTCACGCCTGTAATCCCAGCACTTTAGGAAGCCAAGGTGGGCGGATCACTTGAGGTCAGGAGTTCGAGACCAGCCAGGCTAACATGGTGAAACTCCACCTCTACTAAACATACCAAAATTAGCCGATTGTGGTGGTGCGTGCCTGTAATCCCAGCTACTCGGGAGGCTGAGGTAGGAGAATCACTTGAACCCGGGAGCTGGAGGTTGCAGTGAGCCGAGATCGCACCACTGCACTCCAGCCTGGGCTACAGAGCAAGGCACTTTGGGATTGAGCCACCATGCCTGGCAACTTTTTTGTAGACAGGGTCTTGCTATGTTTCCCAGGCTGGTCTTGAACTCCTAGGCTTAAGCAGTCTTCCCACCTTGACCTCCCAAAACGCTGGATGACAGGTATGAGCCACTGCACCCAGCTCTGACATTTCTTTCTCATGGTTCTGGAGGCTGGGGAGTCCAAGGTGAAGCTACTGGCCAACTTGGGTTCAGGTGAGGGCTGTCTTCCTGGCTTGCAGACAGTCGCCTTCTTGCTGTGTCTTCACCTAGTAGAGAGAGAGAGAGACAGAGAGAGAAAGAAACAAGCTCTGCTGTGTCCCTCCCCATAAGGGCTCTAATCCCATCACAAGGACCCCACCCTCATGACCTCATCTAACCCTAATCACCTCCCAAAGGCCCCAACTCCTAATAGCATCCCATTGAGGGGGTGGGGCTTCAAAATAGAAATTTGGGGGAGACAGAAGTATTGAGTTCGTAACATTCGGGATTCAAGACTTGTGTAAGGCCAATGAACAGCATGCAGATCTTTACAAAGGATTAGTTATGAGGAGTTTGAGTGGGAACCTCTGACCGTCTTCATGGGGGTCTGTTTATTTGTTTGTTTGTTTTGAGATGTAGTTCCATTCTCGTCACCCAGGCTGGAGTACAGTGGTGCAATCTTGGCTGACTGCAACCTCTGCTGACTGCAACCTCTGCCTTCCGAGTTGCCTCAGCCTCCTGAGTAGCTGGGATTACAGGCGCCCGCCACCATGCCCGGCTAATTTTTGTATTTTTAGTAGAGACAGGGCTGCACCAGGTTGGCCAGGCTGGTCTCGAACTCCTGAGCTCAGATGATCCATCCGCCTCGGCCTCCCAAAATGCTGGGATGACAGGCGCCTTCACGGAGTCTTATGGTCACAGGGTAGGTGATCAGGAAAGGCAGGTGGAGCAGAGGAGCCCTGCCTGTGCCTGCTGCCTCCTGTCCGATGCCTGCTATCGATGCCAAGATCGCTGAGCTCAGCCAGCCACCTCCCACTCCCACCTACCCACCCTCCACACCTCCACAGCAGAAACTTACAGGGATGGGAGTCCTGGGAGAAAGACCCCAGCCTAGGCGAGTTGACACAGCAGTGCAAAGCCAGCCCTGCCCAGTCCCCCATCAGCTGGGACTCAGGTTATGGCCTTTTCTCTGTTGCCAGGGTAAAGATGGACCTCTTCTAGGGTCACCATTTGTACATGAGGACAACTCCCCTGGGTTTCTTGTTTTGGCCAAACTGTCTAGTGACCCCTGCTGCCTACTTGTTCTTATTTCAATTGTCCCATTACCAGAGAGGTTTCCTTCTATTTATGGGCTTTTTTTTTTGAGACAGTTTCTCTCTCCTGCCCAGGCTGGAGTGCAATGGTGCGATCTCAGCTCACAGCAACCTCAGGCTCCCAGGTTCAAGCAATTCTCGTGCCTCAGCCTCCCGAGTAGCTGGGATTACAGGCATGTTCCACCATGCTCGGCTAGTTTTTGTATTTTTAGTAGAAATGGGGTTTTGCCATGTCGACCAAGCTGGTCTCAAACGCCTGGCCTCAAGTGATCTGCCCACTTCAGCCTCTCAAAGTACTGGGATTCCAGGCATGAGCCACCATGCCCAGCCCAGGCCTTTTTTCCTTCTTTCTTTTGAGACAGGGTCTCGCTCAGTCACCTAGACCAGACTGCAGTGGCGCAATGTTGGCTCACTGCAACCTTTGCCTCCTGGGCTTAAGCGATCCACCTTGGCCTCCTGAGTAGCTGGGACTGCCTGGCTAATTTTTTGTATTTTTGGTAGAGCCAGGGTTTTGCCACGTTGGCCAGGCTGGTCTCAAACTCCTAACCTCAGGTGATCCACCCACCTTGGCCTCCCAGAGTGCTAGGATTACAGGCATGAGCCACTGCGCTCAGCCCGTTTTTTTCTTTTGAGACAGGGCCTCACTGTGTTGCTGAGGCTGGAGGGCAGTGGCATGATCATGGCTCATTGCAGCCTCAACCTCCCAGACTCAAGTGATCCTCCCACCTCGGCCTCCCAAGTAACTAGGACCACAGGTGTGCGTCACCACACCCGCCTAATTTCTTTTATTATTTGTAGAGATGAGATCTCACTATGTTGCCCAGGCTGATCATGAACTCCTGGGCTCAAGCGATCCTCCTACCTCGGCCTCCCAAAGTGCTGGGATTTACAGGCATAAGCCACTGTGCCTGGCTTACAGGCCTTTTTCTAATTAGCTGGTTTGATATTTTTCTCACTGGGTATTTGTCTTTTTCTTATTCCTGCACAATTTTCTCTTTTAAATTAGGGATAATAAACTTATGTGGTAAATGTTTTCCAAATGTACTTTTCCATTTTGTTTAGGCATGGGTTTGCTGTAGAGATATATATATGTTTTTGACAGTCTGTTTTGCCCAGGCTGGAGTGCAGTGGGTGGGATCACAGTCACTGCAGCCTCGAACTTCTAGCCTCAAGTGATCCTCCCACCTCAGCCTCCCAAAGTGCTGGGATTACAGGCATGAGCCACTGCACCTGGCCAAAGTGCAATTTTTTTTTTTTTTTTTTTGAGACGGAGTCTCGCTCTGTCGCCCAGGCTGGAGTGCAGTGGCGCATCTCGGCTCACTGCAAGCTCGGCCTCCCGGGTTCACGCCATTCTCCTGCCTCAGCCTCTCCGAGTAGCTGGGACTACAGGCGCCCGCCACCACGCCGGCTAATTTTTTTGTGTTTTTAGTAGAGACGGGGTTTCACCATGGTCTCGATCTCCTGACCTCGTGATCTGCCCGCCTCGACCTCCCAAAGTGCTGGGATTACAAGCGTGAGCCACCGCGCCCGGCCCAATTTTTTTTTTTTCTTAAGACAGAGTCTCGCTCTGTCGCCCAGGCCAGAGTGCAGTGGTGCGATCTTGGCTCACTGCAAGCTCTGCCTTCTGGGTTCACGCCATTCTCCTGCCTCAGCCTCCCAAGTAGCTGGGACTACAGGTGCCCACCACCATGCCCGGCTAACTTTTTTTGTGTGTAATTTTAGTAGACACCGTGTTAGCCAGGATGGTCTTGAACTCCTGACCTCGTGATCCGCCTGCCTTGGCCTCCCAAAGTGCTGGGATTACAGGCGTGAGCCACCACGCCCGGCCCAAACTGCAGTTTTAAATGTCTCTCTTTTGTGCTTTGAGAGGTGTTTCCCGCTGTTAGTACAAATTCTCCTATTTTTTTTCTTTTTCATAATTTCAACTTTTATCCTAAGATTTACTTGGGATTGAAGAGAGGGATAGAAGTTGACTCACCCCAAGGGCTCCTTGATTGTCCTTTGCTGTATACAGATTTGAAATGCCTTGTCCTCCTTAAATAAGGTCCCCTGTGGGTCTGCATCTGTTTCCAAATCTGCTCTAATCCATCACCAACTTTTCTGGCCAAGTCCTTGTTGTTTTCCTTTTCCTTGGTGTAGCTTTGTGTGTGTTGTTTTGTTTTGTTTTGTTTTGTTTTGTTTTGTTTTGTTTTTATGGAGTCTCGCTCTGTCGCCAGGCTGGAGTGCAGTGGTATGATCTTGCTTCACTGCAGCCTCCGCCTTCCAGGTTCAAGTGATACTTCTGCCTCAGCCTCCTCCTAAGTATCTAGGATTACAGGCATGCACCACCACACCCAGCTAGTTTTTGTATTTTTTTAGTAGAGTCAAGAGTTTCACCATGTTGACCAGGCTGGTCTCGAACTCCTGACCTCAAGTGGTCTGCCCACCTTGGCCTCCCAAAGTGCTGGGATTACAGGCGTGAGCCACTGTGCCCAGCCTAGCTTTGCGTGTCTTTTTTTTTTTTTTGAGACAGAGTCTTGCTCTGTTGCCCAGGCTGGAGTGCAATGGCGCAATCTCAGCTCACTGCAACCTCCGCCTCCCAGGTTCAACTGATTCTCTTGCCTCAGCCTCCTGAGTAGCTGGGACTACAGGCACGTGCTACCACACTCAGCTAATTTTTGTATTTTTAGTAGAGATGGGATTTTACCATATTGGCCAAGCTGGTCTCAAACTCCTGACCTCGTGATCCGCCCGCCTCAGCCTCCCAAAGTGCTGGGATTACAGGTGTGAGCCACCGGGCCCGGCCGCTTTATGTGTCTTAATATCTTGTCAGGCACATCCTTTCTCCTTCCTTTTATTTATGAAAGAAGAACTTCATTTCCAGCTATTTCCACATCCTGATTCCTCTTGGAGTTCTACAATCTCCATGGAGGGGGCCTAAACCCATGGATGAGAAGTGCCATGAATTTCAGCTTCTGACCACATGGTGGACTAGATTCTCAAGATGAAGAGCAAATAGAGAAACGAAGAAGCTGGGCCAGGTGCTGTGGCTCATGCCTGTAATCCCAGCACTTTGGGAGGCTGAGCCTGGCAGATTGCTTGAGTCCAGGAGGTCGAGGCTGCAGTGAGCCATGATTGCACCACTGCACACGGCACTTCAGCCTGAGCAACAGACCAAGACTCTGTCTCAAAAAAAAAAAAAAGAAGAAAAGAAAAAAGACTTTTTTTAATTCTTAATTTTATAGTTTAATAGTTTAATAGTAGATTTGAGAGAGTTGAAGAGAAAATTGGGGAACTGAAAGATGGAGCTGGATAAATTTCCCAAACATGGAACCAATAAAAACAACCAAAAATTCTGAGTTAAAACAAGTTTTTATTAATTTATCAGCAAGGTAACCAGAAAATAAAGAATAATAAGGCCAGCCGGGCACGGTGGCTCATGCTTGTAATCCCAGCACTTTGGGAGGCCAAGGCGGGCGGATCACGAGGTCAGGAGATTGAGACCACGGTGAAACCCCGTCTCTACTAAAAATACAAAAAAATTAGCCAGGCGTGGTGGCAGGCGCCTGTAGTCCCAGCTACTCGGAGAGGCTGAGGCAGGAGAATGGCTTGAACCCGGGAGGCGGAGCTTGCAGTGAGCCGAGATTGCACCACTGCACTCCAGCGTGGGTGACAGAGCAAGACTCCGTCTCAAAAAATAAAAATAAAAAAAAAAAGAATAATAAGGCCAAAATGTCATTGTAGCCCCAGGAGGGGACAGCTTAGGTGTCAGACAAGGTGGGTTTGAGTCTGGTAAGGCCTCAAAATGTGCCCACTCAACATAAAAGTGAACTGGAAATCAAAATAAGTTCCTTAACACACATGTCCCAAGAACTGAAAGGAAACTTGGTATCTCAGACTTTGCTGTTAGGAAGAGGGAGTGAAATCTTATCTGAGGATATGTAACCTCACATGAATTTGCAACTCCAACCACATGATCTGGGTGTCTGAAAGTCCTCAAGTAGACAACATGGTTCAAAGCAGTCCAGGCTGGGCGCAGTGGCTCATCCCTGTAATCCCAACACTTTGGGAGGCTGAGGCAGGAGGATGGCTTGAGGTTAGGAGTTCAAGACCAGCCTGGACAACATTGCAAGACCCCCTCATCACCATGAAAATGAAAATATTTTTTTTTAATTTATTTTTTTGAGACAGAGTTTCACTCTTGTCCAGGCTGGAGTGCAACAGCATGATCTCAGCTCACTGCAACCTCTGCCTTGCGGGTTCAAGCGATTCTCCTGTCTCAGCCTCCCGAGTAGCTGGGATTACAGGCATGCGCCATCACACCCAGCTAATTTTGTATTTTTAGTATAGATGGGATTTCACCATGTTGGTCAGGCTAGCCTCAAACTCCTGGCCTCAGGTGATCTGCCTGCCTCGGCCTCCCAAAGTGCTGGGATTACAGGCGTGAGCCACTGCACCCAAACAAAAATAAATTTTTAAATTAGTCAAGTGTGGTGGCACATACCTGTACTCCCAGCTACATGGGAGGCTGATATGGGAGGATAGCTTGAGCCCAGGAGTAGGAGGCTGCAGTGAGCTATGATCACACCACTGTACAGCAGCCTGGGAAACAAAGTGAGACCCTGTCTCTAAAATAAATAAATAAATAAATTTGGAGGATGAGAATGAAATGAAGACAGCAGCTGAGAATTTATCTCCTGCAGACCCTCATTGAAGGAAATTCTGAGCAAGTTTTTCAGGCAGAAAGAAAGTGATCTAGGTAGAAGGCTGACATGCAGAAGGAATCGGCGAGCAGAAAAGTACAAAATTTGTGGGTGAATCCATAAAAAATAATCGCCATTAAAAATAATTATAATGTCCAATGCGATAGGATTAAAAACTAAACTTCAACAACAATGGCAAATAGGAAGAGCTGAGTGGAGGAAGAGGGTCTTAAAATCTTTGTGGGGAGGTTAACATATTACTTGGGTGAGCATAGGAGAAATAGTAAAGATTTTGCAGTAAATACTAGGAGAACAGAACTACTCTATGACTTCCACATAATAGAGGGGGTAAAACTAGAATGAAAAAGATATATTCCCACCTAAGGCTCATACGGAAGGGGTACAAATAGCCCAAAATAAGATGAGGAAAGTACATAGAATTTGCCAGTCATTTCAACAAATGTAAATGGACAAAAATCTCTAGTTAAAAGGCAAAAGGCAAAAGCCTGGGCACGGTGGTTCATGCCTGTAATCCCAGCACTTTGGGAGGCTGAGGTGGGCCGATCACTTGAGGTCAGGAGTTCAAGACCCCAAACTTGGGCAATGTGGTGAAACCCCATCTCCACTAAAAATACAAAAATTAGCCAGGCATGGTGGCACATGCCTGTAATCCCAGCTACCTGAGAGGAGGCTGAGGCAGGAGAATCACTTAAACGTGGGAGGAAGGACATTGTAGTGAGGTGATCGTGCCACTGCATTCCAGCCTGGGTGACAGAGCAAGACTCGGAAAAAAAAAAAAAGCCAAAGAGTAAACTTTGTTGGTATGGTAAGCCATATAGTCTGTCCAGACCACTGAATTCCTTTGTTGTAGGCTGAACAGACTACAACAAATGGGTGTGGTATAAACATAGAACCAGTCCAATCTGGTTCAGCTTTGTTAGTAACAAAATGATAAGTTGTTTTTCAGTGCAATGGACCCCCAGGGTGCAAGTCCCATATCGCTGGAGCATTAACAGATGAACAAAGCGTGCCCAATTCATAACCCTTGAGTGGAATGAAAAAGTCAACCACAGGTAGAACCCAAGTACTCAGATCAAGGAATGGGGACTATGCCGGGCGTGATGGCTCACACCTGTAATCCCAGCACTTTGGGAGGCCCAGGCAGACGGATCACCTGAGGTCAGGAGTTTGAGCCTGGCCAACATGGTGAAACTCTGTCTCTACTAAAAATACAATAGAAACTAATGGGGCATGGTGGTGCGCACCTGTAATCCCAGCTACTCGGGAGGCTGAGGCAGGGAGAATTGCTTGAACCCAGGAAGCGGAGATTACAGTGAGCTGAGATCACACCGCCACACTCCAGCCTGGGTGACAGAGCGAGGCTCCATCTCAAGAAAAAAAAAAAAAAAAGGAATGGGGACCAAATTAAAAAGAGAAAGCTGGGTGTGGTGTCTCATGCCCAGGAATTGGAGACTAGCCTGGTCAACATAGTGAGACCCCGTCTCCAAAAAATACAAAAATTAGCTGGGTGTGGTGGCATACGCCTGTAGTCCCAGCTGCTTGGGAGGCTGGGGTGGGAAGATCACTTGAGCCCCCGGAGGTTGAGGCTACAGTTAGCTGTGATTTCGCCATTGCACTCTAGCCTGGGCAACAGAGCAAGACCCTGTCTCAAAAAATAAAAGGGGGAGGGCAGTGCCTTGTTTATTGCAGTGTGGACTTGCGCACCAAAAACGCATCATCACCCCTGAACGTGATGCAGTCGTATCACCCTCATTGCATTTCTGTATCTCCCCCATGGTAACCCTCTGCCTATGAAACCTGCCCCCAAGCTCCAGCTTGAAGAGACAGATTTGAACTTCACCTACTGCTTCCTTGCCAGTTGACTCTCAAGAAAGCTTTTTAGGCCAGGTGCAGTGGCTCAAGCCTGTAATCCCAGCACTTTGGGAGGCCGAGCAGGCGCATCACTTGAGGTCAGGAGTTCAAGACCAGCCTGGCCAACATGGAGAAACCCTGTCTCTACTAAAAATACAAAAATTAGCCAGGTGTGCTGGTGCACGTCTTGTAATCCCAGCTACTCCGAGGCAGAAGAATTGCTTGAACCTGGAGGCAGAGGTTGCAGTAGGCTGAGATCGCACCACTGCACTCCAGCCTGGGCAACAGAGCAAGATTCTGTCTCAAAACAAAATAAAAACAACTGTTGAAAGTTCCTCCCACTGGGCAAACAGTGTCAAGTGGGCGAGCGAAACACAAAGAAGCAGCAGCCCATGGTGTGAGGTGTGGGTAAGTGGCACGCACACCCCGAGGGCTCAGAGGAAGCCTTTTAGTGCTGCCGCCTTGGGGGTTAAAGGAGGCTTCCCAAGGAGGCAAAAGGCTGAGCCTTATTAGGGAAGGGGAAGGGTGCTCCTGGAGGAGGGACCAGCAGAGGCAAAGGCCTAGTTTGCTGGAGGAACCGAGAGAAGGGTGACATTGAAGCCCCCGCAAAGGGGGAAGAGTGTGGGAGGCAGCTGCCTGGAGGCCTCACTGAGCAGCTGGGACCAAATCCCATGGGGCCCTGGGGGAGGGGAGATGCAGGGGAAGCGGGCTTAAAGTAGACTTGGGAGAGGCCGGCCAGTGGGAGAGGGGTGGGGGTGGGGGTGCCAGGTCCTGGTGGGGCGTGGCCAGAGCTCATTTCTGGGAAGATGTCAGCTCTTCCCAGAGAGACGCAGTGATGGGGCAGGGCGCGGTGGAGCCCTGCCTGCTATGGTACCTCCTCCAGGTAGCCCTCCTTGCTACCTCTTAGTCCACTGCCTGGACCCTTCCTGACTCCCTCTCTTAAAAGTATCCTGGCCAGGCATGGTGGCTCACGCCTGTCATCCCAGCACTTTGGGAAGCTGAGCCAGGCGGATCACCAAAGGTCGGGACTTCGAGAACAGCCTGGCCAACATAGTCATACCCCATCTCTACTAAAAACACAAAAATTAGGGCCGGACGCAGTGTCTCACTCCTGTCATCCTAGCACTTTGGGAGGGTGAGGCGGGTGGCTCACCTGAGGTCAGGAGTTTGAGACCAGCCTGACCAACATGGTTAGCAGGGCATGGTGGCACACACCTGTAATCCCAGCTAGTCCAGAGCCTGAGGCAGGAGAATCACTTGAACCCGGGAGGCAGAGGTCGCAGTCACCCGAGATTGTGTCACTGCACTCCAGCCTGGGTGACAAAAGCAAAACTCCGTCTCAAAAAAAAAAAAAAAATTCGGGCGTGGTGGTGGGTGCCTGTAATCCCAGCTACTCGAGAGGATAAGGCAGGAGAATCGCTTGAACCTGGGAGGCGAAGGTTGTAGTGAGCTGAGATGGCCTGGGCAACAGTGTGAGACTGTCTCAAAATAAACAAATAAGGCCGGGCGCAGTGGCTCACGCCTGTAATCCCAGCACTTTGGGATCACCTGAGGTCAGGAGTTTGAGACCAGCCTGGCCAACATGGTGAAACCCTGTCTCTACTAAAAATACGAAAACTAGCCGGGCGTGGTGGCGGGCGCTTGTAATCCCAGCTACTCAGGGTACTGAGGCAGGAGAATCGCTTGAACTCGGGAGACGGAGGTTGCAGTGAGCCAAGATCGCGCCATTGCACTCCAGGCTGGTGGACAAAAGCGAGACTTCATCTCAAAATAAATAAATAAATAAGTGTCGTCCTGTCCACCAGCACGTCTCCCTGTTGTATTTCCTTTTAGTCCACAGCCCTAGCAGACTCTTACTTGTTTATATGTTTATATGTCAATATGTTTATACCGATTCCCCCAACTGTGAGCCCATGAGAGCTGCACCCTCTCCATCTTGGTTGTTTCTGGGTGCCCGCTGCCCAGGACAGGACCCAGTACCTGTACCCACACAGCAGGTTCTTGGGAAATGTTGGTTGTGCCCCAGCTTGGCAGCACTGCTAGGTGACCTTGGGAATGTTACTTAACCTCTCTGGGCTTCTCCTCTTCCCCAATCTCAGAAATAAGAAATTTGGCCTGAACCTCCAGGAAGAGCAGGGAGCCTTGGGCTGTTTTGGCAACTGGACCCCTGAGTTTTCTTCCCTGGCCTGTTCGGCCCCAGGCACCCCAGACAGGCCTGACCTATGTCATCCTGTCCTCCCCACCCCCTACAGCATCCTTTGGGATCTGGGCCCAGGGCAGGTGTGAGCTGTGGTACCAGCACACCCATGTCAAGTCCTGCCTCTGACATGTGTTTGCTGTGTGACTTCCAAGAGTAGCTTGCTTTCTCCGAGCTCGGTTTCCCCTGGCCCGGGCTTGGGAGTGGAGTGTCTGGGGGAGTGTGGAATGCAGTTCAGACCTCACCTGACAGGTGTGGATGGTACCAGGGCCCCCAAGAAGCTCCCAGGCTGGAGGGGGAGGGGGCAATGCCTAACATAACATCCCAGTCCTGGGGGATCAGCACTGGCTTGGAAGGAAAGCCAGATGGGTTTTTAGGAGCCTGGGAAGCTAGCTGGAGGGCTTCTTGAAGGAGGGGACCACATAGGAACTAAGAGCTAAAAGTGGGAAGGAAATCTGGGATGCCAGAAGGAGGACTTCCTGGAGGAGGGGACCACATAGGAACTAAGGGCTAAAGATGGGACAGGAGCCTGGGAGGCCAGAAGGAGGGCTTCCTGGAGGAGGGGACCACAAGAGCTAAAGGTGGGAAAGGAGCCTGGGAGGCCAGATGGAGGGCTTCCTGGAGGAGGGGACCAAACAGGAACTAAGAGCTCAAGGTAGGAAAGTTACCAGTCAGATGGGCCCTGAGGTGGAACTGTTTTTGTGCCCCCTGCATTGAGGTGGGTAGAGAGAGGTGAGGACAGGAATGTAGAGAGGGCTGGACCCCATAAACATGATGGGCTGCTGAGACAGGTTTGCAGTTTTTACCAAGAGTGCTGGGGAGTCTGGGGAGTGTTTCAAGCTGGAGAAGAAGGTGATCAGTTTCTGTTTGAAACCCTGCTGTGGGTCCCAGTTAAACATTCTGGAATCGCTACACATGTGCACTTCAGTGGAACAGCTGAGCACGTGAAGGTGATGAGGACAGGCAAACCTCAAAATTGGGGCTTAGTCTGGGAGGGTTCTTGGCTTCACCCAGGAAGGAATTCGAGGGCAAGTCAATTGTGTTAAATAGCAACTTTGCTTTTCTTTTCTTTTTTTTTTTTTTTTTAGATAGGATCTCACTCTCATGCCCATGTTGGAGTGCAATGCCATGATCTTGGCTCATTGAAGCCTCCAGGAGTCCTCCCACCTCAACCTCCTGAGAAGCTTGGACCACAGGCACATGCCACTATGCCCACCTAATTTTTTTTTTTTTTTTTTTTGAGATGGGGTCTTGCTCTGTCACCCAGGCTGGAGTGCAGTGGCATGATCTCCGCTCACTGCTCCCTCTGCCTCCTGGACTCAAGGGATCCTCCCACCTCAGCCTCCCAAGTAGCTGGGTCTACAGGCACAAGCCATGGAGCCCAGCTAATTTTTTGTATTTTTGGCACAGGCAGGGTTTCACCATTTTGCCCAGGCTGGTCTCAAACTCCTGAGCTCACGTGATCTTCCCACCTGGGCCTCACAAAGTGCCAGGATTACAGGTTTGAGCCACTGCACCTGGCCTAATTTTTGTATTTTTTTTTTTTTTTTTTTTTGTAGAGATGGGGTTTGGCCATGTTGCCCAGGCTGGTAAACAGCAACGTTTTCTTCTTCTTTTTTTTTTGAGATGGAGTTTAGCTCTTGGAGTGCAATGGCATGATCTTGACTCACTGCAACCTCCGCCTCCTGGGTTCAAGCAATTCTCCTGCCTCATCATTCCAAGTAGCTGGGATTACAGGTGCCTGCCACCACACCCAGCTAATTTTTTTGTTCTTAGTAGAGATGGGGCTTCATCGTATTGGCCAGAATGGTCTTGAGCTCCTGACCTCAGGTGATCCGCCCATCTTGGCCTCCCAAAGTGCTGGGATTATAGGCGTGAGCCACCACGCCCGGCCTTTTCTTTTTTTTTTTTGAGACAGGGTCTCACTCTGTCACCCAGACTGGAGTGCAGTGGCACCATCTCGGCTCATTACAACCTCCACCTCCCAGTATCAAGTGAATCTCATGCCTCAGCCTCTGAAGTAGCTGAGACTACAGGTGCCCACCACTAGGTCTTGTCTATTTTTTTTTTTTTTTTTTTTTTTGAGACAAAGTCTTGCGGTTGCCCAGGCTGGAGGGCAGTGGCCTGGTGATAGCTCACTGCAGCCTCCAACTCCGTGGCTCAAGCAATCTTCCAGCCCCAGCCTCCCGAATAGCTGGGATTATAGGCATGAGCCACCATGCCCGGCTAATTTCTGTATTTTTAGTACAGACAGGGTTTCGCCATGTTGGCCAGGCTGGTCTCGAACTCTTGACCTCAGGTGATCCACCCACCTCGGCCTCCCAAAGTGCTGGGATTACACTGCGCCTGGCCCTAAACAGCAGCATTTACTGAAATGGCCGTGTAGAGCAGCATCAGACGTGCTGTTCCTTGCTGAGCGAGACCACTCTGCATAGGCAGTGCGCCCAGAATAGTAGCTCACAGGCACAGCTGCACTCATATGTATACCACTTTTTTTTTTTTTTTTTTTTTATCCCCCCCCCCCCCCCCCCCCCCCCCCCCCCCCCCCCCCCCCCCCCCCCCCCCCCCCCCCCCCCCCCCCCCCCCCCCCCCCACTTTTAATTATATGCAAATGAAGGCCAGGCGTGGTGGCTCAAGTCTGTAATCCTAGCGCTTTGAGAGGTGGGTGGATCACCTAAGGTCAGGAATTTGAGACCAGCCTGGCCAACATGGTGAAACCCCGTGTCTACTAAAAATACAAAAATTAGCCAGGCATGGTGGTGTGTGCCTGTAATTCCAGCTACTCGGGAGGCGGAGACAGGAGAATCTCTTGAACCCTGGAGCCAGAGGTTACAGTGAGCTGAGATTATGCCACCGCACTCCAGCCTGGGCAACAGAGCAAGACGCCATCGCAAAAAAAAAATATTTCTATATATATATATACATATATATACACACACATATATACATATATAAATAAAAAAAAAAAAAAAAAAAAAAAAAAAATAAAAATATACACATATATACATATATATACATATATACATATATATACACACATATATATATACACACATATATATATATATATATACACACGCAAATTAAGGGGCAGTTTATGCAGAAACTTCCAGGAAAAGGGTGACAACTTCTGAGTCATCAGGGTTGTTGCCATGGAAAAGGGTGGTAACTTCTGCATGTTGTCATGGCAATGGTAAACTGACATGGCACACCGGTGGGCATGTCTTAAGCAAAGCCCCTTCCCTGGGGGTCTGTTTTATAATAGCTAGTCCTCAATTTGGTCCAATGTCGTAGCCCCACCTCTGGAGTTGAGTCCTGCCTCCTACTTTGGAGGGCTGATGGTGGGAGCCAGGTTTCTCAGGGATAAAGTAGAAGATCACAGACAAGCAAGGGGAGGAGGCTGAGCTCATGTTCAACCCAATATAGATAGTTACAGCAAAATATGTATAGATATGTGTATATACATATACACACACATATAGCTCCCTGCTCTGTCTGCAGACAGGGCCTACAAGACACGTCACCCCAGTAACAAGTACACATTGGCCAGGCACGGTGGCTCATGCTTGTGATCCCAGCACATTGGGGGGCCGAGGCAGGAGGATAACCTGAGGTCATGAGTTCACGACCAGCCTGGCCAATATGGTAAAACCCCGTCTCTGCTAAAAATATACAACTTAGCTGGGCGTGGTCACGGGCGCCTATAATCCCAGCTACTATGGAGGCTGAGGCAGAAGAATCGCTTGAACCTGGGAAGCGGAGGTTGCAGTGAGCCGAGATTGCACCACTGCACTCCAGCCTGGCAACAGAGTGAGACTCTGTCTCAAGAAAACAAAGAAACAAAAAACAAACAAACAAAACAAAAACCAAAAAAAGCCCCCAAACCTGACAGATGCCATTCGGCCAGGAAATCAAGGTCAACACCAGCAGAGTAAGTCATGTTGACAGTTTGTACCTTTGATATGGTGTGATGAGATGGGTGCTTCACTTCTGTGGTCTTCCTTCCCCAAATCCATCACCCTCATTTAACTGTGAGAAAGACATCAGAGAAACCTCAGTGGAAGGACATTCTATAGAACACCTGACCACCATTCCTCAAAACTCTCCCCAAAAACAAGACAGTTTGACAAACCGTCACATCTCAGAACAGCCTAAGGAGACACAAGGAGTAAATGTCATGTAAGATTCTAGGACAGAAAAAACACATTGCAACCAATGGCCATACCAGTGGAAGGTGATAATCATGTGGGAGGTGGGCCGGGCGCAGTGGCTCACTCCTGTAATCCCAGCACCTTGGAAGGCGGAGGCAGGCAGATCACCCGAGGTTAGGAGTTCGAGACCAGCCTGGCCAACATGACGAAACCCCATTTCTACTAAAAATACAAAAATTAGCTGGGTGTGGTGGTGTGTGCCTGTAATCCCAGCTACTCGGGAGGCTGAGGCAGGAGAATTGCTTGAACCCAGGAGGCGGAGGTTGCAGTGAGCTGAGATGGCACCATTGCACTCCAGCCTGGCCAACAGAGTGAGACTCCGTCTCAAAGAAAAAAAAAAAAGAAAAAGAAAAAAGACATTGTAACAAATGGACATACCAATGGAAGGTGTTAATCATGGGGGAAGCAGGCCAGGTACAGTGGCTCACGCCTATAATCCCAGCACTTTGGGAGGATGAGCAGGGAGGATGGAGTGAGCTCAGGAGTTCAAGACCAGCTTGGACAACATGGTGAAACTCCGTCTGTACAAAAAAATACAAAAATTAGCTGGATGTGGTGGTGCATGCCTGTAATCCCAGCTACTCGGGATACTGAGGTGGGAGGATTGCTTGAGCCCGGGAGGCAGAGGTTGCAGTGAGCTGAGATGGCACTACTGCACTTCAGCCTAGGTGACAAGAGCAAGACCCCGTCTCACCAAATAAATTAATAATAATAATAATAATAGGCCAGGCACGGTGGCTTACACCAGTAATCCCAGCACTTTGGGAGGCCGAGCCGGGCGGATCACGAGGTCAGGAGATCGAGACCATCCTGGCTAACATGGCGAAACCCCGTCTCTACTAAAAATACAAAAAATTAGCCAGGTGTGGTGGTGGGTGCCTATAGTCCCAGCTACTTGGGAGGCTGAGGCAGGAGAATGGTGTGAACCCAGGAGGCAGAGCTTGCAGTGAGCCAAGATTGTGCCACTGCACTCCAGCCTGGGTGACAGAGCGAGACTCCATCTCAAATACTACTACTACTAATAATAATAGACCAGGCACAGTGGCTCATGACTGTTAATCCCAGCACTTTGGGTGGCTGAGGTGGGAGGATTGCTTTACCCCAGGGGTTTGATACCAGCCTGGGCAACATAGGGACACCCTGTCTCTGTTAAAAAAAAAAAATTACAGAAAAAAATAATAGGAGAAGGTGGGTGTGGGGTATACAGGAACTCTCTGTACTCTCTTCACAATAATTCTAAAACTGCTCTAAAATAAAAGGTTTCTTTAGAAATAAAAGGAACTGGCCAGTTTCAGTGCTTCACGCCTGTTGTCCCAGCATTGTGGAAGGCTGAGGCAGGCGGATCGCTTAAGCCTGGGAGTTCGAGGCTGCAGTGAGCTATGATTATGCCACTGCACTCCAGCCTGGGCAACTGAGCAAGACCTTGTCTCTAAACAAAAAAAGAAAGAAAAGAAAGAACAACTATAGTTGTCTTGGAGAATAGGGACTGTCTAGGGCTGGGATGGAGGGAACAAGAAACACAAATAGGAAACCGAGACAGCATCCAGGCTGAAGATAATTGGGTCTTCGCCGGGACCGCTGTGGGGTGTAGGAAAATGGACAATTTGGAACTGTTTCAGAGACACTGAATCCACAGGATGAAATGCTGGTGATGAAGGGAAGAGAAGATCCTTAGGGCCTCCCAAGCTTCTGGTCTGTGCTCCTGGGCTGCCCTGACTGAGCCTGGGAGGCTGGTGGAGGGGCAAGAAAATCAGCCAGGTGCTCTGTCCCTAAGCAGAGGGTAGGATGGGGGACTGGCGGGTGTTGTGTAAGTTTATTTCTTCTTTTTCTTTGTTTTTGTTTGTTTGTTTGTTTTTTAAAACGAAGTCTCACTCTTGTCGCCCAGGCTGGAGTGCAGTGATGTGATCTCGGCTCACTGCAACCTCCGCCTCTCGGGTTCAAGTGATTCTTCTGCCTCAGCCTCCCAAGTAGCTGAGATTACAGGCGCCTGCCACCATGCCCAGCTAATTTTTGTATTTTTAGTAGAGACAGGGTTTCACCATGTTGGCCAGGCTGGTCTTGAACTCCTAACCTCAAGCGATCGAGTTCGAGCTCCAAAAAAGAACTGTCATATGGCATATGAGGGGATGACGTCCTCTGCAAGAGGCCGGATCGCGGGGCTGCCCTAGGCTGGCTGCAGACTTGCTGTGTGGCCTCCAAGCAAGACCTTGCCCTCTCTGAGCCTCAGATTTCCCATTTGTAAAATAAAGACCAATAATGTCCCGGTTACAGGCTTGTGGGGGGTCATCAAATGAGCCCTGCCTGGGTGCTCAATAAACGTTGGTCTCTCCTTACCCCTTACCACTGAGTCTCAGGGCGAAAGAGTGGCGCCTGTTTCTTTAAATTATGCAAATAGACTGCGGGTGGTGTAAGTGGGGGGAATATAAAGAGGAGCCTGGTCTTCGGCTGGACCAATCAGCGCGCTGGGCTGGCGGAGCTGGCCGCCTAAATAGCCCAATGGGGGACCGCGCGGGATCAGCGCCCGCCCTGCCTCCTGGCGCCGTCGCGGGGGGGGTGGGGACTTTCTGGGCCACGCCCCGGGGGCGGAGCCCGCCGGCAGCCGCGCCGCATCCGCGGAGGGAGGGGCGGGGCGGGCTCGGGTGTCAGCGACCAAGCCGCAGGTGGCGGCGAGCGCGGGGCTTGGCCCGAGCTCAGGAGGTGAGTGTTGCCCCCTGGAACCCCCGGGACACCCTGGCCCGCGCAGCCTCCCACGCGCACCGTGCCCTGCAGCCCCGGCGGCTGCGGAGGGCAAAGACGCGGCGGGACGCGAGGGATGGAGAGCAGGAGGTGGGGGCTATGCGGTGGGCGCCCCGGCTTCCCCCCCAAGTGGTAACTGGGGGTCCGCAGGCGGAAATGGGGACCGCTCCCCAAATCCCCCGTCTCCTGGCCTAGAACCGAGCGTGCACGGGGGCGGCGACGACGCGAGACCCCTCCCCAAATTCTTTTATTCTAAGCCTAGGTCTGGGTTCTGGGGCTGCAAAGATGAGGGCGCCGCTCCCCTTTCAGCCTGGAACCCCGGGCGGTGGCTGAGATGGGGACCACCCCCAAATTCCCTCTTCCCAGCTCCGGCCTGCAGACCACCGGGGACCGAGACTTCCCTTTTCCTCCACTGTGAACCCCTATCCAGGCCTGGTGGCTGGAGGAGCTGGGGGGTCACCTGGCCCCTCCTCTAACCTGCCTCATCCCAGTCCCCGACCTGAAGGATGGGGTGGGGGGCGTTTCACTGGCATCTTCTGTGGGGACCCCAAGGTTGGAATTTTGGGAGGAGGTCAGTGTGGGGCCCCCTGCCTGGCACGGTTCATCCAGGCCAGGCCTTGAAGGGCCTGGAGCCTGGACTTGGGGGGGGTCCCTCTTTTACTGAGGGGCGGGGTGTACAGCTAGCATCTGTTCCTGGGGATTAAAATAAATCGAGGTAAATTAGGATCTTGCCAGAGGCTGGCTGCGAGTGGGGTGCGGAGGAGGCTTGGGGGGTGGGGGGCCCCTCCATCTGCCTTTTATCCCCCGAGTCACCTGCCCCAGCCACACTGGGGACCAGGAGGCAGTGTGGAATGGACCTGCTTCACTGGTGACCTTGGGCAGGTGACAGCACCTTTCTGAACCTCGGTTTCCTCTTTTGAAAATTGAGGTTGGGAGCTTCAGACCCTGCATTTTACAGATTCTGAACTCACCCAGCCCACATTTTGTCCAATGGTGATTCACTCTTTTGCTTAACACGTGGGTGGTTTGGGGTCAAGACAGCATTGGGTTTGGAGACCCTCCCACAGTGCCTTGCTATCCTCTCAATCTCAGTTTACTGCACTGCAAAATGGATTGATGATGACACTCTTGATATTGGGGCTGAGGGCATGGGGGCAGGGAGTAAAACATAGGACCAAGCTGCAGTGGCTGGGACGGGGCATCGCTGCCCTGCTCTCACCAGTGGGGCCACCTAGGGCACACCCTGACCCACATACCATCACCCACGCCAGGGGCGAACCTGTTCTCGGGCGAGGTCCTGGGCAGGAGGGGGTAGGAGTTGCCAGGCCAACTCATCCCCTGTCCCTTGGAGCACCCTCCCAGCGGTGGGCACGGGACTGGGAGTCTGACACCCCCAGGTTTGAATTTGCCTCTACCTGTGTGTGTGTTTTTCCCTTGGTGCCTTGGTTTGTTCTTCTGTGAAATGGGCTGAATTCCTCTGGGAAGATTGGAGGAGTCTGTGGGAGGAGGAAGCTCTGTAAATACAGACATGATTATTATAATATTAATGACAGTATTAGTGTTCTTTAAATCGGGTTACAGCTGACCAGGAGGAGGCTCCAGCACCCGGGAAAGTTAGGTACACAGTAGGCATTCAATAGATGTTTGCCAAATGAACTGAGGAAGAGGGAGGGGACCCATGGGGAGGACAGAAAATTCCTGAGAATCCCCGGCTCAGATTCCCACTTGGCGGCCCAAGTCACTGTGTGACCTGGTGCGTGTGCCTCAGTTTCCCCATCGTGGTGCTGGTTGAGATAAGACACTGCCTTGAGGTGCGGTGGTGAGAATCAAGCCAGATTGTCTAAATGATCGCAGCCCAGGTGGCGAGGCCAAGAGGAGAGACATGACATAGTGGGTCATTGAAACAGCATGGTACCTGCTTGAACCAAGTGACTGGTCCGTGGGAAGGATGAGAAAACCCTTGCTACTGGCCTTACTGTACATACACTGGGGTCCAAGAGAGAGGGAAATGTGAGATCCTGTTTCCCAGGATCCTGGAAGCCAGATCCTGGAAGGTCAGGAGTGGCCCAAGGTCACCAGGCAAGACGTCAGTGGCTCCGGCCACCCAGCCAGGCACCACTCGATTCCCAGGATGGGAGCTCGGGTCTTGCCTTTGTTGCTGATGTGGTTCCTGCTTTGTTTTATCTGTTCTGGGGCTGCTCACATGTCTCAGCGCCAGGTTTGCAAGACTTGGTGCTGGGAAGGCAGGATGGGGACCTCTGAGTCAGCTGGCAATGTGCTGTGTGACCTTGGGCAAATCTCCGGCCATCTCTGGGCTTTGCGCTGGTGCTGTACAGGCTGGGAGACTTGGGTTCTAGCAGGGCTGACTTCTCCATCAGATCCAAAATGCCCAATGTCTCAGGCTCACAGTGCTTTTAGGGGTCCCTAGGTTGATGTTTTCACTTCTTTTAAAATCCGAAGGGAAAAAAAATGAACTTTTGGGTTGAAGGAAACATTTTTGTGTATAATATTAATATTTTTGTCTTTATGTCAATGTAGTTGTAAAATATAGTTTTGTTTTGTTTTGTTTTTGAGACAGTCTTTCTCTGTCGCCCAGGCTGGAGTGCTGTGGCTCGATCTCCACTCACTGCAACCTCCATCTCCCGGGTTCAAGCGATTCTCCTGCCTCGGCCTCCCAAGTAGCTGGGATTACAGGCATATACCACCCCACCCAGCTAACTTTTGTATTTTTAGTAGAGATGGGGTTTCACCACGTAGCCCAGGCTGTTCTCGAACTCCTGGGCTCAAGCGATCCACCTGCCTCGGCCTCCCAAAGTGCTGGGATTCCAGGCATCAGCTACCACCTAAAATATAATTTTAAATTTCTTTTGTAGTGAAGGAAAGGGCTCATGAATACAAAAATGTCTTCCCATTTCTTTCTTTCTTTTTTTTTTTTTGAGATGGAGTCTCGCTCTGTCACCAGGCTGGAGTGCAGTGGCGCGATCTCGGCTCACTGCAACGCCTGGCTTACTGCAACCTCTGCCTCCCGGATTCAAGTGATTCTCCTGCCTCAGCCTCCCGAGTAGCTGGGACTACAGGCATGGGCCACCACGCCCAGCTAATTTTTGTATTTTTAGTAGAGATGGGGTTTCACCGTGTTGGCCAGGATAGTCTCGATCTCTTGACCTCGTGATCCGCCCACCTCGGCCTCCCAAAGTGCTGGGATTACAGGTGTGAGCCACCGCGCCTGGCCATGTCTTCCCCTTTCTGAGCGCATTTCCCTCTCTGAGCCTCAGTTTGCCCAGTCTGTGAAGCGGGTATCGGCCCACCACGGAATGGCGAGATGTTGGATGCCTGGGCCAGGGTTGGTGCTCAGTTATTTCCCAATTGCCATGATTAATATTTGTTTGGTAAGAACAGCTCCAGGTTCAGGCTGGGGGGCTCCAGGTTCAAGCGCCTGTTGTTTACTCACCCATGGCCTACGTGGTTCCAGGGAGGTCCCACGGGTGCTGATCGGGCGGGGGAGGAAAGGTGGCGGTTGGATGGTAGGCGGGGCGGGGTGAGCTTCCTGTCCCCCCCCCCGCCATGCACACAAGCCTCCAACTTGGTGCTGACGGAAGTGGCCTCGTGGCTGTCTCCTGGCGCCTGCCCCATCAGACAGGGGCCCCATCCCACTCGCTACCCTGTCCGGTGAGTTTGAGCCCTGGCCAGTAGATACCCATCATCTCTCCTTGGCCCCCCTCAGGAACAGAGGGGAGGCCCCCCTGCCCGGAGCCTGGGTTTCAGGAGAAGTAGCAAGTGTCACTTCCTGGGCTGGCCAAAGCCTGCACGGGGCCACCCATTGCCGTGCCCCCCGTCCCCTACTCCAGCTGTGAGTGGTGGTTTGGGTTAGGGGGGCAGCAGGGGGGGCTTGGAAACCCAGAGAGCCACGCATGATGGTTTCAAACAGGAGGTCATTGGCAGACAGACCAGGGGCAAAATCACAGTCAGCCGGGACTAATGACTGATCTCTCTGTGCCTCGGTTTCCCTCATAAAGTTGGGGTTGCCTCTGAGGACATGGCATGAAGACTGGATAAGCAGATACGTGTGAATAGTTGGGTACAGGGTCGCACACATACTGGTGCTCCGTGTGTATCTGTCTGCCAGAGGTGGGGTGAGGCAACCTAATTGAAACTGTAAAAACAGTAGTGAGATTCTTGGTTTCTGGGGAACTTGGGCTCCTTGGTTCCTGGGATCTTCTAGAACAATGTTGGCCGTAGGACTTTCTCATCTGTGCCATCCCATACAGCAGCCACCAGCCCCTTGTAGCTACTGAGCCTTGGAAGAGAGGCTGGCACAGCTGAGGAGCTGGACATATAATTGTATGTATCTATGTATTTATTTATTCAATTATTATTTTTTTTAAGACAGAGTTTCACTCTTTCAACCAGGTTAGAGTGCAGTGGGGCAATCTCGGCTCACTACAACCTCTGCCTCCCGTGTTCAAGCGATTCTCCTGCCTCATCCTCCCAAGTAGCTGGGACTACAGGTGTGTGCCACCACGCCCTGCTGATTTTTGTAGTTTTTGGTAGAGATGAGGTTTCACCATGTTGGCCAGGCTGGTCTCGAACTCCTGACCTCAAGTGATCCACCCACCTCAGCCTCCCAAAGTGCTGGGATTACAGGCATGAGCCACTGCGCCCAGCCAATTGTATTTCATTTTACTTGGTTTAACATTAATACAAAAATTAATACAAAAATTAAGGCCAGGGGTTGTGGCTCATGGCTGTAATCCCAGCACTTTGGGGGTCCCAGGCAGGAGGATGGCTTGAGCTCAGGAGTTCGAGACTAGCCTGGGCCACACTAGTGAGACCTAGTCTTTATAAAAAAAAAAAAAAATTATTTTTAATTAATTGGGCATGTAGTCCCAGCTACTCAGGTGGCTGAGACGGGATGATCACTTGAGCCTGGGAAGTCGAGGCTGCCATGAGCTGTGATCGTGCCACTGCACACTCCAGCCTGGGTGACAGAGCAAGACCCTGTCTCCAAAAAAAATTAAAAAATTAAAAAATTTAAAAAACTTAATACAAAAAGTATTCAGGTGTTAACCTGTAGTCTCAGCTACTCAGGAGGCTGCTATTCAAGGCTCCTTTGAGCCTGGGAGGTCGAGGCTGCAGTGAGCTATGATTGCACCACTGCACTCCAGCCTGGGCAACAGAGCGAGACCCTGTCTCCGAAAAAAAAAAAAAATTAAGTCACCACATGGGGCTAGTGGTTCCCATGCCAGTCAGCACAGCTCTAAGAGATTTGGAGATGCTTAGGGTCCTGGTCATGGACAGAAGCTAAGAAATGATACAGAAATTTAGGGCTTTTCCCCTCGGGATGTCAATGTAGCATGCTCACCACCCTACCCCTGCCACCAAACTAGGTTTCCTAAGGGGCTGCAGTGGGGACTGAAGTTTTTCAGGGGCCCTGTCATTAACTAGTGCAGGGTTGGGAATGTTTGTTGAAACAAATAATTCCTTGCCCAGTGAACTCCTATTCATGCTTTAAAACCCCAACTCCCATGAGCCCTCCTTTAGTCTAGCCTCTCTTGGACCTTGTCCCTTCATCTGGCCCAGCCCTGACCATGCAGGACGGGGATATCTGTGTCCAGCTCTGTCTCTCTAGACTGGGGACTCCTGCAGGGCCAGGCCCGGGGCTGAATCACCTCAGGTACCCTGACATTGTTCTAGTCTGGGTGAGCAAGTGGGAGGTCTTGGGTGACTCACAGAAGTCCCGGGGTTGGAGGCTCAATGATAATGGGTCCAATTAAACTAACTTTCTTTCTTTCTTTTTTTTTTTGAGACAGGGTCTTACTCTGTCGCCCAGGCTGGAGTGCAGTGGCGCCATCTCAGCTCACTGCAACCTCCGCCTCCCGGGTTCAAGCGATTCTCCTGTCACAGCCTCCCGACTAGCTGGGATTACAGGTGCCCGCCGTCACACCTGGCTAATTTTTGTATTTTTAGTAGAGACAGGGTTTCACCACTTTGGCCAGGCTGGTCTCAAACTCCTGACCTCAAGTGATCTGCCCGCCTCAGTCCCCCAAAGTGCTGGGATTACAGGCGTGAGCCACCACTCCTAGCCTAAACTAACTTTCAAGATTAGGCAAACTGAGGCGCAGAGAGGGGCAGCCTTGCCCAAGGTCTTGCTCAGTCCTTTCCCAGGGAGGCCCTGGGAGCTTCCCCATCCTGTGGTCGCAGGTCCCTGTCACTCCTGCCACTGTGCCTCCCAGGTTCCCAGATGCTACCAAGCTGCCTGTGGGGTCATGAATTATGCATGAGGCCTGCAGGCTCCAGTGACAAGCCTGGCCTCTAGAACATGCCAAGGACACTGCCTGTCCATCCCCTGCCGGGCGGCCTGACCCAGCCTCTTGTGCAGAGACACCTGGGGCTCCCCGGCAAGATCTCTTCTAAGCATTCCTTTTTATTTTGCAGATGGGGAAACTGAGGCACAGAGCTGGACAGTGACTCAGACACCAGGTGAACACTGGCTTTTGAGGGCAGGGTTGGGACTCGTGGGGGCAGCACTGCCAGCTGGGTCATCACAGTGAGGAGTGAGCTCTGACTCCCAGGAGGGTGCAAAAGGTGGGGACTGTCCTAGAGGAATTCAGAAGACCCCAAGGGACCCTCAGGGACACTTCAGGGACCCCAACCCCCATATGGCTGATCACAGCCTCGACATCTATTTCTCTTCAAACCCTTTTCCTGCAGGAGCCGCCTGGAGTGGAGCTGAGAGCTCAGGTCTCGGCTCAGCCAGTCCAGAGTGCAAATCTACTGTCCCTTCCTAGCTGTGTGATCTTGGCAAGTGGCTTCCCCTCTTGGGGAGGGGAGGGCTCAGTTTTCCCATCTGTGAAGTGGATCAGAGCTTTCCTGTCAAGGTTAGGGGTCATCCAGCACTGCTCCTACCCACTGCTATGAACTCTTGTACATACCTAAAAACCCCACATTCCATGCCCCCTCCTCCAATCTAGACTCCCTCAGCTCTTGTCCCTCCACCTAGTCCAGTTCTGACTCTGTGGAATTGGGGGCATCTGTGTCTTGTTCTGTTCCCCTCTACTGGAGCTACTTGGGACCAGCACTGGGGCTGAATTATCTCAGGGGTCCTGGCATGCTCTTAGCATTGGAGCTTTCAGTTCCTCCTTCATCCTTTCTCTGCTTCCTCTACAGGGAGGGACTTTCCCCCCACTAAGCCCACACTGGCAATGACTCTGTAGCTCAAACTTGCCTCTCTCTTCACACAGGCACTGGACGGGGCCTGCAGGGGTCTCCACAGAGACCATCAGGATGTCGTATTTTGGGGAGCATTTTTGGGTAAGACCCACTCTTATTTTGGCGGGAGATGCTGGCAGGGCTGTGGGGACTTTTATGGAGATGGGGGGACTGGGTGAGTTGTGGGTAGAGCCTTGGACAGGTAGAGGGTCTGCAAGGGATGGAAGTTAAAGTGAGAAGAGTCAGGCTGGGTTTGAATCCACACCCACCCCAGACCTCACAGGCCTTACAACCTTGGGCAAGTCATAGGGAGACCAAGGCCCAGAGTGGGAACATCTGGGCAACCTGAAGTTGCCCCATGAAAACGTGCAGAGTCAGTGCTCAAACCCAGGGCCGAACTGAACTTCCAGGACCCAGGGTCATTCCAGCCAGGGAATTTCCACCCCCTTCCCATCCTGGAGAATTGGGGGGTTTTCCTGACCTGGCCTCTCATGGCCTGTGCACCCCTCCACTGTCCAGGCTGGAGATCACCTACTGTAGCCCAAGGGCTGCTGAGTAAGACAGAGTTGTTTTCATTCATTCATTTCCTCTCTCCCTGCCACTGTGACCTCATCCCCTGCCAGCTCTAGGAGATGCTGGGGCCTCCAAGAGAATCCATCCCAGCCCCAGCCCCAAGGGAGGAGTCCCCAGTCTGGGGGACCCAGAGCCAGCTTAGACACCTTCAGCCCTGCAGGACCAGGGCTGAACCCAGCCTTGGGGGTCCTAGAGTGGGAACCAGGACACAGAATCGTGTTTGCTGTGAGAAAGCCTGGGCAAAAGACCAGAGATGTGACATTGAGTGGCAAGTTCAGGGAACAGGGACTCCTCCTGCAGAGCCAGGCTAACAGGGTGCCACAGAGGATGGGTGAACGGGGAGGGCCCAGGAGTCAGGGAAGGACCAGGTCCGAAAGCCCCTTCCCCAGTTGCAAGCCCTGAGCTTGCAGTGAGGAAGCCTGTTGCTAGGCGACTGGTTGCCCCTGGCAACAAGCCCCACTCCTGCCCTTGCTCCCTCCCCAGCTGGGGCTCCTCTTGAAAGCACTTGCTTTCTTAAAGGGGCCGCACTCCCTTGCCACCTGCAGAGGTGTGACCTCTGCCCTCTCTCCAAAGGTCAGACTCCCCGATTTGCCCCTGAAAGGCTGTGTGACCCCAGTGAGGGGCTACCCATTTCTGAGCTCCTGTTAGTACTGCTGTGTAATGGAGGTGACTGTTTTGAGGATCAAAAGTCACCTGCATTTTGAAACCCTGACAGTGGCACCTACATTTATTTTAAATCCTTTTTAATTGCGTGAGGCGTGCAGGCTCGCTGCAGAAAATTCAGATCAGCAAAGAGAAAATAGAAACCGCCCCCGACTTCCCCACCCCACCCAAAGATATCCTGGTAGAGAATGGTTAAGAGCTTTGAGTTCAGGATTCGAATTGACTCTGCTGGAAGCCCTTGAGCAAATGACTTTGCCTGCCTGAACCTCTGTTTCCCCATCTGGGAAAAAGGGATGAAATTCCTGCACCGCCACTCCCAACCCATACACCCCACACACCCCCAGACTCAGGGAGGCCTCCTGTGACATCTGTCATCAGTTGCTAGTATTGAAGCCGCCACAGAAGCCTGGTTCTTTGCTGGGTGATGCTGGGGCCCTGATGGCTCAAAGGAGGCTCTCATCAGCGGAGATTAAGCCAGACAGGGATGCCCCAGTCTCATCGCGCCAGGGCAGGGCCGAAGCATGAAGTGTACTAGGGAGCCATGGGGGAAGTGTGAGCAGGAGAGGGACATAAACAAGCTGTTACAAAGACCACACTCTTGGCCGGGCGCAGTGGCTCATGCCTGTAATCCCAGCATTTTGGGAGGCCGAGGGAAGTGGATCACCTGAGGTCAGGAGTTGGAGAACAGCTTGGCCAACATGACAAAACCCCATCTCTACTAAAAATACAAAAATTAGCCGGGCATAGTAGCGTGAGCCTGTAGTTCCAGCTACTCGAGAGGCTAAGGCAGGAGAATCGCTTGAACCTGGGAGGTGGAAGTTGCAGTGAGATCGTGCCACTGCACTCCAGCCTGGGCAATGGAGTGAGATTCCGTCTTAAAAAAAAAAAAAAAAAAAAGACCACACTTTGGCTGGCACAGAGGCAAGTCTGAAGTCTAGAAGTTCTGGTGGGAGAGACAGACCTGAGACAGCCCCTCCTAGGACCCTCGGCTGCCAGCCTAGTCCAAGGGAGGCAGACGCCGCTGGGGGTTTGCCAGGTCTGGGAAACGGGCCAGCAGTTGGCTCTGAGTCAGACCCAGATGCTGGCCTGGGCGGTGGTGCCTGGTGCAGCCTCACCCGAGGATCTCCTGGGGCCAGCACTGTGCCAGCCTCATCCCAGCAAGACCCTTGGGAGTTGGGTGCTGTTGTTGTCCCCACTTGTCACATAAGGAAGGAAACTGAGGCCAGAGAGACGAAGTCACCAACCCAAAGTGACCCTGTGCGTATAAGGAGATTGGACACTTGAACTTTGAAAGTACAATTCCAAACACAAGAAGAGAGAAAATATAGGCAGAGCACGGTAGCTCACATCTGTAATCCAAACACTTTGAGAGGCTCAGATGGCGGATCGCCTGAGCCCAGGACTTTGAGACCAGCCTGGGCAACATAGCAAGACCCTGTCTCTACTAAAAATACAAAAAATTACCTGGGTGTGGTGGTGCGCACCTGTGGTCCCAGCTACTTGGGAGGCTGAGGTGGGAGGATCCCTTGAGCCTGGGAGGCAGAGGTTTCAGTGAGCCAAGATCATACCACTGGACTCCAGCCTGGATGACAGAGCAAGACCCAGTCTCAAAAAAAAAAAAAAAAAAAAAAAAAGCCAGGTGCAGTGGCTCACACCTGTAATCCCAGCACTTTGGGAGGCCGAGGCAGGCAGATCACAAGGTCAGGAGATCGAGACCATCCTGACTAACACGGTGAAACCCCGTCTCTATTAAAAATACAAAAACTTAGCCAGGCATGATGGCGGGTACCTGTAGTCCCAGCTATTCAGGAGGCTGAGGCAGGAGAATGGTGTGAACCTGGGAGGCAGAGCTTGCAGTGAGCCAAGATCTCATCACTGCACTCCAGCCTGGGCGACAGAGTGAGACTCCGTCTCAAAAAAAAAAAGAGAAAATATATTCCTGGCGAGCTGGAGAGAGCAACAGTGAAGTGGGGAGGGGGTTGAGCAGGGTTAGGGAAGTTTCTAGAGCAGGTGGCAATGATCCTTGGGAAGTGGAAGGATGTGAATGGGTGGAAGGACATGCAAGCTGGAGAGCTCATGGCGGGAATAGCCTGGACAAAATGTGGTGATGGAAAGGCACTGCCTGTCTTTGCTCTTTGCGGTTTTGTGGATGAGACTAGGAAGAAGCTAGGAGATGAGGCTGGAGCGGCAATTCCGGGCCATGGACTTGGACTTAAGCATCTGGTGGGCGATAGGGACCCATCGATGATTCTAGAATGAAGTGTGACCATTGGGAGATTTGGGCTTGAGGCTGACCTGGGTCTGCCCCAGTCTTGGCTTCAGTTTCTCCATTGATGCAGCAGAAAACGTTATCTAGCAGTGACTTCTGGCTTTAACCTTCAAGCTTCTGGCCAAGTGTGGTGGCTCACGCCTGTAATCCCAGCACTTTGGGAGGCTGAGACTGGAGGATTGCTTGAGTCCAGGAGTTCGAGACCAACCTTGGCAACATAGTAAGGCCCTGTCTCTACTAAAAATAAAAAAAATTAGCCGGGCATGGTGTCACATGCCTGTGGTCCCAGCTACTTGGGAGGCTGGGGTGGGAGGATCTCTTGAGCCCAGGAATTTGAGGCTGCAGTGAGCCATGATTGTGCCGCTGCACTCCAGCTGGGGAGACAGAGCGAGACCCTGTCTCAAACATAGAAAAATATATGTAACTTTCAAGCTTCCAGGTACCTGGGAGGGTGAACCCAGCAGGTTGGAGGAGGGCACAGGAAACTACCATTTATGGAAAACCGGCCAAATGCTGCCAGAGGGATGGCTTCACTGATGTGTGTTGGGACTTAAATGGCATCAGATCCCTCCACAAGCCTTCTCTTCCAGTGTTATTACAAGACCTGATTTGGTGCTAAAATGTCCCTAGTTCCCTCAGACCCCAGCTGATTACCTCTTTTTTTTTTTTCTGAGACAGAGTCTAGCTCTGTTAGCCAGGCTGGAGTGCAGTGGCAGGATCTCGGCTCACTGCAACCTCTGGCCCACTGCAACCTCTGCCTCCCTGCGTCAAGCGGTTCTCCTGCCTCAGCCTCCCCAGTACTTGGGACTACAGGCGCCTGCCATCACGTCTGGCTAATTTTTGTATTTTTAGTAGAGATGGGGTTTCACCATGTTGGCCAGTCTGGTCTCAAACTCCTGACCTCAGATAATCTGCTTGCCTCAGCTTCTCAAAGTGCTGGGACTACAGGTGTGAGCCACCGCGTCCGGCCTGATTACCATTTTTAATAGACAGCTTAGTAGTGTTCAGGCATGATGCCTTTCCCAGATGACAGAATCTGGCTGGCATTAAGATATAGTTGTTGCCTCATTTTATCCTACTCCTTTCATGCGGCAAAGGGTCCTAATTTTCCATTGAGATTGGCAGAAAAAGTTGCCCTTTTACATAAATGTCTTTGGGGAAGAAACATAGGCAAATTTAAAACAAATGCTAACTATTAATAACTAATGTCACGAATTAGCAAAAGCTAGAGTGGCCTTTGGGGCTTTGGGGAGCATTGACATGGATTATCTTGCTGCTTGTATCATCCCCATGTAAGAGGCGGATGTCTCCCAGGCTGTAGTGTAGTGACATGATTTTGGCTCATTGCAACCTCCGCCTCCCGCGTTCAAGTGATTCTCCTGCCTCAGCCTCCTCAGTAGCTGGGATTACAGGCACCTGCCACCGTGCTTGGCTAATTTGCATTTTTAGTAAAGACAGGGTTTCACCATGTTGGCCAGGCTGGTCTCGAACTCAAGACCTCAAGTGATCTGCCTGCCTCAGCCTCCCAAAGTGCTGGGATTACAGGCATGAGCCACTGCGCCTAACCTCCCTGCCCCATCTTAATGAGGAGCTGCTAAAAGCTCAGCGAGAGGCAGTGACTTGCCGGGGTCACACAGTGCAGCCCTGGCCTCCCCGACCATGACAACCCCAGAAATTGGAGTAAAGAGATTTTGTGCAAGGCATTCTCAGGCACCAGGGTAGAAATGCTCAGTTCCCACTGGCACTAGCAGGTAACAGCAGAATCATTTGTTCATTTATTCAACAAACTCAAATGCCCTTTCTATCTCTCATTCTGTGCTGGGCTTTGCTGGGTCCTGGGAGAGAACTCAAACCTGGACCCTACTTTGGGTTCTCATAGAGGGAATTTCCATGTTGACAAGAACAGAAAACACAACTACAGTGACTTAAGCAACGGGGACTGTATTGGCTTATAAGATCGAATGATTATGGGGGAATATGGCTTTCAGGGTTGGTTTGATCCAGCAACTCGATTTAACACACTTTTTTGTAGCTATTGTAAATGGGATCACTTTCTTGATTTCTTTTCAGCTATTGTATTAATGGTGTATAGAAACGCTACTGATTTTCATATGTTGATATTTGTATTTTGCAACTTAACTGAATTTGTTTATCAGTTCTAGGAGTTTTGTGGTGGCGTGTTTAGGCCTTCCTATACATAAGTTCATGTTGCAAAGAGAGACAATTTGACTTCTTTTCATGCATATATATATATACACACTTCCCCCCACCCCCCCACCCCCGCCACGAGACAGAGTCTTACTCTGTCACCCAGAGCTGGAGTGCAATGGCGCGATCTCGGCTCACTGCAACCTCTGCCTCCCGCGTTCAAGCAATTCTCCTGCCTCGGCCTCCCAAGTAGCTGGGATTACAGGGCTGCGCCACCATGCCTGGCTAATTTTTGTATTTTTAGTAGAGACAGGGTTTCACCATGTTGGCCAGGCTGATCTCAAACTCCTGACCTCATGATCCGCCTGCCTCAGCCTCCCAAGGTGTTAGGATTACAGGCGTGACCTATTCCAATTTATTTTTATTTTTATTACATTCATTCATTCATTCATTCATTTTGAGACAGTCTTGCTCTGATACCTAGGCTGGAGTGCAGTGGCAGGATCTCAGCTCACTGCAGCCTCTGCCTCCTGGGCTCAAGCAATCCTCCTGCCTCAGTCTCCCAAGTAGCTGGGATTACAGGCACGCACCACCACGCCTGGCTAATTTTTGTATTTTTAGTAGAGACGGGGTTTTGCCATGTTGGCCAGGCTGGTCTCGAACTCCTGACCTCAAGTGAACCACCCACCTTGGCTTCCCAAAGTGCTGAGATTAAGGCGTGAGCCACCGCGCCCAGCTCAACACATTTTTTTTTTTTTTTTTTTTTTTAAATACAAAAGCCCTCTGGGTCAGCTTCTTTCTAAGGTTCGCGGTTTCCATTTGACTTGCAGTATCCCCTGTAGCCACATAATTCCTCATTTATGGAAAGACACAAAGAGAAAAGGGGAGGAGACTGAGACAGAAACAGGTAGAGAGACTGAGAAAAACAGAGAGAAAGACAGAGACACAAAGACAGAAGGAGACAAAGACATGGAACAAATGAGATTCCCCCCCCAGCAACTACGGGACAAAAAGAAAATCCCAGGCTTCTCTCTGATTGGACAAATTTAAGGTCCATAGACAATCCCTATGGCCCAGGGGAAATGCAGCAAGCTGATTCGCTCAGGCCTGAACGAGTCCCTACAGCCAAGGGGATGGACTTCTGCTCCTTGGCCACGCCCCCGTTGCTAAGCAACTATGATGTCCTCGCCATCCTTTCTCAGTCTCTACTCCCATCCCCTGCAGGGCGAGAAAAATCATGGCTTTGAGGTCCTGTACCACAGCGTGAAGCAGGGGCCCATCTCCACCAAGGAGCTGGCGGACTTCATCCGGGAGAGGTGAGGTCCCCAAGCCACATCCACCAGAGGCCACGCCCACCATACTGTAGTCACGCCCACCTCATGGCTACTCCCTGCATGGTCAGGGGCTAGAACCCTGGGGATTCCAGGAACCAGAGGGGCTCGAAAATCCTGGAAATGACGGATTCTCAACCCGGTCAGGCCCATATCTCCTTTTAAACAACAATCACCTGATTTCGAAAGCTCCCCTCCTCCAAAGAGGATGATATAACCTACTCACGGTGGGAATTTTTTTTTTGGAGACAAGATCTCGCTTTGTTCCCCAGGCTAGAGTGCAGTGACCCAATCATAGCTCACTGCAGCCTCGAACTCCTGAGTTCAAGGGATCCTCCTACCTCAGCTCCCGAGTAGCTGGGACTATAGGCATATACCACCACATCTGACGTTTTTTGTTTTTTTTTAAACAGAGTTTCGCTTTTGTTGCCCAGGCTGGAGTGCAATGGCGCAGTCTCGGCTCACTGTAACCTCTGCCTCCCGGGTTCCAGCGATTCTCCTGCCTCAGCCTCCCAAGTAGCTGAGACTACAGGTGCCTGCCACCACGTCTGGCTAATTTTTATATTTTTAGTAGAGACGAGGTTTCACTATGTTGGCCAGGCGGGTCTCAAACTCCTGACTTCAGGTGATCCGTCCGCCTCAGCCTCCAAAAGTGCTGGAATTACAGGCGTAAGCCAATGCACCCTGCTTTTTTTTTTTTGGAGATAGAGGACAGAGTCTCACTTTGTTGCCCAGGGTGATCTGATCATACCTCACTGCAGCCTCGACATACCGGGCCCAAGCGATCCTCCCACCTCAGAATCCTGAGTAGCTGGGACTACAGGCGTGCACCACCACACCTATCTAAGTTTAAAAAAAAGTTTTTTTTGTAGAGAAGGAGTCTCATTATATTGCCCAGGGTGGTCTTGAACCCCTGGGTTCCAGTGATCCTCCTGCCTGGCCTCCCAAAGTGCTGGGATTACAGGCATAAGTCACCATGCCTGGCCTACTACTGTTGTTAATAAAATACATTACGTAAGAAAAAATCTTCTATGAATTTTCAAAACATCCCTCAGAGGGTTGTGTCATTCGCCCCATCATGGAAAGTCACTGCTAAGGTGTTTCAGATGGGGAAACTGAGGCCCAGAGGAGTAGTGCCTCTCTCAACGGTGTCTGAAAGCTTCTTCATCTTTTTTTTTTTTTTTTTGAGATGGAGTCTTGCTGTGTCACCCAGGCTGGAGTGCAGTGGCACGATCTCAGCTCACCGCAACCTCCACCTCGTAGGTTCAAGCGATTTTCCTGCCTCAACTTCCCGAGTAGCTGGGAATTACAGGCATGCACCACCACGCCTGGCTAATTTTTGTATTTTTAGTAGAGACAGGGTTTCACCAAGTTGGCCAGGCTGGTCTTGAACTCCTGACCTCAGGTGATCCGTCCGCCTCGGCCTCCCAGAGCGCTGGGATTACAGGCGTGAGCCACTGCACCCGGGCAGTTTCTCCATCTTTACCTCATTCTCCTCCCCAGGGCCACCATCGAGGAGACCTACTCGAAGGCGATGGCAAAACTCTCCAAGCTGGCCAGCAACGGGACCCCCATGGGGTGAGTGGGGTAGGGGTCACCAACATGGGGACATTGGGAGCCTCCTCCTTGGTGGACATCGCTTCACACTCGGGGCATGTAGAATAGAGTGTCATCCACCTCGATTATGGGGCTAATTGGATAGAGGGACGTATATCATTCATTCACACACTAGCTCATTCATTCATTCCACAAATATTTATTGAGTGCCTTCTGTGTGCCAAGCACCAGCAGCAACCCAGACAGATAAAACCCCAGCCACCTTCATGCAATGTACATCTGGGTTGCGTGACAAGAGAGATGTTAAATACAAACAAAAACATTTTTTTTCTGAGGCAAAAAGTGCTGGGAAGGGGGCCAGGTGCGGTGGCTCATGCCTGTACTCCCAGCACTTTGGGAGGCTGAAGTGGGCGGATCACCTGAGGTCAGGAGTTCGAGACCAGCCTGTGCAACATGGTGAAAGCCCGTCTCTACTAAAAATACAAAATTAGTCGAGTGTGGTGGTGGGTGCCTGTAATCCCAGCTACTCAGGAGGCTGAGTCAGGAGAATCGCTTGAACCCAGGAGGCAGAGGTTGCAGTGAGCTGAGATCGTGCCACTGCACTCCAGCCTGGGCAATAAGAGCGAAAACTCCGTTTCGAAAAAAAAAAGTGCTGGGAAGGGAATGAGATAGGAGTGTGAGAGATCTGGCGCTTTCTCTGGGTGGGCCCGACCTCCCTGAGCTGAGACCTTAATAGAAAGGGGCTGGCCATGGGGATGTCTGAGGGACAGAGACCCGGGCAAGTGGCTCAGCCAGTGCAAAGGCCCTGAGTTGACAGGCGTGGCATGTTTAAGGAAGAGTGAGGAGGCTGGCGTGGCTGCAGGGCTTGGGGAACGTGGAAAGGAAGTAGGAGAGGAGATGGCAGGGCGAGGCCTCAGGGGCCTGACACACAAATGACTCTACATGAACCTTATGCCTGGGTGTGGTGGCTCAAGCCTTTAATCCCGGCATTTTGGGAAGCTGAGGTGGGAGGATCATTTGAGGCCAAAAGTTCAAGACCAGCCTGGGCAACAAGGAGAAACCCCTGTCTCTACTAAAACTGCAAAAATTAGCCGGGCATGGTGGCATGTGCCTGCAGTCCCAGCTACTTAGGAGGCTGAGGCAGGAGGATGGCTTGAACCCAGGAGATGGAGGCTGCAGTGAGCCATGATTGTACCACTGCACTTCAGCCTGGGTGACAGAGCCAGACCCTGCCTCAAAAAAAAAACAAAAATAAAAACAAAACACATAATGTGGTCCCCTGATGGCATTTGCAATTTTCTTTGTGGCTGCTATGAGGCAAAAGTTCTGTGGGGAGGGCAGAAGTGGAGGCAGCAGGAGGAGAAGGTGGGGGGAGGCTGGACGGGGCTTCTGCTGAGTGGGGCAGGCCAAATTGACTTGGTTGGGGCATGTGGTGTCTTAGACACTCTTTTTTTTTTTTTTTTTGAGACAGAGTCTCACTCTGTTGCCCAGGCTGGAGTGCAGTGGCGTGATCTCGGCTCACTGCAAGCTCCGCCTCCCGGGTTCACGCCATTCTCCTGCCTCAGCCTCCCGAGCAGCTAGGACTACAGGCGTCTGCCACCACACCCAGCTAATTTTTTGTATTTTTAGTAGAGACGGGATTTCACCATGTTAGCCAGGATGCTGTCAATCTCCTGACCTTGTGATCTGCTCGCCTCAGCCTCCCAAAGTGCTGGGATTATAGGCGTGAGCCTTTTTTTTTTTTTTTTTTTTTGAGATTGAGTCTCCCTGTGTCACCCAGGCTGGAGTGCAGTGGTGTGATCTCGGCTCACTGCAAGCTCCGCCTCCCCGGTTCAAGCGATTCTTCTGCCACACCCAGCTAATTTTTGTATTTTAAGTACAGACGGGGGTTTCACCATGTTGCTCAGGCTGGTCTGGAACTCCTGACCTCAAGTGACTTGCTCAACTCGGCCTCCCAAAGTGCTGGGATTACCAGGGCCTGGGTTTAAATTCCAGCTCTAATGTTGATTTGTTGAGGGGCCTTGGGAAGAGCTATAGAGCTCCCTATGCCTCAGTTTCCCCATCTGTCACAGGCCCGCCTCTTACAGCTGCCATGGAGATTAAATGAATTAGTATTCATTCATGTTTAGCAGGGCTCAGCGTACAGCACATACCTGAGCCAGTGCCAGCGCTGTCTCGGGGTGGGGTGAGCCTGAGAAACCCTGGGTGTGACCTTGCCTGCCCTCAGGACCTTCGCCCCGCTTTGGGAGGTCTTCCGCGTCTCCTCGGACAAGCTGGCGCTGTGCCACCTGGAACTGACACGGAAATTACAGGATCTCATCAAGGACGTCCTACGCTACGGCGAGGAACAGCTCAAGACCCACAAGAAGGTGTGTGTCGTGGGCGCCGCCCAGCGGCTGGGTGGGTGTGAAACACCAACAGCTCACAGGACCCCAGATCTTCTGGGGCCTTATAACCTGCGGGTGTCCACTTCCGAGAATTCCATTAATTCCACAACGTCAAGCCCAGGGTCTTACGGACCTGAGCATTGTTGAATTTCAAACTTGCAAAATTCCAGACCAGGAGTTAGCACACTGTGGCCCATGGGCCAAATCCTGCCCACCCCCCACCAGTGTTTGTACAGCTAAGAAGGGTTTTTGGTTTTTTTTTGCTTGTTTGTTTTTAAGAGACAGGGTCTCACTCTGTCACCCACGTGCAGTGGCGTGATCAGAGCTCCCTGCAGCCTCAAACACTTGGGCTCAAGCGAACCTCCTGCCTCAGCCCCCACAGAATAGCTGGGACTACAGGTGCACGCCACCATGCCTGGCTAATTTTTAAAAAATGTTTGGGCCTGGTGTAGTGACTCATGCCTATAATCCCAGCACTTTGGGAGGCTGAGCGGGAGGATGGCTGGAGCCCAGGATCCTCCAGGAGTTTGAGACCAGCCTGGGCAACATAGGGAGACCCCATCTTTACCAAAAAAAAAAAAAAAAAAACACACACCCAAAACTACTCAGGCATGGTGGCACATGCCGGTAGTCCCGGCTACTCAAGAGGCTGAGGTGGGAGGATCACTTGAGCATGGGAGGTCGAGGCTGCAGTGAGCCATGATCATGCCACTGCACTCCAGCCTAGGCAACAGAGAAAGACTCTGTCTCAAAAAAAAAAAATAAATAAAGAGAGAGAGAGAGATGGGTTATCACTGGTTTTTACATTATTAAAAGGTTAGAAAAAAATCTAAAGAAAAATAAAATTTCACCACATGTGAAAATTGTATGACAGTCACATATCAGTGCCAGTAAATAAAGTTTTATTGGCACACAGCCATGCCCATTGATGTGCCTGTCATCTGTGGCTGTTTGGCACTGCAGCTACAGAGTCAAATGTTTCTATCAAGCCAAACACATTTACTATCTGTCCCTTTACAGAAAATATTTGCCAACAGCTGTTTTAAAGCATTGGAAGATAGATATTCATATTTACTATTTTTACACTCTTATAAACCTAGAATCTTGGAAGAACCGTCTTAGACTCTTAGAATTCCACAATATCCAAAGCTTAGAATTGTAGAATCATAGATGCATTGCCTTTACAGAGTTCCAAAATCTGCATGTTTTTAACTCTTGTTTAAAAAGGGAGTTGGTAATACTTTGTTTTTGTTTTGTTTTGTTTTTTTGAGATGGAGACTTGCTCTGTTGCCCAGGCTGGAGTGCAGTGTGCACGATCTCAGCTCACTGCAACCTCCATCTCCTGGGTTCAAGCAATTCTCCTGCCTCAGCCTCCCAGGTAATTGGGATTACAGGCGTGCTGGTGCACGCCTGGCTAATTTTTTGTATTTTTAGTAGAGACAGTGTTTCACCATGTTGGCCAGGCTGGTCTTGAACTCCTGACCTCAGGTGATCTGCCCACTTCAGCCTTCCAAAGTGTTGGGATTACAGGTGTGAGCCACCGCGCCTGGCTTTGCTAATTTTTAAATTTTTTGTATAGAAGGGATCTTGCTAGCCAGGAGCAATGGCTCATGCCTGTAATCCCAGCACTTTGGGAAGTTGAGGCGGGCGTATCACTTGAAGTCAGGAGTTCCAGACCAGCCTGGCCAACATGGTGAAACCCTGTCTATACTAAAAATACAAAATTAGCTAGACATGGTGGCACACACACCTGTAATCCCAGCTACTCAGGAGGCTGAGACAGGAGAATGACCTGAGCCTGGGAGGTGGAGGTTGCAGTGAGTTGAGATTGTGACACAGCACTCCAGCCTGGGCAACAGAGTGAGACTCTGTCTCAAAAACAAAACAAAACAAAACAAAACAACAAAACAACAAAAAGAGAGAGAGAGAGAGAAGGGGTCCTGCTGTGTTGCCCAGGCTGGTCAAACATCTAATATATCTGCCTCAGCCTTCCAAAATGTTGGGATTACAGGCATGGGTCATTGTGCCTGGCCAGGAGTGAATTTTTAAGTGGTAAAAGCAGGCCAGGTGTGGTGTGCACGCCTGTAGTCCCAGCTACTTGGGAGGCTGAGCTGAGGTGTGAGAATTGCTTGAGCCTAAGAGTTAGAGACCAGTTTGGGCAACATAGTGAGACCCCATCTCTTAAAAAACAAAAAAAAAAAGGCTGGGCACAGTGGCTTATGTCTGTAATCCCAGCACTTCGGGAGGCCGAGGCGGGCAGATCACTTGAAGTCAGGAGTTCAAGACCAGCCTGGCCAAAATGGTGAAACCCTGTCTCTACTAAAAATACAAAATTAGCCGGGCATGGTGGTGCGTGCTTGTAATCCCAGCTACTTGGGAGGCTGAGGCAGGAGAGTTGCTTGAACCCAGGAGGCAGAGGTTGCAGGGAGCTGAGGTCGTGCCACTGCACTCCAGCCTGGGTGAAAGAGCAAGACTCCGTCTAAAAAAACACACACACACACAAACACACACACATACACGCACACACAAAACGGTGAATTAAGCAACACAGTCTACCACTGTTTGTCATAAAACATGGGTTAGAACAAACATCTTTATCCATATGCGGATTATTTCTAGAGAAGTATCACAGTAATAATTGGGGACTTATAGGCTGGAGGGCCCATATATGGGAGGCTTTTTCCTGGCTTACCCCTTACAACTTTCTGAAATATGAACCATGTGTAAATAGTACTTTTTTTAAAAGTTAAAAATGTTTTGAAATGAAAAATGTACAGGCCGGACATGGTGGCTCACACCTGTAATCCCAACACTTTGGGAGGCTGAGGCAGGTGGATTGCTTGAGTCTAGGAGTTCGAGACCAGCCTGGGCAACATAGCAAGACCCCATTGCTGTTAAAAACACACACGAAGGCCGGGCGTGGTGGCCCATGCCTGTAATCCCAGCACTTTGGGAGGCCAAGGTGGGCAGATCACCTGAGGTCAGGAGTTAGAGACCAGCCTGGCCAACTTGGTGAAACCCCATCTCTACTAAAAATACAAAAAATTATCCGGGTGTGATGGTGGGCACCTGTAATCTCAGCTACTTGGGAGGCTGAGGCAGGAGAATTGCTTGAACCCGGGAAGCAGAGATTGCAGTGAGCCGAGATTGTACCACTGCACTCCAGCCTGGACAACAAGAGCGAAACTCTGTCTAAAAAAAACCAAAACAAAACACACACACACACACACACACACAGAAAAAGACTGTGGAGCTGACATCACATGGAGTGTTTGGGAGGTCAGGAATTTCACAGTCTACCCATGAAATCCCCTCCTACCCCACAGTGCAAGGAGGAAGTGGTGGGCACCTTGGATGCTGTGCAGGTACTCTCGGGCGTCAGCCAGCTCCTACCCAAGTCCCGCGAGAACTACCTGAACCGTTGCATGGACCAGGAGCGGCTGCGGAGGGAGAGTACCAGCCAGAAGGAGATGGACAAGGTGGGCTCAAAGCGGGGGGTTCTGAGGAATTTGCTGTGGGGCAGAGGGGCTGCCTGATCAGAGAGTGGAAACACGTCCCAGAGCGACGGTCCTGGAACCTGTGGGTGATCGCACCCTAGGTACCCGGAGGAGTTCACCTGCCAGGTGATGGGACCTGGGGGAAGCCCCCTGAGTGTCCCCCTCCCATCCCTGTTTCCTCCCTGTGCTTTGTAGGCAGAGACTAAAACCAAGAAGGCAGCAGAGAGCCTGCGGCGCTCAGTGGAAAAATACAACTCAGCCCGAGCTGACTTTGAGCAGAAGATGCTGGACTCAGCCCTGGTAAGAACCAGGCATCTGTACCTTTAAGACCCACACATGCCTTTGCCCTGGAGGTTATGGACCGCAGAAATCCCAGGAAGGGTGCAGTGGCTCACAACTGTCATCCCAGCACTTTGGGAGGCCGAGGCAGGAGGATCACCTGAGCTCAGGAGTTTGAGACCAGCCTGGCCAACATGGCAAAACCCTGTCTCTACTAAAAATACAAAATTAGCCGGGTGTAGTGGCAGGTGCCTGTAATCCCAGCTACTCAGGAAGCTGAGGCGGGAGAATCACTTGAACCGGAAGGCAGAGGTTGCAGTGAGCCAAGATCGAGCCATTGTACTACAGGTTAGGTGATAGAGTGGAACCCTGTCTTGAAAAAATAAAATAAACAAATAAAAGCAGATTGGAAACTCAGGATTAGGAATCAGAACTTTTTTCAAGTTACACGTGATAGAAACCTTCATTCAAACCGACAGGTGTATACGAAAAAAAGAAAAAGGCTGGGCACGGTGACTCACAACTGTAATCCCAGCACTTTGGGAGGCCGAGGCGGGTGGATCACGAGGTCAGGAGATCAAGACCATCCTGGCTAACATGGTGAAACCCCGTCTCTACTAAAAATACAAAAAAATTAGCCGGGCGTGGTGGTGGGCGCCTGTAGTCCCAGGTGCTCGGGAGGCTGAGGCAGGAGAATGGCGAGAACCCAGGAGGCGGAGCTTGCAGTGAGCCGAGATTGTGCCGCTGCACTCCAGCCTGGGTGACAGAGCGAGACTCCGTCTCAAAAAAATAAAAAATAAATAAAAATAAAATAAAATAAAATTAAAAAAACTGACAAACTCAGGGAACTGAAAGGTTTTATTTTTGAGTTGTGGAGGTTTCAGTCATAGCTGAATCCATTTGCTCAAATAGTGCTGGCAGGAAATTGTGCATTTCTGCTTCTTTTTTTTTTGAGATGGGGTCTCTCTGTCACTCAGGCTGGAGTGCAGTGGCGTGATCTTGGCTCACCGCAACCTCCGCCTCCTGGGCTCAAGTGATTCTTCTGCTTCAGCCTCCCTAGTAGTTGGGATTACAGGCACGTGCCACCACGCCCAGCTAATTTTTGTATTTTTAGTAGAAACAGGGTTTCACCATGTTGCCCAGACCGGTCTTGAACTTCTGACCTCAGATGATCCACCCGCCTTGGCCTCCCAAAGTGCTGGGATTATAGGCATGATACACCACATCTGACCACCATTTATGCTTCTTAAGTCTGTTTTCCTCTCTGGGGACATCACTCCCAGGCAGACATGCCCTTTGTGTGTGTGTGTGTGTGTGTGTGTGTGTGTGTGTGTGTGCATGTGTGTGCATGCATGCACATGTGTGCATCAAACTGGGCACCAGCAACCCCCACTTACATTCCATCAGTGCATTGGCTCAGGAATGGAAATATCTTTTCCTGTAGATTCAACAAAAGTCCTAGGGCAGACTCTCATTGGCCCTTCCCCAAATCAATCACTGAGCCAAGGGCTTAGGGTGTTCTGATTGGTCAGGCTGAGTCACATGGCCACTCCTTCTTGGCCTTGACCTTCTTTCCACCTGCCTCTCCCCTCCTGCTTCAGCGCTTCCAAGCCATGGAGGAGACACACCTGAGGCACATGAAGGCACTGCTGGGCTCCTATGCTCACTCGGTGGAGGACACGCACGTGCAGATTGGGCAGGTGAGTCAGGCAGGTGTGAGGAATGAGGCTGGGGTCACTGCTGGGCAAAGGGGCCTTGACCAGTTACACACCCTGCCCACCTGGCACAGGTGCATGAGGAATTTAAGCAGAACATCGAGAACATCAGCGTGGAGATGCTACTCAGGAAGTTTGCAGAGAGTAAGGGCACAGGCCGGGAGAAGCCAGGTGAGTCAGGGCAGCCATTGGGGGTTGGACTTTGGGGCCACAGCTGCAGTTAATGAGCAGGACTCCAGAGGCAGGAAACTGAACCTCCCTGGGCCTTGGTTTTTTTTTTGTTTTTTTTTTTTGAGATGGAGTCCCCCTATGTCTCCCAGGCTGGAGTGCAGTGGTGCAATCTCGGCTCACTGCAACTGCTGCCTCGGGGTTCAAGTGATTCTCCTGCCTCAGCCTCCCCGAGTAGCTTGGACTACAGGCGTGTGCCACCATGCCCAGCTAATTTTTTTTTTTTTTGTATTTTTAATAGAGACAAGGTTTCACCATGTTGGCCAGGCTGGTCTCGAACTCTTGACCTCAGGTGATCCGCCTGCCTCAGCCTCCCAAAGTGCTGGGATTACAGGCATGAGCCACTGTGCATGACCAGGCCTTGGTTTCTTCATGGGAAGAGTGGGCTGCTGACAAGTCCAGCTCTCCAGCCTGATCTTATGTGTAAATCTCTTTGAACCAGATCCCAGAGGAGGCTTGAATGCCAGGCTCAGCTGTTCAGACTTCATCCCCAGGGCCTAGGGGAGCCATTGAGGGTTGTTGAGCAAAAGAACAATTTGCGAATGCTCAGATGCAGGACTGGGGAGGAGTTAAGAGCAAAAGTTTTAAAGTGAGACCCGGGCTTGAGTCTTCATCACTTGCTGCGTGACCTAGGACCTGTGCTTTGACTTCTCTGAGCCTCAGTTTCCTCATCTGTAAAGTGAGGATGTTAATAATGTTGTAATATTCAGTGATTTCATGCAGGTAAAGGGCAAAGGGTGTGTCAGGCACACAGTAGGCACTCACTAAATGCTGGTATACACTTATGTCCTCAAGTCTTGTTAACCAGCAAAATCTGTTCTTTCTCCCTCCTGTCTCTCTGGCTCAGCCCTGGCTCAGGTCACCCCTTCCTGCATGGGGCCCCACTCTTGCCCTTCACAGGCCCCAGATCTGTTGTGTCCTCCTGCTCACACACCTTCCATGGCTCCCCATTGTTCTTGGGAGAGAGTTCCCACTCTTCATCCTGTCACTCAAAGCCCAGCCCACTGCACAGATGCATGGTCCATCCCCCGACCCAACCCAAGTTCCAGCCACAAATGCTGGAAGTATGTAGAAGTAGCTCATGTCACCCCCTACGGTGGCACTGCCCTGCTGGAACCAGACCAGCCCCTTGGTCCATCCCACTCCTGGTGATGTGGGGCTGGTTCTTGTCTGGGAACCTGAGGGACCTTGAGTTCAGATCCAGGTGCCATTTTGTGGCCAAAAGTGTACTACCCTTTCCAGCCCAGTCTCCCCACCCTCAATTTAGTTTCTTTCTCTCTTTTTTTTCTAATTTTTTTTTATATTTTTGAGGCAGAGTCTTACTCTGTCGCCCAGGCTGGAGTGCAGCGGTGCAGTCTCGGCTCACTGCAACCTCCGCCTCCTGGGTTCAAGCGATTCTCCTGCCTCAGCCTCCTGAGTAGCTGGGATTACAGGCGCCTGCCACCATGTCCGGCTAACTTTTTTGTAATTTTAGCAGAGACAGGGTTTCACCATGGTGGCCAGGCTGGTCTCCAACTCCTGACCTCAGGTGATCCGCCCGCCTTGGCCTCCCAAAGTGCTGGGATTACAGGCATGGGCTACCGTGCCCAGCCCCTCAGTTGAGTTTCCGTCTCCCATCTCAGGACCTCTGGACTTCGAGGCATACAGTGCGGCTGCCCTGCAGGAAGGCAAGTACGTCTGGGCCTGGATGCCCAGGCTGGACCGTGGGGGTGAGGGAGGCTGATCTGAATGTGAAAGGAGGCTCACAGTGCTCAGCTGCCCCCCAATCTATCCTCAGCGATGAAACGTTTGCGGGGATCCAAGGCCTTTCGCCTTCCGGGACTAAGCCGGCGGGAGCGGGAGCCAGAGCCACCTGCAGCTGTGTGAGGAAGCACCCCTGCCCGGTCTGGCCCAGGCTAGCCCGAGATCCCTTCCCCTGCCCAGGCTATCCCAGAAGTCCCCTCCTAGGATAGCCCAGGAGTATCCATATTCCAGGCTGGACCAGGATTCCCTCTACCCGAGCTAGACCAGGAGTACCTCTGCCCCAGGCTAGCTCAATATTACCGCTGCCCAAGCTAGTCCAGAATTCTTCCTTTTGCCAGGTTAGGCCAGGAACTGCCTGTCCCAGAGTAACCTAGCATTTTCCCTGCCCAAGCTGGCCCAGGATTGTTCTGTTTGCCAAGGCTAGCCCCGACTTTCCCTACCTTTACAAGGCAGCCCTTCAAATGAGTTCCAGGATTCCTTCCCTCCCAGGCTGTTTGAGAACACTCTCTACTCAGCTAACTTCAGATTCAACCCCCTCCCCAAGCAAGCCCCATGGTCCCACCGCCTCTAGGGCTAGCTCAGGGCAATATCACAGCCTAGGAGCTGCCCCAGCTTCCATGTCCCCTGCTGGGGGCTGACAGGGGGCACCAGATGGGCTGCGGAAGCTGACACCAACATCTCTTCCTCCATCCCCAGAGATTTCCTGGAGCCCGATTCAGGGGTGAGTGATGTGGGAGGGGTCAGGCTGGGCTACAAGCGGAAGGAGTTTGACCCCACTCTTGGCTCCTAGAGTCCGGATCCCTACTGGAAACTAAAGAGCCGAGATTGAGGGGCAGGCTGGAGCCTGGGGGCTGGGTTCATATCCCACCTCAGCTGCAAAGTCCCGTGGACTACGTGGGTGTGAATAATGTCCCTGCCGAAGCTCAGTTTGTCCCAGGAACCTGCCCACACACCTGGGGAAGACAGTTGTTGCCATCAGGGTTGGTTTTGAGGTCTGAGTCAAGGCCTGGGGGCGGGGCGGGGGGCGGTTGGCAGGGTGAGATGGAAGGTTCCATAGTGGGGAGCCTGATTCACTGTTGCCCCCCACTCCCCTAGACATGTCCAGAGGTGGATGAAGAAGGTTTCACTGTCCGGCCTGATGTGACCCAGAACAATATCCTTCTGGCACCCCCTGGGGGCAGTTGTTGGCACAGCAAGGACAAAATAGTCTACAATAACCAGTCCACCTTCAGCAATTCTCTCTGTGTACATCCTGGAGAGAGTCTCCCTTGTGGATGAAGCCAACCTAAATGAAAACACCCACTCTATGGGGTCAGCACTGGGCAAGAGGGAGAGAGAAAAGGAGAGCCAGCAAGGTTTCCTGGAGGAGGGGGCACCAGTGTTGGGGTTTTGCAGCTGAATAGGAGTTTGCCAGTTAGGTCTGGGCATGCTTGTGCAAAGGCTTGGCTGGGGGATGGGAGTGCTGGTGGGACATGGTGTCAGGACTGAAGGTGGCACATGGTGAGCGATGGGATTGGGCAGGACCTCAAAGGGTTTGAGCAGGGAGGGACAAGGCTGGATTGGAGAGCTGACTGGGGGAAAGCTTGTGTTGGGATTGGCTTGGACCTTGACTGCAGCCCACGCACGGCCGAGCCCTCCCGTTTCTCGTCCAGCGACTCTGACTTCGACGATGAAGAGCCCCGCAAGTTCTACGTGCACATCAAGCCCGCCCCGGCCCGGGCTCCAGCCTGCAGCCCCGAGGCAGCAGCGGCACAGCTCAGGGCCACTGCGGGCAGCCTCATCCTTCCTCCTGGCCCAGGGGTGAGGCATGGGAGGGGTGCCCTGGGTGTTGCTGGAGAGGCTGGCTGGATGCACTCGTGTGTGATGTTGCCCACTTTGTCCACAGGGCACCATGAAACGCCATTCTTCACGTGAGTAGCCTTTGGTCTTCAGAGTGGGGAGGATCCTAAGGAAGGGAGGCTATGGGTTTGGGCTTGAATCATAGCTCTGTTTTGTAACTTTGGGCAGGCTGCTTAACCACACTGACCTTCAGTCTCCTTTTCTGTAAAATGAGGTCATTATGAAATTAAGTGAGAGCTGAAAGGGGTAGCTGGGGCCAGGAGGAGCCAGCATCTGGAGACAGGCTCGCTCAGGCTTGAATCCATGTCTGCCTGATTTGCTGATCACCTTGGACAACTGGGTGGACACCCCCGAGCCTCGGTCCCTTGGTCTGTGGAGTGGGGAGCATTGCAGACAGGGTGACAAAAAGGCTCAAGGAGGTGCATCTCTTGTAGGGGACGCTGCTGGGAAACCCCAGAGACCTCGGTCTGCCCCCAGAACCAGCAGGTGGGTTCCACATGAGTGGGCAGGTGGCAGCTGTCCCCACCTCCTCCCTCCGCCTCCCCATGTCCCTGCCTGCTGTTCTCTTGTCCTGGCTGGGAGTTGACATCATGCTGGGGTTTTTTTGTTTTTGTTTTCAGACAGAGTCTCACTCTGTCACCCAGGCTGGAGTGCAGTGGCGCGATCTCGGCTCACTGCAACCTCCACTTCCTGAGTTCAAGCGATTTTCGTGCCTCAGCCTCCCAAGTAGCTGGGATTACAGGCACCCACTACCACGCCCAGCTAACTTTTGTATTTTTAGTAGAGACAGGGTTTCACCATGTTGGCCCGGCTGGTCTCGAACTCCTGACCTCAAGTGATCTGCCCACCTCGGCTTCCCAAAGTGCTGGGATTACAGGCATGAGCCATTGTGCCTGGCCCATGCTGGCTTTTGAGGGACCATTTAGTCATTCATTTGATGTACATTTATTGAGTGCCCACTGTGTACCTGTGCTGTTCTAGGGCCTGGGTTCTGAGACAGGTCTCCCTTCTCAGAGTCACATTCTAATGACTCAGATTTTAAGAATAGCAAAAGGCCAGGCATGGCGGCTCACGCCTGTAATTCCAGCACTTTGGGAGGCCACGGCAGGTGGATCACCTGAGGTCGAGAGTTTGAGACCAGCCTGACCAACATAGAGAAACCCCGTCTCTACTAAAAATACAGCATTAGCCAGGCGTGGTGGCGCATGCCTGTAATCCCAGCTATTCGAGAGGCTGAGGCAGGAGAATCACTTGAACGTGGGAGGCGGAGCTTGCAGTAAGCCACTGTTGCGCCATTGCACTCCAGCCTGGGCAGCAAGAGGAAACTATGTCTCAAAACAACAAAAAAAAAAGCAAATAAGTTAGAGCATATTTGATACTTCTAAGTGCTACGAAGAAACTAAAGCCGACATGGGAAGACAGGAGGAGGTGACTTCCCTTGAGGTGGGGATGGGAACCTCCCTGAGGGGGTGACTTGGAGCTAAGCCCCAAAGAGGAGCCAGGAAGTGGCTATGAAGAGAGCTGGGGAAATGGAACTCCAGACTGGGAACAGGCTGAGCACAGTGGCTCACACCTGTAATCCTAGCACTTTGGGAGGCCAAAGCAGCCAGATCACTTGAGGTCAGGAGTTTGGGATCAGCCTGGCCAGCATGGTAAAACCCCATCTCTGCTAAAAATACAAAAATTAGCCGGGCATGGTGGCAGGTGCCTGTAATCCCAGCTACTCTGGAGGCTGAGGCAGGAGAATCGCTTGAACCCAGGAAGCGGAGGTTGCAGCAAGCTGAGATCGTGCCACTGCACTGTAGCCTGGCCGACAGAGCAAGACTCCGTCTAAAAAAAAAAACTGGGAACAGCATGTGCAAAGGCCCCAGGGTGGGATGAGGCTTGGGAAAAATAGAAGCAGCCCTCTTGGCTTCACCCTCTCTAGCTGTGCAGAGAGATTGCAGTCAGAGGAGCAGATGTCCAAGAACCTCTTTGGGCCGCCCCTGGAGTCAGCCTTTGACCACGAAGATTTTACAGGTGATGGGGATAAGGGATTGGAGGGCTTGGGTGTGGCCGGAGGGAGGATGGGTGGGGCCATTGCAAAGTTAGGCCAATCAGGTCCCCTGGAGGCCAGGCTGGAGGGAGGACTAGTCCGTGTAGGGGTGGGCGGGGCCAGAGTGCGGGTGGGAGGGGCCATAGATAGGGCGGGGCCTTGGCCAGTGGGCGGTGACCGGGTGGATGGGCCTGACATTTGTGGAGAGGGAAGTCACCAGAAGGTGTAGCCTTGGGGGCGTGCACAAGGACTTTGAATGGGGGCCCCCCTGACCTTCCCTCGACGTGGCCGTGGCCTGCAGGAGGATGGGCAGGGACTCTGAGTGGGCGAGGGTCGGAGCTGACCGCCCGCTTCCCTCCCCAAGGCTCTAGCAGCCTGGGCTTCACCTCCAGCCCCTCCCCTTTCTCCTCGTCGCCCGAAAACGTGGAGGATTCCGGCCTGGACTCTCCGTCCCACGCGGCACCTGGCCCCTCCCCAGATTCCTGGGTCCCCCGCCCAGGCACCCCGCAGAGCCCGCCCAGCTGTAGGGCGCCACCCCCAGAGGCCAGGGGTATCCGGGCACCGCCTCTGCCAGACTCGCCGCAGCCCCTCGCCCCGTCTCCAGGCCCCTGGGGGCTGGAGGCCTTGGCCGGAGGAGGTGAGTCCAGCGGGCCTAGGCCTGAGAGTTGCTGGAACCCTGGGCGGGGGATTGAGCGCCTGCTGTGGGCAGGGCCTGATCAGGCTGCTGGAGACACAGCCAGGACCAGGCAGGCAGAACCTCCCGCCGTTTCAGAGACAACAATGAGATGGACATTTAGCAAGGCAGGCGGTAGCGGGTGCCAGGTGGGGGCCCTCCCTGAGGAAGGGACATCTGAGCTGAGATTTGAGGGAGGTGAGGAGAGAACCACGTGGACATGAGGGGAAAGACGTGCTGGGCAGAGGGCACGCCCCTGCAAAGGCCCTGGGGCAGGAGCGCGCTAGGCCTGTCTGAAGAACAGGAAGGAGGTCTGCCTGCTGGAACGGGGTGATGAGGGAAGGAGGAAGAAGAGAAGGCAGGGACCAGGAAGGGCCTGATGGGCCCAGGGAGGGCTTGTGAATGTTAACCCTGAGTAACGCTGAGGGCCATGAGCAGGGGAGGGGCGGGACCTGACTCAGGGGTCACAGGCTCCCTCTGGCAGCTTCGGGAGTGAGGTCAGAAACCAGAGACTGGGAAGGCAACCAGGGAGGCAAGTAGGCGATGGGGGTAAGGGTGGCAGTGGGAGAAGCAGGTGGACAGGTCGCTGCAGGGGAGAGGGCGGAGGAGTAAGGATGGGGAAGGGGCGGAGTCAAGGGAGGGAGGAGGATGGGGAATGTGCAGTCAAGGGAAGGAGGAGGATGGGGAAGGAGTGAGTCCAGGGAGGGAGGAGGATGGGAAGGGGCGAGTCAAGGAAGGGAGGAGGATGGGGAAGGGGCGGAGTCAGGGAGGGAGGAGGATGGGGAAGGGGCGGAGTCGAGGGAGGGAGGAGGATGGGGAAGGGGCGGAGTCAAGGGAGGAGGAGGATGGGGAAGGGGCGGAGTCAAGGAAGAGAGGAGGATGGGGAAGGGGTGGAGTCAAGGGAGGGAGGAGGATGGGGAAGGGGCGGAGTCAAGGGAGGGAGGAGGATGGGGAAGGAGCAGAGTCAAGGGAGGGAGGGGGATGGGGAAGGGGTGGAGTCAGGGAGGGGTGGAGGACGTTGAGGCTGGGCCTTTAGGTGTCAGGTGCACAGTGGACCCTGAGTGTGGGGAAGGTCAGGTCAGAGCACCCCCTCCCTGAAGACGACATCAAAACAGGAGGTGCAGCCGCCCAGAGAGAGCAGAGGAGAGGACAGAGCTGGGGAGCCCAGAGGAGTTGGAGACAAGAGGACAGCAGGAGATGGGGGGAGAGTGGCGGGATGGGCTCCTGGGGGCTGCCTGAGGAGAATGGGAAGCCCCCGAGTCAGAGGGACTGTGGGCTGTGACCACCCGAGGTCCCCAGTAGTGTCAACAAGGGCGCCTGGCACCCTCCAAAGGAAAGAGCCAGGCTGGAGCCCGTTCAAGGGAGAGCTGAGTGGGTGGAGACCACAGAGTGGGGGCAGAAGAAGCTCTTTTTTTTTTTTTTTTTTTTTTGAGAGGGAGTTTTGCTCTTGTTGCCCAGGCTAGAGTGCAGTGGTGTGATCTTGGCTCACTGCAACCTCTGCCTCCCAGGTTCAAACAATTCTCTGCCTCAGCCTCCCAAGCAGCTGGGACTACAGGTGCGTACTGCCACACCTGGCTAATTTTTGTATTTTTAGTAGAGATGGGGTTTCGCCATGTTGGCCAGGCTGGTCTCGAACTCCTGACCTCAGGTGATCTGCCTGCCTTGGCCTCTCAAAGCGTTGAGATTACAGGTGTGAGCCACCGAGCCCGGCCTGAGCAGAGGCTCTTACCCAACCCTGCAAATTCTGCCCCCCAGGGGACATTGTCAGTGTCTGGAGACATTTTTGGTTGTCACTACCAGGCAGGAGTGGTGCTCCTGGCATTCAGTGGGTGGAGGCCTGGGTTGCTGCTCAGCACCCTGCAGTGCACAGGGCAGCCCCCACCCCCGAGAATGGTCCAGCCCCCAAATACCCGCAGTGCTGAGGCTGAGAAAGTCGGGTAGAGGGGGGAGCACAGCCTGGGGTACAGGTGAGAGGGGAGGTAGGTGGGAGGGGAGGTAGGCAAGCAAGGGAGCACGTTCATAGATGGAACAGAACCAGGACCCTGAGGAAGCAGGAGAGGGAGGGGAGCTTGGGTGTTAAAGGCATGAGACTCAGACACAGACCACAGTAGGTGGCTGCAGTCAGGTTCTCGGAAAGGGTAGAGGTCACAGAATGGCTGAATGTTGGCTAAAAATCCTCTGCTGAATCCCCCTTACAGCATGCCTGCGTCTTAAGCCTTCAGTGCTTGCTTGCATACCCCCAGTGATGGGGAGCTCACCCCTTATTGGGCCACCATTCTGGGAGGGTCAGGGGTGTGGACAGTATCCGTAGTCCTGTCTAGCACCTTTTCTGCAACCCCAGGACTTCAGACTCATTGGGGGTCTCCGCAGAAAAGCCCACCTCCTAAGATTTTGGCCGAGTTTGTGCCCCTGGGGAGGCCCCAGAGGCTCCGGGCAGCATCTCAGCAGTGCCTCTTTGTACTCGCTCCCAGACCTGATGCCTGCACCTGCTGACCCCACAGCCAGGGAGGGCCTGGCAGCCCCACCCAGGAGACTTCGCTCTAGGAAGGTGTCCTGCCCTCTCACACGTAGCAACGGGGACCTGGTAGGTGAGGGGGCATGGCAGGAGCTGGGCTAGGGGTCGCCTCTGGGGTCAGCTTTTGGGCACTGGTCCTGGGGCACTCACAGCCTAGATTGTCTCTTTCCCTTTCAGTCTCGTTCCCTGAGCCCCTCCCCACTGGGCTCTTCAGCCCCCAGCACTGCCTTGGAACGGCCCAGCTTCTTATCCCAGACAGGACACGGTACGTGAGGGCGGTCCTGGGCCTGGCTTTGGGCCTCAGTGTCACCTTCTCTGGTCTGGGTGGGTGGCTTCTCTGTTGGCAGAGGTGTGGTTGGGCTGGGGGAGTCTCGAGCCTGGAGCCTATATTCATGCTGTCTATCCGTTGTTCCCCATCACCTCCCCACCATCCCCAGGAGTCTCCCGGGGTCCGAGCCCTGTGGTCCTGGGCTCCCAGGATGCCCTGCCCATAGCCACAGCCTTCACAGAGTATGTCCACGCCTACTTCCGTGGCCACAGCCCCAGGTACCTGGTGATGGGCAGACAGGGCCCGTGGGGAGTCTGTGTTGGGGAGGTCCAGCAGGGACAGCTTTCAGATGTGCTTCATGGTGTCTTATGGTGAAGGAGCCTTGAACACTGAGCCAAGTGACCAGGCCCCTGTCCTGAGGGCAGTGGAGCCATAGGAGGGCCTTTTTTTTTTTTGAGACGGGGTTTCACTCTTGTTGCCCAGGCTGGATTGCAGTGGTGCAATCTCAGCTCACTGCAACCTCCACCTCCTGAGTTCAAGCAATTCTCCTGCCTCAGACTCCCGAGTAGCTGGAACTATAGTTGCGCGACACTGCACCCAACTAAATTATTGTACTTTTTGTTTGTTTGTTTGTTTGTTTTGAGACAGGGTCTCACTCCGTTGCCCAGGCTGGAGTGTAGTGGCATGATCTCGGCTCCCTGCCACTTCTGCCTCCTGGGTTCAAGAGATTCTCCTGCCTCAGCCTCCCGAGTAATTCTGGGATTACAGGCACATGCCACCACACTTTGCTGATTTTGTGTTTTTAGTAGAGACAGGGTTTCACCATGTTGGCCAGGCTGGTCTCGAACTCCTGGCCTCAAGTGATCCACCTGCCTCAGCCTCCCAAGGTGCTGGGATTATAGACATGAGCCACCGTGTCCAGCCATAGGAGAGCATTTAAGCAGGGCTAGGCATTGCTGTAGACTCCAAGGCTGCCGTGGGCATTGAGATGAAGGGAGTAATACTAGAAGTTAGGCCCAGTAAGGGGGTAAGGGAGTGGGTTAGGGACAAGCAGAGGGCAGGTATATATACTGGGGTGGCCTTCAGCAGAAAAGATCTGAAAGTCAAACCATGAGGAAGAGGAGAGTGTCCGATCAAAAATCCAAGCAAAGGATAGCTAAAAAACTGAACATTTTAATTCGAGCTTCCTGGTGGCCTAGAAGGGAAGGAACTAGGGAAGGAGATGTTCCTGCCTCCTTCAGCCCAGGGTGGATTCTTCCTGTCCAGGCAGGAACGAAAGAGGAGGTTGGGGGAAAGGATACGGGGGATCATCAGGGCCATCCTAGATCCGAGGAGTCTGGGGAGCCACAGGCACCAGTGAAACCAGGAGAAGGGGGAGGATAAGGCACCAGGGAGAGCCCTAAGCCAACACCCAGTCCCCTCATCCTTCCCCAGCTGCCTGGCTCGAGTAACTGGGGAGCTGACCATGACCTTCCCTGCTGGCATCGTGCGTGTGTTCAGCGGGACCCCACCCCCACCTGTCCTCAGCTTCCGGCTTGTACACACAACCCCTATTGAGCACTTCCAGCCCAACGCCGATCTGCTCTTCAGGTACTATGGATGGGCAGTGGGAGAGGGCCTCGGAGGCTGCTGGGGGTCAGGGGCTTCTGGACTCTGAATTCCCGCTTCCTGGGAATTTTTTTTTTTTCTTTTTTTTGTAGAGACGGAGTCTTGCTCTGTCACCCGGGCTGGAGTGCAATGGCGTGATCTCGGCTCACTGCAACTCCGCCTCCCGGGTTCAAGCAATTCTCCTGCCTCAGCCTCCCAAGTAGCTGGGATTACAGGCACGTGCCACTACACCCAGCTAATTTATTTCGTATTTTAGTAGAGACAGGGTTTCACCATGTTGCCCAGGCTGGTCTCGAACTCCTGAGCTGAGGCAATCTGCCCGCCTTGGCCTCCCAAAGTGCTAGGATTACAGGCGTGAGCCACCACACCTGGCTTGGTTTTTTTTTTTTTTTTTAATTATTATTATTATATTTTTTGAGATGGAGTTTTGCTCTTGTTGCCCAGGCTGGAGTGCAGTGGCGTGATCTCGGCTCACCGCAAGCTCTGCCTTCCGGATTCAAGTGATTCTCTTGCCTCAGCCTCCTGAGTAGCTGGGATTACAGGCGTGTGCCACCATGCCTGGCTGATTTTTGTATTTTTAGTAGAGATGGGGTTTCACCATGTTGGTCAGGCTGGTCTTAAACTCCTGACCTCAGGTGATCCACCCGTCTCAGCCTCCCAAAGTGCTGGGATTACAAGCATGAGCCACCACACCCAGCTACCTCCTGGGATTTGCTGTGTGGCGTGGGGCAAGTAACTTGCCGTCTCTGATCCTTGTTTTCCATCCCTCCTTTACTGCCCCCACCACAACCACCCAGGTAGGGCTTTGCTAGGCCCAGGGTGGGCCAGGAAATTGCATCTTTAGGAAGGGGTAGATTGAATGCTGGGAGCCCTGGGAGGGCATGTCCCGAGGATTGGGGTGATCAGTCCGGGTCTCTGCAGTGACCCCTCCCAGAGTGACCCTGAGACCAAAGACTTCTGGCTCAACATGGCAGCTCTGACCGAGGCCCTGCAGCGCCAGGCAGAGCAGAACCCCACCGCCTCCTACTACAACGTGGTGCTGCTGCGATACCAGGTGCGCCACCCGCATGGGGCCGGGAGGAGGTGGTGGAGTTGGGGACACGGTGAGCCGGCAGCAGACATGGAGGCGCCTGCATGTTGGCCAGGCTGGTCTCAAATTCCTGACCTCAAGAGATCCAATCTGTGAGAGCCGATGAGCTGGAGGGAGTAGGCAGTGTGGGTCGGGAATGAACGGTGGAGGAGTAGGCAGTGTGGGAGAGCATGCATCCCCTGTTGCAGATAGCATCTTTATATGAACTAGAAGCAGCCCAGCCCGGGAACCTTACACTTGAACTTCCCTGGGAGACTTTGTTAGAATGAGGCACTCTCCTGCCCCCTGCTGGAAACCTGGTGTAATACAGCCTCTCGTTCATCAAATCTCCCTGTGATTAGGCCCCCTTGGGGCGGTGCGTGCATGGCAGGGTCAGGGTGGTTGAATAGCGCATGGTGTGGCAAGATGGGATGGCCCAAGCTGTGTCCTTTCTCCCATTCTCATTCTTCCTAGTTCTCCCGCCCGGGTCCCCAGTCTGTGCCTCTGCAGCTCAGTGCCCACTGGCAGTGTGGGGCCACCCTCACCCAGGTCTCAGTGGAGTACGGCTACCGGCCTGGTGCCACGGCTGTGCCCACACCACTCACGAACGTCCAGATCCTGCTGCCTGTGGGGGAGCCTGTGACCAACGTCCGCCTGCAGCCGGCTGCCACCTGGTGAGGGCGTGCGGGAGGCCAAGAAAAACTCAGCAGTTTCCCCCATAACCCCAGACCTTCTCCTTGATGCAACGATTAAAGGGTGCACCCTCGGCCTGAGCGTTAACTGTGAGCCCACCCTGCTTAGCACTAAGGGTGATATTATGAGTGCCAGGTGCGGTGGCTCATGCCTGTAATTGCAGCGCTTTGGGAGGCTGAGGTGGGAGGATCACTTAAGGCCGGGAGTTTGAGACCAGCCTGGGCAATATAGTGAGACATCATGTCTACAAAAAATATTTTATTTATTTATTTAATTTATTTTGAGATGAAGTCTCGCTCTGTCGTGCAGGGTGGAGTGCCGTGGCACGATCTCAGCTCACTGCAACCTCCGCCTCCCGGGTTCAAGTGATTTTCTCTGCCTCAGCCTCCCAAGTAGCTGGGATTACGGGTGCCTGCTACCACACCCAGCTGATTTTTGTATTTTTTTAGTAGACGTGAGGTTTTACCATGTTGGTCAGGCTTGTCTCGAACTCCTCACCTCAGGTGATCCACCCGCTTCGGCCTCCCAAAGTACTGCAATTATAGGCATGAGCCACTGCGCCCAGCCTTACAAAAAAATATTTTAAAAAGTAGTCAGTCGTGGTAGTGTGCTCTTGTAGTCCCAGCTACTCGGGAGGCTGAGACAGAAGGATTGCTTGAGCCCAGGAGTTGAGGCTTCAGGGAGTTACCCTGGGTGACAACTGTCTCTTAAAAAACAAAAATTAAATTAAAAAAAAAAAAAGGTAGTCTGCTGTGAAGAAGCCTTATAGGACAGAATGCGTCATCTAAAAGTGCTGCAAGGAAGCCGGGCATGGTGGCTTATGCCTGTAATCCCAACACTTTGGAAGACCAGGGCAGGTGGATCACCTGAGGTCAGGAGTTCGAGACCAGCCTGGCCAATATGGTGAAACCCTGTCTCTACTAAATTACAAAAATTAGCCAGGCATGGTGGTGGGCGCCTGTAACCCCAGCTACTCAGGAGGCTGAGGGAGGAGAATCGCTTGAACCCAGGAGGCATAGGCTGCAGTGAGCAGAGATCACACCAATGCACACCAGCCTGGGTGACAGAGGGAGACACCATCTCAAAAAAACAAAACACACACACATAAAAGTGCTGCAAGGCTGTGTGGCTCCACAGCTGTTCCATATCTCACCCTCATTTCACAGATGGGGAAATGAGGTGAAGTAGGGGAGAAGGTTTGCTGGGGTCACACAGCCAGGAGGCAGCTGAAGTGGGACCGTGGGCTCTCAGCATCCTCTCTGGGGAAGCCCTGATTAAGATTCTTTCTCTGCCAGGAACCTGGAGGAGAAGCGGCTCACTTGGAGGCTTCCAGATGTGTCCGAGGCAGGGGGTGAGCTGTGGTTGTGCATGAGGGCTGGGTGGGAGGGACTGGGGTCAGGTGGGAGGCACTTATTTATGTTGGGGAAGAATTGGGGACATACTGAGGGCCGGCAAGTATGGGCATTGAGGGAGTCTTTAAAAAGCTGGAGTGGGGCCGGGCTGGGTGGCATAGGTCTGTAATCCCAGTGCTTTGGGATGCCCAGGCTGCAGGATCACTTGAGTCCAGCAGTTGGAGGCTGCAGTGACCCATGATCGTACCACTGCACTCTAGCCTGGGCAATAGAACCAGACCCTGTCTCTAAAAAACAAACAAACAAAAAAGGCCAGGTGCAGTGGCTCATGCCTGTAATCCCAGCACTTTGGGAGGCTGAGGCGGGTGGATCACTTGACATCAGGAGTTCAAGACCAGCCTGGCCAGCATGGTGAAACCCTGTCTCTGCTAAAAATATAAAAATTAGCTGGGTGTGATGGCATGCACCTGTGATCCCAGCTACTTGGGAGGCTGAGGCAGGAGAATCGCTTGAACCCAGTAGGTGAAGGTTGTAGTGAGCCGAGATCGTGTCACTGCACTCCAGCCAGGGTGACAGAGTGAGACTCTGTCTCAAAAAAAAAAAAAAAAAAAAAAAAAAAAAAAAAAGGCTGGAGGAGGGCCGAGCACAGTGGCATAGGTCTGGAATCCCAGTGCTTTGGGAGGCCCAGGTGGGAGGATCACTTGAGCCCAGGAGTTGGAGGCTCCACTACACTCCAGCCTGGGCAACAGAGCCAGACCCTGTCTCTAAAAAAAAAAAAAAAAAAAAAAAAACTGGAGGAGAGGGTGTCCCAGGGACAAATGGCCAGGCACAGCAGGTGCAAAGGCCCTGAGGCAGGACTCCCTTGCCAGCCAAAGCCCAATGATGCCAGGAGAGATGGATGCAGGGGATTGAAGGGAGGTCTGATGGGGTACATGAAGGCCACAGAACAAAGGGCTTCAGGTGTGGGCCAAAGAGGATGGTTCACAGCTGGGATGGGGGCCGGTGCCAGGGCACAGCTGACTGCAGGTCTCCCCAGGCTCTGGCCGCCTCTCTGCCAGCTGGGAGCCGCTCTCAGGGCCCAGCACACCCAGCCCCGTGGCCGCACAGTTCACCAGCGAGGGGGCCACTCTGTCGGGCGTGGACTTGGAACTGGTGGGCAGCGGTTACCGCATGTCGCTGGTGAAGAGGAGGTTTGCCACAGGTACTCCCCAGCCCTGCTGCTGGGTGACCTCAGGAGCCGGGACCTTACGGGGGCAAGCCCCGGGGTATGAGGAGGGATTGGGGTATGGGGATCCTTGGGAAGGATAGGTGGGTGTTGGGGCCAGGAGACCCCAGATGGGGGCACAGGTGGGCAAGGAGTCAGGGCCCTGTGTATCTGGGGCTGGCCACTGGAGGACGTCCTTGAAAGGATCCGAGCCAGGGAGCCCGAAGTCCCCCTGCCACTCCCTCCTCCAGCCCCGCCCTGTTCTCCTGCCCCCACCAAGGGGCTCCTGGGGCCCAGTGGCAGCAGGGACTATGAGTTACGGGGGTGTTTTGAAGAGGACAAGGATGACTGAAGCATCCCAGGATCAGAGCCGGGGAACCCCTCCCGTACCCCTCCTCCCCACCCCTCCCCCTCACAGCTGCGCCCCCACAGGGATGTACCTGGTGAGCTGCTGAACCTGCAAATGCTGCCGCCCCAACTCTACACTGCGCCCTGGTGCTGGCTGACCGCTCCCTGCCCTCCTGCCGGACCCTGGGGCCTCCCACCCCAGCCTCCCTGAGGCCCAGACTCCACGGAGAGGAGCACCATGCCCAGCCTGGCTGAGCCCGAGATTCGCTCCTCCCCCTCATGCCAACCCCACACAGGTCCTGGCCTTTTAACATTCTTTGAATAAACACTTTATTTTCTAATAAAATAAAAAACGAAACCTTTTCCTGCCCCAGGAAGTATCCTTTGCATTGCCAGAGAGGGGAGGAAGAGAAGGTTGGTGGATATGAGAGACCTAATGCACCTCCCTCCCTGCACTGCGCTCAACCTGTACAGGGCCATTCTGGGAGAGAAAGAACCAGACACAGACACCCCAGCCCCATGGGCTCAGAGGTGGGCTACAGGGAGGGAGGAGGACTACAGAAGCCCAGAAAGGGATGCCAGGAGTCTTCCCAAGCAGTCAGGAAGACTTTCTAAGGAGGGGGCATTATAAATGGGGTTTTGAGGTATGAGTAGGAGTTTGCAAGCTAGGAATGGGCATCCCAAGCAAAGTGATGGAAGGTTGTTAGTTCAATGAGGAAGCAATTAGTCAACCTACAAACATTGAGTATCTACTGTATACCACGTAGCAGGGAGAAAGCTGTGAGCAGGACAAAGTTCTTGGAAGCCAGGAAGTGGAGATAGGAAGCCTGAGTGAGGAGCCTGCTTGGCCGCCACTGGCTGTGTGACTTTGAGCACAGGACTTGAGCCTCAGTTAGCTCATCTGCAACTCACCTCACTGGATATCTGCGGGAGGTCACACACTTAGAAGAGTGCCGACTATAGGGCAAAACCCCCAGTAGTACCAGGCAGCTTTGGGAGCCCCAGGAGGAGGGTGGCCTTTGGTGCAGGTGTGCAAGAGTGGCCCGCTGGGGAGGGCAGGACAGAAGCAGTAACAGCGGACTGCAGTAGGGAGCAGGTCTGAGCCCAGTGGACAGTCTTGGGTCCTGATGGACATTCAGGGAACCAGGGCCCGTGTTCCTGACCTTGAGGCTGTACAGACCCCAGTGAGCAAGCCCAGACTGGACGAAGCTCAAAAGGAAGGAAGTAGGAGGCAGGATTTGGCCTGAGACCTGCTATGCGCTCTCTCTGATCCTCCCACCCTGTCCTCCAAAGAGAGAGTGCCTCTGGCTGTGCCTCGGTTTCCTTGTCTGTAAGATGGGAGGAATCCTGTAGTTGGGAGAGGTTCAGGGAGCATTCTTGGCACAAAGCAAGTGCATAATTAACATGGGCTGAGAGTCGGGCACCGTGGCTCACGCCTGTAATCCCAACACTTTGGGAGGCCGAGGCAGGAGGATCACTTTAGAGCAGGAGTTCAAGACCAGCCTGGGCAACATAGCAAGACCCCCTGTTTCTACAAAAATAGGAAAATTGACCAAGCATGGTGGCACACGCCTATGGTCCCAGCTACTTGGGAGGCTGAGGCAGGAGGATCAATTGAACCCAGGAGGTTGAGGCTACAGTAAGCTAAGATCACACTGGTGCTCTCCAAGGCTCTGGGCAGCCACAGAGTGAGACACTGTCTCTTTTTTTTTTTTTTTTTTTGAGACGGAGTCTCGCTCTGCCGCCCAGGCTGGAGTGCAGTGGCGCGATCTCGGCTCACTGTAAGCTCCGCCTCCCGGGTTCACGCCATTCTCCTGCCTCAGCCTCTCCGAGTAGCTGGGACTACAGGCGCCCGCCACCATGCCCGGCTAATTTTTTGTATTTTTTTAGTAGAGACGGAGTTTCACTGTGGTCTCAATCTCCTGACCTTGTGATTCGCCCGCCTCGGCCTCCCAAAGTGCTGGGATTACAAGCGTGAGCCACCGCGCCCAGCCGAGAGACACTGTCTCTTAAATAGGCTGGGTAGGGTGGCTCATGCCTATAATCCCAGCACTTTGGGAGGCCGAGGCAGGTGGATCATTTGAGATCAGGAGTTCAAGACCAGCCTGGCCAACATGGTGAAACCCCGTCTCCACTAAAAATACAAAAAGTAGCCAGGTGGTAGTGGTGTGCATGTGTAATCCCTGCTACTTGGGAGGCTGATGCAGGTGAATCGCTTGAGCCTGGGAGGCAGAGGTTGTGATGAGCCCAGATTGCACCACTGCATTCCAGTCTGGGTGACAGAGTGAGACCCTGTTTCAAAACAAAACGAAACAAAAACAACAAAAAAGTCAGCTGTAGGAAGGAAGGATGATTATAGGAGTTGGGGCATCAAATGGGGGCAGAGGTGGCTGCAGCACCTGCCCTGTCTGGCTACAAACAGCCCAGGGACTTCCCAGCCCTTCATGTCTTCTCCCTTGCAGGTCTTAGCACCTAGGCTGTAAATTGAGAGACCACACCTGCCCAGTAGGGCCCTGGGTGTCGGAGAGAGCTGAGCTGTATAGAGGTGCCAAAATCAAAATCTGTTTGCCACCACCTCCTCATAATGTAGCCTAATCTGGGCGTGGGTTCTTGCCTGTCTGATAAGTGGCAGATATGTGGCACCTCCTAGTAGCTTTAGCTTGCCTTCCTCGGGACACAAATGAGGCTGGGCACCTTTTAAAATGAAGAAGGCATCTGGGCATGGTGACTCATGCCTGTAATTCCAGCACTCTGGGAGGCCAAGGCAGGCGGATCACTTGAGATCAGGAATTCGAGATCAGCCTGGCCAACATGGTAAAACTCCCATCTCTACTAAAAATACAAAAATAAGCCAGGCGTGGTGGTGGGCGCCTGTAATCCCAGCTATTCGGGAGGTTGAGGCAGGAGAATCACTGGAGCCCAGGAGGAGGAGGTTGCAGTGAGCTGAGAACACGCCACTGCACTCCAGCCTGGAAGACAGAGACTCCATCTCAAAAAAAAAACAAACAAATAGGGCTGGGCGCGTTGGCTCACGCCTGTAATCCCAGCACTTTGGGAGGCCCAGGCAGGGGATCACTTGAGGCCAGGAGTTCGAGACCAGCCTGGCCAACATGGTGAAACCCCATATCTACTAAGAAAACAGAAATTAGCTGGGCATGGTGGCAGGTGTTTGTAATCTCAGCTACTCGGCAGGCTGAGGTAGGAGAATTGCTTGAACTCGGCAGGTGGAGGTTTCAGTGAGCCAAGATGGGCCGCCCCACTGGGCCAACCTTCCAGCCTTGGGTGGACAGGAGCAAGAGGACTCCCGTCTCAAAAAAACAAAAAAGCGGGGGGGGGGACCAAGCAAAAACAACCAAGCAAAAAAAAAAAAAAAAAAAAAAAAACAAAAAAAAACAAGCAAACAAAAAAGCACAGAAGGCACTTTTCCCAGGCGTGGCCTCCTAACTGCCCGGCCTTCCAGAGCAGGTGGACGTGACCTATCTCAGAAGAGTGAATTCCAAGAGAGAGGGCGCAGAACTCGTTAAACCTGCCAACCCCGGGCAGGTGTGATGCCATTATGCAGTTTACATGTCCTGGTCTCTTCCACCCAGGTGGCCTTAAAACCTCAGCTGTGGCGCAGAGTGATACATTGGCACAGCGCCATCAATTGGGTCACGTGTCAGAGGCCACTCCCAGCTGATAAGTGGCCTAATTGGATTTTCTTTTGAGCTGAAATTCACAAAACAAAAAATGACCTACTTTAAGGTGAACGATTTAGTGAGTTTCAGTATATTCATAATATTGTGCAACCACACCCTTTATCTAATTTGAGCACATTTTCATCCCCTCCGAAAGGAAACCCCGTCGCCTTCAGCAGTCATGCCCCGTTTCCCTTCCCACAGCCCCCGGCAACCACTAATTTGCTTCCTGTCTCTGTGGATTTGCCTGTTCTGGGCATTTCATATAAATGGAATCATACAACACGTTGCCTTTTGTGTCTGGCTTCTTTCACTCAGCATCGTGTTTTTTATTTCATCCCTGTTGTAGCATGGATCAGGACTTCAATCTCTTATCAGGACTTCAATCTCTCTTTTTTTTTTTTTTGAGACAGTCTCGCTCTGTCATCCAGGCTGGAGTGCAGTGGCATGATCTCGGCTCACTGCAACCTCCACCTCCTGGATTTGAGCAGTTCTCCTGCCTCAGCTCCCCGAGTAGCTGGGATTACAAGCATGCACCACCACACCCAGCTAATTTTTGTATTTTTAGCAGAGACGGGATTTTGCCATGTTGGCCAGGCTGGTCTAGAACTCTTGACCTCAAGTGATCTGCCTGCCTCAGCCTCCCAAAGTGCTGGGATTACAGGCGTGAGCTACTGCGCCTGGCCAGGACTTCAGTCTTTCTGATGGCTGAATAAGACTCCAGGCAGGGCACAGTGGCTCACACCTGTAACCCCAGCACTTTGGGAGGCCAAGGCAGGTGGATTGCTTGAGGTCAGGGGTTCAAGACCAGCCTGGCCAACATGGTGAAACCCCCCCCGTCTCTACTTAAAATACAAAAAGTAGCCAGGCGTGGTGGCAGGTGCCTGTAATCCCAGCTACTCGGGAGGCTGAGACAAGAGAGTTGCTTGAACCTGGGAGGTGGAGCTTGCAGTGAGCCAAGATCCTGCCACTGCACTCCAGCCTGGGCAACAGAGCGAGACTCTGTCTCAAAAAAAAAAAAAAACCCTCAAGATTTCACTGATGGAATGTTGTTTATCCATTCATCCATTGGACACTTGGGTGGGTTATCTCCACCCAAGCAGCTGAAAAGAACACTGTGAATCATGCTGCTATGAACATCCCTATGCAAGCATTTGTTTCAACACCTGTTTTCAACTCCTTTGGGTAGATACCTAAGAGGGCAATGGTGGGATCATAGGGTCATTCTAGTCCGGATTTGAACCCAGGCCCTCCAGCACCAGAATTCACTCTATTGCGTCCAGTGAACCCCGGAAGCACCCGGTTTAAAAGGATTGGGGGCTCAGGGTGTCTGTATGTCTTACACATGGGAAAAGGGTGGGAGGGTTCAGTTTCCCCGGGTGAGTGGGGCGGGGCTAGAGCTCACATCCTCCCAGCACCCTGAATTCTGGAGGGCCAGGTACCTGGTGGAGGAGGGGATGGGCGGGGACCCTGTCATAGGATGGTACTTTTTTTTTTTTTTTTGAAATGGAGTCTCGCTCTGTCGCCCAGGCTGGAGTGCAGTGGTACGATCTTGGCTCACTGCAACCTCCGCCTCCCAGGTTCAAGCGATTCTCCTGCCTCAGCCTCCTGAGTAGCTGGGATTACAGGTGCCCGCCACCACGCCTGGCTAATTTTTTTGTTTTTTGGTATTTTTTGAGGCGGAGTCTCACTCTATCTCCCAGACTGGAGTGCAGTGGCATGATCTCTGCTCACTGCAACCTCTACCTCCTGGGTTCAAGTGATTCTCCTGCCTCAGCCTCCCGAGTAGCTGGGATTACAGGCGCCCGCCAGTATGCCTGGCTAATTTTTGTATGTCTTAGTGGAGACGGGATTTCGTCATGTTGGCCAGGCTGGTCTCGAAGTCCTGACCTCAGGTGATCCACTCACTTTGGCCTTTGGAAGGTGCTGGAATTACTGGCATGATCCGCCCACCTCGTGCTTCCAAAGTGCTGAGATTATAGGGGTGAGCCACCCAGCCCGCCCAGGATGGGACTTTTGGTTCCTGCTCCTTCCTGGCCGACAAATCCCTTCCTGGGGCAATGACTTGGGGAACCCAGGGACCCAATAGGGTGAGCATGGACTCTGAATCAAAATCCAAGGATTTATCACAGTAAGAAAGTGTGTGCACCCAGAACCGAGGACAGTAGTGCCACATTTGACACTATGAGATTTCTGGTAATTGCCCTCCATACAGTTTTAATCATGCATTTGCTCTGAGGGTTCATTCCCCAGACCTCTCCCATCTAGAGGACCCAGGAGCTATTTCTTACATTTTACAGGAGAGGAAACTGAGGCACAGCCAGGGCACGTATACACCTCGGCTTCCTCCTCGGGAAGAAACAGGGATGAAGGAGGAAGGAGGGGTTTCCTGAAACCATAGCCCAGCTCACACACCTGGACTTCCCCAACCCCAGAGCTCCCAACGCTGGGTCCAGGCTAGAATCTCCTAGAGATTCAGAGGCAGCACAGGGCAGGGTTCAAATCCTAGCCAACCCCAACCCTAAAAATCTACAAATCTGAGGCCGGGTGCAGTGGCTCACATCTATAATCCAGCACCTTGGGGATCTGAGGCAGGCGGGTCACTTGAGGCCCACAGTTAAGACCAGGCTGGGCAACATATCAAAACCCCGTTATCTAGAAAAATGACAAAAATTAGCCAGGCATGCTGGCGGGTGCCTGTAGTCCCAGCTACTCAGGAGGCTGAGGTGGGAGGATCGCTTGAACTGGGGAGGTCGACATTGTAGCGAGCCGAGATCACACCACTGTACTCTAGCCTGGGTGACAAAGCGAGATCCTGTCTCTCAAAAGAAGAAAAAAAGAAAAAGACTACAAATCTGCCTGATTTTTGACTTCCAGAACCTTTCCAAATGCCAGCAGGCGGCATCTGGATGTCTGGGGGCACATCGTAGGTTTTCGGGTCCTGGAATTATTTTAAATATAGAGATGGAATGTCACTATGTTGCCCAGGCTGGTCTCAAACTCCTGGGTTCAAGCGATCCGCCCCCCTCGGCCTCTCGAAGTACAGGAGTGAGCCACTGCGCCGGCCCCAGGTTCAAGAATCTTTGAACCCACTGCAGAGAGCAGAGGTGCAGCAAGGTTTAACCTGCCTCCCTCAGTCCTTATCCCCACGGCCTTATCTAATCATTTCTTCACGGAACACACTTGGGCCCACGCTGACCGGTCTCTGTGTCAGGAACCCGCAAGGCGCTGCTTGTTCATCTCCAGCCACGAGGAGCTCATTCCCTAGCAGCGGGCCAGACCCAGGGTGGGGTCGTGAGCCCCGAGAGGGGCGAGGGTGGCAGGAGCGGGATGGCAGAGGTGGCAGCCCGGACCGGAGAGGGGAAAGGGCGTGGCCGGGGAGGGAGGAGCCGGCGGAGAACTTCGCCTGGGCCACAGGGAAACTCAGCCCCGCAGGGAAGAGGGGGACTGGCAAGCGGCCAAGGCGGAGGGAGGCAGGAAGGCGTGAGGCCCGGTGGGAGGGAGGAAGCGGGAGAGGGGCGGGAGCTCTGGCTCAGGTGAAAACTCTTTCTTCGGCTCGCGAGCGGAGAGGAGCAGGTAGAGGGGCAGAGGCGGGACTGTCGTCTGGGGGTGAGTGTCGGCAGGCCCCGGAGGATCTGGCGGACCCCAGTGGTGGGGGTTTGGGGGTGGGGAAGTTGGGGCTCTGGAGAAGCCCTTGCCGGTCTCCACCGCGCATCCCCTGCAGATGTGGGAACATTCAGGAGCCCCGAGCCTCGAGAACCCCGTTGCACTCACCCATCCCTAATTGTCTCCGGCGTTCCCAAGGCCAGCTCAGACCTGGGTCGGGGAGGAGGCCTCCTCCACAGCTGGCGACCCTGGACCCCGGCGCCCCTCCCAGACTGGGCAGGATCAGACCCCCGAGGCGGATGCCGCTTAGTCAGCCTTGGCCGTTACTGTTACCTGTGTTGTTGAGATTGTTGGCCCCTTGGTTGGGAGTATCTGGGCAAGCCAGCGCTGGAGTCCCCGGTTGGGGACTGGAATGCCAGGTGCTGGGAGGCATTCCAGGGGCCCTGGCTGTGTGGCATGGACACATTGCTCTTGGTCTCTGAACCGGCCTCAGTTTCTCCTCCGTGAGGTGGAACAATGACCCAGCTGGGATGAATATGCCCGAAACGTTCAGTCAAAGGAAATTTTTGTGATGAGGTGTACTGCTGGCCACTGGGGGCCCTTGCGTGAGTGGCGTTAGGTCTCTGAGCCTCAGTTTCCCTGTGTGTCAAGGGGGGGTCTCATGGCATGGGACCTTGGCGAGGATGAGTTGAGTGGATAAGAGCTGTGGCCACTCAGTGGGTGCCCAGGGACAGTCAGCTGTCATCATAATTATATTAATAATAATAATGTCTGTAGCCACTGTTCAGATTCACTCTTGTTCCAAGAATCCTGACCATCTTTTCCTCTGGGTCAGATTTAAACTTTTTGTTTGTTTGTTTTATTTGTAGAGGTGGGGGTCTCACTTTGTCACCCAGGCTGGAGTACAGTGGCTCGATGCACTGTACTCACTGCAGCCTCAACCTCCTGGGCTCAAGTGATCCTCCCACCTCAGCCTCCCGAGTAGCTGGGACTACAGGTGCACACCACGTGCAGCTAATTTTAAAATTTTTGTGTGTGTGGAGACGGGGTCTCACTATGTTGTCCAGGCTGGTCTCAAACTCCTGGGCCCAAGCAATCCTCCTGCCTTGGCATCCGAAAGTGCTGGGATTTCAGGCATAAGCCACCATGCCCAGATCTGATTTTTTTTAATGGACACTTCTCAAGAGGAAACTGAGGTCCCCCCTCAACTTGGGCCAGGGACTCCTGCAGTCCAGATCTGGGATTCAGGGCCCAGAGGAAGCCACCTGGCTGTCTAGGTCTGGGGCCAGACCTGGGGGCCATCACTTCCTCCCACTGGCCTGTTCTCAAGGTGATACCAGGCAGAGCTGGTGTCAGGAGGAAGAGGTGTGGCCCCCAGGTCAGGCAGCTGGGCCTCCACATGGCCTAGGTGAGCAGTTGCGTGTTTGCTCAGTCCAGCCTGGGCACCCTCCCTCACCCTCACCCCTAGGGTGTGGCAGTTCCTGGCAGGTGCTCTGGGTGTGGGGGAACTAAAAGGGGGCCTTGATGCTTCTCTGTTCCAGGCCAGAGTTCAGGAATCCAGACAAGCCAGGTCAGCCCAGGAGGAGCAAGTAAGGGCTCACTGAGTGACATTTCCTCCTGCCACCAGCCTCTGAGGCCCAGAGCAAGCAGGAATTTGCTCACTCCCCCAACCTCATGAGCCAGGGAGGATGCCTATTGTGGACCCTCTTCCTGGTGGGAATCTGGCTTGCCTTGATTGCTCCTCATGATGGTGAGCTCACTACCAACATGGCAAACTAAAGGAAGTCTCATCAGCTGGGAGTTAAAGACAGGAACTAGGCTCCCACCCAACCTTTCTTTCTTTCTTTCTTTCTTTTTTTTTTTTTTGAGACGGAGTCTGTCTCTGTCGCCCAGGCTGGAGTGCAGTGGTGCAATCTCGGCTCACTGCAAGCTCCGCCTCCCGGGTTCACGCCATTCTCCTGCCTCAGCCTCTCCAAGTAGCTGGAACTACAGGCGCCCGCCACCACACCCAGCTAATTTTTTTGTATTTTTTTAGTAGAGATGGGGTTTCACCGTGGTCTCGATCTCCTGACCTCGTGATCCGCCCGCCTCGGCCTCCCAAAGTGCTGGGATTACAAGCGTGAGCCACCGCGCCCGGCCACCCAACCTTTCTTAGGTGGATTTCTAGGCCTCTCTGTGCCTCGATTTTCCTATCCATAAAAATGGAGCTAATGCAGCCCTACTTCTCAGCACAGATATGGAGTTTAGATGGACAGATGGTGGCCAGGCTGCACACAGGACCTGGCATATTGATTCTAGTCCTAATTATGCAGCTCATTATGTTCTCATTTATAACATGTATCTTTGCACACAGAAATAATATCATGAATATTTCTGAGCTCTAAGTACAAGGCTTGGAGAAGAGCCCTGACCAGCCTGAGGGCATGGGGGTCCAGGAAGTCCCCAGAGGAGGGGCCCAGGAGACCTCAGTTCCCCCATCACTCCTGGGTTGTGGGAAGGGTCTGAGGTTGAACTGCGATGAACGGCCTGGCTTCCCAGCCTCAGTTTCCCCATCTATGGAGTGAGCCCAGAGATGCCCTTTGAGACTCCACTGGGCCAGGGCTGGTGTTTATTCAGGGGCCCCTTTCCAGTCTCACACAGGTGCCCCAGGCAGTTCCTGCACTGGGGTAGGGCTGGCATGGATGACATACAATGAGTCATCCATGACAGAGCCTCGGGACCTAGAAACCTGGGACACCAAGGTCTAAAGTGCACATGTCACCCTGCCCAACCCCACCCTTTTTCTATACCCAGGCACTTCCCGGTACAAATATTGAGTATATGTTGACATAGAACTCACTAGCACACATGGTTTCACTAAAGCAGCGTCCGGCCACTGTGAACCTAAAGGATTTACTGGGCTATTTCTTCTTCTTTTCTTCCCCTTCTGTTTGCAAAAGCAACTCCTGCTCCTTGTAAAAAGGGACCAGCCCATCATTACTGGGAAACCCAAACTGGTAAGAACTGGTGAGGAACCACCCTCAGGGGTCGGCAGATCAGGGTTCAAACCCCACCAACCCGCCCTGGCCTCAGTCGGCTGTGTGACCTTGGACAGAGGTGCACCCTCTCTGCACAGATCGCCACCTGGACTCTAGGCTCCCCTCTGCAAGGCTCAGTGAAACTCCTCGGGTTCCTCCACAGGCCAGGGGCTCACACCCTCTCCTGCTAGTGTCCCCAACTGCACCCTGGAGTTTCTTCACCCCCAGAGGTTGCACTCCTCTGGAAAATTGTCCTGTTTGCCACTTCTCTGTCCCCTGTTAGTGTATCAGCGTCCTAGGCACACGAGTGTTTCTCTCCATCATCTTGGCTGTGTCCTCGGAACCTAGACCCAGATGTGGCATACACTAGGTGCTCAGCACTTGCTCAGAGCAGTCACAGCTATGCAGATGATAAGGGTGGTGGCAGCTGCTATTAAATCTCATTGTGGCTGGGCATGGTGGCTCACACCTGTATTCCCAGCACTTTGGGAGACCGAGGAGGGCAGATCACCTAAGGTCAGGAGTTTGAGACCAGCCTGGGTGACGTGGTGAAACCCCATCTCTACTAAAAGTACAAAAATTAGAAAAATTAGCTGGGCATGGTAACGCACACCTGTAATCCCAGCTTCTCTGGAGGCTGAGACAGGAGAATCGCTTGAACCCTGGAGGCAGAGATTGCAGTGAGCCAAGATAGCACCACTGCACTCCAGCCTGGGTGACAGAGTGACTGTGTCTCAAAAAACAAAAAAACAAAAAAACAATCTAATTGTGGCTGGGTGCAGTGGCTGACACCTGTAATCCCTGCATTTTGGGAGGCTGAGGTGGGAGGATCACTTGAGCCCAGGAGTTGGAGACCAGCCTGGGCAACATAGCGAGACACATCTCTACAAAAATGAAATTAGCCACGGGTGGTGATGCACACCTGTGGTGAGCCAGCTACTCAGGAGGCTGAGGCAAGAGGATCAGTTGAGCCCCGGAGTTGGAGGCTGCTGTGAGCTATGATCATGCCACTGCACCGCTCCAGCCTGGGCGACAGAGCAAGATCCTGTCTCAAGAAAAGAAAAAAAAAATCTCATTGTTGGCGCTTCACATATGTGCCACTTGGAGAAAAGGCCACTGCTTGGAGCTACCACTTGACCCTCTAGCCTTTCCCAGGACTCAAGTCCTTAATGTATTCAAACAGGATTCTTCCAGAAGCAACAGGAAGTTGCTTTGCCTTTTGGCAGCCTCAGAATGATCCACACCTCCATCCAAATCCCAGTTTAGGATTGGTGAGAATTGGAAAAACAGCGGCCACAACAATGCTGATAGTTGGTGGCTCTGCCACCATCCCAGCTTTTTTTTTTTCTTTTTGAGACGGAGTCTCATTCACCCGGGCTGAAATGCAGTGACACGATCTCGGCTCACTGCAACCTCCGCCTCCTGGGTTCAAGCGATTCTCCTGCCTCAGGCTCCTGAGTAGCTGGGATTACAGGTGCCCGCCACTACACCTAGCTAATTTTTTGTATTTTTAGTAGAAATGGGGTTTCACCATGTTGGCCAGACTGGTCTCGAACTCCTAACTTCATGATTCGCCCGCCTCTGCCTCCCAAAGTGCTGGGATTACAGGTGTGAGCCACCGAGCCCGGCTGACCATCCCAGCTTTGCAGAGGAGGATGCTAAGGTCTGGGTGGCCCCAGCTACTTGGCCCAGGTCCCATGGATGGTCAGTAGCTGGGTCAGAAGGCCCTTCCTCAAGGGCTGTTGGGGGTCCCCATGGCTGCTTCAAAGGCATCAGCTGACAGACCAGTCCTCCCAGCTGCAGGCAAGGCAGAGACTGAGAGCCAGCGACCAGGCTGGTTAGGGGTATCCGGGCCTGGGAGTCCCTGAAGAGGGATCCAGAAGTAGCCCTATCTGGGCCTCAGTTTCCTCATCTGGAAAGTGGGAGTTTCACAGGGAGAATTACCTTAATGCTATGGAGACCTCTGAGTCAGTGTCAGGCAGGACATCCCCCGCCCCCCTGTGCCACTCCCCATCACCCGTGGTCTCCAAATAGTCCTGGGAGTGAGGGGGGCAGATCTAGCCCCGGGTGGTGCCAGCAGGGTCCTTGATGACTTTCACATGCCCCACATCTCTTGCAGACAGTGAAAAGAACAGGGTTGAGACCGGGCGCAGTGGCTCACGCCTGTAATCCCAGCACTTTGGGAGGCCGAGGCAGGCAGATCACTTGAGGTCAGGAGTTTGAGACCAGCCTGGCCAATGCGGTGAAATGCTGTCTCTACTAAACATACAAAAATTAGCCGGGTGTGGTGGCGCACACTTGTAATCTCAGCTACTTGGGAGGCTGAGGCAGAAAGATGGCTTGAAACCAGGAGGTGGAAGTTGCAGTGAGCCAAGATCACACCACCACACTTCAGCCTGGGGAACACAGCGAGCGAGACTCTGTCTCCAAAATAAAACCAAAAAAACAGGGCTGAGGGCGACAGAGGTGCCTGGAACCACTCGCACCTGGAGCAAGGGCCCAGCCTTGACTGCCCCCTGGGAGTGGCAGAGGACATGGGGCCAGGGTGCAGCTGCCAATGCCTACGATTCTGCTGAGCAGAAAACCCTTCTGCATATTTAGTGGTCATTAATTTTTAATGAGTCATTAATACTTAGTATCATCTGTGCATTGGAGCATGAATATTCAGTGACCATGAATATTTGGTATCTGAAGACTGTTTGTGGCTTGTTAATATTACTCATGATACTATTAGGCCAGGCGAGGTGGCTCATGCCTGTAATCCCAGAATTTTGGGAGGTTGAGGCGGGTGGATCACCTGAGATCAGGAGTTTGTGACCAGCCTGGCCAACACGGCGAAACTCCGTCTCTCCTAAAAATACAAAAATTAGCCGGGTGTGGTGGTACATGCCTGTAATCCCTGCTACCCAGGAGGCTGAGGCAGGAGAATCACTTGAACCCAGGAGGCGGAGGTTGCAGTGAGCCGAGATCACGCCACTGCACTCCAGCCTGGGTGACAGAGGCTCTATCTAAAAATATATATATTTATATTCCTCATGATACTATTAATATTCATGTATCATGTATGTGACTTGCAACTTTAAAAAAATTCAGAAAGTATATTTGGACACAACTTGCAACTTTTCATTATTGCTTTGCAACTATTTTGTATATTACAAATACTAGGCACCTCCTCTGTAGTTAATGGATTGTTAATGTTCAGTACTTCACTAACAGGCAGCACTTTTTTTTTGAGACAGGGTCTTGCTCTGTTCCCCAGGCTGGAGTACTGTGGCGAGATCATGGCTCACTGCAGCCTTGACCTCCTGGGCTCAAGTGATCCTCCCACCTCAGCCTCCCAAGTAGCCAGGACTTCAGGCGCACACCACCATGCCTGGCTAATTTTTGTATTTTTTGTAGAGACGGGGTTTTGCCATCTTGCCCAAACTCTTGGGCTCAAGTGATCCTTCCATCTCAGCCTCTCAAACAGCTGGGATTACAGATACAAGCCACCACACCCAGCTGTTTTTTGTTTTTTTGTTTTGAAACAGGATCTTGCTTTGTTGCCCAGGCTGGAGTGCAGTGGTGCTATCATAGCTCACTGCAGCCTCGAACTCCTGGGCTCAAGCGATTCTCCTGCCTCAGCTTCCCAAGTAGCTGGGACTACTTGGCCCACACCTGGCTAATTAATTAGCCATCACACCTGGCTAATTTTTAAACTTTTTGTAAAGACGGAGTCTCACCATGTGGCCCAGGCTGGTCTTGAACTCTTGGGCTCAAGTGATCCTCCCACCTCAGCCTCCTGAGTAGCTGGGACTATAGGCACTCACCACCACCACACCAGGCTAATTAAAAAAAAAATTTTTCTGGCCAGGCATGGTGGCTCATGCCTGTAATCCCAGCACTTTGGGAGGCCGAGTTGGGTGGATCACTTGAGGTCAGGAGTTTGAGACCAGCCTGCCCAACATGGTGAAACCCCGTCTCTACTAAAAATACCAAAAGTAGCCAGGCGTGGTGGCACGTGCCTGTAGTCCCAGCTATTCGGGAGGCTGAGGCAGGATAATCGCTTGAACCCGGGAAGCGGGGGTTGCAGTGAGCTGAGATCATGCCATTGCACTCCAGCCTGGGTGAACTAGCAAGACTCTGTCTCCAAAAAAAAAAAATTTATTGTAGAGACAGGGTCTTGCTGTGTTACCCAGGCTGGTCTTGAGCACCTAAGCTCAAGTAATCCTCTTGCCTCGGCCTCCTAAATCACTGAGATTACAGGTGACTTATCTTGACTGAATCACGGGTGCCCAAGGCTTACTAGTCTCCCAAGCTATAAATCTGTTTGTCTCCTGAGGCAGAACCTGTGCGGCAGGGGACTGTGGCTGCTGCCTCGTGGAGTGGGAGTGAGGCTGCAGTGAGATAGGAGGTGATGGTTATCGTATTTTTTTCCCTTCTGCAACAAACTAGGTAGCATCCTGTGGGGGCACAGTTGCAGGAGATAAGATGCCCAGCCCTGGGGCTTCAGGCTGGGTGGGCAGACGGACAGGAGAGAAGCGAAGAGATTTCTCGTGTCTGATGGTGGTAAATGCTACAGACATCAGCAGTGCTGGGGCTGGGTGTTTTAGCCGGGAGGTTAAGCCTCTCGGAGGTGACATTTCAGGGGAAGCCTAAATATGAAGACTAGGGTAAGAGCTGGAAAGGAAGGGGGTCCTAGGTGGAGGCAGTGGCAGGTGCAAAGGCCCTGAGGCAGGGCTGAGCTTGGGTGGTTTTTGTTTGTTTTGAGACAGGGTCTCGCTTTGTTGCCAGGCTGGAAGTGCGATCACAGCTCCCTGTAGCCTCCACTTCCAGGGCTCAAGTGATCCTCCCACCTCAGCCTCCCGAGTAGCTGGGACTACAGGCATACACCACCATACTCAGCTAATTTTTTTACATTTTTGTTTATTTTTAGCACAGACAGGGTCTCTCTTTTTTGCCCAGGCTGGTCTTGAACTCCTGGGCTCAAGCAATCCTCTAGCCTCAGCCTCCCAAAGTGCAAGGATTATAGGCATGAGCTACTGCATCCAGCCTGAGCCTGGGTGTTAAGGGATTTTTTTTTTTTTGAGACAGAGTCTGGCTATATTGCCCAGGCTGGCATGCAGTGGCACGATCTCGGCTCACTGCAACCTCCACCTCCTGGATTCAAGAGATTCTCCTGCCTCAGCCTCCTGAGTAGCTGGGATTACAGGTGCGTGCCACCATGCCTGGCTAATTTTTGTATTTTTAGTGAGACAGGATTTCACCATGTTGGGCAGGCTGGTCTCGAACTCCTGACCTCAGGTGATCCGCCTACCTCGACCTCCCAAAGTGCCGGGATTACAGACGTGAGCCACCGCGCCCGACCATGTTTAAGGAGGCTGGTGCAGCTGGAGCAGATGAGTGAGGGCAGAGATTGTGTGGGAAAGATGGCAGCAGAGAGGACCCACATCCTGCAGCCACACCCCAGGCGGAGGCTTCTGGGTCTTGGCAGAGGAAATAAATGGCTTTTCTGTGCATTTGAGGAAGTGGGTTCTGGAGGATGGCAAAATCACACTGGCATGTGAAGTGCAAACAGCTCCAGGCAGGACCGGCTGGTCTGGCAGCATGCGGCCAGGTGAGGGTCCCCAAGAGTCAGCCTGGATGTCACTGCTGGACACTGGTGGCACCGTGTCTGGCTTGGGGTGGTTTCTTCACCCACCTTGAACAGGAGTGCAGGGGAGGCACTGTAACGTGCAGGGAACATATGACAATTGCCTGTTGGCGCCAGGCTTGGTGACTGGTGCCTGTGGTCCCAGCTACTTAGGAGGCTAAGGCAGGAGCATCACTTGAGCCCAGGAGCTGGAGGCTGCAGTGAGCTATGATTGCCACTGCACTCCAGCCTGGGCAACAGAGCAAGTGAGATCCTATCACTAAAAAAAAAAAAAAAAAAAAAAAAAAAAAAAAAAAAAAAATTTTAAAAATTAGCTGGCAAGGTGGCTCATGTCTGTAATCCCAGCACTTTGGGAAGCCAAGGCAAGAGTATTGCTTGAGGCCAGGAATTCAAGACCAGCCTGGACAACATAGTGAGACCCTGTCTCTTAAAACACAGCACACACAATCAATACCTGTTGGGCCTTCCTGGCTCATAGGCCATGGTGGGCCAACAGCTCTCACCTGGATACCAGACTGAGCCTCCCACTGCCCAGAGGTTCCTCACATTCTGTTCCTTCTGGTCCTTCTTTTTCTACCCCCTAACATCTGGGCTGTAATCGAAACATTGATGACTTTCTTCATCTTATTTTCTTTTTTTTTTCTTTCTCTTATTTTTTATTTTATTTTATTTATTTTTTTTTTTTTGAAACAGTCTTGTTCTATTGCCCAGGCTGGAGTACAATGGCGCGATCTTGGCTCACTGCAACCTCCGCCTCCCAGATTCAAGCGATTCTGCTGTCTCAGCCTCCTGAGTAGCTGGGATTACAGACACGCACCACCACACCGGGTGATTTTTGTATTTTTAGTAGAGACGAGGTTTTGCCATCTTGGCCGGGCTGATCTCGAACTCCTGAGCTCAAGTGATCCACCCGCCTCGGCCTCCCAAAGTGCTGAGATTACAGGTGTGAGCCACCATGCCCAGTCTTTTTTTTTTTTTTTTTTTTTTTGAGACATAGTCTTGCTCTGTTGCCCAGGCTGGAGTGCAGTGGTATGATCTTGGCTCACTGCAACCTCCGCCTCCTGGGTTCAAGCGATTTTCCTGCCTCAGCCTCCGGAGTAGCTGGGATTACAGGCATGAGCCACCACGCCCTGCTAATTTTTGTATCTAATTTTTTGTATTTAGTAGAGACGGGGGTTTCACCACGTTGGCCAGGCTGGTCTGGAACTCCTGACCTCAGGTGATCCACCCACTTTGGCCTCCCAAAGTGCTGGGATGACAGCTGTGAACCACTGCGCCCAGCCCTTCACCTTATTTTCTAAACCTGCCTACTCTCCTATACCCCAGCAGCCAGCCTCTGTCTAGGCCACCAAACTCTTCCACCTACATGTTACCCAATTTCCCCCCACCTCAGCCTCCCGAGTAGCTGGGACTACGGGTGTACACCACCACACTCAGCTAATTTTGTTTCATTTTTTTATTTTTAGCAGAGACAGGGTCTCCCTTTGTTGCCCTGCCCTGATTGAAATGTCCCTAATCCCTTAGTGACCACAGGGAATTTTTTTTTTTTTGAAATGACAGTCTCTCTCTGTTGCCCAGGCTGGAGTGGTGTGATTATAGCTCACTGCAGCCTCAAACTCCTGGGATCAGGCAATCCTCCCACCTCAACCTCTCGAATAGCTAGGACTACAAGCATGCATCACCACGCCGGCTAACTTTTGTATTTTGGGTAGAGACGGGGTTTCACCATGTTGCCCAGGCTGGTCTCGAACTCCTAAGCTCGAACGATCCTTCTACCTCAGCCTCCCAGAGTGCTGGGATTATAGGCCTGAGCGACCTTGCCCAGCCCACAGGGGACTTCTTAAAGGTATAAATCAATCTGATTCCTCCCCTGCCCATAGACCCTCCATGGCTCCCCATTGCTTCTCACAGGAAACATAAGACATTCTTCCTGGCCTGCTCATTCTATTCTTGTACGCTAGCAGGGTCCCAGAATTCCATCATCACCTCCTTTCTCTCCCCCTGTCCCAACCACATCAGCCTCCTCGCTCTGCCACCAACACCCTAACTTTGTATCCATCTCAGGGCCTTTGCACGTGCTCCACTCTGTCTGGAATGCCCTTCCCCGCAGTCTGCCCAAGTGAATTCCCATCATCCTTCAGGACTTCCCTGATCCTAGGTTGCTCAGGTCCCCTGTGGACCTGCCTCAGTAGCAATTAGTATGGCTGTCACTAATTGTTAATATCATTTACAATTTTTTTTTTGAGACAGCGTCTTGCTCTGTTGCCCAGGCTGGAGTGCAGTGGTGTGATCATAGCTTACTGCAGCCTTGAACTCCTGGGCTCAGGTGATCCTCCCACCTCAGCCTCCCAAGTAACTGAGACCACAAGCACATGCTACCACAGCCTGCTAATTTTTTTGTTTTGTTTTGTTTTGAGACAGAGTCTTGCTCTGTCATCCAGGCTGGAGTGCAGTGGTGTGATCATAGCTCACTGCAGCCTCCACCTCCTGGGTTCAAGTGATTTTCCTGCCTCAGCCTCTGGAGTAGTTGGGACTACAGGCACCCATCACCATGCCTGGCTAATTTTTGTATTTTTTTTTTTTGTAGAGAGTGAGGTTCCCCATGTTGGCCAGGCTGGTCTCGAACTCCTGACCTCAAGTAATCCACCTGCCTTGGCTTCTTAAAGTGTTGGGATTATGGGTGTGAGCCACTGCGCCCAGCCTAATTTTTGTGCTTTTTGTAGAGACGGGGTTTCACCATGCTGCCCAAGCTTTTCTACTTATTATTATATTGAGGGCAGGGCTGGCTTGGTCATGGCTGCATCACCAGCATCTAGCATACAGTAGGTGCTCAGTTAACACTCTGGGGCTGATGAGTCACTGTGACAGTTAACAGGACTGGACTCATGCACGTTCACGGATATTCACCTGTCTGTGCCCCAGGTGGCCGAGAGTTGGCCAGGTTCTCTTTGAGGGATGTTTGGTGCCATCCATGACGCAGTCCCTTGTGATAGATTCTGGGAGGCCCTGAGGTCTGGGAAGGGAGTCTCGCAGTGACCCCGAGTTGAGGGATGTATGAGGTGGGCATACTGCACCCATCAAAGTTCTGGGTTCCGGCTGGGCATGGTGGCTCATGCCTGTAATCCCAGCACTTTGGAAGGCTAAGGTAGGCAGATCATGAGGTCAGGAGATCGAGACCATCCTGGCCAAAATGGTGAAACCTTGTCTCTCCTAAAAATATGAAAATTAACTGGGTGTGGTGGCGCGTGCCTGCAGTCCCAGCTACTCTGGAGGGTGAGGCAGGAGAATCACTCAAATGCAGGAGGCAGAGGTTGAGATTGCGCCACTGTACTCCAGCCTGGGCAACTCCATCTCAAAAAAAAAAAAAAAAAAAAAAAGTCCTGGGTTCTGATACTGCTGCATGCTAAGCTTCAATGTCCCTGTCTGTAAGTGGGGAATAGCTGGGGAATCAAGGTAGCCAGGATGGTATACTGACAGTCACTGAAGCAGTCACCACACAGCTAATATGCATCAAGCCCTTTTGCAGTCAGGGAGCAGTGGCCCCAGTGTCGTGTGTGTGTGTGTGTGTGTGTGTGTGTGTGTGTGTGTGTTGGAGCAGGTGGAGCAGGGAACCTCGGCACCCCCATGTCCTAATAAGGAAACTAAGACTTCACACGGAAAGGCAGGGCACGGTGGCTCATGCCTGTCATCTCAGCCCTTTGGGAGGCCAAGGCAGGTGGATCACTTGAGGTCAGGAGTTCAAGACCAGCCTGGCCAACATGGTGAAACCCCGTCTCTACTAAAAATACAAAAATTAGCCAGGCACTGTGGCTCACACCTGTAATCCCAGCTACTCAGGAGGCTGAGGCAGGAGGATCGCTTGAACCCATGAGGTGGAGGCTGCAGTAAGCTGAAATTACACCACTGCACTCCAGCCTGGGCAACAGAACGAGGGAGAGAGAGACGCTGTCTCAAAAAAAAAAAAAAAATTAAAAAAATTAATCCCCAGCAGGGAGGGCCAGGGCACCTGTCAGAGCCAATAGGGGTTGTAGTGCTTTGAAATGAGTCTTGCAAGAGGTGGAGGAGTTAAGTGGGGGGTGAATTTCAATATTTTGCCAACCTGAGCAACTGTACAGGTGCAACCAGGTGTTGGGGGCCACAGGAAAAGCGCTTTGCTCATGGTGAGTGTTCAGTGAGTTTTGTTTTCCACAGGAGCCGCCCAGGGGGCTCCTCAGGCCAACCCCAGACCCGGGCTGGCCAGGATGAGGTATCTCCGGCACCTGCGGCCCAATGCCACCCTCATTCTGGCCATCGGCGCTTTCACCCTCCTCCTCTTCGGTCTGCAAGTGTCACCACCCACCTGCAAGGTCCGGGAGCAGCCACCGGCGATCCCCGAGGCCCTGGCCTGGCCCACTCCACCCACCCACCCAGCCCCGGCCCGGTGCCATGCCAACACCTCTATAGTCGCCCACCCGGGCTTCGCCACGCAGCCGCAGCACGTTCGGAACTTCCTCCTGTACAAACACTGCCGCGACTTTCCCCTGCTGCAGGACGTGCCCCCGTCTAAGTGCGCGCAGCCGGTCTTCCTGCTGCTGGCGATCAAGTCTTCCCCTAGCAACTATGTGCGCCGCGAGATGCTGCGGCGCACGTGGGGCCGCGAGCGCAAGGTGCGGGGTTTGCAGCTGCGCCTCCTCTTCCTGGTGGGCACAGCCTCCAACCCGCACGAGGCCCGCAAGGTCAACCGGCTGCTGGAGCTGGAGGCACAGACTCACGGAGACATCCTGCAATGGGACTTCCACGACTCCTTCTTCAACCTCACGCTCAAGCAGGTGCGCTGGACTGGGGTCACCTGATCGGGGCCACCTGTCCTTCTTGTCAAAATTACCACCCACTCCTGAGGAACCCAGGGGACCAGAAACCCTCCTCAGTCCATCACAGCCCATTCTGCCCTTCTGCTGTCCTCACCAGCCTCGTGGTGACCCCAAATCGTCTTCTTCTAGGGGAGGCTATGGGGAAGGGCAGAGGAGGTAGGTTACTAGCACACAGCTCAAGCCTGATGATGCGGGTTCGAATCCAAGCTCTGCCTCTTACTTGGCGTTCGACCTTGGAGAAGTTCATTCAACTCTCTGTACCTCAGTTTTCTCACCTGGAAAATGGGATGTGAATGAGTCCCACCCACTTCTGAGGGCTGGTGTGAGGTTTACAGGAGATGGTGTTTATAAGGCACCCAGACCAGTGCTGGATGTCCAACTCAACTTGGCAATGACAGGGGACACATCTCCTTGTTTATTTTTATGTTTATTTATTTATTTTTTTAATGGAGTCTTGCTCTGTTGCCCAGGCTGGCGTGCAGTGGTGCTATCTGGGCTCCCTGCAACCTCTGCCTCCTGGTTTCAAGCGATCCTACTGCCTCAGCCTCCCAAGTAGCTGGGATTACAGGGACTCACCACCACACCCAGCTAATTTTTGTATTTTTAGTAGAGACGGGGTTTCACCATGTTGGCCAGGGTAATCTTGAACTCCTGACCTCAGGTGATTTTCCCGCCTCGGCTTCCCAAAGTGCTGGGATTACAGGCATGAGCCACTGCACCTGGCCAACACCTCCTTGTTTATTTGTTCTGGTTCTGTCTCCCCATGAGGCTGGGGGCCATGTCTATTTCACTCACTGCTGTGTCCCTAATGCCTAGAATAGATTCAGGTGCACAGCAGGTGCTCAGTTAAGACCTTTTTGATGGACAAGAACCCATGAGAGGTAGCTAGGCATGGTGGCTCATGCCTATAATCCCAGCACGTTGGGAAGCTGAGGAGGGAGGATCACTTGAGCCCAAGAGTTTGAGGCCAGCCTGAGTACATAGCGAGACCTCATCTTTTTTAAAAAAACATTTAATTAATTAATGTTTATGGTTTTTTAATTAATTTTTTTTTCAGATGGAGTCTGGCTCTGTCCCCCAGGCTGGAGTACAGTGGTACAATCTCGGCTCGCTGCAACCTCCACCTCCCAGGTTCAAGTGATTCTCCTGCATCAGCCTCCTGAGTAGCTGGGAATACAGGCGCACGCCACTATGCCCAGCTAATTTTTTTGTACTTTTAGCAGAGATGGGGTTTCACCATGTTGGCCAGGCTGGTCTCAAACTCCTGACCTCAAGTGATCCTCCTGCCTTGGCCTCCCAAAGTGCTGGGATTACAGGCATGAGCCACCACGCACAGCCTCCTCTCTATTTTTTAAAAAAAGAAGCCATGAGAGGTGAGAAAATCCTGCCCATCTGCAGATGAGGAAATGGAGGGGCTCTAAGAACCCCTCCTAGGTCCTCGAGTAGAGCAAGACAAGTAGAGACAACATTTTCAAGGAGGAACAGGGAACTCTGCAGGTTCCTGCCCATAGGAGGTACAGACAGGCCTGGGTTCAAGGCCTCTGTTAGCCGTTTCTCTGCGGATGACCTCACTGCAGTTTTCTCTGGGGAGCCTCTGTTCCCTCGTCTGTAAACAAGATTGAGGACCACTTCTGCCTCCTAAGGGTGCATTCAGGATTCAAGGTAGGGTAAGCACCAAGCACGGCGCCCAGCAACAAACAGATACCCAGCCTGCGTAGGTTACCATAGGGGAAACTGAGGCTGAGGCAGGTAGGGGCCATGGCCTCTTAATGTGCTGTGTTCTGAAAACACAAAAGTGGCCAGGCACAGTGGCTCATGCCTATAATCCCAGCACTTTGGGAGGCCGAGGTGGGCAGATCACTTGAGACCAGGAGTTCGAGACCAGCTTCTTGGGAGGCTGAGGCAGCCGGATCGCTTGAACCCTGGAGGCGGAGGTTGCAGTGAGTCAAGATCGTGCCACTGCACTCCAGCCTGGGTGACAGAGTGAGACTCTGTCTCAAAAATAAAAACAAAAAAGCCTTTTAAAGTATGTGATAAACATTAACTTGACAAATATGAACCTAGCACCCATGAAGCACTGGCACTATGCTGGGTGCTGAGGGAGATGGCATGAATAGGAAAGAGAGAGACACAGGCCCAAGGAGGGAAGCCCAGTGTTTGGTGGGAGAGGTGGATGTTAATCACATAGGCCGGGCACAGTGGCTCACACCTGTAATCCCAGCACTTTGGGAGGTTGAGGCACGTGGATCACCTGAGGTCAGGAGTTCAAGACCAGCCTGACCAACATGGTGAAACCCTGTCTCTACTAAATACAAAAAATTAGCCAGCTGTGGTGGTGCATGCCTGTAATCCCAGCTACTTGGGAGGCTGAGACAGAAGAATTGCTTGAACCTGGAAGGCGGAGGTTGCAGTGAGCCGAGATTGCACCACTCCACTCCAGCCTGGGCAACAAAAGCGAAAACTCCATCTCCAAAAAGATAAAAAATAAAAAATAAAATAAAAATCACACAAAGGCCAGGAGTCGTGGCTCATGCTTGTAATGTCAGCATTTTGGGAGGCTGAGGTGGGAGGATCCTTTGAGGTCTGGAGTCTGAGACCAGCCTAGGTAGCATAGCAAGATCCCATCTCTTAAAAAAAAAATGTATTAGCCAGGAGTAAGTAGCAGCATGTGTCTGTAGTACCAGCTACTTGGGAGGCTGAGGTGGGAGGATCACTTGAGCCCAGGAATTTGAGGCTGCAATGAACTGTGATCGTACCACTACACTCTAGCCTGGGCAATAGAGCAAGACCCTGTCTCAGAAACAAAATTCATACAAATGATTATTTAACAACAGGGCTTGGCCAGGCAGAGTTGGAAGGAATAGCAATAAATGTAAATGTAACAATTTTCCAGCATTTCTTGGTGCTTCATGGAGCATGGTCTCCATGGATTCCCCAACACTCCTAGAGGCACATGATAAGGCCTGTTTGGAGAGTTGAAACCAAGGCACAGAGAGGGTTTCCCAAGTAACCCGGCAGGGGCTCAATCCCGGGCTGGATTGTGGACACTTCCTTTCCTGGGCTCACTGGGCTGGAGTGGCTAACAGAGACCCAAGGCCAGTTTCTCCAGCCCTCAAGCAAGCATGCCCTGTCCACCCTGCCTGCAGGTGCTGTTCTTACAGTGGCAGGAGACGAGGTGCGCCAACGCCAGCTTCATGCTCAACGGGGATGATGACGTCTTTGCACACACAGACAACATGGTCTCCTACCTGCAGGACCATGACCCTGGCCGCCACCTCTTCGTGGGGCAACTGATCCAAAACGTGGGCCCTATCCGGGCTTCGTGGAGCAAGTACTATGTGCCGAAGGTGGTGACTCAGAACGAGCGGTACCCACCCTATTGTGCAGGTGGTGGCTTCCTGCTGTCCCGCTTCACGGCCGCTGCCCTGCGCCGTGCTGCCCATGTCTTGGACATCTTCCCCATTGATGATGTCTTCCTGGGTATGTGTCTGGAGCATGAGGGACTGAAGCCTGCCTCCCACAGGGGCATCCGCACGGCTGGCATGCATGTTCCATCGCAACGCCTGTCCTCCTTTGACCCCTGCTTCTACCGGGACCTGCTGCTGGTGCACCGCTTCCTGCCTTATGAGATGCTGCTCATGTGGGATGCACTGAACCAGCCCAACCTCACCTGCAGCAATCAGACACGGATCTACTGAGTCAGCATCAGAGTCCCCAGCCTCTGGGCTCCTGTTTCCATAGGAAGGGGCAACACCCTCCTCCTAGGAAGCTGAGACCTTTGTGGTCTGAGCATAGGGGAGTGCCAGGGAAGGTTTGATCAGTTAATATTCTGGCTGGTGAACTCCTACACATCCTTCAAAACCCACCTGGTACTGTTCCAGCATCTTCCCTGGATGGCTGGAGGAACTCCAGAAAATATGCATCTTCTTTTTGTGGCAGCTAATGGCAGAAGTGCCTCTGCTAGAGTTCCAACTGTGGATGCATCCATCCCGTTTGAGTCAAAGTCCTACTTCCCTGCTCTGACCTACTCACAGACAGGATGCTAAGCAGTGCACCTGGCAGTGGTTTCATGGCAGATAAGCTCCGTCTGCAGTTCCAGGCCAGCCAGAAACTCCTGTGTCCACATAGAGCTGACATAAGAAATATCTTTCAGCCCAGGAGAGAGGGGTCCTGATCTTAACCCTTTCTTGGGTCTCAGACAACTCAGAAGGTTGGAGGGATACCAGAGAGGTGGTGGAATAGGACCGCCCCCTCCATAATTGTGGGATCAAATGCTGTAATGGTGGAGGTGTGGGCAGAGGAGGGAGGCAAGCGTCCTTCAAAAGTTGTGAGAGCTCAGAGTTTCTGGGGTCCTCATTGGGAGCCCCCATCCCTGTGTTCCCCAAGAATTCAGAGAACAGCACTGGGGCTGGAATGATCTTTAATGGGCCCAAGGCCAACAGGCATATGTCCCACTACTGCCTGGAGAAGGGAGAGATTCAGATCCTCCAGCGGCCCCCCCACCCAGTATGTTTTACACATTACGGGGGGACCGAGTGAGCCAGTGACCCCCTGCAGCCACCAGCCTCAGGCCTCAGTGTCTATCGCTCAAGCTTCACAGGCATTGCGATGGGGCAGCCTTGGGGAATAAAAGTTTTGTGAAGACTTGGAGATCTTTTTTTTTTTAAGCAAATTTACAAGTCTCAACAGACAAGTCCACATTCATCCCTAAAAGTCTCATTTTCCAGTAGAAAATATACACTAGTAAAAACAGGGCATGGGGCTGTGGCTCAGGGCTGTAATTCTAGGACACTGGGAAACCAAAGTGGGAGGATCACCTGAGCCCAGGAGTTCTGGATCCTGTCTCTGCACAAAATAAAAAATTACTCGGGTGTGGTGGTGCTCACATGCCTGTAGTCCCAGCTATACTCGGGAGGCTGAGGTGAGAGGATCCCTTGAGCCCAGGAGTTGGAGGCTGCAGTGAACAATGATTGAGCCACTGTACTCCAATCTGGGCAGCAATAAGAAAACAAAAACATAAAACAGGATGTAGGTGAGGCAAAAGCTGCAGGAATTTCTATCAGGCAGATCTGACCTCATCCCACCCACCCCCTGCTCAGATACCCTTCATAGCTCCTTGTTGCTTTCAGCTCATATCCCCACATATCCCCAGACAGATTTTTTTTTTTAAAGATGGATTCTTGTTCTGTTGCCCAGGCTGGAGTGTAGTGGCGTGATCTCGGCTCATTGCAACCTCCGCCTCCCAGATTCAAACAATTCTCCTGCCTCAGCCTCCCAAGTAGCTGGGATTACAGGTTACAGGCATGTGCCACCATGTCCAGCTACTTTTTGTATTTTTGATAGAGATGGGGTTTCACCATGTTGCCCAGGATGGTCTCAAACTCCTGGCCTGAAGTGATCCACCCGCTGGCCTCCCAAAGATGCTGGGATTACAGGCGTGAGCCACAGGGCCTGGCCAGCCAAAGATAGATTCTTGTTTCCAGCTTGTCAGCAGACTCAGGAGTGGGAGGTACAGGGTGAAATGCTCTTAGCTGGATTGGGCGCTGGGCCCACCTTGGCCTCCTGCTTCCAGCAAGGCCCCCTCTGAATCTCATCCCAGCCACCAGCAGTCTCCCTCTCCTTACCAGCTTGCCTTCCCTGGTTGGAACCTCAGATCTGCTGCTCTCTCTAGCTCATCCTTTCCTCCCCTCTTCAAGTATTTATTGTGCACCTGCCGTGTGCTACACGCCTTGCCCTGTACTCCTCCTCCCTCCCGTGGGAAGGGTCAGCTGATACGGACCCACCTTATGGCAAGGAAACAAACCTGAAAATGATCAAATGGGAAGTTCCCGGGAGCAATAAGAGCTTTGAGCAGAATACTTTTTTTATTTTACTTTAATTTTATTTATTTTTGAGACCAAGTCTCACTCTGTTGCCCAGGCTGGAGTGTGGTGGCGCGATCTCATCTCACTGCAACCTCCGCCTCCTGAGTTCAAGCGATTCTCATGCCTCAGCCTCCCAAGTTACTGGGATTACAGGCATGCGCCACCACGCCTGGCTAATTTTTGTATTTGTAGTACAGACAGGGTTTCACCATGTTGTCCAGTCTGGTCTGGAACTCCTGGCCTCAAGAGATCCACCTTCCTCAGCCTCCCAAAGTCTTGGGATTACAGGCATAAGCCACTGCACCAGCCTGAGCAGAATTTAAATGGGGTGACAGGACCAAACACAGTGACTCATGCCTATAATTACAGGGCTTTGGGAGGCCGAGGTGGGAGGATCACCTGAGCCCAGGAGTTCGAGACCAGCCTGGGCAACATAGTGAGACCCTGTCTGTACAGAAAAAAAAATTAGCCCTGTGTGGTAGTGCCCATTTATGGTCCCAGCTACTCGGAAAGCTGAGGCGGGAGGATCACTTGAGCCTGGGAGGTTGAGGTTGCAGTGAGCCAGGACCATGCCACTGCACTCCAGCCTGGGTGAGAGGGAGACCTTGTTTCAGAAATAAAATGAGGCTGGGCATGGTGGCTCATGCCTGTAATCCCAGTAGTTTGGGAGGCCAAGGCGGGCGGATCACCTGAAGTCAGGAGTCCAAGACCAGCCTAGACAACACGGCGAAACCCCGTCTCTACTAAAAATACAAAAATTAGCAGAGTGTGGTGGCACATGCCTGTAATCTCAGCTACTTGGGAGGCTGAGGCAGGAGAATCACCTGAACCCGGGAGACAGAGGTTGCAGTGAGCTGAGATTGAGCCACTGCACTCTAGCCTGGGCGACAGAGTGAGAATCTATCTCAAAAAAAAAAAAAAAATAGGCCAGCCGTGGTGGCTCACACCTGTAATCCCAGCACTTTGGGAGGCCGAGGTGGGTGGATCACGAGGTCAGGAGATTGAGATCATTCTGGCCAACATGGTGAAACCTCGTCTCTACTAAAAATATGAAAATTAGCCTGGCGTGGTGGTGTGCACTTGTAGTCCCAGCTACTCAGGAGGCTGAGGGCAAAAGATTCGCTTGAACCCAGGAGGCAGAGGTTGCAGTGAGCCGAGATCATGCCACTGCACTCCAGCCTGGGCAACAGAGCGAGACTCAGTCTCCAAAAAAAAAAAAAAAAAAAAGATGGTTAAAAATGGCTGCTCTGGGGACTAGAGGGAGCTGGGAGGCTGAGACATCATCCTGCAAATCAGGCCTGGATGAGATGGGGCTGCAGGGCTTTCTAACAGGCACACAGGCACATCTGACCTCATTCTGCCCCTGCTCACACACCCTCTGTGGCTCCCTATTGCCATCAGGGGAGAGTCCCAGCTCCCCTGCTCCACTGGATTGAGTAGTGTCTGGCAAGAATTCACGTCCACCTGGAACCTCAGAATATGGGCTTATTTGGAAATAGGGTCTTTGTAGACAGAGATGAGGTTATCATGGATTAGGGTGGACCCTAAATCCGATGACTGGGCCAGGCATGGTGGCTCATGCCTGTAATCTCAACACTTTGGGAGGCCGAGGTGGGCAGATCACCTGAGTTCAGGAGTTCAAGACCAGCCTGGCCAACATGGTGAAATCCTATCTCTACTAAAAATGCAAAAATTAGCTGGGTGTGGTGGCAGGCGCCTGTAATTCCAGCTACTTAGGAGGCTGAAGTGGGAGGATCACTTGAGCCCAGGAGTTGGAGGCTGCAGTGAGCTATGATTGTGCCACTGCACTCCAGCCTGGGCGACAGAGTGAGACCCTGTCTCAGAAAAAAAAAAAAAAAAAGACCAATGTGTTTTGTGTTGATCATTTTCAGACATTAGTTTTGTGTCTAATATCTACCATTCTAAGTCCTCAATGCTAAGGACTCCCATGGGCCTTGGTAGAGACCTCGGCTCAAGTCCTGCACTTAACCCTTCCCTCCCTGTCTGACCTTGGCAAGCAGCCCTCTCCCTGGGCCTGTTTCCCCACTTTGCATTGCAATGCCTCTCTAGTTATCAAGCTCCTGGAAGTGCCAGTGGGTCCATGGCTGCTGGGGGACAAGCCCACACAGGAACTGACTGAGGCTTGTCCCTTTTTCTAGAGAAAATGCAGGAAGCTGCTTTGGGTCGTTTATTTACTAAGAGACAGCAAGAAGGGGTGTTACACATGCAGGGAGCGGAGTGTCTGGGGCTCCTCTGGAGTGAGGACATTTGGCTGTCAGTGTCCAGCATCTGTGAAAGCGGGGATCCTCCAAGCCAGGGCTAGGGTATGATTTATTCTGCAGTTGACTCCACAGGCTGCAGGTGGCATTGGTCTGGGGTAGATAGTGAGCACCCCATCCCAGGAGGTAATCAAAGGCCTGCAGACGCGAGACTTTATGGTGCTGTGTGGCCTCAGGAGCTCACCAGACCAGACCCTCTGGGCCTCAGGCCACTCTGAGGCTGCACCCAAGGAGGAATCAGTAGGGACAGAGGGTCAGCAGGTCTTGTTGGGTACAGCCACTGAGGCAGCAGTAGCGTGCAGGGTTGGTGGCAGCTGCACGGTGGTGGCGGTGATGGTGAGAGGTCTGGGGCAGGGGCTGCAGGCCAGGTCCCAGCGTGGGATTACTGTCGGCCACCAGCCCATGGAGCAGATGTCGTCTCTCCAGCCACTGTAGCAACTCACCTGGGGACAGAGTGAAACTCAGCTGGAACAGAAACGACAGAGGACATGCTACCCCATGCTGCATGTGCACGAATCCACACACATCCCACTGAGTGACCCACCAAACACTCATCATGCATGCAAATAAAAAGTGAGTACTGGCCGGGTGAAGCGACTTATGCCTGTAATCCCAGCACTTTGGGAAGCCGAGCTGGGCAGATCACGAGGTCAGGAGTTCGAGACCATCCTGGCTAACAGAGGGAAACCCCGTCTCTACTAAAAAAAAAAAAAAAAATACAAAAAAGTAGCCGGGCGTGGTGGCGGGTGCCTGTAGTCCCAGCAACTCGGGAGGCCGAGGCAGGAGAATGGCATGAACCCAGCAGGTGGAGCTTGCAGTGAGCTGAGATCACGCCACTGCACTCCAGCCTGGGCAACAGAGTGAGACTCTGTTTCAAAAAAAAAAAAAAAAAAAAGTGAGTACTGGCCGGGCTCAGTGGCTCACGCCTGTACTCCCAGCACTTTGGGAGGCCAAGGTGGGCGGATCACTTGAGGTCAGGAGTTTGAGACCAGCCTGCCCAACATGGTGAAAACCTGTCTCTACTAAAAAATACAAAAATTAGTCAGGCGTGGTGGCAGGCACCTGTAATCCCAGCTACTGGGGAGGCTGAGGTGGGAGAATCACTTGAACCCAGGAGGTGGAGGTTGCAGGGAGCTGGGATCGTGCCATTGCACTCCAGCCAAGGTGACAAGAATGAAACTCCATCTCGAAAAAAAAAGTGAGCACTTATTAAGCACCTACTGTATGCCAGGCACCCGGTTAATCCTCTCAGTTCACTCAACTCATGTCCACACTCACATCCCCAGCTGCATGGGTCCCCATATGCCACCTGAGTGCCCCATGCCCTGCCCAGGGAGTGTCAGGGGTCTTGGAGCTACAGATGGTGTCAGTTTCCCCAACAGGTCCAAGGGTCCATGAGACACCCAGAGCAGGTCAGAGACCCACCCACAGACTCCTCGTGGCACAGAGACATGCAGGGGTGTACATGCGTCTGTGGGTCCACTTCCTGGTCACCCACGTATGTGTGGTGGACCCACAGACACACACACACCCCTACGTGGACGCGCCCTTGCAGACCGCCTCCCCTGGATCCCTAACACCGCAAGTGGAGTGGCACACAGACATGTGGACACATGTTAACACATCTGCACAAACTTGTCTTATATACCTGCACCAGGGCCAGGACTAGGGTACGGACAGGGAGGCACGAAGCCATCAGGATATTTTTTTGAGGCCAGGCACCGTGGCTCACACCTGTCATCCCAGCATTTTGGGAAGCCTAGGTGGGTGCGTTGCTTGAGCCCAGGAGTTCATGACCAGCCTGGGCAACACAGCAAAACCTCATCTCTGCAGAAAATACAAAATTTAGCTGGGCATGATTCTGCATGCCTGTAGTCCCATCTACTTGGGAGGCTGAGGTGGGAGGATCGCTTGAGCCTGGGAAGGCAAGGCTGCAGTGACCCGAGATCGTGCCACTGCACTCCAGCCTGAGTGACAGAGCAAGACTGTCTCAAAAGAAAAAGAAAAAGACTTATGAAAATTTAGAGGGTCGTTTACCCTCTACCCAGTCTGCGGTTTACAATTGGCACCAGTGGTTCTCAAACCAGGGTGATTTTGTTTCCAGGGGATACTTGTCTGGGGACAGTTTTAGATGTCACAACTTGGGTGGGGTGTGAGGCTATTCATGGCATTAGGGGGCAGGAGACAGAGGTGTTATCTAACACCCTACAATATACAGGACAGCCCCCACTACCATATACATCCCCAAATGTCAGCATCAGCTTTTTTTTTTTGAGATGGAGTCTCGCTCTGTCACCAAGCTGGAGTGCAGTGTCATGATCTCGGCTCACTGCAACCTCCGCCTCCCGGGTTCAAGTGATTCTCCTGCCTCAGCCTCCCAAGTAGCTGAGACTACAGGCGTGCACCACGACACCCGGCTAATTTTTGTATTTTTAGTAGAGACAGGGTTTCACCATGTTGACCAGGATGGTCTCAATCTCTTGACCTCAGATCCGCCTGCCTCGGCCTCCCAAAGTGCTGGCATTACAGGCGTGAGCCACCGCACCCAGCCAGCATTAGCTTTTTTAAATAAAATAGAGATGGGGTCTCCCTATGTTGGCCAGGCTGCTTTTGAACTCCTGGGTTCAAGTGACCCCCCTGCCTCAGCCTTCCAAAGTGTTGGGATTACAGGCATGAGGTCAGGAGTTCAAGACCAGCCTGACCAACATGGAGAAACCCCTTCTCTACTAAAAATACAAAATTAGCCAGGCGTGGTGGCGCATGCCTATAATCCCTGCTACTAGTAGGGGAGGCTGAAGCAGAAGAATTGTTTGAACCCGGGAGGCAGAGTTTGTGGTGAGCCGAGATTGCGCCATTGCACTCCAGCCTGGGCAACAAGATTGAAACTCCACCTAAAAAAAGAAAACTTGGTGGCTGGGCCTTGAAATCCCAAGCCTTTTGGAGGCTAAGGCAGGCAGACTGCCTGAGCTCAGGAATTTGAGACCAGCCTAGGCAACATGGTGAAACCCCCATCGCTACTAACAATATAAAAATTAGCCAAACATAGTGACATGTGCCTATAGTCCCAGCTACTCAGGAGGCAGAGGTGGGCAGATTGCTTGAGCCTGGGAGGCAGAGGTTGCAGTGAGCTGAGATCATGCTACTGCACTCCAGCATGGGTGACAGAGTGAGACCCTGTCTCAAAAAAAAAAAAAAAAATATATATATATATATATATATATAAAATACTAATATTTTTCCTTTTTATGAGACAAGGGTCTCTCTCTGTCTCAGGCTGAGTCTCATATTGCCCAGGTTGGTCTCAAACTCCTGGCCTCAAGTGATCCTCTCTCCTCAGCCTCCTGAGTAGAGGGATTACAGGCATGAGCAAGATAAGTGTTTTAATGCAATACTTTTAAAATCAAATTTAAAGTATTTGTAAAAAGTCCAGGCACGGTGGCTCACACTTGTAATCCCAACACTTTGGGAGACCAAGGTGGGGCAGATCCCTTAGGGTCAGGAGTTCAAGACCAGCCTGGCCATGATAGTGAAACCCTGTCTCTACTAAAAATACAAAAATTAGGCCGGGTGCAGTGGCTCATGCCTGTAATCCCAGCACTTGGGGAGGTCAAGGCGGGCAGATCACCTGAGATCAGGAGTTCAAGACCAGCCTGGCCTGGGCATGGTGGCTCACGCCTGTAATCCCAGCACTTTGGGAGGCCAAGGCGGGTGGATAACAAGATCAAGAGATTGAGACCATCCTTGCTAACACAGTGAAACCCCGTCTCTACTAAAAATACAAAAAAATTAGCTGGGCATGGTGGCGGGCGCCTGTAGTCCCAGCTACTTGGGAGGCTGAGGCAGGAGAATGGCGTGAACCCAGGAGGGGGAGCTTGCAGTGAGCCGAGATCACACCACTGCAATCCAGCCTGGGGGACAGAGCGAGACTCCATGTCAAAACAAAACAAAACAAAACAAGACCAGCCTGGCCAACATGGTGAAACCTGTTGTTTCACCTGTTCACCTGTCTCTACTAAAAATACAAAAAAAATCAGCTGTGTATGGTAGTGGGTGGTCTGGGCAGTGGCCTGTAGTCCCAGCTACTTGGGAGGCTGAGGCAAGAGAATTGCTTGGACTCAGGAGGCAGAGGTTGCAGTGAGCTGAGATCGTGCCACTGCACTCCAGCCCGGGTGAGAGAGCGAGACTCCATCTCAAACAAACAAACAAAATACAAAAATTAGCCAGGTGTGGCCGGGCGCGGTGGCTCATGCTTGTAATCCCAGCACTTTGGGAGGCCGAGGTGGGCGGATCACGAGGTCAGGAGATCGAGACCACAGTGAAACCCTGTCTCTACTAAAAATACAAAAAAATTAGCCGGGCGTGGTGGCGGGCGCCTGTAGTCCCAGCTACTCGGAGAGGCTGAGGCAGGAGAATGGCGTGAACCCGGGAGGCGGAGCTTGCAGTGAGCCGAGATCGGGCCACTGCACTCCAGCCTGGGTGATAGAGCAAGACTCCGTCTCAAAAAAAAAAAAAAAAAAAAAAAAAAAAATTAGCCAGGTGTGGTGGTGCGTGCCCACAGTCCCAGCTACTCTGGAGGCTGAGGCAGGAAAATTGCTCGAACCCGGGAGGCAGAGGTTGCAGTGAGATGAGATCACGTCACAGCAGTCTGGCTTGGGTGACAGAGCGAGGCTATGTCTCAAAATAAATAAATAAATAAACAAAAATAATAAAATAAAGTAAAATAATTGTAAAAAGCAATACTTTTCAAAAGCAATACTTTCAAATACTTTTAAGGCTGGACACAGTGACTCACGTCCCTAATCCCAACACTTTGGAAGGTCAAGGTGGGAGGATTACTTGAGCTCAGGAGTTTGAGACCAGCCTGGGAAACAGAGTGAGACTCCCTCTCTACGAAAAAGAAAGAAAGAAATTAGCTAGGTGTGGTGGCAGCACCTGTATCCCAGCTACTCCAGAGGCTGAGGCAGGAGGATGGTTTGAGCCCAGGAGGCTGAGCCTGCAGTGAGCCGAGATCGCATCACTGCACTCCAGCCTGGGCGTCAGAGTGAGACCCTGTCTCAAACAAACAAACAAACAAACAAACAAAGCAAAATTAAGGCAAAAATTCATGAAGATCAAAATATTGAAATTTTAAGACAGGATCTCACCATGTACCTACCTCTCCTGCCTCATTCTGTTTCTGGCCCCTCAGGGGACTCATGCTCTGGGGACTTCTTTTTTTTTTTGAGACGGAGCTTTGCTCTGTCGCCCAGGCTGGAGTGCAATGGCATGATCTCGGCCCACTGCAACCTCTGCCTTCCGGGTTCAAGTGATACTCCTGCCTTTGCCTCCCAAGAAGCTGGGATTACAGATGTGCATCATTACCCCCAGCTAATTTTTTAAAAATTATTTTTAGTAGAGATTGGCTATCACCATTTTGGCCAGGCTGGTCTCGAACTCCTGACCTCTGGGGATCCGCCCGCCTCAGCCTCCCAAAGTGCTGGGATTACAGGCGTGAGCCACCGCGCCTGGCTAATGGCTCTGGGGACTTTCACATGCGCGCTCACACACACTCCAGTGCGGACCCACGATGTGTGCACGCAGCCAGCAGGTGAGCCCTGGGCACACGCATGCAAGCCTGCCCACCTCCCTGCACATGTGCATCTGCGCTTGGGTGCACCTGCCCCACCTCGGCTTCCCAGAGCGCTGCCCCTGCCCGTCCCCACTCACGGTCGCCTCCAGCCGCAGGCCTCCTGGCCTCCATGGACCAGCGGGGGCCCCCGCACACGCGCACCAGCGCGCGCACGAAGCGGTGGCCGCACAACTTCTCACGCATCTCTGGGGTGGGCGCGGGGCCCAACGCGAACACCAGGGCAGGGCCCAGCAGCACCAGCGCCCAGGCAGGCAGACGGGGGTCCATGGCAGTGGGTGGCGCCTGGGCCAAGAGGGGACCCCCTTTATAGGCGCCTGGGCCGCCCCAGCTGGGGACCTTGGAGAAGGGACAGAACACTCTTCAGGACCGCCCAGGAAGAAGGTCAAGGGTGGGGTTAGTGCCAGGGCCTTTCTCCCAGGGCCAGGGCCTTGGATGTACTTCTCCCACAGGGAGCACTGGGCAAGGAGTCTTTCTTTTTTCTTTTTTTCTTTTTTTTTTTTTTTTTTGAGATGGAGTCTCGCTCTGTCGCCCAGGTTGGAGTGCAGTGACTTGATCTCGGCTCACTGCAACTTCTGACACCCGGGTTCAAGCGATTCTCCTGCCTCAGCCTCCTGAGTAGCAGGGATTACAGGTGTGCACCACTATGCCTGGCTAATTTTTTTTTTGCATTTTTTTTTTTAGTAGAGATGGGGGTTTACCACGTTGGCCAGGCTGGTCTCCAACTCCTGACCTCAAGCGATCCATCTGCCTCGGCCTCCCAAAGTGCTGGGATTACACGCATGAGCTGTGCCTGGACTATTATTATTTTTATTATTATTACTGAGACAAAGTCTTGCTCTGTCGCCCAGGCTGGAGTGCAGTGACGTGATCTTGGCTCACTGCAACCTCCATCTCCTGAGTTCAAGTGATTCTCCCACCTCAGCCTCCCAAGTAGCTGAGATTACAGGTGTGAGCCACCACACCCAGCCGCCTATTTTTATTTTTTATTTTTGAGATGAGGTCTTGCTCTGTCACCCTGGCTGGAGTGCAGTGGCACGATATGGGCCCACTGCCACCTCCCTGTCCCTGACTCAAGCAATTCTCCCACCTCAGCCTCCTGAGTAGCTGAGACTACAGGCCCACGCCACCACACCCGGCTAATTTTTTGTATTTTTTTGTAGAGATGGGGTTTCGCCATGTTGCCTAGGCTGGTCTCAAACTCCTGGACTCAAGTCATCTTCCCGCCTCAGCGTCCCAAAGTCCTGGGATTACAGGTGAGAGCGACCACACCAGGCTATTTATTCATTTTTGACATAGGATCTCTCTGGGTGGGACTGTAACGGCAGGATCATAGCTCACTGTAACCTCGTTCCCCTGGGCTCAAGGGATCCTTCAGCCTCTGCCTCCTGAGTAGCTGGGACTACAGGCCTGCAATACAATGCCTGGCTAATTTTTAATTTTTTTATTTTTATTTTTATCTTTTTAGACAGAGTCTCACTCTGTCACCCAGGCTGGAGTGCAGTGGTGCAATCTCGACTCACTGCAACCTTTGCCTCCTGGGTTCAAGCGATTCTCCTGCCTCAGCCTCCTGAGTAGCTGGGATTACAGGTGCCCATCACCACGCCCGGCTAATTTTTGTATTTTTAACAGAGACAGGGTTTCACCATGTTGGCCAGGCTAATTTCAAACTCCTGACCTCAAGTGATCCACCCGCCTCGGCCTCCCAAAGTGCTGGGATTACAGGCGTGAACCACCTCGCCCGTCCATTTTTAATTTTTTAATTGTAGAGGCGGGGGTCTTGCTAAGTTGCCCAGGCTCATCTAGAACTCAAGTGGTTCTCCCTACTCAGCCTTCCAAAATGCTGAGATTACAGGTGTGAGGCACCACACACGGCCAAGTCTTCGCTATTGTCTTAACCATTTTAAAGAGATGAAACAGATCAACTGAAAAGTAATAATGCTGCATTTTCTGGGGGGCAGGGAGGAAGACAGCGGGCATCTTCCAAGACCAGCAATGTTCAGAATTTTGTTGTTTCTATTACTGTACAAATAAGAAAACTGAGGCACACAGGCCGGGCACAGTGTCTCATGCCTGTAATGCAAGCACTTTGGGAAGATGGGGCAGGTGGATCAGTTGAGGTCAAGAGTTCGAGACCAGCCTGCCCAATATGGTGAAACTCTGTCTCTACTAAAAATACAAAAAATTAGCCAGGCATTGTGGCAGGTGCCTGTAGTCCCAGCTACTCGGAGAGGCTGAGGCAGGAGAGTGGCGTGAACCTGGGAGGCGGAGCTTGCAGTGAGCCGAGATTGCGTCACTGCACTCCAGCCTGGGCGACAGAGAGCGACTCCGTCTCAAAAAAAAAAAAAAAAAAAAAAAAAAAAAAAAATTAGCCAGATGTGGTGGTGCATGCCTATAATCCCAGCTACTCGGGAGGCTGAGCCAGGAGAATCGCTGGAACCCAGGAGGCGGAGATTGCAGTGAGCAGAGATGGTGCCGCTGCACACCAGCCTGGGGGACAGAGACTCCGTCCCCTTGCCAGAAAAAAAAAAGAAAGAAAATAAAAGAAGAAAAGAAAACTGAGGCACAGACAAAGGACCCCAAACTTGCCCAAGGTCACAGGAGACCTGAGCAGAGCCCAGGTCTTCTCAAGGCACCTGACACACAGGGCTGGGGGTGTCCCATCTGAAGCTCTGTCTCCCCGACACGGTGGTCCCCTCTAAGTGAGCAGGGGCTAGGGGACCCAGAATAGAGCAGGATTTATTTGTTCAGCAGATGCTTAGCCCCAGCTTCGTGCCTAGGGGGTCTTATAGCTTTGTTTTACAAAGGAGGGAATCTGAGGCTGAGAGAGGGAAGGATGCTTGACCCGAGGCAGGAGAGAACCTGGGCTGGAACTCGGGTCTTGCTTGACCCCAGAGCAGCTCCCTCCTCATTTCTACCAAATTAGGGGGCTCTCTGGGACTAAGAGAGCAGGGACAGAGATCTCTCTCTCTCTCTCTCTCTGAGTCTCTCTCGGCCTTCATCTCTCAGTTTCCTTCTGTCTGTCCGTCTCTCTCTGCATCTTTCTTTTTTTTGAAACGGAGTTGCTCTGTCGCCCAGGCTGGAGTGCGATGGCATGATCTCAGCTCACTGCAACCTCCACATCCCAGTTTCAAGCAATTCTTCTGCCTCAGCCTCCTGAGTAGCTGGGATTACAGGCATGTGCCAGCACACCAGGCTAATTTTTGTAATTTTAGTAGAGACAGTTTCACCATGTTGGCCAGGCTGGTCTCATACTCCTGACCTCAAGTGATCCTCCTGCCTTGGCCTCCCAAAGTGCTGGGATTACAGACGTGAGCCACTGAGCCTGGCCACTCTCCACATATTTCTAGCAGTTATGAGGTGCACATGACGGGGGCCGGTGCGGGGGAGGTGATCTGGCCCCAGTGATTTTGGGCCCTCCCCACAGCCTCGCTCCCCCAACCTGGCCTTGTCCTCTGACCACCGGGAGAGCAGCCTGTTCCTTCCCCACCCACAGAGAGCCTGTAATCAGCTCCCCCAGGCTGCAGCCAAGGCCAACAGCTGGGGCTGGGAGTGAGGGGGCTCTGTCCGAGGGCTCCAGCCAAGCCCCACCCAGTGGTCCTCCTCCACTAGCCTGCCCTGGGGCCCCCACAGTGGCTCCCTGAGAGGTCTCTGGCTCACAGCTCTAACCGCATCCCTCCCAGCTCACACACCCTCTGAGGCTCCCCATCGCCCCAAGTCCAGCACAAACCATCTTTTCCACTGAATTCCTTTATTGAGTCAACAAACATTCCCAGAGCCCCCTCTGTGTGGAGGCCTCGGCCCAGCCCCCAAGGAACCCTGAGGTCAGGGGAGACAGCTGGACACAGACACTTCCCCAGCCCCAGGGTCACAGTGGGGCTAGAGGGAAGGACAGGGCTGCAATAGTGGTGGTGGCATATGAGGGAAGGCTGCAAGGATGTGGTAGCTGGAGTTTTGAGAGATGGATAAGAGCTTTCCAAGGAGGCAAAAGTGGCAGAAAAGCTTTGCAGGTAGGTGAGGAGGAGCAGCAGAAGCTTAACCTGCATGAGAATCCCTCTCACCAGTCAGAAAGTTGACGCTGCACAGCGAACAGGTAAGCTCTGACCATTTTGCAGAGGACAGAACTGAGACCCAGAGAGGGAAAGGAACTTGCCCACTGTCACACTGCGTGGAAGGGGCAAAACCATAGGCTCCAATACTGGGGCTCTTAACCTCCTTACTCTGAGCCTTCTCACGCTTGGCATGCTGTTCCCTCTGCCAGCAATGCTTTTCCTTCCCTTGATTGCGGGAAAAGTTCCTGCCAGGTTTGGTGTCATCCCTTTGTGCCCCTTGTAGGGTGAGGACAGAAGGGGTCCCATTGGACAGGTGGGAAAACTGAAGCCCTAGGACACTCAGGTACCATTAGGGTGGACTGGGACCCCAGCCTCTCCTGCCCCCTTTCAGGATCCCAAAGAGATACACAGGCTCCCCTAAAAGGCAGAGTCCCAGCCACAGCAACTGCTCTTGTCCTTGGCTTCCTCCAGAGAAACAGAGATTGGGGAGTAGAAGTCAGACCATACATTTAAAGCTACATGAGGGCCAGGCGCGGTGGCTCACACCTGTAATCCCAGCACTTTGGGAGGCTGAGACGGGCGGATCACAAGGTCAGGAGATCGAAACCATCCTGGCTAACACGGTGAAACCCCGTCTCTACTAAAAATACAAAAACTTAGCCGGGTGTGGTGGCGGGCACCTGTAGTCCCAGCTACTCGGGAGGCTGAGGCGAGAGAATGGCTTGAACCCGGGAGGCGGAGCTTGCAGTGAGCTGAGATTGCACCACTGCACTGCAGCCTGGGTGACAGAGCGAGACTCCGTCTCAAAAAAAAAAAAAAAAAGCTATATGAATGTCCCCACTGGAAATAAGACAGGAAACTCAAAACTAGGTGCCTGTAATCCCAGCTATTTGGGAGGATGAGGCAGGAGGATCACTGTAGCCCAGGAGTTCAAGACCAGCCTGGGCAACACAGCAAGATCCTGTCTCTTAAAAATAATAATAATAAATTAAAATAAAAGCCCAGGTGCAGTGGCTCATGCCTATTATTCCAACACTTTGGGAGGCTGAGGTGGGAGGATCACTTGAGGTCAGGAGTTCGAGATCAGCCTGGCCATCATGGTGAAACCTCATCTCTACTAAAAATAAAAAAAATTAGCCGGGTGTGGTGGTGCACACCTGTAATCCCCGCTACTCGGGAGGCTGAGGCAGGAGAATCGCTTGAACCTGGGAAGCAGAGGTTGCACTGAGCCGAGATCACACCACTGCACTCCACCCTGGGTAACAGAGCGAGGGTCTGTCTCAAAAATAAAAATAAAAGTAAAAAAATAAAAAGAGAGGGAGAGAAAAGGAAACTCAGGGGGCCAGGGCTTGAGGAGATGGGAAGATGCAAGAGTCTTAAGTTTGGTTCCTTGCTTCTTTGGGCCAGGACTCAGAGAGCCCCACTGACACATCTGCCCATCTGTCTTGAACCTTAACAAACTGCAAAAGCCACAGGCTATTCTACAAGCCACGGGAGCCCCCCAAATGCAATGTCATGGAGTTGTTCCTGAAGTGGAAGACCCTCATAAGGCCTCTGAGGCCCAGAGAGGGGCAGCTCCCTGTCTAAGGTTACACAGCCAGTCAACAGAGACCTAATCCAGAGGTCTGCAGGCAGGAGCTATAAAAAGGACAGGGAGTGGGGTTTGCCCTCTGGGTGAGCAGTGAAGGCGTGAGTCTCACACCCCTGGCTTCCGCTCCACAGCATGTCCAGCTGGGGGCCCAGGGCGCTGAATGATGGCCGGTCCTGTGGGCTAGGGGCCCAGCACAGCTTCATGAGCTCGTGAACCTGAGGGGTGGGGGACAGATAATGGGGTCGTGCCTGAGCAGTCTGAAGGACACAACTCCCATTCAGTGTATTCGTTTTTGTTTTTTTGAGATGGAGTCTAGCTCTGTTGTCCAGGCTGGAGTGCAATGGCATGATCTCGGCTCACTGCAACCTCCACCTCCCGGGTTCAAGCAATTATCCTGCCTTAGACTCCCGAGTAGCTGGGATTATAGGCGCGTGCCACCACACCTGGCTAATTTTGTATTTTTAGTAGAGACGGGGTTTCACCATGTTGGCCAGGTTGGTCTCAAATTCCTGACCTCAGGTGATCCACCTGTCTCGGCCTCCCAAAGTGCTGGGATTATAGGCATAAGCCACCGCACCTTGCCCCATTCAGTTTTAAAATACAAATTAAATTCCATCCCATCTCTGCTCCAAAACCTCCCATGGCTCCCTATGGATCTTACTTATTTATTTATTTGAGATAAAGTTTCACTCTTGTTGCCCAGGCTGGAATGCAGTGGTGCGATCTCGGCTCACTGCAACTTCTGCCTCCTGGGTTCGAGCGATTCTCCTGCCTCAGCCTCCCAAGTAGCTGGGATTACATGCACACACCACCACACCTGGCTAAGTTTGTATTTTTAGTACAGACGGGGTTTCACCATGTTGGTCAGGCTGGTCTTGAACTCCTGACCTCATGTAATCCACCCGCCTCGTCCTCCCAAAGTGCTGGGATTACAGGTGTGAGCCACTGCGCCCAGCCCCTATGGATTTTAGAACATTCTTCTCCTTTCGAGACCACCCTGACCAACATGGAGAAACCCTATCTTAACTTATAAAAAAAAAAAATTATCTGGGCATGATGGCGTGAGCCTGTAATCCTAGCTACTCGGGAGTCTAAGGCAGGAGAATTGCTTGAACCTGGGAGGTGGAAGTTGCGGTGAGCCGAGACTGTGCCATTGCACTCCAGCCTGGGCAACAAGAGCGAAACCCCGTCTCAAAAAAAAAAAAAACCACCTCTCCCTGATGCCCTCCTTCGCTCATCTCCATCCCTCCCTCCCTCATTTATTCCAGGCAGTCACACCTGCCTCCATCGCACTGGTGCTTAAAAGCACCTAGCTCATTACCTCCCCAAGGCCTTTGTCCCTTCCGTGTCCTCCACTGGAAATTTCTTCTCCTGGCTTTACTCATGCATAGGCTCCTCCTCCTTCCAGCATCAGCCCCGTAAGAGGCCCTCTTTGACCACCCCCACCCCACCATTTCCCTCTGTTCATCTCTTTCAAGGCACTTATCACTACCACAATTTTGTTTTGTTTTGTTTTGTTTTGAGACAGGGTGTCACTCTGTTGTCCAGGCTGGAGTGCAGTGGCACAATAATGGCTCACTGCAGCCTTGACCTCCTGGGCTCAAGCAATCTTCCTGCCTCAGCCTCCCTAGTAGCTGAAACCACAGGTGCATGTCACCACACCGGCTCATGCTTGTATTGTTTGTAGAGACAGGGTCTCACTATGTTGCCCAGGCTGGTCTTGAACTCCTGGGCTCCAGTGATCCTTCTGCCTCAGCCTCCCAAAGTGTTGGGATTATAGGCATGAGCCATTGTGCCCAGCCTAGAATGTTCTTATCAGCTTTTGCTAGTTACTGGGAGGACGAGGTCTTCAGCACCCAACAAGTCCTGGCACATAGTTGGCACTCAATAAATGTTTTTGGCTTGAGCGAATTAATTTATCAATGACCAACTGCATGTCAGACACTTCCACAAAGGTTATGATTATATGATTATAAACCATGACAGGGTGGGATGTGGTGGCTCACGTCTGTAATCCCAGCACTTTGGGAGGCCGAGGCAGGAAGATCACTTGACCCCAGGAGCTCAAGACCAGCCTGGGCAACACAGAGACCCCATCTCTTAAAAAAAATTTTTTTTTTTAATTAGCCAGGCACAGTGGCTCATGCCTATAAATCCCAGCACTTTGGGAGGCCAAGGCAGGAGGATCGCTTGAGCCCAGGAGTTCAGGACCAGCCTGGGCAACACAGGGAGACCCTGTCTCTTAAAATAATTATTTTTATTTTATTTATTTATTTCGAGATGGAGTCTCGCTCTGTCGCCCAGGCTGGAGTGCAGTGGCATGATCTTGGCTTACTGCAACCTTCCCCTCCCAGGTTCAAGCAATTTTCCTGCCTCAGCCTCCCAAGTAGCTGGGATCACAGACACCCACCACCACACACAGGTAATTTTTGTATTTTTAGTAGAGACAGGGTGTCACCATGTTGGCCAGGCTAGTTTCGAACTCCTGACCTCAGGTGATCTGACCGCCTCAGCCTTCAAAAGTGCTGGGATTACAGGTGTGAGCCACTGCACCTGGCCAAAATTATTTTTAAATTAGCCAGGCATGGTGGTATACACCTATAGTCCTAGCACTTCGGGAGGCTGAGGCAGGAGAATCGCTTGAGCCCACGAGTTCAAGACCAGCCTGGGCAATATAGTGAGGCTCCCATCTCTAAAAAATTACTTTTCAATTAGCCAGGCGTGGTGGTGTACACCTGTAGCCCCTGCCACTACAGACGCTGAACTAGGGGGATCACTTGAGCTCAGGAGTTGGAGGCTGCAGTGAGCTAGAATTGCGCCCAGCCTGGGCAACAGAGTGAGCCCCCATCTCTAAAAAAAAAAAAAGAAAAAAAAAAAAAACCATGAACGTCACCACCATTTATGGAGCATCGACTGTGTGCTCGGCTTTGAGCTGAGCCCTCATAGGCACAGGTGTTCAGGAGTCTGATCTTCCCTCACCCTATAAGGCATTACTATTCTCATTTTGGAAAAGGGTAAACTGAGGCTCTGAAAGTGCTCTGACTTGCCACACAGTGAGAGAGTAGCCAAGTGGGGGCCAGGATCCTCATCAGCCTCACACTCTAGCCTTTATTCTCAGTACAGAGACTCAGGCGCCAGCTGGCTTGCCCGAGACCCCAGCCCAATCTACAGACTGGGAAACTGAGGCTAGCCCTGAGGCACTCACCTCAGCAGGGCAGGCAGGAGGCGCCGGCAGCCTCTGGCCCTCCTCCAGCAGTTCCAGGAGGCGGCAGAGGGCGGGGACATCCCGCTCACATCCCATCATTAGCAGGAACTCCTGGAGCCAGGGAGGAGCGTAGGTGGTGGGGGAGGGGCCACCCGTGGTGAGGGGAGGGGCCATCTGTGATGGAGCGGGGAGGGGCTGCCTGCACCGTGAAGGGGTCAGAAAGGTGAGGAAGGGTCCTCCCCACTGGGGCCTATGATGCTGGGACCAGGTGACCCCATGCTAAAGAGGGACGCAGGCGCAGACAGGATGGAGATTGGCCACGAGGGGCGTGGAGGGAGAAGGAGGCTGGGGGCCCAGGGGAGCCGACTCACGGCCGAGGGGCTGCAGCTTTTGTCGCAGTAGGTGAAGAGCTCGTACAGGACGACCCCGAAGCTCCAGACGTCTGACTGGCGAGAGAAGATGTTGTCCGAGAGTGATTCGGGGGCATACCTGGAGAGGGGACAGGGAGGTCTTGAGATGCGAGGGTGGGGAAAGGACAGGAAGAGAGGGTAGCCTTGGGATGGGGAACTGGTCAGGGTAGGTGGGGACTGTGAACAGGTCGGTCCCGTCTCCAGGGTCTCGGTTTCCCTGGCTGTGGGATAGGTGGATTCTCCAGCCCTGGGAGGTGCCTGGGAAGAGCTAAGGCTGTGGGGCGGGGGCGGGGCCAGCACAGAGGGGCGGAGATGGGGCGGGGCCGGGGCCGCGGGAGGGGGAGGGGCCAGAACTGGGGGAAGGGCGGAACTAAGATGGGGCCAGCCCTGAGGGGCGGAGCCAGGGTGTTGGAGGGGTGGGGCTCTGAAGCTTGGGCGGGGCGAGAGCTTAGAGAAGGGCGGGGCTAAGGCTGGGGGCCGCTGACAGCCGGGCAGCGGGAGATGGAGGGAGCCAGTGCTCTTGAGGGGGCGGGGCTCTGGGGAGTGGGAGGAGCCAAAGCTGCAGCAGAGGAAGGGCGGGGCTAAGGCTGGGGAGCAAAGCAGCGGGAGGGGGCGGGGGCATGGCTGGGGGCGGAGCCAGAGCCGTGGGGAGTAGGGGCGGAGCCTGGGCGCGGGTTCCCCACCAGAAAATGGGGCTCTGGCCCGGCTCGCGGACCACGTAGTAGTCTTTGTCAAGCGGGAGCAGCTTAGCTAGGCCGAAGTCAGCGATCTTGACGTGTGCCTCGCTCTCCACAAGGATGTTCCTAGCGGCCAGGTCGCGGTGCACGCAGCGGCGGGAGCCCAGGTACTCCATGCCCTGCGGGCGGGCGGTGTGAGCGTGCAGAGAGGATCCCAGGATAATCCGGCAGGCACCCCAAGCCTGACCTGGCACCCCAACCCAGACCCCAACTCTAGCCCTACCCCCGAGCCATCCTCCACTGAAGTTCTAATCCTGAGCCCTAAGCCAACTCCACCACCCCCGAGACCTGGACCCCAAACTCCACTCCTCAGCCTTCACCGCGACCTCCAAGCAGACCCCTGCCCAGGCCGAGCCAGCTGAATCCCCACAAGCCCCGGGGCGCCCCCTCGCACCTTGCAGATCTGCGAGGAGTAGAGAAGGAGGCGGTTGGCATCGAGGCGCGCACGGTGCCGCTGCAGGAAGTCGCGCAAGCAGCCGCTGGGCAGGTACTCCATGACTAGCCGCAGGCTCTGGCGGCCTGGAGAAGGCAGGAACTGTCACAGCAGGGCCCAGCCCTGCTCCTCCCCCCATTCTTCCCCCCTTTCATAGCGGGACCTTGTGTCCCTCTCGACCTCAGTTTTGCTGACTGTAATATGGGAACCGCGACAATGACACATTGCTAATATCTCTTGAGTACTTTCTACAACATACATTGATATGTTTATATATCACGGCCAGGCGTAGTGGCTCACGCCTGTAATCCCAGCACTTTGGAAGCCTCACTTGAGGTCAGGAGTTCAAGACCAGCCTGGCCAACATGGTGAAAACCCATCTCCACTAAAAACACAAAAATTAGGCGGGTGTGGTGGCACGCTCCTGTAATCCCAGCTACTCGGGAGGCTGAGGTAGGAGAATCACTTGAACTTGGGAGGCAGAGGTTGCAGTGAGCCGAGATCGAGCCACTGCACTCCAGCCTGAGTGACAGAGGGAGACTCCGTCTCAAAAAAACAAACAAACAACAACAACAATAACAAAGTAAATATCACAATGACCCATTTTTCAGCTGGAGAAACTGAGGCTCAGAAAAGTTAAGGTTACACAACTGGTAAGGGGTAGAGTCAGGATTCAAACATGTAACCCATGTGAATCTGGATCAATAATCACGTTCCCAGCCTACCTCAAGTGGCCTGGCAGGAGGGTAAGAATGTGCACTTTGAAAAGTACCCATACGTCTTGGTTCACTCATCCGGGAGCTGGCTCACCCGGGCCGTAGCTGACACCACGATACTTGACAATGAAATCACTGTGCAGTGCTTTGAGGATCTGAATCTCCCGCTGAAAGTCCCTCTGCTGGTCTGGGCCACTGTGCTGCAGCTGTTTCACAGCCACCAGGGCACCTGTATTGTCGCCTAGCGGGTCATAGCGGCACAGCTCCACGCTGCCAAAGTTGCCCTGGGGGATAGCGGGACTGATGTCCAGGCACCTGGATGCTGCCCTGCCCTCTCCAACCCACCCTGGCCCTGCCCACCTTACCTTGCCCAGCTGTGAGATGTACTTGAGGTGTCTCTCCTCGAAGATCGTGGGATCTTGGCAGGCATAGAGCTGGGCACCATTCCACAGCCCATCACGAGGTGCCAGGGCACCAGGTGTGGGGTCTGAGAGGAGCTCATAGTCTGGGGTGGGGGCATGGGCAGTGGTAAGCAGTGCCTCTCATCCTGGGCCCCACTCCTGAGTTGACTTGCTGTGCAACCTCCATCTGCATATTGACCCTCTCTGTGCATTATGGCAGGGCCATTGCAAGCCAAAGGGTACCTTGTGGAGACTGGAAAAAGGTGTCTCCCACTCCATCCCAGGCAAAGGAAGCCTCCTTGTGCAGTGCACACCCTGTGCAACTCCACATGGCTACAAAGATGGAGGACATAATGAGAACTCATTTTCCCAGTTCCACTGCTATGAAATGTGGCCACATGACTGAGCTCAGGCTGATGGACAAGATATGCTGGGTGCCCCTCCAGTCCTGGCCCATGGAAACCTAATATGGGGCCCTCCACACTCTCTCTTTTATCTGCAGAGGATCCAACGGGGACCCAACGCCTGAGGTGAGTGCAGCCACTAAGTGAGAGGTTCCTGTGGGCCTGGACACCCTCACTGAATGAAGACTAAATATCACACTGGGCATGGTTGTGTGTGCCTGTAATCCCAGCTATTTGGAAGACTAAGGCAGGAGGATTGCTTGAGCCAGTAATTCAAGACCAGCCTGGGGAACACAGCAAAACCCCAACACAGAAAAAAAAAAAAAAAATCCAGCCAGGCGTGGTGGCTCATGCCTGTAATCCCAGCACTGGGAGGCTGAGGTGGACGGATCTCTTTGAGACCGGGAATTCAAGACTAGCCCAGCCAACATGACAAAACCCTGTCTTTACTACAAAATACAAAAATTTAGCCATGTTTGGTGGCACACCCTTGTAATCCTAGCTACTTGGGAGTCTGAGGCACGAGAATTGCTTGAACCAGGGAGGCGGAGGTTGCAGTGAGCCATGATCATGCCACTGCACTCCAGCCTAGGTGACAGAAGGAGATAGTGTCTCAAAAATATAAAATAAAATAAAATAAAAATGCATACAGGCATGCATCACCATGCCTGGCTAATTTTGTTAGTTTGTTTGTTTGTTTATTTGTTTGTTTGTTTGTAGAGATGGAGTTTTGCCATGTTGCCCAGGCTGGTCTTGAGCTCCTGGGCTCAAGCGATCCACCTACCTATAGCTGGAACTATAGGCATGAGCCACTGTGCCCAGCCAAACATTTTTTTAAAAGAATGAAATAGGCCATGCACGGTGGCTCACGCCTGTAATCCCAGCACTTTAGGAGGTAGAGGCAAGCGGATCACCTGAGGTCAGGAGTTCGAGACCAGCCTGGCCAATATGGTGAAACCCCATATCTGCCAAAAATACAAAAATTAGCTGGGCGTGGTGGCACACACCTGTAATCCCAGCTACTCAGGAGGCTGAGGCAGGAGAATCTCTTGAACTAGAGGTTCAAGGAGGCAGAGGTTGCGGTGAGCCGAGACTGTGCCACTGCACTCCAGCCTAGGCAACAGAGCAAGACTCTGTCTCAAAAATAAATAAATAAACAAACAAACAAACAAATAAAATATCATCATGTTGAACCTTGAACTGAGGGGACTGTTCGTTACAGTAGCTGTTGAAGCTCACACTGACTGTCACAGTCACCAACCCCTCCAACCTTGCCAGACACACAGGGCGTGGCTGCTGCAAACCACGCTCCTTCCACTGGGCCCAATATGACATCACAGCCCTTCCCACCCAACCCAGCCCAGTGGGCACCTGAAGAGATGAGGCTATTGAGGTCACGAATGACGGCTCGGAAGGAGGGCCTCTGGACCGGCTCATAGGCCATGCACTGTTGAATCAGCAGGGCCAGCTCTGTCCACTTGGGGGCTGGCAGCTGCTGCCGGTCCTCATAAAATTGGAGTTTCTGAGGGTGAGAGGAGAAGTCGGTAATCCCCAACCCACCAGACCCACCCCAATCTCCCCAGACTGGATGTCAGTCTGCCCATCTGTCAAAGTGGGGGCTCGGAGACCGATGCCAGGTGAGGGGCTCTGACCTCAGCAGGATCCAGGGCGCTGATGGGCATGGTGACGCCACTAAACACTTCCCAGACCGTGGCGCCGAAGCCCCACTTGTCAGCTTCCAAGCTAAGTGTCTGGGCCTCCCGGAGACACTCGGGGGCCACCCAGGGGATCCTGTCGGTGAGCACTGAGGGAATGGAAGTGGGATCAGGGATCCACTTCCTTGCCCTGCTCAGCCCCTCCCTCCTCCACCTCCAGGAACTTACTCTCCAGGCTTAACACAGCGGGGCTGACCCCAGGGTCACTCAGCTTGATGAAGGGTGGGCTCCCATCAGCCCCCTCCCGAGCCAGGAGCACCTTCCGGGCAGAGACATTGCCGTGGGGGAGGCCTTTGTCCTCCTAAGGGGGCCAGGCATAGGGAAATGCCCGGAGGGTTTGATGAATGAAGAGTCTGTTTGGCAAACTCCTATACATCCTTCAAAACCCACTTGGTACTTCTCAGACATGGTCCAGCATCCTCCCTGACTCCTGGCATCCTGTCTTGCCCCTCTAGTTCACCCCCTACACTGACCTGGCTATGTCCCTCCCCTCCTCAAACACCACCCCATCCCGTGACTCCCCAGTGCCTTTGACACAAAGTGAAAGCTCCTCAGCCTGGCATTCAAGACCCTTGCTCAAGCTTCCAATGACTTCCCTTCCACACTTGCACCCTGGTCTCCTGCCAACAGAACTGCCTGATAGGCCCCAGGGGATGCAACACACTATCTAGCCTGCAGGCCTTTGCCTAGGCTGTTCCCTCAGCCTGACATTCCTTCCTTCCTTTCTTCTCTTGATGAACTTCTACTCAACCTTCAAGGCCCTATCTCCAATGTTCCTTCTTCTAGGAAGCCTTTCTCCCTGCCCAGCCTCATCATTCACTACACCCCCTGACATCCAAGAATGACTTGTTCTCTTCTAGTGTTCTCACAACCTCAACCCAAAATGCCCTCCCCTCGAACCCTTACCAAACTCCTACGCATACTACAGAGCCCACTCCCAATTCCTTTTTCCACCCAGAGAAAACCTTCCCTGGGAATGGAGGGTGGAGCGGGTAGAGGAGCACTCACCAGATAGTTGAGGGCATAGGCCAGCTGTTTGACCACCTGTAGCTTCCAGCTGGCTGGCACCAGGTGGCCACGTTTTCGTAGATACATGTCTATCGCCCCCAGGTGTACAAATTCCTGCACCATGGTGCCTGGTTGGCAGCAGGGAGAGGTCGGGTTGGGAGACTGAACTGCATTTGTGTTGAGCAGGTTCTGCGAACACCCTGGCTCTCAGGGTCTCTCACACTCTCTCATCTCTGTCTGTTCCCTCCCCTGCTGCCTCTGTTCATACCGTACTCACCCTCTCCTCCCACCTCCATCTCTGAATGATTTGCCTGGAATGCCTGGAAGGTGCTAAGCCCTCTCTGTATCTGTATCTCACTTTTTTTTCTTTCTTTCTTTCTTTTTTTTTTTTTGGAGACAGAGTCTTACTCTGTTGCCCAGGCTGGAGTGCATTGGTGCGATCTCGGCTTACTGCAACCTCTGCCTCCCGGGTTCAAGCGATTCTCCTGCCTCAGCCTCCTAAGTAGCTGGAACTACAGGTGCATGCCACCACACCCAGCTGATTTTGTATTTTTAGTAGAGACGGGGTCTTGCCATGTTGGCCAGGCTGGTCTTGAACTCCTGATCTGAGGTGATCCACTCGCCTTGGCTTTTCAATTACAGGCATGAGCCACCATGCCCAGCCTCTGTATCTCACTTCTAACCCTTTGCATGTTCTGTGTCCTCTGCCTAGAACACCTCTCTTCCTTTCCTAATCCACACTTGTCCTTATCTTTCCAGGTTAGAATGCATCTCTGTCTACCCACAAGCATTGCCCAACCCCCAGGCTGGCCCAGCAGCCTCTCTGACCATCCACAGTTCCCCTTGCTGCCCTCCTCCCACCTCCTCACACCCTGCCTGTCACATTCTAGGCTCTGTCCCCAGCTCCTGGCCCATCTTGGACTCCCAACCAATGAAACCAAGGCTCAGAAAGGTTACGTGACCCGTACAAAGCTGCGGAGATTAGAAAGCCAGGTTTGTCTGACTTCAGATCATTCTGGGGCTGGGTATGGGTGGGAACCTGGAGCCACTTTCCAAGGAGTGATTATGGAGAGACATAAATAAAGGGTAATGAACACGGCTCCCATCCAGGGTGGCCCAGTGTGTTGCTGGTGCTGTCATATAGAGGCTCAGAACAGAGGTGGGAAGAACAGTCTGGACTTGGGTGAGGCAGAGGTGGGGTGGGTGGGTGGGGGGCTCTCACTGTCTCCAGCCATGCACACGCCGTGGAGCAGCACGAGATGCCGGTACGACACTTGGCTCATCAAGCTCGCTGCTTCCAGGAATGACTGGGGAAGGTGGGAAGGGAGAGAAGATGCGTGGGTTTCTTCCACTCCAATAATCCCAAATTTTGTGCTCACAAACCTGCCTTAGGGGAACACCTGGCCACAGGTCACCTTTGGCCCTGGAGTCTGCCATTAGTGCACACAGCACTAGCATGATTTTCTGATACGGGACAGAAGTTCCCACTATCATCTATGTTTTTTGTGGGTTTTTTTTTGTTTTTTGGTTTTTGGTTTTTTTTGAGACAGAGTTTCCCTCTGTCACCCAGGCTGGAGTGCAGTGGCACGATCTTGGCTCACTGCAACCTCCGCTTCCCACGTTCAAGTGATTCTCCTGCCTCAGCCTGCCGAGTAGCTGGGATTACAGGCATGTACCACCATGCCTGGCTAATTTTGTATTTTTAGTAGAGACGGGGTTTCTCCATGTTAGGCTGGTCTCGAACTCCCGACCTCAGATGATCTGCCCGCCTCAGCCTCCCAAAGTGCTGGGATTACAGGCATGAGCCACCGCGCCCGGCCTAAAATTTTTTTGTAAAGACGAGGTCTTGCTATGTTGCCTAGGCTGTTCTTGAACTCCTGGCTTCAAACCATCCTCCTGCCTCAGCCTCCCAAAGTGCTGGGATTACAGGCATGAGCCACCACGCCCAGGTCCCTGTGTGTTTTTAAATTTCTCTGCATCCACGACCCCCTCTCCAGCCAGCCCCGACTCCAAAAGTCTGGTTCCCATCGCTCTCACCTCCATGCAGTTCTTGTGCTTAGCATCCATCACCTTCAGCAGCACCTCTGTCTTTCGGGCCTCCCCATCCACCACCTCATGGCGACAGCCCCGGTAAATCTTGGTGAAGGACCCATGGCCCAGGTTCTCATGCTGAATGGTGAGGGGACAGCAGAAGAGGCCAGTGAGGGGGTTCCTGCAGTATCCCAGCCCAAGCGAGACATAGCTGCTGGCCCCATTTTACAGATGGGAAAACCAAGGTAAGGTAAAATTATAGCATATGCCTGAGGCCACAAATCTGAGTCTCTGGACCCCAGGCTGAGGTATCGCCTCATTTCCCAGGGCCTCTTACCCACTCCAGGCTGTCAGCAGGGATCTTGTGAAATGTCATCTGACTCAGCTGGCATTGGGATTGGGGCTGAACCAAGGATGATGTGGGTGGGCTGTGACCTCTCTGCACCACGATCAGGTTGGACTTTTCTATGGGGAGAGGATGAGGGAGAAAAACCAAAAATCAGAGGTGAAAAGTCCCCAAGGGTTAGCTAACTCATGCCTTGGTTTGAGGTACCCTCTAGAAGCCGGCCCTGAGATGAAGACTCCAGGGCACATGGTTTTTTGTTGTTGTTTTTGTTTTGTTGTTGAGACAGAGTCTCACTCTGTCACCCAGGCTGGGGGGGCAGTAGCACGATCTCAGCTCACTGCAAACTCCACCTCCCAGGTTCAAGCGATTCTCCTGCCTCAGCCTCCCGGATAGCTGGGACTACAGGTGTGTGCCACCATGCCCAGCTAATTTTTTTTTTTTTTTTTTTTGAGACAGAGTCTCGCTCTGTCACCCAGGCTGGAGTGCAGTGGTGCGATCTCGGCTCACTGCAACCTCTGCCTCCCGGATTCAAGTGATTCTCCTGCCTCAGCCTCCTGAGTAGCTGGGACTACAGGAGTGTGCCAGCATACCTGGCTAATTTTTGTATTTTTAGTAGAGATGGAGTTTCACCATGTTGGCCACGCTGGTCTCGAACTCCTGACCTCAAGTGATCCATCTGCCTCAGCCTCCCAAAGTGCTGGTATTACAGACGTGAGCCACTGTGCCTGGCTGGCACATGGTTTATTTGAAAGGAGATCCAGAAAGCCCCCATAGGGATTTGGGATGAGCAACAAGGAAGGAAGGAGCTCTGCAGGCGGCTTTAATGAGCCAAGTGGCGCTGTGGACAACCAGGGATCGGTTCTACTAGGGATTCTGGGAGACTCAGAAGAACTCACATCTCAGAATTGTCCCATCAGAGGGGTTTGTCCAGGAGTGAAATTCACCCAGAGGAAGAGCTGGAGAGAGACTAGGTGCAGATGACATGGCTCACATCTAGCTGTGCCTAGATCAAGCCAGACCTAAAGGTTATATATCTCTAACTTCCTGAGCCAACAAATCACCTTTTCTTCCCTAACCCACCTTGACCTGCAGTTTCTGCCACTTGCCACCCACACAGGAGCTGTCACAGACATAGAAAGCCAGGGTCCCAGATCAGCCACTCATTTCAGGGGAGGAAGGGGCTCACCTTTGGGTCTGGGGATACAGCAGGAGGTGAGGGTCGCTGCCACCCCATCTACGTGCAGCCCCCCATCCCAGCAGGTTGCCAGGAGCTCTCGAAGACTGCTGTGGGGTCGGCTGAGGCCAACCAGAAGGAAGGTTCCTGTGGGGCTGCGCCGGATGAGGCAGCCCTTATAATCAGGACCAAGGGGGGTCTGCAAAGAAGAGTGGCCCCTGAGTGGGAGTGAGTGACACTCTCCCTCTCAGTCCTTCTTCCTTTTTTTTCTCTTTTTTTGGAGACGGAGTCTGGCTGTGTCACCCAGGCTGGAGTGCAATGGCATGATCTTGGCTCACTGCAACCTCCGCCTCCCGGGTTCAAGCGATTCTCCTGCCTCAGCCTCCCAAGTATCTGGGATACAGGTGCCCACCACCATGCCCAGCTAAGTTTTATATTTTTAGTAGAGACAGGGTTTCACCATTTTGGCCAGGATGGCTTCGATCTCTTGATCTCATGATCTGCCCACCTCGGCCTCCCAAAGTGCTGGGATTACAGGCGTGAGCCACCGCACCCGGCCTTTTTTTTTTTTTTTGAGACAGAGTCTCGCTCTGTTGCCCCAGGCTGGAGTGCAATGGCGCGATCTCTGTTCATTGTAATCTCTATCTCCCAGGTTCGAGGGATTCTCCTGCCTCAGCCTCCCAAGTAGCTGGGATTACAGGCTTGCGCCACTACACCCAGCTAATATTTGTATTTTTAGTAGAGACGGGGTTTCACTATGTTGGCCAGGCTGGTCTCGAACTCCTGACCTCAAGTGATCTGCCCGCCTTGGCCTCCCGAAGGCTGGGATTACAGGCATGAGCCACCGTGCCCAGCCTCAGTCCTTCCTCCTAAAGCACCATGAACTCATTCCAGTCTCTAGATCTTTGAATATGCTGTTCTGTTCACTGGGGGTGTCTTTTCCCTCCTATTCTTCAGGAACCAAATGCTGACTGATCTTTTAAATCTCAACTCAAATGTCACCTCCTCCAGGAAGCCCTCCACTACCCACCCTAGCAGTAGACCGACCTGGACACACACAGTGAGGAGGAAGCTGTCAAAATCCTGGGGGCTGCGGCGGAGAACATAGGAGCCAGGACGTGAGCCCCCAGTCTTAAGCTTGTTGATGGCAAAGTCCAGACTGTGGGGGAAGGTGAGAGGGAATGGGGAGGAGTCAGAGACAGAAGAAGACAGAGAGACCTGGGCTCAAATTCAGGTACCTCTGTAGCCCTGGGATCCTTGCCAGGTGACACCCTCCCCCCATTTATAAAATCAGCCATGGGCCGGGTGCGGTGGCTCACGCCTGTAATCCCAGCACTTTGGGAGGCCGAGGCAGGTGGATCACGAGGTCAGGAGATCAACACCATCCTGACTAACATGGTGAAACCCCGTCTCTACTGAAAATCCAAAAAATCAGGCCAGGCGCGGTGGCTCACGCCTGTAATCCCAGCAGTTTGGGAGGCCGAGGCGGGCGGATCATGAGGTCAGGAGATCGAGACCATCCTGGCTAACATGGTGAAACCCCGTCTCTACTAAAAATACAAAAAAAATTAGCCGGGTGAGGTGGCGGGCGCCTGTAGTCCCAGCTACTCGGAAGGCTGAGGCAGGAGAATGGCATGAACCCCGCGGGGCAGAGCCTGCAGTGAGCCAAGATCGCGCCACTGCACTCCAGCCTGGGCTACAGCAAGACTCCGTCTCAAAAAAAAAAAAAAAAAAAATCAGCCATAAGTCTTGGCCTGTTCCTGGGAGATTGTTTGTTTGTTTGTTTGTTTTAATAGAGACAGGGTCTTGCTTGGTTGCCCAGGCTGGAGTGCAGTCTCAGCTCACTGCAGCCTCCAACTCCTGGGCTCAAGTGATCCTCCCGCCTCAGCCTCCGGAGTCGCTGGGACTACAGGTCAACCACCAAACCCAGCTATTTTTTTTTTCTTTTTTTGTAGAGATGGGGCCTCTCTTGTTGCCTAGACTGGTCTCCAACTCCTGAGTTCAAACAATCCTCCTGCCTTGGCCCCTCAAAGCGCTGGGATTGCAGGTGTGCACCACTATGCCTGGCCCTTCCTGGGAGATTAAACAAGAGGCTGTAGGTGAAGGTGGGCGACTTGTCCATCTCCAGGAAATGGCCCTGGGGTCAGAGAGAGAGAGAGTAGCGGTCGCCCTGTGCAGCAGAAGGAATACTTCAGCTTCACTGAGCGCTGACTGTGCGGCAGGTGTGGTTTGAAAACTAGACCCCTGTCCAGGGCTCCTGGAAGGTGAGGACACTGAGGCATAGAGAAGGGGAGGGGCAGGTCCTTACGTGATGGGGCCATGGCACTGCTCGGCCACTTCCTCCAGCAGCCTCGGCGGTGCCACCTCCTTGCAGAAGAAGTGCTGGGAGTCCGTGGTCAGCCGGAAGTAGCCGTCCACGAGCGCCACGAAAGACAGAGCCTCGGGCAGCCCTGGGAACTCGGCCTCCTGCGAGGGACAAGCGTCAGGGCCCAGTGAAACCCGAGGGTGCCGGCCCTGCCCTCGGGGTAAGGCTGGAGGGGAGGGGAATCCTGCACCCACCAAAATCTGGTTGTCTGTCCTGGTAACAGTGACCAGGCGATGCTCCCCGGCCGGGCCAACGCGCGGGGCCTGCTTGATGCTAATGTCTACGATTTCTGGAAAGTCGCAGAAGGGCTGGAGGACCTGGGAAAGAGGGGGAGTACCGAAGTAGGGGCCCTGCTGGACCCCGCCAAACCACGCCCATGAACCCACCCCCAAGCCACACCATCCACTCCCTACCCCTTTCCCACTCAACCCTTCCAAGCCGCGCCCCCTCCTATCAACCCCAACCCTCTCAACACCTCCCCTACCCATCCCCAAACATCTCCCACCCCCTCTGCCAATCCCCGTCTCCCTCTCTCGGCCGGACCCCGCCCCTTGATCCCTGCCCCGCTTCGCAGCCTCCCAGCTCTCAGAGCCTCACTCTGTCTTTTAGTCTTGCCTCGTTCCAGCGCCCACCCACCCACTCCTCAGCCCCTCCCATCTTCATTCCCGGGTCGCTCAGCCCAACCCTCTTGCCCCTCCCACTCCCGTAGTCTCCTCCCTTCCTAAGGCCCGCTCCTCATTAAGCCTCGCCCACTTCCCCAACTCTTTCGCTTTGGCTCCGCCCCACATCCCCTACCACTCTCCGGCCCCTCCCCGAGCCCCGCCCCCACATCGGCCCCGCCCAGCGGGGGGCCGCCCTCACCTCCTGTTCTCCCTGGGTCCAGGCGATGCCGCCGTCACCAGCCACGCGGAGCAGCCCCAGCCCGTCTTGGCCACCAAGGGCCCCAGGGAGGCCCACGTGGAAGGTCTCGGCGGCCCCGGCTGGATCCAGCCGCTCCAGGTCCATGATGTACTTGGCCATGAGCGAGTGCCGGTCTGCCTGGCAGGCGGCCACGCGGCGCAGGGCCCTGCGCACCGTCCTCCGAATACGCCTCCGCGTCACGAAGCTCAGGCCCTGGATCAGGTCGCGCAGGCTTGGGGGTAGGCAGGCCTTGTAGCTGCAGGGGTTGGAGGGGAGGGAGCCGGCCCTCAGCGTCTGGACGGGTCCCCGCGGGGACACACACAAACCCAGGCTTTAGCCCAGGGGCTGGGGTGCGGCCCCAGTTGGGGCACGAGGCACACACAGACTCTCATTCAGGGTCAGGTATGAGGACCGGACCTCAGAGTAGGGGAGGGCCATTGGCGCCCACAGGTCGGACAGGGACCCCACAGGCCTTTTAGCTGGGGGAGGTCAGGTGTCTGTCCAGCTGGAGCCTGGGGGTGGAGAGGGCTGGGTTCGTGGGAGGCCCTGGGTCATAGGAACACCCTGAAAGCTTGCAGGAGAACGCCATGGTGGGAGCCCGGCAAAGCCCCGATGGAGCCCACGTTGCTCACTCCCAAGCAGAGGCCATCCCCACAGCCTGGTGGCTCTCACCTGACAGTCTTCAGCAGCTCTCCCGGCCGCTGGGCCTGCTCTCGCGCCATCCGGGCCAGGTCCAGCACGGCCAGGCTGAGACATTCACCCTGCTCCTTGAGACTCAGGCCCACGGGAAGGCGCCCACTCACCAGGTCACTGCGGTGCTGGGGGGCCGCCACAGGGAGCATCAGCTGAGGCCACCCAACTTCAAGCCCTGATGTTAACCTGCAGACCTCCCCAATCCTGGGCTGACCCCCAGCCCTGGACTGCCACAGGGAGGGTCAGACGAGGCCCCACCTGATTGCAAGCCAGCCCTGGTGTTGCCCCTCGGGCCCCCAACCCCCTGGGTCAAACCCCAGGCAGAACCCCACCTGGGCAAAGAGGTGCTCCAGGACTGGCAGGTCAAGGATAGCGCTGGCCAAATCCTTGCGTAGCCCGAAGCGGTGGCACTTCTCCAGCCCAAACCAATTGGGGAAGTAAAAGCTGTGAAGAGAGGAGAGAACCCTGGGATGAAAGTGCAACCCAGCCTCAGTAGGAGTGACAGTATGGTGGGGGCGAGGGACAGATTCCGCAGAGGCCTCACAGAGCCCAGCTTGTACCTTTAACTTGCTGTGTGACCTTGGGCAAGTGACCCACCCTCTCTGGTCTGTTTCCTCATCTGAGAAATGGGTAGTGATCATATCTCCCTGGGGTAGGGGTGTGGGCACCTCGAAATGCAAGGAGATGATAAAATTGTACAATCCCTGGGGGATGGGGGGGCACTTCCTACCGAATCCTGTAGAGCAGGACTTGGGTGCTGGCATCGTCCACGGAGAAGATGTGGCTTGGGGGGAACCAGCAGGACAGGTCCTCCGTGGCCAGAGCAAAGAGGGAGTGGTACACAGGCAGGATGCCTACAGGGGACAGTCCCATCAGCTCCCTCCTGAGTCACCCCATCTGTGCCCTTCAGGAGTGCCAGCATCATACCCAACCGTCCAGATTCTTCCATACCTCAAGGGATGACCAGCTGTTCCCTTCATGTGCCATCATACTTCTCAGTCTGCATAGGCCACTCCCTCTGCCTCAGAAGCCCACCCTGCACACCCTTCTCCATTACCAAACTTCTACTCATCCCCCAAAGCCCCAGCTCCAATGCTGACTTCTGCAGGCAACTATTCCAGCTTCTAATCTTGGCCCCACACAACCCTATCCTTCCCTCTGGCCCGATCCACTAGGGATGCACTCACCGCTGGCCTTGGCAGCCTGCACGCACAGGTCCTCAGCCAAGTGGTCCCCAAAGGAGAAAGATAGGCGCTGGGGGGGCCCGGGGCCCCGAGCGGGCAGCAGCACATGCAGGGCACCAGCCTCCGTGGACAAGAGGCTGCATGAACGCTGAGGGATCAGGGGCGTCTCTTCACTTGGAGGTGCCATGAGTGCAACTTGCCTGGGGCACAGAGAGAAAAAGCCCCTCAGTCCTGGTCAGAGGGGATTGGACTTCTGAGCAGGGAGGGCATGGAAAGGAGTGCTGGAGGCCAGGCGCAGTGGCTCATGCCTGTAATCACAGCATTTTGAGAGGCCGAGGTGGGGGGATCACTTGAGGTCAGGAGTTTGAGACCAGCCTGGCCAATATGGCGAAACCCTGCCTCTAAAAAGTGCAAAACTTTTTAGAGTGCCTGTAATCCCATCACTTCCGGAGGCCAAGGAGGGAGGATAACTTGAGACCCGGAGTTTGTTTTATGTTTTTTGCTTTTTTGAGACAGAGTCTCACGCTGTCACCCAGGCTGGAGTGCAGTGGCACAATCTCAGCTCACTGCAACCTCCGCCTCCCAAGTTCAAGAGATTCTCGTGCCTCAGCCACCCCAGTAGCTGGGATTACAGGTGGGCACTACCACGCCCAGCTAATTTTTTTGTATTTTTAGTAGAGATGGGGTTTCACTGTGTTGTCCAGGCTGGCCTCAAACTCCTGGCCTCAAGTGATCTGCCTGCCTCAGCCTCCCAAAATGCTGGATTACATGTGTGAGCCACCGCACCTGGCCGAGACCAGGAGTTTGAAACCAGACTGGACAATATAATGGGACCTCCTCTCAAAAAGAAAAAAAAGCGTTGTAATCCCAGCACTTTGACAGGCCGAGGCGGGTGAATCACTTGAGGCTAGGATTTTGAGACTTCATCTCTAAAAAATTAGCAGGGCATGGTGGCACACCCCCATAGTCCCAGCTACTTGGGAGGCTGAGGCGGGAGGATGTCTTCAGCTCTGCAGGTTGAGGCTGCATTGAGCTATGCTCACACCACTGCACTCCAGCCTGGGCGACAGAGCAAGACCTTATCTCTAGAAAAAAAACACAATACAAAACTATGATCCAAAATAATGCCCCGGGGCTGGGGTGGGGCCGCATTAATGAGGGTTTTTTTGTTTTTGTTTTTGTTTTTTTTGAGACAGAGTCTAGCTCTGTCGCCCAGGCTGGAGTGCAGTGGCACAATCTCGGCTTACTCTGCATCCTGGGTTCAAGTAACTCTCCTGCCTCAGCCTCCCGAGTAGCTGGGATTACAGGGGCACGCCACCATGCCCGGCTAATTTTTGTATTTTGGGTAGAGACGGGGTTTCACCATGTTGGCGAGGCTGGTCTGGAACCCCTGACCTCGAGTGATCCTCCCGCCTTGGACTCCCAAAGTGCTGGGATTACCGGCGTGAGAAACTGCGCCCGGCCTAATGAGATTTAAGACAATCAGAGGACTAGGACCCCTAGGACTCAGCTTTTGCAGCTGTGAAATGGGCTGACTCCTCAGCATCCTCATTGAGGTGGTTTGCTGAGCCCAATCCAGGCCTAGTGTCAACTCAATTAATCTGCATTAATTTGTATATTTCTTGATGATGTGCCGGTAAGTGATCAACAAACGCCTGTTAAACCAAACAGGAAGGGCAATTGGCACAGCGGCGTGGTGGTTACTGTGGGAAGGGAAGTCTTGTGGGGGAAAGAACCTTACCAAAGGGACACTTTGATGTCACTGATGCCCAGACCAAGAATGAGCACATTCCTAGTCCCAGGAACCTTGGAGGAGCCCCACCTCTCCTACAGAGAGATGATGCCTAGCTTCGCCCTTTATAGAAATAAAATCACACAGCATGTCCTATCTCTCGTCCTCTCAACATCAGCCAATCAAGTTTGTTTTTGTTTTTTTTTTGAGACGGAGTCTCGCACTGTCACCCAGGCTGGAGTGCAGTCGCACGATCTTGGCTCACTGTAGCCTCTGCCTCCTGGGTTCAAGCGATTCTCATGCCTCAGCTTCCCGAGTGGCTGGGATTACAGGCGCACGCCACAGCGCCCAGCTAATTTTTGTATTTTTAGTAGAGACGGAGTTTCACCATGTTAGCCAGGCTGGTCTCAAACTCCTGGCCTCAGGTGATTCGCCCGCCTTGGCCTCCCAAAGTGCTGGGATTACACACGTGAGCCACATTGCTCAGCCTTTTTTTTTTTTTTTTTTTTCCGGGGGGGTGGGGGAGGACAGATTCTCGTTCTGTCTCCCAGGCTGGAGTGCAGTGGCATGATCTCGGCTCACTGCCAACTTCACCTCCCAGGTTCAAGCGATTCTCCTGCCTCAGCCTCCCGAGTAGCTGGAATTACAGGCACCCGCCACCAAGCCTGGCTAATTTTTGTGTTTTTAGTAGAGATAGGGTTTCACCATGTTGACCAGGCTGATCTCGAACTCCTGACCTCCAGTGATCCGCTGGCCTTAGCCTCCCCAAGTGTTGGGATTAAAGGCATGAGCCATTGTGCTCAGCCCCAATCGAGTTTAAAATAAAGCTTCGGTGGCAGTGGCACTCCACTGCAATCCCAGCTACTCAGGGGACTGAGGCAGCAGGATAGCTTGAGGCCAGGGGTTAGAGACCTGCCCGAACAACATAGCAAGACCCCCATCACCAAAACAACAAAAAAACTTAACAAAATATTATTATTTTGTAATATTGAACAAAAAAAAGAAAAGTCAGAGGTGATGTTTGGTCCCCGAAAACGCCATGGTTTTTTTTGGTTTTTTAAAAATGTTTGTAGAAAATGGAGGTCTGGCTATGTTGCCCAGGCTGGTCTTGAACTCCTGGCCTCAAGCTCTCCTCCCGCCTCGGCATCCCCTGTTTATAATCCCCAACGTTCTGCATCCTGGCATGGTCGGGCACCCTGTGTCTGGACCGGGAAGGCTTGGAGGGTCGCGGCTGGGAACTCCGCCCCCCAATCCCTCCTCCCCGCCCCCAATCCCACCTCCCCACCCCGCAACCCCGCAGCCCCCATCGCGCATGCGCAGTGACTCCTCCAGGTCCGCAAGGTAGGCAACTCCGGCCCTTAGTCAAAGCCGAAGCCCAGAGAAGCGGGCTATCGGAGGATGCGTGTCTGGGCTCACGTCTCTGTCGCAGCTTTCCTCCGAGGCCTGGAAGGCGAGCTCGCCTTTGCCCTGGCAGCACCCTGCCCCAGCCCAGCCATCCCCAGCCACCACCGTCCTCCCCCAGTGTCTGGGCAGAGCCCTGCGGCATCGCCAGCTCTTACCTAACGGGCAGGGACCCTGGGCCTTCGAAGGGAGGGCAGAGCCGGGAGGCAGCGAGAGGAAAGTCCCACTCGGCTCCTTCCTGTGTGGGCCCCTTGGTTTCCTGAGCCACTGTCATTTACCGAAAGTCAGGGCCCTGTGGGAGACGGGGGCGGAGAGGCGGGCAAGGAGGGGCAGAAAGTTCCGGAAGCCTCTGCATCAGCCGCCCCGCTCAGACAGGCTGCTGGAGATCCCTAAGCCAAAGGAACTGATGATAGCACAGAGAAGGGTCTGGGTCACACCAGGGGCTCAGCTGACTCTAGACCCACTTGTTAAGTGGGGCTCTGGCCCGGCCCTTGTTGCCTCAGTTTACCCATCTGTAACGTGTGAGTTGGGCACCCAGTAGAATTAATTTTGCACCCAGGGAAGGAAGCCTGGCTGAATTTGCCCAGGAGGGATGCAGGGAAGTTGCCCCAGAGGAAGGTCAAGTTCTTCTTTGAGGTATTTCTCCGTTAAGACTCAGGGAGACGCTGGGCGCAGTGGCTAACGCCTGTCATCCCAGCACTTTGGGGGGCTGAGGCAGGCGATCACTTGAGGTCAGGAGTTTGAGACCAGCCTAGCCAACATGGCGAAACTCCGACTCCGTCTCTACTAAAAATACAAAAATTAGCCAGGCGTGGTGGCCCGTAATCGCAGCACTTTGGGAGGCTGAGGCGGGCGGATCACTTGAAGTCAGGAGTTTGAGACCAGCCTGGCCAACGTGATGAAACCCTGTCTCTACTAAAAATAGGAAAATTAGCCAGGCCTGGTGATGCCTGTAATCCCAGCTACTCGGGAGGCTGAGGTGGGAGGATTGCTTGAATCTAGGAGGCGGAGGTTGCAGTGAGACGAGATGGCACCACTGCACTCCAGCCTGGCAACAGAGCGGGACTTTGTTTCAGAAAAAAAGAAAAGACTCAGGGAGAGATAATGACCCACTTCTGCCTGGGGTGCCCTGGCCCCAGCCCTAAAAAACCAGGTGGATCCGGCCTGGCCTCTTGGAACTTGTGATCTGGCACCGAGACAATGAGGAAATGAAGGAGCCAAATCATTGCAGACAACAAAGAAAGCCAGGGTGTCAGGACAGGCACAGACTGGAACTTGGACCCGAGGCAGGACAGGGAGCTGGCCAGGGAAAGGGCGCTCCAGGAGGAGGGCACAGGATGGGCAAAGACCTTGAGAGGGCAATGATCTTAGCAGCTTGAAGAGCAGTCAGGAGGCCAGGGGCAGGGGTGAGATGAGGGGGAAGGGGACTGCAGGGCGGTCAACAGGGGCAAGATCGTGGGGGGACAGGGGATCAGGGTCTTTGGGAGAAGGGTGGGTTTTGCCCAGAGCATAATCTGGAGCCATAGGAGTGTTGGAAGTAGGGGCTGTTATAAATGGAAGAGGCAGAAGGCCGGGGCAGCATCCAAATGCAAAGAGACTTGGGCCAGTGTTCTTAGGATAATAGGATCACAGCCCTGGAAGTAGAGCTTCAGGAATAGACTGACGAAGTGGTGACCGGGTGCAGTGACTCACATCTGTAATTCCAGCACTTTGGAAGGCCCAGGTGGGAAGATTGCTTGAGCCCAGGAGTTCGAGACCAGCCTGGCCAACATGGTGAAACCCCATCTCTACTAAAAATATAAAAATTAGCTGGGCCCGGTGGCATGCGCCTGTAATCCCAGCTACTTGGGAGGCTGAGGCAGAAGAATCACTGGAACCCAGGAGGCGGGTGGAGGTTGTAGTGAGCTGAGATCATGCCACTGCACTCTAGCCTGGGCGACAGAGCGAAACTGTCTCAAAAAAAAAAAAAAAAAAAAAGGGAATTAAGAAGTTGTGGCCGAGAGCAGTGGCTCACACCTGTAATCCCAGCACTTTGGGAGGCTGAGGCAGGAGGATGGCTTCGAGACCAGCCTGGGCAACATGGTGAAACCCTGTCTTACGAAAAATACAACAACAAAAAATAATAACCTGGGTGTGGTGGCATGTGCCTGTAGACCCAGCTACTAGACTAGGGAGGCTGAGGTGCGAGGATCACCTGAGCCCAGGAAGTTGAGGCTGCAGTTAGCTGTGGTCATGCCACTGCACTTCAGCCTAGGCAATGGGAGTGAGACCCTGTCTCAAAAACAGAAAAAAAAAAAAGACTTCTCATCTCTGTATCACCATCACAAGTCTTAACACAAAATGGTTTGGTAAGTATTTTGTTGATCTTCACTGTTCAATCAGCCAGAGATGTTTATTGGGCCCAGCCTGTGTGCAGGGAATCAGGGAAAATGCAGACCCAATCCCTGTCCAGTGGAGCTGACAGTCCAGCAGGGGAGATGGCAATAAACAAGCTATTGCCCAATAATTATGTCAGCTGCCCCTGGGTCCAGGCTGCTAAGAGAAATGACTGGATCTGGGAGGGCTTCCTGGAGGAGGTGGCTTTGATACTGAAATCCAACAACAAGTGGGACTAGCCAGAGAGTGACCTGAGAGTGTGGGAGTGTGGGCAGTTCTGGCAGGCAGAACAGCCCAGGCAAAGGCCGGGAGGCTTCACGAATTCACAGTGTTCCTGGGAAGAGCAGGATGTCAGGGACACGGGGGGCTGAGACTCATTTGATGGCGTGGGTAGGGCCGCATGGGTCAAGGGAAAGAGATATAGATATATCTATATCTATAGAGATATAGATTATGTCCTCAGCTTAGTGGAGCTTAGTGGAGCCACAGCTGACCTGTGGCAGGAAGTGCCAAGCAGAAGCTTAGCTGTAGTGTTTTCTTTCACTTCCTGGGTGGCTTCAGCAGACAGGAATGCAACCTTATGTTCTCATCCTTGGCCTGAGACTGAAGCCTCTGCTTTCTGGAAGTACAGTGAGTTTCTGGGTCTCTGCTACCTCCAGTGTGATGGTTTCTGCAATATTTTGAGAATACGTAAGAGGAGATTGGGGTGAAGACCAAAGCGGTAACTTCAGCCCCAGAGAAGGGCATGTGAAAGCTCTAAAAGGAAGTTCTGGCCGGGCGCAGTGGCTCACGCCTGTAATCCCAGCACTTTGGGAGGCCGAGGTGGGCGGATCACCTGATGTTAGGAGTTCGAGACCAGCCTTGCTAACCTGGTGAAACCGCATCTCTACTAAAAATACAAAACTCAGCCGGGTGTGGTGGCGGGCGCCTGTAGTCCCAGCTACTCAGGAGGCTGAGGCGGCAGAATCACTTGAACCTGAGAGGCGGAGGTTGCAGTGAGCTGAGATCGCGCCACTGCACTCCAGCCTGGGCAACAGAGCGAGACTCCATCTCAAAAAAAAATAAATAAATAAATAATTTTTTTAAAAAAGGAAGTTCTGGGGATAGAACCCAGAACTTGCCCAAGAAAAATGGGGCATGTCAGTGATGCAAACACCCACATTTTTCTGCTGACAAGAAGTCCATAAATACAATCAAAGAATACAATCAAAGTGTAACTGGAAACAAAATTGAATTCATGGATAAAATATCCTCGTTATATAAGGAACATCTAGAAAGCAGTAAGAAAATGCCAACCACTTAGGCGGATATGAATCCAGAAGTCACAGAAAATGAAGGACAAATAGCTCTTAAACCCAGAAAAAGTTCCTCAGCTTCACTTGCCAAATGAAAATTAAGAGTACAGTGAGGCAGGGCCGGGCGCGGTGGCTCATGCCTGTAATCTGAGCACTTTGGGAAGTCAACGTGGGAGGATCATTTGAGCTCGAGTTGGAGATTACCCTGGGCGACATGGTGAGATCCGTCTCTACAAAACATACAAAAATTAGCCAGGCATGGTGGTGTGCACCTGTAGTCTCAGCTACTTGGAAGACTGAAGTGGGAGGATGGCTTGAGTCCAGGAGGCAGAGGTTGCAGGGAGCCAAGATTGTGCCACTGTACTCCAGCCTGGGCGACAGAGCGAGACTCCATCTCAAAAACAAAAACAAAAATGGTAAAAGACTGAATAACTTCCTCCTGAGATTGGGAACAAGACAAGGATGTCCATTCTCACCACCTCTATTCAACATTGTTCTGGTGATGTTAGCCACTGTAACAAGAAAAGAAAAAGCAGGCTGAGGCAGGAGAATGGTGTGAACCAGGGAGGCGGAGCTTGCAGTGAGCCGAGGTCGCGCCACTGCACTCCAGTCTGGGCGACAGAGCGAGACTCCGTCTCAGAGGAAAAAAAAAAAAAAAGAGAAAAATAAACAAGTCAGGTGTGGCTGGGTATGGTGATACATGCTTGTAGCCTCAGCTACTGGAGAAGCTGAAATGGGAGCCCAGGAATTTAAAGGCAACATAGCAAGATTCTGTATCAAGCAAAACAGAAAAAATAAGTAATAAAAAAGTAAAGAAAATTGTTGCTATTTGCTGATGATATGATTGTTTATGTCAAAAACCCAAGGGAATCTATAAGACAACTACTGAAATACATAAATTCAGCAAGTTACCAGGTTTAAAAAGTCCATTGAATTCAATACAAAAGTCAATTGAATTTTTATACACTAGCAGCAAACAACTGGAACATAAAAAAATTCTGAAAAATTTCCTTTGCAGCAGCACTGAGAAAGATAAAATACTGTGATGGTCTGAGAGTTTGCGTCTCCCCAAAATTATTATTATTATTTTTTTTTTTTTTTTTTGAGACGGAGTCTCGCTCTGTCGCCCAGGCTGGAGTGCAGTGGCGCAATCTCGGCTCACTGCAAGCTCCGCCTCCCGGGTTCACCCCATTCTCCTGCCTCAGCCTCTCCGAGTAGCTGGGACTACAGGCGCCCACCACCACGCCCGGCTAATTTTTTTGTATTTTTAGTACGGGGTTTCACCGTGGTCTCGATCTCCTGAACTCGTGATCCACCCGCCTCAGCCTCCCAAAGTGCTGGGATCACAAGCGTGAGCCACCGCGCCCGGCTAGCGTCTCCCCAAAATTAATACATTGAAATCCTAACCTCGAAGGCTATGGTATTCAGAAGCGGAACCTTTTAAGAGGTGATTAGATCATGAGGGTTGAGCTCTCATGAATGGAATTAATGCCCTTATAAAAGAGGCCCCTAGGCTGGGCATGGTAGCTCACGCCTGTAATCCCAGCACCCTGGGAGAATTGCAGGCTGGTCTCTGACAAAGAACTTTTGTTTGAGACCAGCCTGGGCAACATGGCGAAACACCACCTCTACCAAAAAAAAACACACAAAAATTAGCTGGACATGGTGGTGCACACCTGTAGTCCCAGGCACTTGGAAGGCTGAGGCAGGAGGATCACCTGAGCCCAGGAGGTCGAGGCTGCAGTGAACCAAAATCATGCCCCTGCACTTCAGCACAGGCAACAGAGTGAGACCATCTCAAAAAAGGAAAGAAAGAAAGAAAGAAAGAAAGAAAGAAAGAAAGAAAGAAAGAAAGAAGAAAGAAAGAAAGAAAGGAAAGAAAGAAAGAAAAGAAAGAAAGAAAGAAAGAAAGAAAGAAAGAAAGAAAGAAAGAAAGAAAGAAAGAAAGAGGCCCCAAAGAGATGCCTCGACCCTTCTACCATGTGAGGGCACAGTGAGAAGCCACCATCTATGAACCGGAATGTGGGCCCTTAGCAGACACTGAATGTGCTTTGATCTTGGACTTCCCAGACTCCAGAACTGTGAGAAATAAATTTCTGTTGTTTGTAAATTTCTTTTTTCTTTTCTGTTTTTTTTTTTTTTTTTTTTTTTTTTTTTTTTTTTTTTGAGACAGAGTCTCACTCCGTTGCCCAGGCTGAAGTGCAGTGGCTCAATCTCAGCTCACTGCAACCTCCACCTCCCAGGTTCCAGCAATTCTCCTGTCTCAGACTCCTGAGTAGCTGGGACTACAGGCGCCCACCACCACACCTGGCTAATTTTTTGTATTTTTATTTTATTTTATTTTATTTTATTTTATTTTTTGAGACGGAGTCTTGCTCTGTGCCCCAGGCTGGAGTGCAGTGGCGCGATCTCAGCTCACTGCAAGCTCCGCCTCCCGGGTTCACGCCATTCTCCTGCCTCAGCCTCCCCAGTAGCTGGGACTACAGGCGCCCGCCAACACACCCGGCTAATTTTTTGTATTTTTAGTAGAGACGGGGTTTCACTGTGTTAGCCAGGATGGTCTTGATCTCCTGACCTCGTGATCCGCCCGCCTCGGCCTCCCAAAGTGCTGGGATTACAGGCTTGAGCCACCGCGCCCGGCCTAATTTTTTGTATTTTTAGTAGAGATGGGGTTTCACCTTGTTGGTCAGGCCAGTCTTGAACTCCTGACCTCGGGTGATCCACCCATCTCGCCAGACCTGGCCGAAACTTTTTTTTTTTTTAGAGAAGGGATCTCACTATGTCGCCCAGGCTAGTCTTGAACTCCTGGCCTGAAATGATCTTCCCGTTTCAGCCTTCCAAGTCACTGGGATGACAAGTGAGAGCCACCACGCCTGGCTGATTTTTCTTATGTATCTTGTTTTTTCCATTTCCCCCATCCTTTTCCCTTTCAACTCTCCCAGGTCTGGGGTTTTTGTTTGTCCCAGTCACAACTGTGTCCCCTGTGTCATGTGTCCACACAGTAGGTACTCCATGAATGAATGTATGAATGAATGAAATGAATTCAGAGAAGGACTCTTGGGAGAGATGGGAGCAGGGATCAGGGACAATTGGAGGCAGAAGAGGACGGGGTGGAAGGCCAGGGCCTGGGCCGGGCACAGTGGCTCATTCCTGTAATTCCAGCACTTTGGGAGGTTGAGGCAGGTGGATCACTTGAGGTCAGGGGTTCCAGACCAGACTGGCCAACGTAGGGAAACCCAATCTCTACTAAAAATACAAAAACTAGCCTGGTGTGGTGATGGGTGTCTGTAATCCCAACGACTCGGGAGGCTGAGACACGAAAATTACTGGAACCGGGGAGGCAGAGGTTGCAGTGAGCCAAGATCGTGCCACTGCACTCCAGCCTGGGTGACAGTGAGACTCTATATTAAAAAAAAAAAAAAAAAAAAGGCCAGGCACTGTGGCTCACTCCTGTAATCCCAGCACTTTGGGAGGCCCAGGTGGGCGGATTACCTGAGGTCGGGAGTTTGAGGCCAGCCTGACCAACATGGAGAAATCCCATCTCTACTGAAAAAACAAAATTAGCCGGATGTGGTGGTGTGTGCCTGTAATCCCAGCTACTCGGGAGGCTAAGGCAGGAGAATCGCTTGAACCCAGGAGGTGGATGCTGCGGTAAGCCGAGATTGCACCATTGCACTCCAGCCTGGGCAACAAGAGCAAAACTCTGTCTAAAAAAAAACAAAAAACAAACAAACAAAAAAAAAACAGTCCGAGCGCAGTGGCTCATGCCTGTAATCTTAGCACTTCAGGAGGCCGAGGTGGGTGGATCACCTGAGGTCAGGAGTTCAAGACCAGCCTGGCCAACATGGTAAAACCCTGTCTCTGCTAAATATACAAAAATTAGCCAGGCGTGGAGGCAGATGCCTGTAATCCCAGCTACTCAGGAGGCTGAGGCAGGAGAGAATGGCTTGAACCTGGGAGGCGGAGGCTGCAGTGAGCTGAGATTGTGCCACTGCATTCTAGCCTTGGCAATGGAGTGAGACTCCGTCTCAAAAAAAAAAAAAAAGAAAAAAGAAAAAGAAACCCTGTCTCTACAAAAATTAGCCAGGCATCATGATGGGTGCCTGTAATCCCAGCTACTCTGCAGGGTGAGGCAGGAGAATCGCTTGAACCTGGGAGGCAGAGGCTATGGTGAGCTGAGATCACGCCATTGCATTCCAGCCTGGGGAACAGAGTGAGACTCCATCTCAAAAAACAAAACAAAACAAAAAAACTAAAGAAAAATAATAAAGCTTTGAAACAAACATCACAACCCGTGCCCTTCCCCACCCGGGCATGCCCCTCCCTCCGCTCCAACCCAGGCCTTGAAGGCAGAAGCACGAGGTCCCAAGGCCAGGGCTGGGTCTCAGGGATCTCCCTCTCCTCTTCTTCCTCCTCCGCTGTCCTCCCTAAATTCCTTTTCCTGCCCCTCTCCTGCTGTCCCAGGATCCAATTTGTGCTCCAGGCTGCGCTCTGCCCTTTCCAGGATCTCTTTCCACCTGCTTGTAGCCTCTCAGCACTTTGGGGAAACTGAGGCCAGAGCGGTGAGTTCCAGCACAGAGAGAGGGACAGGGCCTCAACCTCCCCAGTCCAAACAATGAGACACCATTTAAGTCTCACAACAACCCTAAGAGCTGGCGACTATTACTGGCCTCATTTTGTGGAAGGGGAAACTGAGGCCCAGAGCAGCGACGCGGCCAGCGAACCATCGGTAAGATTTGAACCTGGCCAGGCGCGGTGGCTCACGCCTGTAATCCCAGCACTTTGGGAGGCCGAGGTGGGCGGATCACCTGAGGTCAGGAGTTTGAGACCAGCCTCAACATGGAGAAACCCTGTCTCTACTAAAAATACAAAATTAGCCGGGCGTGGTGGTGTATGCCTGTAATCCCAGCTACTCGGGAGGCTGAGGTAGGAGAATTGCTTGAACCTGGGAGGCGGAGGTTGCGGTGAGCCGAGATCGCGCCATTGCACTCCAGCCTGGGCAACAAGAGTGAAACTCCGTCTCCAAAAAAAAAAAAAGATTTGAACCTGGTTGTGTATCATTCCACGGTCTCGTGCTTGGCCTCAGCTGGGCCACCGCAGATGGGACGGGGTTCTGCTGCCACCTGGTGGACGCTTGCGGCAGCGCTGTTGGGATAGAGTCGCCTCTCACCTGACGTCCTGCCCAGAAAACCCCAGCCCCAGGAGGGCTGACCTGCTCCCCTGGCCTCCCTGTCCCCCATCACACCCATCAATTTTCCGAATTTTCACAGTCTAAGGGTCCACCAGGAAGGGACTGGGTAACTAACCACCTGTGCTACAGTTGGGCTAAAGATTTTGGTGCAAAAGTTAATTTGCCCACCTCACAAGAAATACTAAAAATATATATATATATTTTCGAGACAGAGTCTCACTCTGTTGTCCAGGCTGGAGTACAGTGGCACGATCTCGGCTCACTGCAACCTCCGACTCCCAGGCTCAAGCGATTCTCATGCCTCAGCCTCTCAAGAAGCTGGGTCTACAGGCACCCGCCACAATACCCAGCTAATTCTTGTATTTTTTAATAGAAGCAGGGTTTCACGATGTTGGCCAGGCTGGTCTCGAGCTCCTGACCTCAGGTGATCCACCCACCTGGGCCTCGCAAAGTGCTGGGATTACAGGCGAGAGCCACCGCACCCACCCAAAAGAAATTCTTCAGGCTGAAAACAAGGGACCCCAGACATGTATTCCAATCCAAGTGAATATCTGAAGAACACATATAAAGGTAATGTATGTAATTTTAAAAGACTGCATAAGGCCGGGTGCTTTGGCTCACGCCTGTAATCCCAACACTTCAGGAGGCTGAGGTGGGTGGATCAATTGAGCCCAGGAGTTCAAGACCAGCCTGGGCAACATAGAGAGACCTTGTCTCTACAAAAAATACAAAACTTGGCCGGGCACGGTGGCTCACGCCTGTAATCCCAGCATTTTGGGAGGCTGAGGTGGGTGGATCACGAGGTCAGGAGTTTAAGAAAAAAAAATACAAAACTTAGCTGGGTTTCATGGCATGCGTCCTAACTACTCGGGAAGTCTGAGGTGGGAGAATCTCTTGAGCCTGGGAGTTCGAGGCTGCAGTGAACGGAGATCTTGCCACTGCACTCCAGCCTGGACAACAGAGTGAGATCCTGTATCAAAAAAATAAGGCCGGGCACAATGGCTCACGCCTGTAATCCCAGCACTTTGGAAGGCCGAGGCGGGCGGATCACGAGGTCAGGAGATCGAGACCAGCCTAAGCAACATGGTAAAACCCCGTCTTTACTAAAAATACAAAAATTACCTGGGCATGGTGGCAGGCGCCTGTAATCCCAGCTACTCTGGAGGCTGAGACGGGAGAATTGCTTGAACCCAGGAGGCAGAGGTTGCAGTGAGCCGAGATAGCGCCACTGCACTCCAGCCTGGGGAACAGAGTAAGACTCCGTCTCAAAGAAAAAAAAAAAAGAAAAGAAAGAAAAGAAAATCACACCCAGTAGTGACTTGAATCCACAAAACCAGATTAAGAGAACCAGAAATGCAAAATAAGAAAATGAAAATAAAAAATTGCATACTTGCTGCCCTTTATTTTCTTTCTTTTTTTTTTTTTTTTTCGAGTTGGAGTCTCACCCTGTCTCCCAGGCTGGAGTGCAATGGCATGATCTCGGCTCACTGCAACCTCCGTCTCCCAGGTTCCAGCGAGTCTCCTGCCTCAGCCTCCCGAGTAGCTGGGATTACAGGCGCCTGCCACCACGCCCGCTAATTTTTGTATTTTTACTAGAGACGGGGTTTCGCCATGTTGGCCAGGCTGGTCTTGAACTCCTGACCTCGTGATCCACCCACCTCGGCCTCCCAAAGTGCTGAGATTACAGGTGTGAGCCACCGTGCCTGGCTTTTTTTTTTTTTTTTTTTTTTTTTGAGACAGTCACTCTGTTGCCCAGGCTGGAGTGCAGTGGCGCGATCTCGGCTCACTGCAACCTCTGGCTCCTGGATTCAAACGATTCTCATGCCTCAGCCTCCTGCCTCTTTCCTCTGAATTTTACTTCATAGCTTTGTCATCAGGGAGTTGTTTGCGGCTGTTTCTTTTTTCATATCTGGTCTCCGTCCTCATCCCCAGGAGGGCTTCTTTCTGCCCGAGCAAACTGCAAAGTCCAAGCCCCTCAAAGTGGGCGGCTGGATGATCTTGATCCATTCTCGGGCTCTCCGCGCGCTCTCCCCCAACCCCCGCTCCCCCAGGTTCTTATGAACTGGAGGCGGGCAGACAGAGTTTGAATCCCAGCTACTACGAAACACAAATCGGACCCCAAATAACAAAAACGGCATTCCAGTGCTTACTCAATATTCGTGCTGCAACATCGCTAGGAGAAAAATATATAATTTGTATTCTCATTTTACAGATACCCTCAGGTATCTGGTGGAGATCTCCGTAACACACCTCCCCGGAGGATGAGGCCCCGGGGTGAAGCATCGGGATCTCATCGTAAACACCGCAGCCACCCGAAGTCCCGTTCAATGCTTAGGTATCCTGCAGGCGGCGCGCGCCGCCGCCCCCAGTTGCAGCCGGGACTGTCGGAGTGCCTACAACTCCCGACGTGCCGCGCGCGCCGACGCTCCGTTACGGTCGTAGTGGAACAGGTGGAGCTTGCCTCGTTGCCTTCTGGGAAACGAAGTCTCGCTGAAGAGAGGCCGAGCTTTGAGTAGCAGGTGGATCGGTAGCCAATGAAGACGCGGGTCGCTTTGAGTGCGGAGCAGAGAAGCCAATGGGCGTGCGGCATTGAGAGGGCGGGTCTTCCGGTAGTGAAGGCCTGGTGAACGACTGCGCGAAAGAGGATACTTCCTTTTGCGGGTGGCGGCGAGCGTGGAGAGGACGCTATGAAGGCCTCGGGCACAGTAAGGCGGGCGCGGCGCGGCAGGGGGCCAAGGAATGGGGCCCAGGCCCCATCGGGGGCCTGCAGAGGTGGCGTGGGTCGGGTTGGTGCCGCGCGCTCTTGTTTGGGTCCTCCTTGGCCGCGCGCCGCCTTCTCTTGTTGCACCCAACATGGCGGCCATCGTGGGCGCCGCGTGGAGAGAGCAATGCGTGGCCTGGGCCAGCTCAGGGATCGCGGGGGCCCAAGGACTCCGGGTCTTCTTCCCAGGGGAAGGAATAAGTCGCGCAGCTTGGAGGCCCTAACCCCAGCACCTCGCCGAGCCGCCAAGTTTCTGTTTTCGTGTTTGCAATGTGTCACGTGATGGTGGAGCAATAGTATTTTCTTTCTCCCGGAATGGCTGTGAGAAGCAGATGGAAATTGCTAACAATGAGCCGAAATGGGGAGCGCGAGGGTTAACGCTGTGACACATACTGGATAGAATCAAACGGCGCTATGGCGCAGAGATAGGAGAATCTGGACTCCCATGGAGTGGGTGTATTATGTCCAGATCTCCAGCCTCAGTTTCCTTGCTGTCAAAGGGGCGGGCCCCGTCGTTCCCTTTTCTGAACGTGTGGTGCCGAGGCCAATGGGTCAGGTTCACAGTAAAAGTAGGAACTGAGTCACAGTAAAAGTAGGAACTGCGATAATTTGTGACTGTTTTTCATTGATACTAGCGAAAAGCTGGCGAGTCAGTTTCAGAGGTGGTTTCTTTGTGTCATATTACAGAGCCTGGACTTGACCAAAGATTCTCACCCCTGCATCTGTAAACCGGGAGCCTTCCCTGGGCCAAATGTTTGGATTGCAGTTGGGAAAACGGAGGCAGCCGCAGCTCGCGTGGCGACAGTGCAGGGATCCCAGGGCTGGGGAGAGACCTGAGGTCTTCTCCTAGTTCTGTCTGGAATGGGCTGTGAGATCCCATGCTGGTCACTGTCTGTAGGCCTCAGGGTGAAAAAAGATGTTGGCTGGATGTTTTGAGGTGCAGAGTGGCTTTCACGGGGACTGCAAAGCAATTCGGGACTGCAGCATGAAGAAAGGAGGCTGTGGGTCTAAGCCTCAGCTTTCCTGGTCTGAAACCCTTAGCAGAGGAGAGACAGGCAACTCAATTAATCCTCCCTGGAGACCTCCCTCTCCTCGGTTCATTTTGTGGATAAAGTTGTGGTCGGGAGTGTGACTCACAGTCACCAGGAATCCACATGGAGTACCTGGGGTGGCCCTGTCTCCTGCTTCCCGAATCTGTGGTCACTAGGTGCAGGAAAGGGAGTGAGGTGGATCTCCACAGTTGCCTCTGGGTGCTGGCCTTAACCTCACCCGTTTTCTTTCAGCTACGAGAGTACAAGGTAGTGGGTCGCTGCCTGCCCACCCCCAAATGCCACACACCGCCCCTCTACCGCATGCGAATCTTTGCACCTAATCATGTCGTCGCCAAGTCCCGCTTCTGGTACTTCGTATCTCAGTTAAAGAAAATGAAGAAGTCTTCAGGGGAGATTGTCTACTGTGGTCAGGTATGGAGAGGCCGGGGCTACGTGGGGTCTGGAGTGGATTTGCGCCTCATGGGGGACATCGCGCGTCTCAAGAATTAATCAGACATCGACCGGGCGCGGTAGCTCACGCCTGTAATCCCAGCACATCGGAAATCAGAGCCTCAGGTTGTGTTTCTGCCTGGGTCACGGGACTGGAGCAGAGCTTATGTGCCATTTCCCTGATTAGAAAGCCAGGGAGCGGGTGGGTGGCATGGTGGGACACCTTGGTTGGTGCTGTCTTCCCTGGACCCTGTCTGTCAAGTGAGGAGAGGCGATGGCTGTCTGGTCAGTGGGTGGTAGCTAGGTTGGCCCAGACAGGTCCCCGGAGACTTGAGTTCAGGAACTGCATCTGGGGCTGGGTTGGTGTCGTGGCAGAAGCCTGGACTTCAGGCTGTTGCCATGGGAAGTTCCCTTACCTCAGGCTCCCAGAGGGTGCCTGAAGGTAGGTGGGGCTGGGAAACTGAGGCACAAGAGTCTGGCCGTAGAGAGGCCTGGAGCCTGGGGTGTGCTTTAGAGGCCGAGGGTTCAGTGAAGATGGGGCTAGGGCAGATCCGGCTTGCTGCTCTCACATCTCCCTGTGGCCTCTCCTTGGCAGGTGTTTGAGAAGTCCCCCCTGCGGGTGAAGAACTTTGGGATCTGGCTGCGCTATGACTCCCGGAGCGGCACCCACAACATGTACCGGGAATACCGGGACCTGACCACCGCAGGCGCTGTCACCCAGTGCTGTAAGCTGCCTGTCCTGCCTCCAGCTTTTTAGACCCTCCTTGACTCCCTCACACTGAGGCAGGGCAAATGCCAGAGGTTCCCAGCACAGGAGAGTCTCAGAGCTGGTGGTGGGGCACAGGAAGATGAGAGGATGCCCCAGGCCCCAGATGGCACTTTTCTGAGAGCCCTGCCAGGCTCGGTTGTAAATCACATCGCATCTGGAAACTCCCTTTTTGGGTCTGCACCTTGTTTAGACTGGGATCCACATCACCACTGTTTTCTGGGACCCACTTAGAACCGAATTGAACCCCTGCCCGGTGTTGGGAGCTGGCACCTTTTCCCTGGCTCACCTGCCAGGGTCTGTGCGACCCCCACACCTCCCTGATTGCACCTAAACCCAAGAATCACTGTTTCTTATAGCAGTGGTTTAAACAGAGGTGCAAACAGCAAGTGGATCTCGTCGCCTTTGGGGGGCTGTGGCCGTGCCCCTCAAAGTGAATTTGGAGGTTCCACAACTCTAGTGGCCAGTGCCTGCTGGGACCCAGGCCTTGGGCTGTCTCGCTTCCCCCCACCACCACCTTCCCGTGAGCCCCGAGCCCTCAGGCAGTTGCTGTGACCAACAGGATGTGTCAGGTCATTGGGCAGGCACTCAGGAGGTTCGCTGAATGCCCAGAGCCCAGGCAACACCGTCACCCTGGCCCCACTCCTTTCCACAGACCGAGACATGGGTGCCCGGCACCGCGCCCGGGCCCACTCCATTCAAATCATGAAGGTGGAAGAGATCGCAGCCAGCAAGTGCCGCCGGCCGGCTGTCAAGCAGTTCCACGTGAGTGCCCTGGGGGACTTCCCTGGAGAGAAACGCCTGCTCTGACGCAGGAGCCCAGTGGGGGGCGGCTACACCTCGGTGGCCCCACAGGATGGGGTGTTAAGAGGCTTCCAACCCCCTCAACATACCTCCCCTCCTCACAGGACTCCAAGATCAAGTTCCCGTTGCCCCACCGGGTCCTGCGCCGTCAGCACAAGCCACGCTTCACCACCAAGAGGCCCAACACCTTCTTCTAGGTGCAGGGCCCTCACCCGGGTGTGCCCCAAATAAACTCAGGAACGCCCCGGTGCTCACCGCGTGTTTTCTTTGCACACTGCAGAGCTCAAAGGGGTGCTATGAGAGGCCAGCCCAGTCACCTCCTGGGGTGCAGCTGAGCTGCCATTTCTCTGTCCTGGAGGAGGGGTCTTCAGTGCAAACAAACCAACCCTCACATCCTCCTGTCCTGGAGTGGGCCCTCCAGGAGCCCCCACCCCGAGCTCCCTCTTGCTTGGTCAGTTCTCAGCCCTGCTGGCAGCCCTGGGCTATGAGCTGCAGGGGTACTGTGTCCTGGGCCCCTAAATCTGTCCCAACTGCCTTGTGAGACACAGGCCTCCCAGGCTCCCCTGCTGGGTCTGGACCAGGGAGAATCTCCCTAGATAGTGGGGTTGGGGGTTCACTCCCTGGGGATTCCCCTAAGTCTCTGGTTCCCAAAGTTCTCAGAGTAGACACAAGAGGGCACCTGAGGGGCACTCTGCTGCTTGAGGGCTGTTTCCCTTTCACTGGTTGGGGGCCTCTTAGATGACGCCCTCATCTTGCCCAAGGAGGTCAAGGACTCACCGTAGGTACTTGTCTCCAGGAAACTGCTTCAGGCCTGGAAAATTCCAGGCATGACACTAATCCCACCCTGGCTGAGTCCTTCTGTCAGGTGGAGGCTAAGCTGGCATTGAAGAAGCTTGAGACACAGCCAAGAGCTCAGGCTCTGGGAGCCTCCCATCCTTTGTTGCATGACCTTGGGCAGCTCTGTTCTGGGCCAGCGGCCCTTCTGGGGCTTGCTGTCTTGATCTCAACATGGGGTTCCACATTGATGTGGGAAGTGACGCCGTGCAGGTGCTGGGGGCAGCCTATGGGGCCCTCTTTTGTCCCAGAGAACCCAGGATCAGGAGGAAGCCAGGACTAGGTAGTAGTTACAACTTTTTGAAAGAGGGTCTTGCTCTGTCTCCCTGGCTGGAGTGCAGTGGAGAGATCATGGCTCACTGTAACCTCGACCTCCTGGGCTCAAGTGGTCCTCCTGCCTCAGCCTCCCAAGTAGCTGGGACTACAGGGGCACCACCACACTCAGGGCAAGGACACAGCCTTTCCTCCACCTGTGGAGGAGCTGTGTGGCTTCCAGGAAACCAGGCCCCTTCCAGCCTCACCTGGCGGGTGTTGCGACACCCAGGAACTTGGAGAGGTGCCCAGAGCCTGGGCAGGGTCAGCACACAAACACGCATTCTGGGTAAGACCCAGGCCTGGGGACAGGCCTGTAGACCACAGAACCCCACGGGTCCCCAACAGCTGGCTCCTTCCCACCCTAGGGCCTTCACACTTGCCTGGAATACCACGGATTTCCCCAGGCTGGCCTCACTCGAGTTACAAACTGCACATAGGTTCCCGGAGCTATGTTTGATTTCTATCCCCCACTAGTTCTGAGAGGGCAGGGGCCATGTGTGTCACCCAGTATATCCAGGAGGGGCTCAACTTTCCCATGGTATCCTTTTTGTTTTGTGAAAGCTCTTTGCATATGTGGGGCAAAAGCTTGGGAAAAGTCATACATTTTTCCAGGATACCTTTTTTTTTTTTTTTTGAGACGGAGTCTCGCTCTGTTGCCCACGTTGGAGTGCAGTGGCACAGTCCCAGCTCACTGCAACCTCCGCCTCCCAGGTTCAAGGGATTCTTCTGCCTCAGCCACCAGAGTAGCTAGAATTACAGGTGCCCGCCACCATGCCTGGCTAATTTTTTGTATTTTTAGTACAGATGGGGTTTCACCATGTGGGCTGGGCTAGTCTCAAACTCCTGACCTCATGCCACCTGCCTTGGCCTCCCGAAGTGCTGGGGTTACAGGTGTGAGCCACCCCGCCTGGCCTGGGATATCTTTTGATGTTCCTTAGAGTATGTTGGAGGGGGGTGGTGCTAGCTGGAAATTTTAAAATTTTGCCTGAATTTCATTCATCTTTTGTGGTTTCTGGTACAAACTCTCCTTTCTCCATAAGGGAATCTTCATACTTAAGTGCCACCCAGAAAAGAAAATACATTTCCTAACCTCCGTAGTGATGGCCAGGTGTGGCTCATGGCTGTCATCTCAGCACTTTGGGAGGCTGAGGTAGGAGGATCACTTGAGGCCAGGAGTTTGAGACCAGACTGGTAGACATAGTGAGACCCTGTCTTTACCAAGTAACATTAGCTGGGTGTTGTGCACACCTGTAGTCCCAGCTACTTGGGGGCCTGAAGTGTGAGAATCACTTGAGCCTGGAGGTTGGGGCTGCAGTGAACCACGATCGTGCCACTGTACTCCAGCCTGGCAACAGGGCGAGACCAAACAAAACAAAAATATGCTAGTGATGTGCCATTTCCAAGAAAGAACGCATCTGGCTGGTATGTGGGCATGATGGCCAGTGCTCCAGCAGTCATTTTGGACCATGAAGAAGCAACACACAGGAGCAGCAAGGGAGAAGGATCTCTGGTACTTGACCCTGTGCAGTGCTGCCCCCCTCCCTGAGGCTTGACCCTTCTACCTTCTTGATTAGAACATGGGGAGGAGACATGAGTCCTGCTTAGGCTGTAATGGAGCTGCTCTGCTAGATGTGACCTTACCTTGAGCTGGGCCTGAAGCAAGGCGTGGCACTGTGGACTCAGGCCATGATAACTGCCTGGAAGTCCCTGCCCACTCTGAGCCATTTCTTCCTGTATAAAGTGAGGGTGGTGATCCCTCCAGGCTGTGGGGCAGGCGAGGTGATACTAGGTGAGTTGGAGGATGAGATATCAGGAGAGTGGAAGGCACAGAAGGCTCAGGGTCCCACCAAAGCCCACTGCATACCCTCGTCTCCACCTCAGTCACCTCCCTGTGCCTTGGAGCCCCTCCAGGGCTTCACCCACGTGGCAGCAGCCTGGGAACCAGTTGAGGGAGCTCTGCCCCAACCAGCTGAGACATAGAGGCCAATCCCATTATTGAGGGGCCATTGACAGAGGATGAATGTGCTCCCAAATCACTAGCCTGCACCTATTCACCCACCTTGCCATCTACTCAGCCTCTCATAAATGTGCCCAGAAGCCCCTCTACCACCGAATTCCCCCACCCCCTGCCAATCCCCATCCTTCCATTCAGTCACAGGTTCCTCCACCATCCAACTGGCTACCTGTCCATCCATTCGTCCACTCAATCCACCCACCCCATCCATTCATCCACCCATCCATCAACTCATCCACCTACCCATTCCATCCATCCACCCACCCACCCATCAACCCATCCACCCATCCATCCATCCACCCACCCACCCGTCCATCAACCCACCCACCCATCCATCCATCCATCCGTCCATCCATTCACCCATCCAATCACCCACCAGTCCATACATACATCCATTTATCCATCCATTCATCCATCTATACACCCAAACATCCATCTATTTGCCCATCCACCCATCTGTCATATCCAATCCTCTACCTAAACTCCACACACCTGCCCCCACCCCACACGCCATCCCTTTGTTGCAGACTTAATCGTCCTTGAGCCCCTACTTTGTGCAGGGGCCTGTGTTAATTCCGGTGTGGGTGCTTGAAGGAATAGACAGACCCTGGTTCTTTCTCAGGAGGGAGAGGAACAGTCACAACCCCATGCAGAGGCTGGGCGTGGTGGGGGTGTGCCCGTAGTCCCAGCTACTTGGGAGTCTGAGGCAGGAGGATCACTTGAGCCCAGAAGGTTGAGGTTGCAGTGAGCCGTAACCTCTCCACTGCACTCCAGCCTGGGCAACAGAGCGAGCCCCTGTCTCAGAAAAACAAATACAAAAAATAAGCAAACAAAAAAGAACCACCCCTGGCTGTTGAGGAGAGGAGGTACAAGACCAACCAGAGCGGAGCCCTGGGGCTGGGCAGAAATAGGTCCTTTCACGTGGCTGTGAGTGGGGCTGATGCGGCAGAGGCTGGCCAGGGAGAGCCTGGATGTCTGCTGGGGTCTGGAGCGGGACAGGTCCTATCCGGGCTCACCCAGTTAACCCAAGGATAAACAAGGGCAGGAATCCAGGAACTCCTCCCACCTCCTCAGGTGCCGAGGCGCTCCTGGGTCTCGTTCCTGGGCTTGTCAAGTGCCAGGTGTCACCTCGGTAGGGCTGTGATCCCTGGGGAAGCGACTTTCAAAGCCTCCCCTCCCTGACCCACCCTGCACCTCTGCTCCTGAGTCAGAACCAATGGGGACAAGGGCAGTGCCAACGCAGGACAGACGAGTAGGGACCCCAAGAGACCCCAGCCCTAGTTCCTGCAACCAAGAGAGACTGTATGAGAATCACAGAATCTGAGACTCACAGTTGAGTCTCAGGACTTAGAATTATGGAATCTTTTTTTTTTTTTTTTTTTTTTTTGAGATGGAGTTTCACTCTTGCTGCCCAGGTTGGAGTGCAATGGCACGATCTCGGCTTACTGCAACCTCTGTCTCTCAGGTTCAAGCGATTCTCCTACTTCGGCATCCGCAGTAGCTGGGATTACATGTGCCCGCCACCATGCCTGGCTAGTTTTTTGTATTTTTGGTAGACACGGGGTTTCATCATGTTGGCCAGGGTGGGCTTGAACTCCTGATCTCAGATGATCCACCTGCCTGGGCCTCCAAAAGTGTTGGGATTACAAGCGTGAGCCACTGTGCCCGGTCGAATTATGGAATCTTACAGACAGCAGCAGCAACAAGGAAGAATAGTTTGCATTTATTTATTTTTTTAGAGACAGGGTCTCCTTCTGTCGCCCAGGCTGAAGTACAGTGGCGCAATCACTGTTCACTGCAGCCTCAACCTCCCCAGCTCAAGCAATCCTTCTGCTTCAGCCTCCTAAGTAGCTGGGACCACAGGTGCACACCACCAAACTCGGCTAATTTTTAAAAACTTTTGGCTGGGCACGGTGGCTCACACCTGTAATCCCAGCACTTTGGGAAGCAGAGGTAGGTGGATCACGTGAGGTCAGGAGTTCGAGACCAGCCTGGCCAACATGGTGAAACCCCTTCTCTACTAAAAATACAAAAAACAAACAAACAAAATTGTAGAGTTGGGGTCTCACTATATTGTTCAGGCTGGTCACCAACTCCTAGCCTCCAGCCATCTTCCTGGCTTGGCCTCCCAAAGTGCTGAGATTATAGGCATGAGCCACCTAAACTGGCCTTTTTGCACTTATTGAGTGCAGAGTTGAAGTTCAAGGACAGATTCTGGCTTCCCACGGCGTGGGTTCAAATCCCACTGTTGCTCCTAGCTCACAGAAGGGGAATTGATGTCCAGGGCCACCCAGCAGGTCATGCTGCAGTCACAGCAGCTCACAACTTCTCACCCCAACCCCTGCTGCATCTCCCAGGGAACCAAGGGGCAGGGGACAGTGCCCCGACACTGCTGCCACTCTCCCATTCCTACACATTCTGCTCACATTGTCTGCCGCGGCCTTGGGCCCTTCCTAACTCACATCTTGGGGTCATGCTTCCCGCTCCTATGATTGGAATCAGTCAAGGAAGGTGTGACCTAATTCTCCCCACTCTGCTGCTTTTCCTCTCCAGGCTCACAATTCCCTCCCCTAGGGCAGGAGATGGTTCTGCCCACTCTACAGGGGCCTTCACTCCAGGCCTCCTTAGGAATTCCAAAGTGCATTCCAAATCCACCCTCCTCTCCCTACTCGGCAGCCACCCCACTCCCGCCACTTGGATATGACCAATTTTTCAGAATCTAGAAATCTCATCAGACTCCTCACCTGCTCCAAACTCTCCTAGAGTTCCCCAGCACCCTCAGAACAAAATCCACACCCCTTCCGGAGGCCCAGAAGATACCCCGTGATTGTCTGTCTCCGCTCGCCCCATATCCAGGCTGGAATTCAGTGGTGTGATCACTGCTTACTGCAGCCTCGACCTTCCGGGCTCTGGCGATCCTCCCACCTCAGCCTCCCAAAGTATTGGGATTACAGGTGTGAGCCACAGCGCCCAGCTGAAATGCGTGTTTATTTGCTGGTGAGGTCAGGGCCATCACCACCCTGGGGTGGGTCCACCTGGATCATGCTGTGTCCCCAGCACCTGGTGGAGGGCCCTGCACACAGTATGCACTCAATGAACCGGCCTCAGCCCAGGCCTCTGGCTGCAGCCTGGACCCCCACGGTGGGAAGAAGAGAAGCTATGCCTTCCCAGAACTTCCCTGGGGAGAAGGGGTCCATTTACATGTATTTGCACAATTTGCATATGTTTACATTGGTCTGCAGGGCTTTGCAAGTACAGTCTCGCTCTGTCACCAGGCTGGAGTGCAGTGACACGATCTCTGCTCACTGCAACCTCCGCCTCCCGGGTTCAAGCGATTCTCCTGCCTCAGCCTCCCGAGTAGCTGGGACTACAGGCGCCTGCCATCACACCCGGCTAATTTTTGCATTTTTAGTAGAGACGGGTTTCATGCGAGTCCGTGTGAAGAGACCACCAAACAGGCTTTCTGTGAGCAACATGGCTGCTTATTTTCACCTGGGTGCAGGTGGGCCGAGTCCAAAAAGAGAGTCAGCAAAGGGTGGTGGGATTATCATTAGTTCTTATAGGTTTGAGGATAGGTGGTGGAGTTAGGAGCAATGTTTTGTGGGCAGGGGGTGGATCTCACAAAGTACATTCTCAAGGATGGGGAGAATTACAAAGAACCTTCTTAAGAGTGGGGGAAATTATAAACAACCTGTTTAAGGGTGGCGGAGATTACAAAGTACATTGATCAGTGAGGGTGGGGCAGAAAAAAATCACAATGGTAGAATGTCATCAGTTAAGGCTATTTTCACTTCTTTTGTGGTGGAATGTCATCAGTTAAGGCAGGGCAGGGCATTTTCACTTCTTTTGTGATGCTTCAGTTGCTTCAGGCCACCTGGGCATATATGTGCAAGTCACAGGGGATGCGATGGCTTGGCTTGGGCTCAGAGGCCTGACATTCCTGCCTTCTTATATTAATAAGAAAAATAAAACAAAATAGTGTTGAAGTGTTGGGGCGGTGAAAATTTTGGGGGATGGTATGGAGAGATTAATGGGCGATGTTTCTCAGGGCTGCTGTGAGTGGGATTGGGGCGGTGTGGGAACCTAGAGTGGGAGAGATTAAGCTGAAGGAAGATTTTGTGGTAAGGGGTGATGTTGTGGGACTGTTAGAAGAAACATTTGTCATTTAGAATTATTGGTGATGGCCTGGATATGGTTTTGTATGAATTGAGTAGAGATGTCCCACACTTGTGGGTTAAGGTGGGGGAATACGAGAGGAAGACGTGAAGGAGGCTTTGGGTTAGGGAGAAGGGCGGCAATGAGATGCGGCTGTAGTCCAGGAATAGTCAGGGAAGCAGATAATTTGGTTAAAATATTTCGGCCTAATAAGGGAACTGGGCAGGTGGGGATAACTGAAAAAGAGTTCATAAAAGAGTGTTGTCCAAGTTGGCACCAGAGTGGGGGAGTTTTCAGGGTCTTTGAAGCTTGGCCGTCAAAACCCACAACAGTTATTGGGGCGAGGGAAACAGGCCCTTGAAAAGAAGGCAACGTGGAGTGGGTAGCCCCCCGTATCGATTAAACAGGGGATGGACTTACCCTCCACTGTGAGAGTTACCCGAAGCTCGGCGTCCGTGATGGTCCAGGGGCTTCCGAGGCGATCGGGCAGCGTCCATCTTCAGTCGCTAAGCCAAGCAGATCTGAGAAGGAGTCAGTCAGAGAGCCTTGGGCCAGAGCTTTAGGGGCTCTAGGAGTGGCTGCTGGGCGAGCTGGGCAGTCTACCTTCCAGTGGGTCCCTGCAAAGATGGGACATGACTTGGGGGTAATCCCAGGCTGCGGGCATTCCTTGGCCCAGTGGCCAGATTTCTGGCACTTGAAGCAAGATCCTGATGTAGGAAGTCTTGTAGGAATGCTTGACTGCTGTGGCTTAGGCATGTGCGGCTTAGGCATTTTGAAGTTCTTGTATGCTGGAGGTGTGGCTGGGTTTTGTCTCACAGCAGAGGCAAGTAATTGTAACTCAGAAAGGCGTTGCCGTCTGGCTGCTTCCTCTCTATTATTGTGTACCTTGAAGGTGAGGTTGATTAATTCCTGTTGTGGGGTTTGAGGGCCACATTCTAATTTTTGAAGTTTTTCCTAATGTCAGGAGTGGATTGGGTGATAAAATGCATATTAAGAATAAGGCAGCCTTCTGGCCCTTCTGGGTCTAGGGCGGAATAGCGTCTAAGGGTTGCCGCTAAGCGAGCCATGAACTGGACTGGGTTTTCATCTTTACCTTGGGTAGTTTCTTTAAGCTTGTCATAATTAACAGCTTTGTAAGCTGCCTTTTTAAGCCCTTCAACTAGGCAGGAAATCATGTAATCTCAACTAGGTATACCTGGGGAATTTGCCTGGTAGTTCCATTGGGGATCCTCTTGGGGAACTGCTCTAATGCCTTCCTGGAGGTCTGGCTCATGAAGCCAGTGGTTATCAGCGTGAGATTGGGCTAGAGAAAAAACTCTTTCCTGTTCATCTGGGGAGAGGGTAGAAGTCAGGATGACATTTAAGTCACTCCAGGTTAAATTGTAGGACAGAGTTAGATATTGGAATTCCTGTATATATTTAGTGGGGTCTGATGAGAAAGAGCCTAAATGCTGACTGATCTGAGAGAGGTCTGATAAAGAAAAAGGTACATGTACCCTGACTATGCCTTCAGCTCCAGCCACCTCTCTAAGAGGAAATTGTTGGGCAGGTGGGGAAGAGCTAGTCACAGAACTAAACTGTAAGCCGGACCAGGTGTGAGGAGGGGAGGTGGTAGAAGGATTATAGGGTGGAGGAATGGAGGCTGAAGAGGAATTGGGACTTAGCTCGGCCTGGCGACGAGCAGCCTGAGGAGGAGGGGAAAGGTCAGATGGGTCTGTAGAAAAGGAAGACTGGAAAGACTCAGCGATGCTTGGGATTGGGACTGAGGGGACAGGCAGGAGGGAAAGAAGGAGGATTTGGGAGGAATCGCATTGAGAACAGAGACTAGGGAGGGAACGAAGTGTGAAAAATGCCTGGACGTAAGGCACCTCAGACCATTTGCCCATTTTTCGACAAAAATGATTTAAGTCCTGTAGGATGGAGAAATCGAAAGTGCCATTTTCTGGCCATTTAGAGCCATTGTCAAGTTTGTATTGGGGCCAAGCGGTGTTGCAGAAGAAAATAAGGCATTTAGGTTTTAGGTCAGGTGTGAGTTGAAGAGGTTTTAAGTTCTTGAGAACATAGGCTAAGGGAGAAGGAGGAATGGAGGGTGGAAGGTTGCCCATAGTGAAGGAGGCAAGCCCAGAAAAAAGAGAGAGTAGAGACACGGAGGGAAAGGGTTCGGGGGTTCTTACCCTCCGGAAAAGCAGGAAAGGGGTCGGAGCATGGAAATAAGGGGTTGGGGTGCAGAGATAAGAGGTTGGGGTGTGGCAATAAGGGATTGGGGTGCAGAGATGAGGTCAGGGCATGGAAATAAGGGATTGGGGTGCAGAGATAAGAGGTCAGGGTACTTGCCCCTTCCCTAGAAAAGCGGGACTTGCCACTAAGGGTGAAGGAGAAGGGGTTGGGGGTTTCTTGCCCCCCAGAAAGGTGGAGAAGGGGTAGAGACATGGAGAGAAGGGGTTGGGGTACTTGCCTCTCCCCCAGAAAAGCGGGACTTGCCACTAAGGGTGAAGGACCAAGGCAGGCGTCCATGTGTGGTCTGACACCTCTGAAATGTGGTTGAATAATCAGAGAGGCATCCCTGCAATGATTAAACACCAAGGGAAGGCTGCTTTCCCAGTCTGTGACTGGCGCTGGAGTTTTGGGTCCACGGATAAAACGTGTCTCCTTTGTCTCTACCAGAAAATGAAAGGAATTGAAATTAAGAGAAGGGAGAGATTGAAGTGTGGCACCAAGATTGAAAGGAGAAAGAGGTTGAGGGATAGTGAGGGAGGTTGGAGAAGAGAGTAAAAAGAGGCCGCTTACCGGATTTGAAATTGGTGAGAGTTTCTTGGGCTGGTCCGTCTGAGGACCTGAGGTTGTAGGTGGATCTTTCTCACGGAGCAAAGAACAGGAGGACAGGGGATCTCCCAAGGGAGGTCCCCCGATCCAAGTCATGGCACCAAATTTCATGCGCGACCGTGTGAAGAGACCACCAAACAGGCTTTGTGCGAGCAACAAGGCTGTTTATTTCACCTGGGGCAGGCAGGCTGAGTCCGAAAAGAGAGTCAGCAAAGGGTGGTGGGATTATCATTAGTTCTTATAGGTTTGAGGATAGGTGGTGGAGTTAGGAGCAATGTTTTGTGGGCAGCGGGTGGATCTCACAAAGTACATTCTCAAGGGTGGGGAGAGTTACAAAGAACCTTCTTTTTTTTTTTTTTTTTTTTTTTTTTTTTGAGACGGAGTCTCGCTGTGTCACCCAGGCTGGAGTGCAGTGGCGCAATCTCGGCTCACTGCAAGCTCCGCCTCCCGGGTTCACGCCATTCTCCTGCCTCAGCCTCTCCGAGTAGCTGGGACTACAGGCGCCCGCCACCACGCCCGGCTAATTTTTTTGTATTTTTAGTAGAGACGGGGTTTCACCGTGGTCTCGATCTCCTGACCTCGTGATCCGCCCGCCTCGGCCTCCCAAAGTGCTGGGATTACAAGCGTGAGCCACCGCGCCTGGCCAACAAAGAACCTTCTTAAGGGTGGGGAAAATTATAAAGAACCTTCTTAAGGGTGGAGGAGATCACAAAGTACATTGATCAGTGAGGGTGGGGCAGAAACAAATCACAATGGTGGAATGTCAACAGTTAAGGCTATTTTCACTTCTTTTGTGGTGGAATGTCATCAGTTAAGGCAGGGCAGGGCATTTTCAATTCTTTTGTGATGCTTTGGTTACTTCAGGCCACCTGGGCATATATGTGCAAGTCACAGGGGATGCGATGGCTTGGCTTTCAGGGTTTCACCATGTTGGCCTGGATGGTCTCGATTTCCTGACCTCATGATCTGCCCGCCTCGGCCCCGCAAAGTGCTAGGATTACAGGCTTGAGCCACCGCGCCCGGCCTTGATTTTTATTTATTTATTTGTTTATTTATCTGTTTTTTGAGACGGAATCTCTCTCTGTCGCCCAGGCTGGAGTGAAGTGGCGCGATCTCGGCTCACTGCAACCTTCTCCTCCCGGGCTCAAGCGATTTTCCCCCTCAGCCTCCCAAGTAGCTGGGATTACAGGCGCCCGCCACTACACCCAGCTAATTTTTGTATTTTTAGTAGAGATGGGGTTTCACCATGTTGGCCAGACTGGTCTTGAATGGATCTCAAGAGACCCATCCACCTCGGCCCCCCAAAGTGCTGGGATTACAGGCGTGAGACACCGCGCCCCCCCCCGGATCTCCCCTTTTCCAACCGGGTTTCCAGGAGGATGCCTGACCAGGGTGGAAGGAGAAAGAACTTGGTGCCCAACCCACTCTCCTGGCGAGGGCAGGAGGTACGCGCCAGCAGGCAACAGGTGCCTGTGTAGCCGCCGCAGTATCACAGCCCCATGGGGAGGGACAGGCCCAGCCTGCACAGCGGAGAGGGAGCGAGAGGACTGTCCGGGGGTTACATGGGGACGGGTGGAGAAACGCTGGACCCAGCAGGAGCGGCCAGTGCAGGGTAGGCCAGATGGGGCCACCAGGGGGCAGCAGAGGCTGGCGAGAAGCACTCGAAAGCACCTTTTTTTTTTTTTTTTTTTTTTTTTGGAGACGGGGTCTTACTGTGCTGCCCAGCCCAGGCTGGAGTGCCCTGCAGTTCTCGACCACAGCTCGTTGCAGCCTCGACCTTCCACGCTCAAGCGATCCTCCCACTTCAGCCTCCTGAGTAGCTGGGATTACAGGCATGTGCCACCACGCCTCACTAATTTTTGTATTTTTCGTACAGACAGGGTCTCACTATGTTGCTCAGGGTAGTCTCAAATTCTGGGACTCAAATGATCCTCCCACTTCAGCCTCCCAAAGTGCTGGGATTACAGGCATAAGCCATCACGCCTGGCCTCTGACGCTGTTTCATTCAACCCCCAGGATTTCAGATTCCACCAGCTTATGGAGAAGGGAAGCAAGTTTGAGATGCGTGGTCACCCAGAAAGTTGGAGGCTGAGCTGAGACTTGAACCCAGAGACCAGAACCTCCAGAGGTCAAAGTCCTTCTGGGTCCCCCAGAGAAGGGCCCTGAGATGACAGCTCCTTGGTTCTCATGATAGCGTGACCCCCCGCAGTAGACTTTCTCCCACGCCCAACCTTGGTTTCCTCATCTATATGATAGGGACAAGCCAGACCCTACCTCCCTGGTGGTCATGGTCTCCACTTATTCGGGTTCATAACCTTAAAAGCCCCCTGCACCACCTCAGTGGTCCATTTATGCCTGGCACAGGGCCAACTCTCAGGGCATATCTGCAAAGGAACCAATGAATGAATGAATGGAGAAATGAATAAAGGAATAAATGAATGGGGCACTTATCATGTACCAGGCTTTTGTTACCACGTCCCATTTATTCCTCTGAGGCAGGGTCTATTTTATCCTTGTTACAGATGGGGAAACTAAGGCCCAGAGAAGAGCAAAGTCTTCCCCAAGTATGTACCACTCAGGACTTGAGCTCTGAATGTCTCCCACCCAGCTTAGCCCAAGAGCAGGGTTCAGTGATGCCCACTCCCTAAGGCTCTAGAGAAAGGGGGTAGGCCCACATGCCAGTTTGGGGGTGGTAAAGCCAGGTAAGTTTTCTTTATGGGTCCCCTGAAACCATGAAAGTGAACCCCAGTTCTGCATGAAAGTGAGCTCCCCATAGCTCAAGGTATTCAAGCACAATGCGGCTTTGAGTGCTGAAGCAGGCTGTGCGGCCTTGGATAAGTGACATGCCCTCTCTGAGCCTCAATTTCCCCACCTGTCAACAGCAGACAGTGACAGTTGTGACCAGCGGATCACAGTGCATGGGGATGGGTGGGTGCATGGGGATGGAGGGGCATTTGGGAGGCCTCCCCGATACCACCCCCTGCAGCCACCCAGGTAGCCTGTCCGGGCCTGTCTGTCCCAGTCCAGGGCTGAAAGGGTGCGGGTCCTGCCCGCCCCAGGTCTGGAGGCGGAGTCGCGGTGACCTGGGAGCCCAATAAATCTGCAACCCACAATCACGAGCTGCTCCCGTAAGCCCCAAGGCGACCTCCAGCTGTCAGCGCTGAGCACAGCACCCAGGGAGAGGGACAGACAGCCGACTACATGGGACAGCGGAACCCAGAGTGAGAGGCGAGGTGGCAGGACAGACAGACAGCAGGGGCAGACGCAGAGACAGAGAGCGGGGACAGGGAGGCCGACACGGACATCGACAACCCATAGATTCCTAACCCAGGGAGCCCCGGCCCCTCTCGCCGCTTCCCATCCCAGACGGAGCGGGGACAGGCTGCCGAGCATCCTCCCACCCGCCCGCCCCGTCCTGCCTCCTCGGCCCCTGCCAGCTTCCCCCGCTTGAGCACGCAGGGCGTCCGAGGACGCGCTGGGCCTCCGCACCCGCCCTCATGGAGGCCGTGGAGACCGCGGAACGGCCCACCTTCGGAGCCTGGGACTACGGGGTCTTTGCCCTCATGCTCCTGGTGTCCACTGGCATCGGGTTGTGGGTCGGGCTGGCTCGGGGCGGGCAGCGCAGCGCTGAGGACTTCTTCACCGGGGGCCGGCGCCTGGCGGCCCTGCCGGTGGGCCTGTCGCTGTCTGCCAGCTTCATGTCGGCCGTGCAGGTGCTGGGCGTGCCGTCGGAGGCCTATCGCTATGGCCTCAAGTTCCTCTGGATGTGCCTGGGCCAGCTTCTGAACTCGGTCCTCACCGCCCTGCTCTTCATGCCCGTCTTCTACCGCCTGGGCCTCACCAGCACCTACGAGGTACCGGACAGAGGCCTGGGGGTAGGACCCGCCCCACTGGCAGTGCTGGGACCCCGTGTGGGGGAGGCCCTGGGGCTTTGAGCCGCTGCACAGGAGGACGCGGACGGCACCTCGGTGCTTTAACGGAGGGGGCCCCTAGGCAGACACGTGGGGAGGGTTCTAGGAAGAGGCCCCAGGCGCCCGGAGAGGGGCAGGAAGGAGGAAGAGAGAGCCTGGCGTCCTGCTTCTTAGGTGGAAGCGCTTGCGGGGCGGGGCCCGGCTCGAACAGGTGTGTACTCACGGGTGGACACACACCTGCCCCCCACCTGCCCGGGCATGCAGACCCACGTGTGCGCGCTAGAGGGGACTGCTGACGGCTCCGGGGTTCGAAACCCGGCTTCACTGCTTTCTTCTATCTTGGGCAAGGGGCGTGCCTCTCTGTTTGGGTTTCCCAGCTGTCCAATGGACGAATTACAGGACCTCCCTCCAGGGGAGAGGGTAAAGCGATTAAAATCGTGACCGGGGCCGGGCGCGGTGGCTCATTCCTGTAATCCCAGCACTTTGGGAGGCCGAGGCGCGCGGACCATTTGAGGTCAGGAGTTAGAGACTAGCCTGGCCAACATGGTGAAACCCCGTCTCTACTAAAAATGCAAAAATTAGCCGGATGTGGTAGTGGGCACCTGTAATCCCAGCTACTTGGGAGGCTGAGACAGGAGAATTGCTTGAACCCGGGAGGTTGCAGTGAGCCGATATCGCGTCACTGCACTCCAGCCTGGGCGACAGAGCGAGACTCCTGTCTCAAAGGAAAAAAAAATATTGTGGCAGGGCGCGGTTGCTCACGCCTGTAATCCCAGTACTTTGGGAGGCCGAGGTGGGTGGATCACGATGTCAGGAGTTCAAGACCAGCCTGGCTAACATGGTGAAACCCCGTCTCTACTAAAAATACAAAAATTAGCCGGGCATGGTCTCGCGCGCCTGTAATCCCAGCTACTCAGGAGGCTGAGGCCGGAGAATTGCTTGAACCTGGGAGGCGGAGGTTGCAGTGAGCCAAGGTCGTGCCACTGCACCCCAGCCTGGGCGACAGAGCGAGACTCCGTTCCCCCCACCAAAAAAAAATCGTGACAGGTATATCCTAGGCAGCCAACACCATTGGCTCCGGGCACTGTCTACACTGTGCGCTTGCGGGCCACGTCGGTGTCAGTTGAGCGGTGGCTGACCAGGAGCCCGCGCCCATCAGGCGCAAGTGGGAGGGCGCGTGCACACGCATGGACCAGTCCTCCAGGTCCACGGGGTACGCACAGGCACGGGATGGCACCTGTGCACGGACGTGTGCGTGCGGCGGGGCTTCCACGTGCAAGAATCTGGCGAGCCCGGTTGGCTTCCGGAGGGAGGGGACCACCTAGAGAGCAGGCGAGGGACCCCAGAGGCCTCGGCTCCCGGGTAAGGACTGTCCAGGTGACCTCGAGTCCCTCCTTGCAGTACCTGGAGATGCGCTTCAGCCGCGCAGTGCGGCTCTGCGGGACTTTGCAGTACATTGTAGCCACGGTGAGTGGCCTCGGCCCCGCCCTCAGCTCAGGGCCCCGCGAGCATCAGCCTTCACTGGCCCCGCCCCCACCAGGCGAGACCCCGACCAGACCCCGCCCCATGCTCCCGTTCTGACCCCGCCCCCACCAGTCCCCTCCCACACCACAGCCGGCCTGACCCCGCCTGCACTCTGCAAGACCCGGCCTATCTGCCCCGCCCATATGCTGGGACCACCCTTCTCCCTCCTCTCCCCATCCCCAACTCGCCCAGACGCCCTCCCTGCTCACCCGCCCCACACTCTGTCTACAGATGCTGTACACCGGCATCGTAATCTACGCACCGGCCCTCATCCTGAACCAAGGTGTGACTCTGGGAGATTAGGGAAGCGTGTCTGGGAAGAGAAAGGGAGGGAGAGGAGAACCCCAGACTAAGTTTGCGCCACGCCCGGGGCCTAACAGGGGGACCTCTTTTTGCATAGTGACCGGGCTGGACATCTGGGCGTCGCTCCTGTCCACCGGAATTATCTGCACCTTCTACACGGCTGTGGTAAGTGGCCCTGGGAACCCACTCCATACTGGGGATCGGGCCCACTGTGTCTCTTGTGGGGAGACTCTGGGCTTGCCCCTTTCTCCCGAGGAAGGCTCTGTCCCAGCTGGGACCCAGAGTCCTCATCTTTATAGTGAAAAGTGATCTGAAAAGCTTATTGCTGAGAATCTAGAGGTATGGTAGCTTCAGGCATGGCTGGATCCAGGTTTCCACCTCTTCTGGCTTCCTGTCCAGCAGGAAGTGAGCTCCTGCTTCATCCTGGGGCTGGCTGAGGTCCCAGGGAAGGCTACCTTTGGCTGGCTGAGGTCTGACCTTGATGCGATATTATCATCATAGTGATAATAATAGTAATGGCGGCCGGGCGCGGTGGCTCACGTCTGTAATCCCAGCACTTTGGGAGGCAGAGGCAGGCGGATCACCTGAGGTCAGGAGTTCGAGACCAGCCTGGCCAACATGGTGAAACCCCGTCTCTACTAAGAATACAAAAATTATCTGGGCACAGTGGCACGCGCCTGTAATCCTAGCCTCTCGGGAGGCTGAGGCAAGAGAATCGCTTGAACCCGGACGGTGGAGGTTGCAGTGCGTGGAGATTGCACCATTGCACTCCAGCCTGGGCGACAGAGCAAGACTCCATCTCAAAAAAATGTAATAATAATAGTAATGGCAGCAATCACTCACTGACACTCGTATATGTCAAGTCATGTTCCAAATCTTTTTCACTTTTTTTTTTTTTTTTTTTTTTTGAGACGGAGTCTCACTCTGTCGCCCAGGCTGGAGTGCAGTGGCGCAATCTCGGCTCACTGCAAGCTCCGCCTCCCGGGTTCACGCCATTCTCCTGCCTCAGCCTCTCCGTGTAGCTGGGACTACAGGCGCCCGCCACCACGCCCGGCTAGTTTTTTGTATTTTTCAGTAGAGACGGGGTTTCACCGTGGTCTCGATCTCCTGACCTCGTGATCCGCCCGCCTCGGCCTCCCAAAGTGCTGGGATTACAAGCGTGAGCCACCGCGCCCGGCCCTTTTTCACTTATTAACTTGTTTAATTCTACTGGGCAGAGTGGCTCATACCTGTAATCCCAGCACTTTGAGAGGCCAAGGTGGGAGGATCACTTGAGGCCAGGGGTTCGAGGCCAGCCTAGGCAACATAGCGAGACCCCCGCCCCCGCATCTCTACAAAAAAAAATTTTTTAATTAGTCGGGCATGGTGGCACCTGCTGTAGTTCCATCTACTCCAGAGGCTGAGGCATGAGGATCACTTGAGCCTAAGAGTTCCAGGCTGCAGTGAGCTGTGATCACACCACTGCACTCCAGCCTGGGCAACAGACCGAAACCTTTTCTTTAAAAATAAAATAACTAACTTAATTCTTACAACAACACAGTAAGAAGGTATTATTATTAATCCCACTTTAGAGAGGAGGAAACTGAGGCATAGAAGGGCATCAGTCCCAGGCACCACTGAAGACCAGGTCCCCCATCTAACCGCCCCTCTCCCTCTCTCTGTCCCATGCTGCAGGGTGGCATGAAGGCTGTGGTCTGGACTGATGTGTTCCAGGTCGTGGTGATGCTAAGTGGCTTCTGGGTTGTCCTGGCACGCAGTGTCATGCTTGTGGGCGGGCCCCGCCAGGTGCTCACGCTGGCCCAGAACCACTCCCGGATCAACCTGATGGAGTGAGTGAAAATGCAGAGGATACTCCAGCAGGATGGGGCTGGGACCGGTGCGGTGGCTCACGCGTGTAATCCCAGCACTTTGGGAGGCCGAGGCGGGCGGATCACGAGGTCAGGAGATCGAGACCACGGTGAAACCCCGTCTCTACTAAAAATACAAAAAACTAGCCGGGCGTGGTGGCGGGCGCCTGTAGTCCCAGCTACTCGGAGAGGCTGAGGCAGGAGAATGGCGTGAACCCGGGAGGCGGAGCTTGCAGTGAGCCGAGATCGCGCCACTGCACTCCAGCCTGGGCGACAGAGTGAGACTCTGTCTCAAAAAAAAAAAAAAAAAAAAAAAAAAAAAAAAAAATTAGCTGGGCGTGGTGGTGTGCACCTGTGGTCCCAGGTAGTCGAGAGGCTGAGGCTGGAGGATTGCTTGAGCCCGGTAGGTGGAGGCTGCAGCAAGCTGAGATCACACTACTGCACTCCAGCCTGGATGACAGAGCTAGACCCTGTCTCAAAAAAAAAAAAAAAAAAAAAAAAAAAAGGCTGGGCACGGTGGCTCATGCCTGTAATTCCAGCACTTTGGGAGGCCAAGGCGGGGGGATCACCTGAGGTCGGGAGTTTGCGACCAGCATGACTGACATCGAGAAACCCCGTCTCTACTAAAGAATAAGAATTAGGCCGGGTGCGGTGGCTCACGCCTGTAATCCCAGCACTTTGGGAGGCCAAGGCGGGCGGATCACGAGGTCAAGAGATCGAGACCATCCTGGCCAACTTGGTGAAAGTCTGTCTTTACTAAAAATACAAAAATTAGCCAGGTGTGCTGGCGGGCGCCTGTAATCCCAGCTACTCAGGGGGCTGAGGCAGGAGAATTGCTTGAACCCAGGAGGCAGAGGTTGCAGTGAGCCGAGATGGCGCCACTGCACTCCAGCCTAGAGACAGACTCCGTCCTCCCCTCCCCCCTCAAAAAAAATAAGAATTAGCAGGGCGTGGTGGCGCATGCCTGTAATTCCAGCTACTCGGGGAGGCTGAGGCAGGAGAATCACTTGAACCCAGGAGGCGGAGGTTGCAGTGAGCCGAGATCACACCATTGCACTCCAGCCTGGGCAACAAGAGCGAAACTCCGTCTTTAAAAAAAAAAGAGGATGGGGCTGGGCTGCCTTTGTGCCCTGGGATGGTAGAAATCAGCCAATGCCTCCTGCTCCAGGAGGCCCTCGCTGCTCTCTGCTCCTCCCTTCAGACCAGACTGGGGGCTAAAGCCACTCTGAACTCTCAGCTGGGCAAAGAAAGAATGGTTTTTAAATGCATGGATAGATGACTCAGTAAACAAATGTGAATTTTCAATCTGGCAAATGCCTATGCATACGTCAAACCCACTCCATTTATTTTTTATTTTTTAATTTAATTCATTTTTTTTTTTTTTTTTTTTTGAGATGGAGTCTCGCTCTGTCACCCAGGCTGGAGTGCAATGGCACGATCTCAGCTCACTGCAACCTCCGCCTCCTGGGTTGAAGTGATTCTCCTGCCTCAGCCTCCCAAGTAGCTGGGATTACAGGCACCTGCCATTATTCCCAGCTAATTTTTGTATTTTTATAGAGACGGGGTTTCACCATGTTGGCCAGGCTGGCCTTGAACTGTGACCTCAGGTGATCCATCTGCCTTGGGCCCCAAAGTGCTGGGATTACAGGCATGAGCCACTGCGCCCGGCCAACAAAACCCACTCCAAATATCCCCTATAAGGTCCAGAAACGCTGTCTGGGGCCCTTGGGAGGGTGAAGTCAACGTGCCATCTCCAAGTGGCTAACTTGCCCTGTCCCCACCCAGCTTTAACCCTGACCCGAGGAGCCGCTATACATTCTGGACTTTTGTGGTGGGTGGCACACTGGTGTGGCTCTCCATGTATGGCGTGAACCAGGCGCAGGTGCAGCGCTACGTGGCTTGCCGCACAGAGAAGCAGGCCAAGCTGTGAGTGTTTGGGGGAGCAAGGTGGGGGTTTCTGGGACATGCTGCCCCCCTCCACCAGCCTGAGGCTGTCCCCTGAGCCTGAGGCCGCCTCTTCCCCCAGGGCCCTGCTCATCAACCAGGTGGGCCTGTTCCTGATCGTGTCCAGCGCTGCCTGCTGTGGCATCGTCATGTTTGTGTTCTACACTGACTGCGACCCTCTCCTCCTGGGGCGCATCTCTGCCCCAGACCAGGTGAGTCCCACCCAGGCTCTTGGTTGGTTCTGCACTCCCTCACTACCTTGGTGGGATTGAGGTCGAAGAACATTCCTAGCAGAGGGAATGGCCTGTACAAAGGCCAAGAAGCAGGAAAAGAACTGAGAGGAGGCCAGGTGCGGCAGCTCATGCCCATAATCCCAGCACTTTAGGAGGCTGAGGTAGGTGGATCACCTGAGGTCAGGAGTTTGAGACCAGTCTGGCTAACATGGTGAAACCCCGTCTCTACTAAAAATATAAAAATTAGCCAGGCGTGGTGGCACGCACCTATAGTCCCAGCTAATCGGGAGGCTGAGGCAGGAGAATTGCTTGAACCTGGGAGGCGGAGGTTGCGATGAGGGGAGATCGTGCCACTACACTCCAGCTTGGATGACAGAGTGAGACTCTGTCTCAAAAAAAAAAAAAAAAAAAAAAAAGAGCTCAGAGGAGGATCTGCAAGGAATGGGGAAGGTGAGTCTGGGAGGCAATGGACTGCCCTCAGTAGTTGTGAGCAGACAAGGGCCATTTTCAGTTCTAGAGTTCCAGAGAGTTCCAAAGATTCCCTGGGAGATGCTCAAGAGGAGATGAAACCATGACCCAGGCCGGGCATGCTGGCTCAGGCCTATAATCCCAGCACTTTTGGAGGCCGAGACAGGCAGATCACTTGAAGTTAGAAGTTCAAAACCAACCTGGCCAACATGATGAAACCTCCTTTCCACTAAAAATACAAAAATTAGCAAGGCCTGGTGATGCATGCCTATAATCCCAGCTACCCGGGAGGCTGAGGCAGGAGAATAGCTTGAACCCGGGAGGTGGAGGTTGCAGTGAGCAGAGATCGCACCATTGCACTCCAGCCTGGGTGACAGAGACCATCTCAAAACAAAACAAAACAAAACAAAAATCAAAAACAGGGCCAGGCGCGGTGGCTCACGCCTGTAATCTCAGCACTTTGGGAGCCTGAGGTGGAGGGATCACCTGAGGTCGGGAGTTGGAGACCATCCTGACCAACATGGAAAAACCCCATCCCTACTGAAAAATACAAAATTAGCCACATGTGGTGGCGCATGCCTGTAATCCCAGCTACTCGGGAGGCTGAGGCAGGAGAATCGCTTGAACCCAGGAGGCGGAGGTTGCGGTGAGCCGAGATGGTGCCATTGCACTTCAGCCTGGGCGACGAGAGAGAAACTCCGTCTCAAACAAAAATAAAAACAAAACAAAACAAGCCCACAAAAACAAAAACAAAAACTGTAATCCAGCAGGAACTAATCATGTTGGTGATAATAATGACCAGCTCCGGTCTCCCATGTCCCAAGTGTCTACTCTGTGCCTCATGCTGTTCCCTTCACCAGCAGTTAGTTCCCCATCTAATCTTTCTTCTGAGAAAGGCAGGGCGATCACAGCTCCCACTTTACAGATGAGGAAACTGAGGCTCGGGGGGAAGTAACTACCTGAGGTCAATGGGCAAGTCGGGGGGGGGGCGGTGCCAGGACCCATGCCTAGGTCACACCCCAAGTAGAGTTCTGACCATGGGGTTCAGAGTTAGCAGAGGGTACGCAGGACCACCCCATCTGCAGTCCTCCCTGGAGGTCAGATCCGGGACTGCTGGACTGTGTAACTTTAGGGAGAGACTGTACCTCTCTGCCTCACAGTCTTCATCAGTAAAGTGGGGATGACACAGGTCCCTGCTTCACAGGGATACCAGGGCTCAGCACACAATGGGGCTCAGTGACAGTTCTCAGATTCATGCAGTTGATCAACAAATGAACATTACAGCCTGAGGAACATAGGGAGACCCCATCTTTACACAATTATTGTTATTGTTATTATTTTTTTGAGACAGAGTCTCACTCTGTTGCCCAGGCTGGAGTGCAGTGTGCAACCTCAGCTCACTGCAACCTGTGCCTCCCAGGATCAAGCCATTTTCTTGCCTCAGCCCCCGAGTAGCTGGGATTACAGGCATGCGCCACCATGCCCAGCTAATTTTTTTGTATTTTTTGTAGAGGTGGGGTTTTGCCATGTTGGTCAGGCTGGTCTCAAACTCGTGACCTCAGGTGATCCACCTGCCTCAGCCTCTGAAAGTGCTGGGATTACAGGCGTGAGCCACTGTGCCCGGCCTTTCTTTCTTTTTTTTTTTTTTTTTTTGAGACGGAGTCTCGCTCTGTCGCCCAGGCTGGAGTGCAGTGGCGCGATCTCAGCTCACTGCAAGCTCCGCCTCCCGGGTTCACGCCATTCTCCTGCCTCAGCCTCTCCAAGTAGCTGGGACTACAGGCGCCCGCCACCACGCCCGGCTAATTTTTTTTTGTATTTTTAGTAGAGACAGGGTTTCACCGTGGTCTCGATCTCCTGACCTCGTGATCCGCCCGCCTCGGCCTCCCAAAGTGCTGGGATTACAAGCGTGAGCCACCGCGCCCGGCCTTTCTTTCTTTTCTTTTCTTTTTTTTTTTTTTTTTTGAGACAGAGTTTGGCTCTGTTGTTCAGGCTGGAGTGCAGTGGCGCGATCTCCTCTCACTGCAACCTCTGCCTCTCAGATTCAGGCGATTCCTCTGCCTCAGCCTCCCAAGTAGCTGGGACTACAGGTGCCAACCACCACAACCAGCTAATTTCTGTATTTTGGGTAGAAATGAGGTTTCACCATGTTGGCCAGGCTGGTCTTGAACTCCTGAGCTCAAGTGATCCACCCGCCTCAGCCTCCCAAAGTGTTGGGATTACAGGCATGAATCACCATGCCTGGCCAGACCCCTATCTTTACACAAAAATTTTAAAAAATTAGCCAGGCATGGTGGCGCACCCCTGTGGTCTCAGCTACTGGGGGGCTGAGGCAAGAAGATCGCTTGAGCCCAGGAGTTTTAGGCTGCAGGGAGCCACAATCGTGGCACTGCACTCCAGCCTGGGCAACAGAGCAGGATCTTCTCTCAAAACAAAACAAAACAAAAACCACAAACAAAAACTAAATGCATATTAAATGCCGACTCTAAGTCCTGTCTGTCCTGGGTGCTGGGGACGTGCAGGGTCAGGACAGATAGATGCACCTGCCCTTGGGGTGCCGCTTTCTGGGAGGCTGACCCCCAGTTCTCCCCAGTACATGCCTCTGCTGGTGCTGGACATCTTCGAAGATCTGCCTGGAGTCCCCGGTCTTTTCCTGGCCTGTGCTTACAGTGGCACCCTCAGGTGAGCACCCGTGCTTGTTCATGGAGCATTATTTCAGCCCCTGGGAGCCTCCTCATCCCGGCCTGCCATCCCCCTGGGGCATGGAATGTTCTGGACCTGTCCATCAGTCCCAGTTCCTGCTTGATCCCTAGAAGACAGCCCAGATAGGCGCTGGCAGAGAGCATGCCCTGGGCACAGGGACCCCAACTGCAGGGGTTTACCTTCTTATCCCCTGTCAGGGCCACACCTGACTCTCCTCTCTTCTTCCTTCTTTCCTTCCTTCCTCCCCAGACAAATATTTATTGAACATCTACCATGTGGCAGGTACTGTTGTTCTTTTTTTTTTTTTTTTTTTTCCAGACGGAGTCTTGCTCTGTCACCCAGGCTGGAGTGCAGTAGTGCCATGGTGCCATCTCAGCTCACTGCAACCTCCGCCTCCTGGGTTCAAGCGATTCTCCTGCCTCAGCCTCCCAAGTAGCTGGGATTACAGGTGCACGCCACCACGGCCGGCTAATTTTTGTATTTTTAGTAGAGACGGGGTTTCGCCATGTTGGCCAGGCTGGTCTTGAACTCCTGACCTCAGGTGATCTGCATGCTTCAGCCTCGCAAAGTGCTGAGATTGCAGGCGTAAGCCAGCATGCCCAGCCCAAGTACTGTTGTTCTAAACCCTGGGGCACAGCCACGACCAAGCAGTCCCCTGCTTCTGCCCTCCAAGGCCACACACTCAGGTGGTTTCCACTCTTCCGGGACTTCTGGTCACATGCCCTCACTGTCCCTTTTGCAAATCTCCCACATGTGACTGCAGTCCCTCTGGAACCAGAACCTGCCTGTCTGTCCCGCCTGCCCTTGGTCACAGGTGTCCTTGTTCCTGTGGGGATGTCTCAGGTCTTTGGGGAGGGGAGGGGTGGATATCTCCTTCACCTTTGCAGGACTGGATTACCCCCACCTCTGCCCTCAGGCTGGGTGAGGTCTGGCAGGCCAGATGGTGTGGACGGTCTCTCCATATGGCCTGAGGACCCCCCACTGTCTTCCTCACACAGCACAGCATCCACCAGCATCAATGCCATGGCTGCAGTCACTGTAGAAGACCTCATCAAACCTCGGCTGCAGAGCCTGGCACCCAGGAAACTCGTGATTATCTCCAAGGGGCTCTGTGAGTTTCAGGGAGACCTGGGTGGGAGGCCAGGGCAGTCCCTCCCCATTGACCGTGCCACCCCCATCCACTACAGCACTCATCTACGGATCGGCCTGTCTCACTGTGGCAGCTCTGTCCTCACTGCTCGGAGGAGGTGTCCTCCAGGTGAGACCCCCACCTGCCCCCTGCCCTGGTCTCCCTGAGAGGTGGGGGCATCTTTGCCATTAAATTGAGGCTCAGAGAGGTCACATGTGTCAGTGGCAGAACTTACTACTTTTTTTTTTTTTTTTTGAGATGGGGTCTCACTGTATTGTCCCAGGTTGGAGTGCAGAGGCCCGATCATAGCTCACTGCAACCTCCAACTCCTGGGTTCAAGCCATCCTTCCACCTCAACCTCCCAAGTAGCTGGAGTTACAGGTGTGTGCCACCATGCCTGGCTAATTTTTTTTTTCTTTTTTATTTTTTTTTTGAGATGGAGTATCGCTGTGTTGCCCAGGCTGGAGTGCAGTGGCATGATCTCAGCTCACTGCAACCTCCACCCTCTGGGTTCAAGCAATTCTGCCTCAGCCTCCGGAGTAGCTGGGATTACAGGTGCACACCACCATGCCTGTCTAATATTTTTGTATTCTTTTTTTTCTTGAGATGGAGTCTTGCTCTGTTGCCCAGGCTGGGGTGCAGTGGTGTGATCTCGGCTCACTGTAAGCTCTGCCTCCTGGGTTCACGCCATTCTCCTGCCTCAGACTCCCGAGTAGCTGGGACTACAGGCGCCTGCCACCATGCCTGACTAATTTTTTGTATTTTTAGTAGAGACAGGGTTTCACCGTGTTAGCCAGGATGGTCTCAATCTCCTGACCTCGTGATCCACCTGCCTTGGCCTCCCAAAGTGCTGGGATTACAGGCGTGAGCCACCAAATCTGGCTTATATTTTTGTATTTTTATTAGAGATGCGATTTCACCATGTTGGCCAGTCTGGTCTCGAACTCCTGACCTCAAGTGATCCACCCGCCTCTGCCTCCCAAAATGTTGGGATTACAGGTGTGAGCCACCACACCTGGCCTGGCTAATTTTAAAACTTTTTTTAGAGACAGGGTCTCGCTTCATACCTAGGCTTGTCTTGAACTCCTGACCTCAAGCAACCATCCGCCTCAGCATTCCCAAATCGCTGAGATTAAGAACTAGGTTCTATTTGATGCCAGAGGCCATCAGGGGACTTTTTTGCAGCTGGCTGGCTTGGGGCGGGGGAACTGGGAAGTGGGGGGTGGCGACAGAAAGGGCCTCCCTACGGAGGTTGCAATGAGCCGAGATCGCGCCACTGCACTCCAACCTGGGCAGCAAATTAAAAAAAGAAGAAGAAGAAAGGGCCTCCCTGGCTTGAGGGTGGGACTGCCACCCCCAAGAGAGAATCAGTATCTTTGCCTCCAACCCAAGGGAGATAGGCAGGAACGAGTGAGGGGGTCCTCTCCCCTTTAGGGAAACTGAGACACAGAGGAGTCCTTGAGACCCACAGTGGAGTTTCTGAGGTCTCGCTTTCCCAGCGGGTAAACTGAGGCTCAGAGGGGTGGGAGGGCTCCGCCCTCAGCCCCACTTCCACCTACTGTCCCAGGGCTCCTTCACCGTCATGGGAGTCATCAGCGGCCCCCTGCTGGGAGCCTTCATCTTGGGAATGTTCCTGCCGGCCTGCAACACCCCGGTGAGTGGGGGCGGGGGCGAGGGGCGGGGCGGGAGCGGGGCCGGACAGGCCCCTCCTCTTCCCTGAAGCCGGCTCTGCCCCCAGGGCGTCCTTTCGGGACTGGGCGCGGGCTTGGCGCTGTCGCTGTGGGTGGCCTTGGGCGCCACGCTGTACCCACCCAGCGAGCAGACCATGAGGGTCCTGCCGTCGTCAGCTGCCGGCTGCGTGGCTCTCTCAGTCAACGCCTCTGGCCTCCTGGACCCGGCTCTCCTCCCTGCTAACGACTCCAGCAGGGCCCCCAGGTGAGCCGACTTGAGGGTGGTGGGGGGAGGACCCGAGCCCGGGATGGTGTGATCTTGAAGGGAAACTTACTTGCCCTGCACTCGGTATAAGTAAGCCTGACTAGTAAAATGCGTTCCTGGTGGAGGGAACAGTAGGTGCAAAGGCCCTGAGGCCACAATCAGGTTAGTCCCAGTCCAACTGCACTGAGGTTAGGGTGCATTTAATGGGAGGAGAGATGGGTGGGAGATATGGTGCAGCCAGAGGAAGGTAGTACTTTTTTTGTTTTGTTTTTCTGAGACAGAGCCTCGCTCTGTTGTCCAGGCTGGAGTGCAGTGGTGCAGTCTCAGCTTACTGCAGCTTCAACCTCTCAGGCTCAAGTGATCCTCCCAGTTTGAGGGAGGCCCAGAATTTGGTTTGGTTCTATTTTTTATTGAGATAAACTAGCCATTTAAAAGTGGCATTTAGGCCAGGCAGACACAGTGGCTCACACCTGTAATCCCAGCACTTTGGGAGGCTGAGGCAGGTGGATCACCTGAGGTCAGGAGTTCAAGAACAGCTTGATCAACATGGGGAAACCCCTGTCTCTACTAAAAATACAATACTTAGCCAAGCGTGGTGGCAGGCGCCTGTAATCCCAGCTACTTGGGAGGCTGAGGCAGGAGAATCGCTTGAACCCAGGAGGTGGAGGTTGCAGTGAGCTGAGATTGCACCACTGTATTCCAGCCTGGGCAACAAAAATGAAACTCCATCCCAAATAAATAAATAAATAAAAGTGGCATTTAGTATATTTGTGCAACCATCACCACTATCTAACTCAAGAACGTTTCCTGGCCGGGCGCGGTGGCTCACGCTTGTAATCCCAGCACTTTGGGAGGCCGAGGCGGGCGGATCACGAGGTCAGGAGATCGAGACCACGGTGAAACCCCGTCTCTACTAAAAATACAAAAAATTAGCCGGGCGTGGTGGCGGGCGCCTGTAGTCCCAGCTACACGGAGAGGCTGAGGCAGGAGAATGGCGTGAACCTGGGAGGCGGAGCTTGCAGTGAGCCGAGATTGTGCCACTGCACTCCAGCCTGGGTGACAGAGCGAGACTCCGTCTCAAAAAAAAAAAAAAAAAAAAAAGAACGTTTCCTTTTTTTTTTTTTCTAATTTTGTATTTTTAGTAGAGACGGGGTTTCACCATGTTGGCCAGGCTGGTCTCGAACTCCTGACCTCAGGTGATCTGCTCACCTCAGCCTCCCAAAATGCTGGGATTACAGGTGTGAGCCACCGTGCCTGGCCCCAAAAACATTTTCTTTTCTTTTCTTTTTTTTTTTTTTTTTGAGACAGGGTCTTGCTCTGTTGCCCAGGCCGGAGTCCAGTGGCACGATCATAGCTCACTGCTGCCTCAACCTCCTGGGCTCGACGAATCTTCCTACCTCAGCCCCCCTAGTTGCTGGGACCACAGGCTCACACCGTCATGTCCTGCTAGTTTTTATTTTTATTTTTTATAGAGACAGGGTCTGGCTATGTTGCCGCTGGTCTGGAATTCCTGAGCTCAAGCAATCTGCCCTCCTCAGCCTTGCAAAGTGCTGGGATTACAGGTGTGAGCACCCAGCCAACCAAGAATATTTTCTGTTTTTTTTTTTTTTGGTTTTTGGGTGGGTTTTTTTGCTTTTTGTTTTTCTGGTTTTTCGGAGACAGGGTCTCACTCTAACACCCAGGCTGGAGTGCAATGGCACAATCGCAGCTCACTGCACCTTGACCTCCAGACTCCGATGATCCTCCTGCCTCAGCCTCCCAAGTAGCTGGGACTATAGGCGTGCACCACCATGCTGGGCTAAATTTTTTGTATTTTTTATAGAGATGAGTTTTTGCCATGTTGCCCAGGCTGGTCTCGAAGTACTGGGCTCAAGTGATCTGCCTGCCTCTGCCTCCCAAAGTGCTGGGGTTACAGGTGCGAGGCACTGTTCCTGGCCATAAGAACATTTTTATCACCCCAGAAAGAAGCCCTGTCCCCATCAGCAGTCACTTCCCACTTCCCCCTTCTCCCCAGCTCCTAGCAAGCACGAATCCACTTTCTGTTTCAATGAATTTGCCTGTTCTGGGCATTTCATGTAAATGGAATCATAAAATATGTGATCTTTTGTGTCTTAGCATAATACATATATAGTTTTTGAGACGGGGTTTCACTTCGTCGCCCAGGCTGGAGTGCAGTGGCGTGATCTCAGCTCACTGCAACCTCTGCCTCCCAGGTTCAAGCAATTCTCCTGTCTCAGCCTCCTGAGTAGCTAGGGTCACAGGCATATGCCACCACGCTTGGGTAATTTTTGTATTTTTAGTAGTGATGGGGTTTCACCATATTGATCAGGCTGGTCTTGAACTCCTGACCTCAGGAGATCCACACACCTTGGCCTTTCAAAGTATTGGGATTACAGCAGAGTACAGTGGAGCCACTGCACTCCAGTCTGGGTAACAGAGTGAGACTCCACCAAAAACAAACAAACAAAACCAAAAACATTTGTGAACAAGTTTTGGTATGGACATATGTTTTAATTTCTCTCGGTATGTACCTATGAGTGGAATTGCTGGATCATATGGTAATTCTTTAACTTTTTTTTTTTTTTAATGGAGTCTTGCTCTGTCGCCCAGTCTGGAGTGCAGTGGTGTGATCTCCGCTCACTGCAACCTCCGCCTCCTGAGTTCAAGCGATTCTCCTGCTTCAGCGTCCCTAGTAGCTGGGACTACAGGCGCATGCAACCACGCCTGGCTAATTTTTATATTTTTAGTAAAGAAGCGGTTTCACCATGTTGGTCAGGGTGGTCTCAAACCCCTGACCCCAGATGACCCGCCTGCCTCGGCCTCCCAGAGTGTTAGGATTACAGGCCTGAGCCACCACGCCTGGCCTATGTTTAATTTTTTGAGGAACTACCAGACTTTTTCCACAGCGGCCACATCATTTTACATTCCCACCAGCAACATATGAGGATTCTAACTTCTCCACGTCCTCGCCAATACTCATTATTCTCCATCCTAGTGGGTGTGAAGTGATACCTCACTGTGGTTTTGATTTGCATTTCCCTGATGAATAATGATGTTGAGCATCTTTTCATGTGTTGAGCATCTTTTCATTGGCCATTTGTGCATCTTCTTTGGAGAAATGTCTATTCAAACCCTTTGCCCATCCAGCCTGAGTAACATAGAAAGACCCCATCTCTATAAAAATAAAAATGAAAAAATTAGCTGGGCATGGTGGTGCACACTTGTAGTCCCAGCTCCTTGGGAGGCTGAGGCAAAGAGGATCGCTTGAGCCTGGGGAGCCAAGGCTGCAGTGAGGCATGATCCCACCACTGCAATCCATCCTGGGCAACAGAGCAAGACCCTGTCTCAAATTAAAAAAACAAAACAAAACAAAACACGCTTCGCCCATTTTTAAATTGGGTGATTTGTCTTTTTATTGTTGAGAGTTATAATTTACATATTTCTATATCTTTATATATTCTGGGTACAAGCCCCTGATCAGATGTATAATTTGCATGTGATATTTTCTCCCATTCTGTAGGTTGTCTTCATTCTCTCGATAGAATCCTTTGATGCACAGAAGTTTTTAATTCTCTTTTTTGGTGGGGGGATGGAGTCTCACTCTGTCACCCAGGCTGGAGTGCAGTGGTGCGATTTCAGCTCACTGCAACCTGCACCTCCCAGGTTCAAGGGATTCTCCCACCTCAGCCTTCTGAGTAGCTGTGACTACAGATGCATACCACCATGCCAGGCTAATTTTTGTATTTTTAGTAGAGATGGGGTTTCACAATGTTAGCCAGCCTGGTTTCAAACTCCTGACCTCAGCCTGCCTCAGCCTCCCAAAGTGCTAGGATTACAGGCATGAGCCACCATGCCTAGCCAGAAGTTTTTATTTATTTATTTATTTTTTATTTTTGAGACGGAGTCTCACTCCATTGCCCAGGCTGGAGTGCAATGGTGTGATCTCAGCTCACTGCAAGCTCCGCCTCCCGGGTTCATGCCATTCTCCTGCCTCAGCCTCCCGAGTAGCTGGGACTACAGGCACCTGCCATCAGGCCTGGCTAATTTTTTTTTATTTTTTTATTTTTAGTAGAGACAGGGTTTCACTGTGTTAGCCAGGATGGTCTCAATCTCCTGACCTGGTGATCCACCTGCCTCGGCCTCCCAAAGTGCTGGGATTAGAGGCATGAGCCACCACGCCCAGCCAGTTTTTAATTTTTGATGAAGTCCAATTGATTTATTTTTTTCTTTGGTGGCTTTTGCTTTTGGTGTCATATCTAAGAAACAATTGCAGTCATGAAGATTCCCACCTATGTTTTCTTCTGAGAGTTTAATTTGGTTTGATTTTGAGGGTGACAGGCAGCCACAGAGGGTGATGGGCAGCAGCAGGTGATCTGAGTTACATTTTAGTAATGTGCCCTCTGGCTGTGTGTGGAGGACATCTAGGGTGGGGATGGGATACCTGGAGGGAAGGAACATTGGCTACTGCACAGATCTGGACAGACAGTAATGGAGGTCTGTGCTAGGCCATGGCAGCTGGGGGAAGGAAGCAGGGAGTGAGGTGGGAACAGCTTTTGAGTGCAGGCAGGGGATAAAAGGGGAGGTTCAAGTCTGTCTCTCCCAACCTGCAGCTCAGGAATGGACGCCAGCCGACCCGCCTTAGCTGACAGCTTCTATGCCATCTCCTATCTCTATTACGGTGCCCTGGGCACGCTGACCACTGTGCTGTGCGGAGCCCTCATCAGCTGCCTGACAGGTAGGTAAACAGAGCATGTGGCCTCAGAGGTCACCCCATTCATCTCTCTGCCTTAAGGCTCCACCCAGCAGGGAGGAGAGAAAGGACGCTCCCATTGGCCGAACTGCCACTGTGTGCTGTTTACTTACACCTTATTATTATTATTATCATCATCATCATCATTTTTGAGATAGAGTCTCACTCTGTCACCCAGGCTGGAGTGCAGTGGTGTGATCTCAGTTCACTGCAACCTCCACCTCCCAGATTCAAGCGATTCTCATGTCACAGCCTCCCGAGTAGCTGGGATTAGAAGTGTGTGCCACCATGCCTGGCTAATTTTGCATTTTTAATAGAGACAGAGTTTCGCCATGTGTCTCGAACTCCTGGACTCAAGTGATCCACCCACCTCGGCCTCCCAAAGTTCTGGGATTTTAGGTGTGAACCACTGCACCTGGGCTGTACCTATTTTTTTAAAAGGAAAAAAAAGTTTGTGAGGAAAAAAGAAGTGTGTGTGTATATATATACATACATACACACTTTTATGTATATATATACATAAAAGAAATTATGAATAGATATTAAAAATTATGAATATATATAAAAGAAAGTGTATATATATACATATATGTGTGTGTGTGTGTGTGTGTATATATACATATAGTTTCTTTCTTTTTTTTTTTTGAGACGGAGTCTCGCTCTGTCCAGGCTGGAGTGCAGTGGCGTGATCTCAGCTCACGGCAAGCCCTGACTCCCAGGTTCACGCCATTCTCCTGCCTCAGCCTCCCAAGTAGCTGAGACTACAGGCACCCGCCACCATGCCCAGCTAATTTTTTTTGGTATTTTTAGTAGAGTCAGGGTTTCACCGTGTTAGCCAGGATGGTCTCGATCTCCTGACCTCATGATCCACCCGCCTTAGCCTCCCAAAGTGCTGGGATTACAGGTGTGAGCCACCGCACCCGGCTATAGTTTCTTTTAAAGGGACGGGGTCGACTGGGTGCGGTGGCTCACGCCTGTAATCCCAGCACCTTGGGAGGCTGAGGCGGGTGGATCACCTGAGGTCAGGAGTTTGAGACCAGCCCAGCCAACATGGTGAAACCCCGTCTCTACTAAAAATACAAAAAAACTAGCTGGGCATAGTGGCAGGGGCCTGTAATCCCAGCTACTTGGGAGGCTGAGGTAAGGGAATCTCTTGATCCTGGGAGATGGAGGTTGCAGTGAGCCAAGATCGTGTCACTGCACTCCAGCCTGGGCGAAAGAGTGAGACTCCATCTAAAAGAAGGAAGGAAGGAAGGAAGGAAGGAAGGAAGGAAGGAAGGGAGGGAGGGAGGGAGGGAGGGAGGGAGGAATGGAAGGGAAGGAAGGGAAGGAAGGAAGGAAGGAAGGAAGGAAGGGAAGGAAGGAAGGAAAGAGAAAGAAAGAGAGAGAAAGAGAGAAAGAAAGAAAAGAGACGAGTCTCACTGTTACCCAGACTGGAGTGCAGTGGCACGATCATGGCTTACTGCAACCTTGAACTCCTGAGCTGAAAGCAATCCTCCCACCTCATCCTCCCGAGTAGCTGAGACTACAGGCGCGTGACAATGTGCCCGGCTCACATTTACACCCTTTAAAGCTATGTCGTTTTCTTGACAACCCTGCACCTCTCAGAGCTTGCCCTATTTTGCAGAGGCAGAAACGGAGGCATCGCCTGCAACTCCTCTCCCCCACAAGATTAAGTCCTCAGTAGAGGATATGGGATGGGGCGGGTGGCGCTATCCCTGGTGCTGAAATATCTTCTAAAGCTGCCGGTGACTCCGCACTTGTTAGGGAATTCTAAATTCCACGGAAAAGTAGAAGCAGACGAAGAGGGGAAAATCAGTAGTGATAACAGTACCTGCTTACACTTCTTGAGTCTCATACTTCACATTCATCAGGCCTTTATCGAGTCCTCCTCTGTGCTGGGCGCTATTTTAGGCACTGGGGATGCAGCAGTGAATGGAACCGTGTGCTGGACCCTCCCAGCCATCCATTAATGTCTTTTGTTTTGTTTTGTTTTGTTTTTTTGAGATGGAGTTTCACTCTGGTCTCCCAGGCTGGAGTGCAATGGTGTGATATTGGCCCACTGCAACCTCTGACTTCTGGGTTCAAGCAATTCTCTTACCTCAGCCTCCCGAGTAGCTGGGATTACAGGCGCTTACCCCCATGCCTGGCTAATTTTTGTATTTTTAGTAGAAATGGGGTTTTGCCATGTTGGCCAGGCTAGTCTCGACCTCCTGACATCAAGTGATCCCCTCCCTCGGTCTTCCAAAGTGCTGGGATTACAGGCGTGAGCCACCGTGCCCAACCTCCATTGATGTTTTTGTTTTGTTTTGTTTTGTTTTGTTTTAGAAACAGGGTCTCACTCTGTCACCAAGCTGGAGTGCAGTGGCACAATGACGGCTCACTGCAGCCTCGACCTCTTGGGCTCAAGCAATCCCCCTGCCTCAGCCTCCCAAGTAGCTGAGACTAGAGGCACGCACCACCATGCCTGGCTAATGTTTTAATATTTTGTAGAGATGGGGTCTCGCTGTGTTGCCTGGGCTGGTCTCCAACTACTGGGCAACTCTAAGCAATCCTATTGCCTTAGACTCCCAAAGTGCGATTATGAGCCACCATGCCTGGCCTCACTGATGTTTTATTACAACTTCACTGTGTAGATGAGGAAACTGAGGCTCAGAGGCTTGCCAGGTCCCTCAGTGGGACTGGAGCCTGTTAGACTTCATAGACCAGGGATCTCCTTTCTCCTTCCCAGGGCCTGGTCTCCAACCCCCATGACCCCTCCACTAAATGCCTGGATTTCTCCATTTCTCCCCGCCTTTCAGGCCCCACCAAGCGCAGCACCCTGGCCCCGGGATTGTTGTGGTGGGACCTTGCACGGCAGACAGCATCAGTGGCCCCCAAGGAAGAAGTGGCCATCCTGGATGACAACTTGGTCAAGGTCAGTCTTAGGCTGGATTCCCAGAGCTAGAGGCAGCCAAGTGGCTTTGGGGCATGACCATAGCTCAGGGGAGGGACATGGTACATCAGCACCTTTCTCCATCTCTCATTATCTCCAGTCAAAAGACTATTGGGAGCTGATTCATCCTCAACAGTTTTTATCTCCCTTCACAAGGACTGAACAGAGTTTAATACTCTTCCTTTTTGTTTGTTTGTTTTTTGAGACAGAGTCTCTCTCTGTTGCCCAGGCTGGAGTGCAGTGGTGCAACCTCGGCTCGCTGCAACCTCCACATCCCGAGTTCAAGTGATTCTCCTGCCTCAGCCTCCTGAGTAGTTGCTACTACAGGTGCATGCCACCGCACCCAGCTAATTTTTGTGTTTTTAGTAGAGATGGGGTTTCACCATGTTGCTCCGGCTGGTCTCGAACTCCTGACCTCAGATGATCCACCCACCTCAGAACCCCAAAGTGCTGGGATGACAGGCATGAGCCACCGAACCCGGCCTCATCTTCAAGTTTTTATTATCTCCCTTCATAAGAACTGAACAAAGTTGAATACTATTCCTTTTTGTCGTTATCTGTTTTCACAGTGACTTCCAATCTTTGGCAGGTGAAACTGGTGTGCCGTTAGGGTATTGATGTAAAGTCTCTTCTTAAAATAAAATTACTTAATTCAAAAGTGAGTCAACTTGGGGAAAAAATCTTACATAAGAAACACAACAGATGGTAAACCGATTTTGGCTAAAACCGCGTGGTTGCTTTGTGAATTCCCAGAGTTTGGAAAATGCTGTCCCTGGGGGACCTGATCCAATGCCTACCCCTGTTTTGGAATCCCTGTTCCATTCTCTCATTTATTGAGCACCTGCTGTGTACCCAGTCCTGCTCTGGGCTATGGTCTGAGACCCCCACCCCACCCTCATCTGGCAGGGGCAGGTGAAAACTAAAAAGAGAAATATGTAGGGTCTGTCTCAGTATATGATAGGCATTCAAAAGATAATACAACCAGATGCTGTCAGGCCGGGCACGGTAGCTCATGCCTGTAATCCCAGCACTTTGGGAGGTTGAGGCGGGCAGATCGCTTGAGGCCAGGAGTTCAAGACCAGCCTGTCGAATATGGCGAAACCCCGTCTCTACTAAAAATACAAAAATTAGCCGGGCATGGTGGCATGTGCCTGTAATCCCAGCTACTCGGGAGAATGAGGCAGGAGAATTGAACACCTGAACCCGGGAGGTAGAGGTTGTAGTGAGCTGAGATCGTGCCACTGCATTCCAGCCTGGGTGACAGAGCAAGACTTCGTCAAAAAGGAAGGAAAGCAGGAAGGGAGGGAGGGAGGGAAAAGAAGGAAGGAAAGGAAGGAAAGAGCCGGGCGTGGTGGCGCACCCCTGTAATCCCAGCAGTTTGGGAGACCGAGGCAGGTGGATCACCTGAGGTCAGGAGTTCGAGACCACCCTGGCCAACATGGTGAAACCCCATCTCTACTAAAAATACAAAAAATTACCCGGGTGTGGTGGTGCGTGCCTATAATTCCAGCTATTTGGAAGGCTGAGGCAGGAGAATCAATTGAACCTGGGAGGCGGAGGTTGCAGTGAGCAGAGATTGTGCCATTGCACTCCAGCCTGGGCAACAAGAGCGAGACACTGTCAGAAAGAAAGAAAAGACAGAGAGAGAGAGAGAGAGTGAGAGAGCGAGAGAGCAAGCAAGCAAGCTAAAAAGAAAAACATGTAGGGTCTCAGCATGATAAACATTCAAAGGATAATAAAACCGGATGCTGTGATGGGGAGCAACTTTAGCCAGGGAAGTCAGGGGTGGCCTCTTGGGAGAGGTGACATTGATTGACCCTGAGTTAGCAGAAGAGGAACCAGCCACAGACAGGAACAGCTTTGACTGAGAAGGGGATTGGGAGGGGAGGGGTTTGCCTGAAGGTGTTTAAAGCTCCCTCCAGCTGCCCTAGAGAAGTATTTATCTTTTCTTTCTTTCCTCTTTACGTTTCCTTCCTCTTCTTTTCTTTTTTTCTTTCTCTCTCTTTTTCTTTTTTTTTTTTGTTCTTTATTATTTTATTTTTCTTTTTTTGTTGTCTTTGTTTTATTTGTGTTTTTTTTTTCTTTTTATTTTTTTGAGATAGGGTCTCACTCTATTGCCCAGGCTGGAGTGTAGTGGCATGACCATGGCTCACTGCAGCACCAACCTCCATGGCCCGAGAAATTCTCCCATCTTTCAACCTCCTGAGTAGCTGGGATTATAGACATGCACCACCAAGTCTGGTTAATTTTTTATTTTTGGTAGAGATGGGGTTTCACCCTGTGGGCCAGGCTGGTCTTAAACTCCTGGACTCAAGTGATCTGCCCACCTCGGCCCCCCAAAGTGCTAGGATTACAGGGGTGAGCCACCGTGCCTAGCCAGAAATATTTATTTTCTTGAAGGTGAACGGGCAGAGAAGCAGAGAGAGGAGGGAGGAACTATAGCAGGCATCTAAGAAAGTGTTGATGGCCTGGGCTGTAGGTGACATGTGAGTGGGGAAGAGAAGCACATGGAAATTTTGGAGGTAGAGGGGGCAGGACGGCCCGTGCACTGAGCAAGGGGATAGTGTGCAATTCTGTGCACGCCTCGTCCCGCCAGGTCATCAGTGGCCCATCTGGGAGATGAGCTGACACAGAACAGGGTGGGGACAGGGTCTCTGATGGGGTCTCTTTTTCCCACTTTTCTCCAGGGTCCTGAAGAACTCCCCGCTGGAAGCAAGAAGCCCCCTGGCTTCCTGCCCACCAATGAGGACCGTCTGTTTTTCTTGGGGCAGAAGGAGCTGGAGGGGGCTGGCTCCTGGACCCCCTGTGGTGGACATGATGGTGGTCGAGACCAGCGGGAGACAAACCTCTGAGGACAGGGCCAGCTGCGGGACTGACACCCTGGGATGGAACCTCAAAATGGGCCAAACCCAGGCAACGGGCCCATGGCCTTGGGCTCCGATTGGCTGGATTGCCTTGTATGCAAATGAGTTCAGGACTACAAGACCCTACCCTATGGGGAGGCCCTGCCTCCGGGAGGTCATTTTTTAAATCCAGCCCCTTGCTTCAACTGTCCCTAGTATTAGATACTGCAGCTCCAACGGCTCCCCCAAAATAAGGCTGGGTTTTTCTCCCTCTTTTTTTTTTTTTTTTTTTGTTGAGACAGAGTCGTGCTCTGTCGCCCAGGCTGGAGTGCAGTGGTATGATCTCGGCTCACTGCAACCTCTGCCTCCCAGGCTCAAGCCATTCTCCTGCCTCAGCCTCTTGAGTAGCTGGGATTATAGGTGCCCACCACCATGCCCAGCTAACTTTTTGTATTTTTAGTAGAGACAGGGTTTTGCCATGTTGGTCAGGCTGGTCTCGAACTCCTGACCTCAAGTGATCCACCCACCTCGGCCTCCCAAAGTGCTGGGATTACAGGCGTGAGACACCATGCCCAGCCTGCCGTTTTTCTCAATCTATAATAGAAAGATGTTGGAATCCCTTCTGGACAACATAGGAAACTCCCAGATCTAACATCAGGATCTGAGAAAGACCCCAGCTCTTACCTGAAACGTGTTTAACCTTATCATTTTTGAGACAGAGTTTAGCTCTTGTCGCCCAGGCTGGAGTAAAATGGTGTGATCTTGACTCACTGCAACCTCTGCCTCCCGGATTTAAGCAATTCTCTTGCCTCAGCCTCCCAAGTAGTTGGGATTGTAGGCACCCGCCACCACACCCACCTAATTTTTATATTTTTAGTAGAGACGGGGTTTCATCATATGAGTCAGGCTGGTCTCGAACTCCTGACCTCAGGTGATCCACCCGCTTTGGCCTCCCAAAGTGCTGGGAGTACAGGTGTGAGCCACCATGCCCAGCCAGAGCCACTGTGCCTGGCCTGTGTTTAACCTTAGCAAGCGTTTTGGAGGTCTTCAGGCCCAACTTCCTGTGCCTCATTTCACAGGCAGAGAAACTGAGGCCCAGAGAGGAGGGCAATGGCTTGGCCAAGGACACAATAGCAATCCAGGCATTTACCAAGAGTTGAACACCAACTCTTTCTTCTTTCTTTGTTCTTTCTTTTCTTTTCTGTTTTTGAGACAGAGTCTCACTCTGTCACCCAGGCTGGGTGCAGTGGCACAATCTCAGCTCACTGCAACCTCCGCCTCGTGGGTTCAAGTGATTCTCCTGCCTCAGCAACCTGAGTACCTGGGATTACAGTGAGTGCCACCACGCCTGGGTAATTTTTGTAATTTTGTATTTTTGTAGAGATGGGGTTTTGCCATGTTGGCCAGGCTGGTCTTGAACTCCTGATCTCAGGTGATCCTCCTGCCTTGGCCTCCCAAAGGGCTGGGATTACAGGGGTGAGCCACCGCGCCCTGCCTCTTTCTTCTTTATTTTCTTCCTGGCATTGGGGAGGGGGTGATTCAGACCCCACATGGCCTCCAACCTTGGCCCACACACCTGCCATGTCTCCCATCACCTTGAGCCTGCTAGCGTCCCCTCCTCACCTGACAACAGAGGCTCTTGAATTGGGTTGTGTCCCTCCAAAACTTATGTCCACCCAGAGCCTCAGAACATGAGCTTACTTGGAAATAGGGTCTTTGCAGGTGTAACTGGTTAAATTAAAAGAGGTATTACTAGAGGAGGATGGATGAATCCAGTGACTGGTTCCTCATATGAAGTAGAGAAGAGATGCAGAGAAACACATGGGGAAGATGCCATGTGGAGACAGAGGCAGAGGTTGGATCAATGAGTCTACGAGTCAGAGGACCCAAGGATTGCCAGCAACAACCAGAAATCAGGAGAGGGGGCATGAGATGCATTGTTTCTTAGAGCCTTTAGAGGGAACATGGCCCTACTGACACCTTGATGTCAGACTTCTGGCTGCCAGAACTGTCAGAGAATAAATTTCTGTTGTTTGATGCCACCGGGCCTATAGTGGTTTGTGACAGCAGCCACAGGAGCTCATACACACTTTTTTTTTTTTTTTTTTTTAAGACAGAGTCTCACTCTGTCACCCAGACTGGAGTGCAGTGGCGCGATCTCGGCTCACTGAAACCTCTGCCTCCCAGGTTCTCCTTCCTCAGCCTCCCGAGGAGCTGGGATTACAGGCATGTGCCACCATTCCCGGCTGACTTTTGTATTTTTAGTAGAGACGGGGTTTCACCATGTTGGCAGGCTGATCTCAAACTCTTGACCTCAAGTGATCTGCCTGCCTCAGCCTCCCAAAGTGCTGGGATTACAGGCGTAAGCAACCGTGCCCGGCCTCATACACACCTTCTGATCCCACTTCTCTCCACCCCTTGGAGACCTGGTCCTCTGTGCCTGCTGTTGGGATTGGACACCTTTAGATTTGGACTTAAAACTGGCCATTACAACTTTAAAATCAATGACTGGACGGGTGTGGTGTCTCATGCCCGTAATCCCAGCACTTCGGGAGGCTGAGGCGGGCAGATCACTCGAGGTCAAGAGTTCAAAACCAGACTGGCCAATATGGTGAAACCCCATCTCTACTAAAAATACAAAAATTAGCCGGGTGTGGTGGCCGGCGCCTGTAGTCCCAGGTACTCGGGAGGCTGAGGCAGGAGAATCCCTTGAACCTGGGAGGCAGAGGTTGCAGTGAGATCACGCCACTGCATTCCAGCCTGAGCAACAGAGCAAGACTCTTGTCTAAAAAAAAAAAAATATATATATATATATATAAAATCAAATCAATGACTGAGCAACGTGGTAGGCAGATTTTCCACCTCTATGTAGTCCTAACTCAAAACAGAGCCCAAATCTGAGATGGGAGGAGGCACCTGGGGTAGGGATGGCTAATGTTCCCCCAAGTGAGCAGAAGAAGCTGATCTGGCTGCAGTGTAGAGATCCATCCACGGCGTTATTCATTCCGTGTACTGCGGAGTAGTATTCCATTGTGCAAAAGGACCATAGTTTGTTATCTATACACCAGTTGATGTATGGGTTGTTTGCAGCTTTTGGCTATGAGAAATCAAGTTGCTATGAACATTCATATACGAGTCTTTGTATGGAGGCTGGGCACAGTGTCTCACGCCTGTAATCCCAACATTTTGGGAGACCAAGGTAGGAGGATTGCTCAAGACCAGGAGTTTGAGAACAGCCTGGGCAATATAGCGAGACCCCATCTCTATAGAAAAATTTCCTTTTTTTTTTTTTTGAGACGGAGTCTCACTCTGTCCACCAGGCTGGAGTGCAGCGGTGCGATCTCGGCTCACTGCAAGCTCCACCTCCCGGGTTCACGCCATTCTCCTGCCTCAGCCTCCCGAGTAGCTGGGACTACAGGCACCTGCCACCACACCTGGCTAATTTTTTGTATTTTTAGTAGAGATGGGGTGTCACCGTGTTAGCCAGGATGGTCTCGATCTCCTGACCTCGTAGTCTGCCCGCCTCGGCCTCCCAAAGTACTGGGATTACAGGCGTGAGCCACCGCGCCTGGCTGAAAAATTTCAAAATTAGCCAGGTGAGGTGGCGCATGCCTGTAGTCCCAGCTACTTGCTAGGCTGAGGTAGGAGGATTGCTTGAGCCCAAGAGGTCGAAGCTGTGATCGCACCACTGCACTCCAGCCTGGGTGACAGCAAGATCCTGTCACTATTTTTTTAAAGTATTTGTGGGGATATATACAGATGCTCCTCGAGGTGGTTATGTCCAAGTAAACCCATCATGAGGTGAAAATATCTCACACCAGAAAAGTATTTAACACACCTAACCTACAGAACATGATAGCTCAGCCTAACCTACCTTAAACGTGCCAGGAACACTTACCTTTGGCCCAGTGCAGTGGCTCACACCTGTATCCCAGCACTTTGGGAGGCTGAGGCTCACAGATTGCTTGAGCCCAGGAGTTTGACACCAGCCTTGGCAACATGGTGAGACACTGGCTCTACAAAAAATACAAAAATACAAAAAATATATAGCCAGGCGTGGAGGTATGCGTCAGTTGTCCCAGCTACTTGGGAGGCTGAGGTGGGAGGATTGCTTGGGCCTACGAGGGCAGAGGTTGCAGTGAGCCGAGACCTCGCCACTGCACTCCAGCCTAGGTGACAGTGAGACCCCATCTCAAAAAACAAAAGAAAAAACCACACTTGCCTTAGCCTACAGTTGGGCAATATTATCTCACACAAAGCCTATTTTGTAATAAATTGCACCTATTTTGTAATAAATTGTGCCACCGCGCCCAGCTAATTTTGTATTTTTAGTAGAGACAGCGTTTCACCATGTTGACCAGGCTGGTCTCAAACTCCTAACCTCCACTCATCTGCCCACCTTGGCCTCCCAAAGTGCTGGGATTACAGTGAGCCACTGCGTCTGGCCAGGGATTCAGGAATTCTTTTTTTGAGACGGAGTTCACTCTTGTTGCCCAGGCTGGAGTGCAATGGCGTGATCTCAGCTCACCGCAACCTCTGCCTCCCGGGTTCAAGCACTTCTCCTGCCTCAGCCTCCCGAGTAGCTGGGATTACAGGCATGCATCACCATGCCCGGCTAATTTTTTGTATTTGTAGTAGAGACAGGGTTTCTCCATATTGGTCAGGCTGGCCTCGAACTCCCGACCTCAGGTGATCCACCCGCCTCGGCCTCCCAAAGTGCTGGGATTACAGGCGTGAGCCACCGCGTCCGGCCACAGGAATTCTTTTTTTAATGTTTTTTTTTCTTTCTTTCTTTTTTGAGGCAGGAGTCTTGCTCTGTCACCCAGGCTGGAGTGCAGTGGCATGATCTCAGCTCACTGCAGCCTCCGCCTCCCAGACTCAAGTGATTTTCCTGCCTCAGCCTCCCTAGTAGCTGGGATTACAGGCATGCACCACCACACCCAGCTAGTTTTTGCATTTTTAGTAGAGACAGGGTTTTGCCATGTTGGCTAGGCTGGTCTCAAACTGTCGACCTCAAGTGATCCACCAGCCTCGGCCTCACAAAGTGCTGGGGTTACAGGCATGAGCCACCGCACTCAGCCTGGACTACAGAAATTTAACCAGCTTGAGCATATGAGCCTGTTTTATAGCCCCCTGCCCCATAGCTTGTTTTTTTCCAAACCCCATGTAGAATGCGGTCACCTGGTTGGCTGGAACAAGTTTATGACAGATCTCAGCAACTTATAGATGAACTGGTGAACTCTAATTTTTACCGTGCTAAAGTTTCCACCCCAGGCCAGCAGTGGTGGCTCACACCTGAAATCCCAGTGCTTTGGGAGGCAGAGGAGGGAGGATCACTTGAGGTCAGGAGTTCAAGACCAACATGGCCAATACGGGGAAACCCCATCTGTACTAAAGATACAAAAGTTAGCCGGGTGTAGTGACTCATGTCTATAATTCCAGCTACTCAGGAGGCTGAGGCAGGAGAATCACTTGAACCCAGGAGGCAGACGTTGCAGTGAGCCAAGGTCGTGCCACTGCACTCCCGCCTGGGCAACAGAGTGAGACTCTGTCTTAATAAATAAATAAATAAACAAACAAACAAACAAACAAACAAACGAATAAATAAATAAATAAAGTTTCCACGCTGGCAGAAACTACAGCTCAATGCCTTCACAATGCGACCTACGTGCTGGTGTGACGGCTCATTGCATCTGCGCCACTGCAACACTTTCTTTTTTTTTTTTTGAGACAGAGTCTTTCTCTGTCCCCCAGGCTGGAGTGCAGTGGCACAATCTCGGCTCACCGCAACCTCCACCTCCTGGGTTCACGCCATTCTCCTGCCTCAGCCTCCCGAGTAGCTGGGACTACAGGCGCCCGCCAACACGCCCGGCTAATTTTTTGTATTTTTAGTAGAGATGGGGTTTCACCGTGTTAGCCAGGATGGTCTCGATCTCCTGACCTCGTGATCCGCCTGCCTCGGCCTCCCAAAGTGCTGGGATTACAGGCGTGAGCCACTGCGCCCGGCCCACTGCAACACTTTCTATGCATGCAGTGATGTACCCTCTCCCCTCTCCATTGCCCCAGAAAACCCTCCTGTCACTTTCCCTCTTGGGGACACTGCTTTGGAAAAAAAGCAAAGCCCACTCCCGATTCTTTGCTTAGTTGGGACAAGTCATAAAACCCCTATTGATCAAAACCTGCATTCTCTTGGAGAGTAGTTTGTTACTAGGCAAAATGAACCCCCTTTTTTGGGTAACATTTTCATTTTTCTTGGGGTAAGTATCTAGAAGTAAAATGGCTGGATCTGACAGTAGATATATGTTTGACTTTTTAAGAAACTGCAAGCCGGGCACAGTGACTTATGCTTATAATCCCAGCACTTAGGGAGGCCAAGGCAGGAGGATTGCTTGAGCCTAGGGGTTCGAGGCTAGCCTGGGCAACATGAAGAAACCCTGTCTCTAGAAAAAAAAAAATAGATGGGCGTGTTGGCATGCACCTGTAGTCCCAGCTACTTGGGAGGCTGAGGTGGGAGGCTCCCTTGAGCCCCAGAGATCAAGGCTGCAATGAGCCATAATTGTACCCCTGCACTCCAACCTGGGCAACAGAGCAAGACTCTGTCTCAAAAAAAAAAAAAAAAAGGCTGGAGTGCAGTGGTGCAATCCCAGCTCACTGCAGCCTCCACCTCCTGGGTTCAAGCGATTCTCGTACCTCAGCCTCCCGAGTAGCTGGGATTATAGGCACTCACTACCATGCCTGGCTAGTTTTTGTATTTTTAGTAGAGACAGGGTTTTGCCATGTTGATCAGGCTGGTCTGGAACTCCTGACCTCAAGTGATCTGCCTGCCTCAGCCTCCCAAACTGCTGGGATTACAGTCATGAGCCACTGCACCTGGCCACAACAAAAAGGGGAAATTTACAGTTTCATTTTGGGTTAATTTTTGTATATGAGGTAAGGGTCTGATATGGTTTAGCTCTGTGTTCCCACTCAAATCTCATCTTGAATTGTACTCCCATAATTCTCACGTGTTGTGGGAGGGACCCAGTGGAAGATAATTGAATCGTGGGGGCGGTTTCCTCCCATACTGTTCTTGTGGTAGTTGTGGTAGTGAATAAGTTTCATGAGATCTGATGTTTTTTTGTTTGTTTGTTTGTTTTGTTTTGTTTTGTTTTGTTTTGTTTGAGACAGAGTCTCTCTCTTTTGCCCAGGCTGGAGTGCAGTGACATGATCTCAGCTCACTGCAACTTCCACCTCTCGGGTTCAAGCGATTCTCCTGCCTCAGCCTCCCGAGTAGCTGGGACTACAGGTGCCTGCCACCATGCCTGTCTAATTTTTTGTATTTTAGTAGAAAGTAGAGGGTTTCACTGTGTTGCCCAGGCTGGTCTCGAACTCCTGAGCTCAGGCAATCTGCCTGCCTCAGCCTCCCAAAGTGCTAGGATTACAGGCATGAGCCACCGTGCCCAGCCGAGATCTGATGGTTTTATCAGGGGTTTCCGCTTTTGCATCTTCCTCATTTTCTCTTGCCACCACCGTGTAAGAAGTGCTTTTCACCTCCTGCCATGATTCTGAGGCCTCCCCAGCCATGTAGAACTGCAAGTCCAATTAAACCTCTTTTTATCTCAGTCTCAGGTATGTCTTTATCAGCAGTGTGAAAACAGACTAATACAGTAAATTGGTACTGGGAGTGGGGCATTGCTGAAAAGATACCTGAAAATGTGGAAGTGACTTTGTAACTGGGTAACAGGCAGAGGTTGGAACAGTTTGGAAGGCTTAGAAAAAGACAAGAAAATGTGGGAAAGTTTGGAACTTCCTAGAGACTTGTTGAATAGCTTTGCCCAAAATGCTGATAGTGATATTGACAATAAGGTCCAGGCTGAGGTGGTCTCAGATGGAGATGAGGAACATGTTGGGAACTGGAGCGAAGGTGACTGTTGTTCTGTTTTAACAAAGAGACTGGCAGCATTTTGCCCCTGACCTAGAGATATGTGGAACGTTGAACTTTGAGAGAGATGATTTAGGGTATCTGGTGGAAGAAGTTTCTAAGCAGCAAAGCATTCATGAGGTGACTTAGGTGCTGTTAAAAGCATTCAGTTTTAAAAGGGAAACAGCATAAAAGTTTGAAAAATTTGCAGCCTGACAATGTGATAGAAAAGAAAATTCCATTTTCTTTTTTTTTTTTTTTAGAGACAGAGTCTCGCCTTGTCACCCAGGCTGGAGTGCAGTGGCACGATCTCGGCTCACTGCAAGCTCCACCTCCCAGGTTTGCGCCATTCTCCTGCCTCAGCCTCCCTAGTAGCTGGGACTGCAGGTGCCCGCCACCACGCCCGGCTAATTTTTGTATTTTTTTTAGTAGAGACAGGGTTTCACTGCGTTAGCCAGGATAGTCTTGATCTCCTGACCTCATGATCTGCCCGCCTTGGCCTCCCAAAGTGCTGGGATTACAGGCGTGAGCCACCGCGCCTAGCCAAAAATTCCATTTTCTAAGGAGAAATTCAAGCCAGCAGCAGAAATTTGCATAAGTAATGAGGAATCAAATGTTAATCCCCAAGACAATGGGGAAAATGTCTCCAGGGCATGTCGGGGGTCCTCACGGCAGCCCCTCCCATCACAGGGCTGGGGACCTAGGAGGAAAAAGTGGTTTTGTGGGCTGGGCCCAGGGTCCCCAAGCTATGTGCAGTCTAGGGACTTGGTGTCCTGTGTCCCAGCCCCTCTAGCCATGGCTGAAAAAGGCGAATGCAGAGCTCAGGCCATGGCTTCAGACGGTGCAAGCCCCAAGCCTTGGCAGCTTCCACATAGCATTGAGTCTGTGGGTGCATAGAAGTCAAGAATCCATGTTTGGGAACCTCCACCTAGATTTCCGAAGATGTATGGATGCCTGGATGCCCAGGCAGAAGTTTGCTGTAAGGGTGGGGATCTCATGGAGAACCTCTGCTAGGGCAGTGCAGAAGGGAAATGTGGGGTCAGAGCCCCTACATAGAGTCTCTACTGGGGTACTGCCTAGTGGAGCTGTGAGAAGAGGGCCACCATCCTCCAGACACCAGAATGGTAGATCCACTGACAGCTTGCACAATATGCCTGGAAAAGCCACAGACACTCAACACCAGCCCGTAAAAGCAGCTTGGAGGGAGGCTGTACCCTGCAAAGTCACAGGGACGGAGCTGCCCAAGACCATAGGAACCCACCTCTTGCATCAGCATGACCTGGATGTGAGACATGAAGTCAAAGGAGATAATTTTGGAGCTTTAGGATTTGACTGCGCTGCCGGATTTCAGACTTGCATGGGGCCTGTAGCCCTTTGTTTTGGCCAATTTCTCCCATTTGGAACGGCTGTATTTACCCTATGTCCGTACTCCCATTTCCATCTAGGAAATAACTAACTTGCTTTTGATTTTACAGGCTCATAGGCACAAGGAACTTGCTCATCTCATTTTTTATTTATTTATTTTTTGCACACAAAACAATAAACATTTTCTAAAAATGCATACAAACAAAAAGATGCATATCAAACATATTAGGAAGGTTGCACATGGGAAGATGGGGAATAGAAATGGGGGGTGGGAATTAAAGAAAATAAATGAGAGAGGAACTTTGTATGGATCAATGATAATAACTCAATCCTCTATTTGACAAAGAAGAAGGAGAAGGAAGAGGAAGAAAAAGAAAGTGGGATAAAGGATCAGAAAGGGAGGAAAATAGAAAAAATTAGAGTATGACTCCAGGGTAGACCTGTTTTGTTGTCACTGGGTTGGTTGGTTGGTTTGTCTGTTGTATTTTTCATATGTTTCGCCATGTTGGCCAGGCTGGTGTGGAACTCCTAGCCTCAAGTGATCAACCGGCCTCGGCCTCCCAGAGTGCTAGGACTACAGGCGTGAGCCACCACGTCCAGCCCCCACATTGCGTCTGGCCTCTGTGGTAGACATCCCAGACGGGGCAGCCGGGCAGAGGTGCTCCCCACATCCCAGATGGGGCGGCCGGGCAGAGGTGCTCCTCACTTCCCAGACAGGGCGGCCGGGCAGAGACGCTCCTCACTTCCTAGACGGGGTGGCGGCCGGGCAGAGGCGCTCCTCACTTCCCGGAAGGGGCAGCCGGGCAGAGGCGCTCCTCACATCCCGGAAGGGGCAGCCGGGCAGAGGCGCTCCTCACTTCTTCCCAGACACGGGGCGGCCGGGCAGAGGCGCTCCTCACTTCCCGGAAGGGGCAGCCGGGCAGAGGCGCTCCTCACTTCTTCCCAGACACGGGGCGGCCGGGCAGAGGCGCTCCTCACTTCCCAGACGGGGCAGCCGGGCAGAGGCGCTCCTCACTTCCCAGAGGATGGGCGGCCGGGCAGAGGCACTCCTCACTTCCCGGACGGGGCAGCCGGGCAGAGGCGCTCCTCACTTCCCAGACGATGGGCGGCCGGGCAGAGGCGCCCCCCACTTCCCAGACGGGGTGGCCGGGCAGAGGCACCCCCCCACTTCCCAGACGGGGCGGCCGGGCAGAGAAGCTCCTCACTTCCTAGACGATGTGGCGGCCTGGGCAGAGGCGCTCCTCACTTCCCAGGCGGGGCGGACGGCCAGAGGTGCTCCTCACTTCCCAGACGATGGGCAGCCGGGGAGAGGCGCTCCTCACCTCCCAGACGGGGCGGCGGCCGGGCAGAGGCGCTCCCCACATCCCAGAAGATGGGCGGCCAGGCAGAGATGCTCCTCCCTTCCTAGACGGGGTGGCGGCCGGGCAGAGGCGCTCCTCACATCCCAGACGATGGGCGGCCAGGCAGAGACGCTCCCCACCTCCCTGACGGGGCGGCGGCCGGGTAGAGGCTGCAATCCCAGCACCCTGGGAGGCCAAGGCAGGCGGCTGGGAGGCGGAGGCTGCAGCGAGCCAAGACCACGCCACCGCACTCCAGCCCGGGCAACACTGAGCACCGAGTGAGCGAGACCCCGTCTGCAGTCCCAGCACCTCGGGAGGCCGAGGCGGGCAGAGCACTCAAGATCAGGAGCTGGAAACCAGCCTGGCCAACATGGCGAAACCGCGCCTCCAGCCAAAGGAGAAAAACCAGGGAGGGGTGGTGGCGCGCGCCCGCAATCCCAGGCAGGCTGCAGGCTGAGGCAGGAGAATCACGGGAGCCGGAGGCAGGGAGTCTGCAGCGAGCCGAGTACACTCCAGCCTGGGCAACAGAGGGAAGAAAAGAAAGAAAAAGAAAGAGAGAGGAAAGAAGGAAGGGAACTTGCTTGTCTCAGATGAGACTTCGGACTGTGGACTTTTGAGTTAATGCTGAAATGAGTTAAGACATTGAGGGACTGTTGGGAAGACATGATTGCTTTTGAAATGTGAGGATATGAGATTTGGCAGGGCCGGGCGCGGTGGCTCACGCTTGTAATCCCAGCACTTTGGGAGGCCGAGGCGGGCGGATCACGAGGTCAGGAGATCGAGACCACGGTGAAACCGCGTCTCTACTAAAAGTACAAAAAAATTAGCCGGGCGTGGTGGCGGGCGCCTGTAGTCCCAGCTACTCGGAGAGGCTGAGGCAGGAGAATGGCGTGAACCTGGGAGGCGGAGCTTGCAGTGAGCCGAGATCGCGCCACTGCACTCCAGCCTGGGTGACAGAGCGAGACTCCGTCTCAAAAAAAAAAAAAAAAAAAAAAAAAGAGATTTGGCAGGGGCCAGGGGCAGAAAGATATGGTTTTGCTCTGTGTTCCTACCCAAATCTCATCTTGAATTGTATTCTCATAATTCCCATGTGTTGTGGGAGGGACCTGGTGGGAGACAATCGAATCGTGGGGGTGGTTTCCCCCATACTGTTCTCGTGGTAGTAAGTCTCACGAGATCTGATAGTTTTATCAAGGGTTTCTGCTTTTGTGTTTCCCTCATTTTCTCTTGCCACTGCCATGTAAGAAGGGCCTTTTGCCTCCTGCCATGATTCTGAGGCCCCCCCAGCCATGTGGAACTGCAAGTCCAATTAAACCTCTTTTTCTTCCCAGTCTCAGGTATGTCTTTATTAGTAGCGTGAAAATGGACTAATACAGGGTCCAACGTCATCATTTTGCTGTGGATATCCAGTTTTCCGCACAATTTGTTGAAAAACACTTGTCCTTTCCCATTTAATGGTCTTGGCATCCTTGTCAAAAATAATCTCACCGTATATTAAGGGTTTATTTCTGGGCTCTCCATGTCTTTTATTGATCTATATGTCTGTCTATATAGTTTTGACCTCAAAGTTCCTTGAGATGAATTTAAGAATGGATTTTTCTCTTTCTGAAAAAAAATTGAGATTTTGATAGGAGTGCTTTGAATCAATGGATCACTTTGGGTACTATAGCCATCTTAACAATATTAAGTCTTCTAATTCATGAACATGGGATGTCTTTCTAGTATTTTTGTCTTTAATTTATTTCAGCAATGGTTTGCAGTTTTCAGTGTACAAGTCTTTCAGCTCCTTGGCTAAGTTTAAGTTTTTTATTCTTTTGGACATTACCATAGGTGGAATTTTTTTCTTACAGTGAGCTGTGATCTTGCAGTGAGCCTCAGTTGTGTCACTTCGGTTTTTTTTTCTTTTTTTTTTTTTTTTTGAGATGGAGTCTTGCTCTGTCGCCCAGGCTGGAGTGCAGTGGCGCAATCTCGGCTCACTGCAAGCTCTGCCTCCCGGGTTCACGCCATTCTCCTGCCTCAGCCTCTCCGAGTAGCTGGGATTACAGGCACCCGCCACCACGCCCGGCTAATTTTTTTTTTTTTTGTATTTTTAGTAGAGACAGGGTTTCACCGTGGTCTCGATCTCCTGACCTCATGATCCGCCCGCCTTGGCCTCCCAAATTGCTGGGATTACAAGCGTGAGCCACCGTGCCCGGCCTTTTTTTTTCTTTTCTAAAGCAAATAACGCGACACAGTTTACCATTTTTACTTTTTAAAACCTAACCTTGGCCGGGTGCAGTGGCTCATGCCTGTAATTCTAGCACTCTGGGAGGCCGAGATAGGTGGATCACTTGAGGCCAAGAATTCAAGACCAGCCTGGCCAACATGGTGAAACTCCATCTCTACTAAACATATAAAAATTAGCTGGGCACCTATAATCTCAGCTACTTGGGAGGCTGAGGTGGGAGGATCACTTGAACCCGGGAGGTGGAGACTACAGTGAGCCGAGATCGTACCACTGCACGCCAGCCTGGATGATAGAGTGAGACTCCATCTCAAAAAAACAAAAAACATACAAAAAAAACCCCACCTAACCTTAATACTACATATTTTTATTTTTACTTTTTAAAGATAAATTCTCACTCTGTCTCTCAGGCTAGAGTGCAGTGGCCCGAACTCACTGCAGCCATGAACCCCTGGGTATAAGTGATTCTCCCACCTCAGCCTTCCAAGTAACTGGGACTACAAGCATGCACCATCACACCTGGTTAATTTTTAAAATTTTTTGTAGAGATGGGGCCCCACTATGTTGCCCAGGCTGGTCTCGAACTCTTGGGCTCAAGTGATCTTCCTGTGTCATCCTCCCAAAGTGCTGGGATTATAGGTGAGAGCCACCACACCCGACCTCATATGCCTTTTTCACATCCTGGGGTGAGGCATGTCTCTGCATGCCTAGATCTTAGTGGTAATTCTCCATGTTGTAACAGATGGTGGGACCAGGTCCAAGAATGCAGGCAGCCAGTGGTGGGAAGCAGGGAAGGCTGAAGGTGACCCGGTTATCCTCTGGGCTTCTGCAGGGCTGTGCTGGTGGTGATAGTGGTGGAGGTTCTTTGTGCTTTCGTTTTTCTCCTTTCTCCAACAACAAACTAGAATTGGTTTCTTTTTTCATTGTTGTTGTAGAGACAGGGTCTCTGTCGCAGAGGCTGGGATGCAGTGGTATGATCATAGCTTACTACAGCCTCAACCTCCAGGGCTCAAGTAATCCTCCAACCTCAGTGTCCTGAGTAGCTGTGACTACAGAAAGCACCAGCATGCCTGGATAATCTTAAAATTTTTTGTAGAGATGGGGTCTTGCTATGTTGCCCAGGCTGGTCTTGAACTCCTGGGCTCAAGTGATCCTCCCATCTCGGCCTCCCAAAGTGTTGAGATTACAGATGTGAGCCACTGTGCCTGGCCTGTTTGCCTAATTTCCTTTTCAGATTGTTTGTTGTTAGTGGTGTAGAAATACAATTGATATTTTTTTTTTTTTTGAGATGGAGTCTCACTCTGTGGCCCAGGCTAGAGTGCAGTGGTGTGATCTCGACTCACTGCAAGCTCCGCCTCCCAGTTTCAAGCGATTCTCCTGCCTCAGCCTCCCGAGTAGCTGGCACTACAGGCGCGTGCCACCATGCCGAGCTAATTTTTGTATTTTTAGTAAAGACGGGGTTTCCCCGTGTTGGCCAGGATGTTCTTGAACTCTTGACCTCGTGATTCACCTGCCTCAGCCTTCCAAAGTGCTGGGATTACAGGCATGAGCCACCATGCCCAGCCAATCAAATTGATTTTTTTGAATTGATTTTGTATTCTGCAAATTTGCTTATTTTAACAGGTTTCTGTGGACATGTGTGTAACTTCTGGGATACTCTATGTATAAGATCATGTCATCTGCAAACGGAGATCATTTTATTTCTTCTTTTCCAGTTTGGATGCAGAAATTTTCAATTTCTGTTTCATGCCTAGTCACATTGGCTAAAACTTCATATATATATATATGTCTTTCTCTATATATATATGTCTATATATATATATGTCTATATATATGTATATGTGTATATATATATGTCTATATATATATCTGTCTATATATATATATCTGTCTATATATATATATATAGACAGAGAGAGAGAGATGGAATCTTGGTCTGTCACCCAGGCTGGAGTGCTGTGGTGTGATTTTGGCTCACTACAACCTCCACCTCCCACGTTCAAGCAATCCTCCTGCCTCAGCCTCCCCAGTAGCTGGGATTACAGGCATGTGCCACCACGCCTGGCTAATTTTTGTATTTTCAGTAGAGATGGGGTTTCACCACGTTGGCCAGGCTGGTCTCGAACTCCTGACGTCAAGTGATTCGCTCATCTTGGCCTCCCAAAGTACTGGGATTACAGGCATGAGCCACCACACCTGGCCTGTAGGATGTTTAGCAACATCTCTGGCCTTATCCCACTAGGTGCCGGTAGCACCACCATCCACTCCAGTTGTGACAATCAAAATTGTTTCCAGACATGGCGATTGTTCCCTAGGGCCTGGGGCAGAGTAGGAGAGCAGAATCATCCTTGCTTGAGGATCACTATTCTGTGCTAAAAAAGAATCAAAAAGGATATGTAGGGTTCTCTTTTCCATAATATGTATTTATTATTTTTTTATTTTTTTGAGACGGAGTCTTGCTCTGTTGACCAGGCTGGAGTGCAGTGGCACAATCTTGGCTCACTGCAACTTCCACCTCCCGGGTTCAAGCGATTCTCCTGCCTTACCGTCCCAAGTAGCTGGGATTACAGGCGCATGCCACCATGCCGGGCTAATTTTTGTAGTAGAGATGAGTTTTCGACATGTTGGCCAGGCTGGTCTCAAACTCCTGACCTCGCGATCCGCCCGCCTCGGCCTCCCGAAGTACTAGGATTATAGGCGTGAGCGACCATGCTCAGCCTATATTTAAATTTTTTTTTTCCCCCGAGATGGAGTTTCGCTCTTACTGCCCCGGCTGAAGTGCAATGATGCAATCTCGGCTCACTGCAAGCTCCACCTCCCAGGTTCACGCCATTCTCCTGCCTCAGCCTCCCAAGTAGCTGGGACTACTGGCGCCCGCCACTATGCCCAACTAATTTTTTGTATTTTTAGTAGAGATGGAGTTTTGCCATGTTAGCCAGGATGGTCTCGATCTCCTGACCTCGTGATCCACCCCCCACTTGGCCTCCCAAAGTGCTGGGATTACAGGCGTGAGCCACCATGCCTGGCAAAAAAAATAAATAAATAAAGTATTGATGTTTATTGCTGGACTTGGTGGCTCACGCCTATAATCCCAGGGCTTTCAAAGGCTGAGGCAGGAGGATCGCTTGAGGCCAGGAATTTGAAACCAGCTTGAAAAATATAGTGAGACCTCCATCTCTAAAAATAAAAAAAATAATCAGGCAGGGTGATGTGTACCTATAGTTCTAGCTACTCAGGAGGCAGAGGCAGAAGGATTGCTTGAGCCCAGGAGTTCTAGGCTGCAAGGAGCTATGACCATGCCACTGCACTCTAGCCTTGGTAACAGAGTGAAACTTGTCTCTTTAAAAAAAATGGGCTGGCTGGGCGTGGTGGCTTACGCCTCTAATCCCAGCACTTTGGGAGGCCAAGGCAGGCAGGTCACCTGAGGTCAGGAGTTCCAGACCAGCCTGGCCAACATGGCGAAACCCTGTCTCTACTAAAAAAGTACAAAAATTAGCCGGGCATGGTGGCGAGCACCTATAATCCCAGCTACTCAGGAGGCTAAGGCAGGAGAAGCTTGAACCCAGGAGGTGGAGGTTGCAGTGAGCCAAGATGGCACCATTGCACTCCAACCTGGGCGACAAGAGTGAGACTCCGTCTCAAAAAAAAAAAATGTGTTGATGTTTATTGAGCAGAGACTCAGTGGGATACACTTTTTCTTTTCTCTTTTTTTTTTCTTTTTGAGACAGAGTCTCACCCTGTCGCCTAGGCTGGAGTGCAATGGCGCAATCTCGGCTCACTGCAACCTCGGCCTCCCAGGTTCAAGCAATTCTCCTGCCTCATCCTCCTGAGTAGCTGGGATTACAGGTGCACACCACCATGCCCAGCTAATTTTTTTTTTTTGAGATGGAGTTTCATTCTTGTTTTCCAGGCTGGAGTGCAATGGCACGATCTCAGCTCACTGCAACCTCCACTTCCCTGGTTCAAGTGATTGTCCTGCCTCAGCCTCCCGAGTAGCTAGGATTACAGGTGCACGCCACCATGCCCGGCTAATTTTGTATGCTTTTTTAGTAAAGACGGGGTTTCTCCATGTTGGTCAGGCTGGTCTTGAACTCCTGACCTCAGGTGATCTGCCCACCTCGGCCTCCCAAAGTGCTGGGATTACAGGCGTGAGCCACCACACCCTGCACTATTTTTTTTTTTTTAATCTTTAGTAGAGATGGGGTTTCACTATGTTGGCCAGGCTGGTCTCGAACTCCTGACCTTGTGATCCTCCTGCCTCAGGCTCCCAAAGTGCTGGGATTATAGACATGAGCCACCGCGCCCAGCCAAGACTCAGTAGGATACACTTTTTTCGAAGTAATTATTTTATTGATGTTTGAAAAATTAATAGGCTTTATTTTTTAGAGCAGTTTTAGGTTTATAGTAAAATTAAGCAGAAATTTCAGAGAGCTCTCATATACCTCTTCTATTCTCCCTCACCCCACAATTTCCCCTATTATTATCTTTCATTAGAGTGGTATATTTTTTACAATAGATGAACAAATATTAATACGTTATTATTATTATTATTATTATTCAACACAGAGTTTTGCTCTGTCACCCAGGCTGGAGTGCAGTGGCATGATCTCAGCTTACTGCAACCTCTGCCTCCTGAGTTCAGGCAATTCTCCTGCCTTAGCCTCCCAAATAGCTAGGATTACAGGTGTGTGCCACCACGCCCTGTTAATTTTTTGTGTGTTTAGTAGAGACGGGGTTTCACCATGTTGGTCAGTCTGGTCTCAAACTCCTGACCTCAGGTGATCCACCTGCCTCGGCCTCCCAAAGTACTGGGATTACAGGTGTGAGCCACCGCACCCAGCCTAATACATTATTATTACTGAAGTCTACATTTTACATTAGGGTTCACTCTTGGGTTGTGTATTCTATTGGTTTTGACAAATGCACAATGGTGTGTATCCAACATCACAACCTATCGTACTGAATAGTTTCACTGCCCTAAAAATCCCCTGTATTTGGCTGGGTGCAGTGGCTCATGCCTGAAATCCCAGCGCTTTGGGAGGCCAAGACGGGTGAATCAAGAGGTCAGGAGTTCAAGACCAGCCTGACCAATAAGGTGAAACCCTGTCTCTACTAAAAATACAAAAGTTAGCCAGGTGTGGCGGCACTCGTCTGTAGTCCCAGCTACTTGGGAGGCTGAGGCAGAACGATCGCTGGAACCCAGGAGGTGGAAGTTGCAGTGAGCCGAGATCATGCTATTGCACTCCAGCCTGGGTGACAGAGAGAGACTCTGTCTCAATGAATAAATAAATAGGTTGGGCGCAGTGGCTCACACCTGTAATCCCAGCACTTTGGGAGGCCGAGGCAGGCGGATCACGAGGTCAGGAGATCAAGACCATCCTGGCTAACATGATGAAACCCCGTCTCTACTAAAAATGCAAAAAATTAGCCGGGTGAGGTGGTGGGCGCCTGTAGTCCCAGCTACGCGGGAGGCTGAGGCAGGAGAATGGCGTGAACCCCGGGGGGTGGAGCCTGCGGTGAGCCGAGATCGCGCCACTGCACTCCAGCCTGGGTAAAAGAGCGAGACTCCGTCTCAAAAAAAAAAAAAAATAAAATAAAATAAAAATAAATAAATAAATAAACAGTCCCCCATGGTTAATCTATATTGTTCTTGCTTTTAGCATCTTCCTCAGTTCTATTCATTTTATTTACTCTTTTTTATTTTCTGTAGATGGTCATATCATCTGGTCTCAATTCTTTTCCTTTTTTTTTTTTTGGAGACGGAGTCTCTCTCTGTCACCCAGGCTGGAGTGCAGTGGCGCAATCTCGGCTCGCTGCAAGCTCCGTCTCCCGGGTTTACGCCCTTCTCCTGCCTCAGCCTCTGGAGTAGCTGAGACTACAGGCGCCCGCCACCACGCCCGGCTAATTTCTTTTGCATTTTTAGTAGAGACGGGGTTTCACCATGTTAGCCAGGATGGTCTTGATCTCCTGACCTCGTGATCCTCCCATCTCGGCCTCCCAAAGTGCTGGGATTACAGGCGTGAGCCACCGCGCCCGGCCTAATTCTTTTTCTTATTGCATTGGCCAGCACCTCCACATAAGCACTAAATATTAGCCATGATTTGAGGCATTCCTGCCTCATCCTAAAATATGTTGTGCATCCTGTTTTACCATCTTTTTGTTTTGTGTGTGTGTGTGTGGGGGGGACAGTCTTGCTATGTCACCTAGGCAATGGCACGATCTCAGCTCACTGCAACCTCTGCCACCTGGGTTCAAGTGATTCTCCTGCCTCAGCCTCCTGAGTAGCTGGGATTACAGGCACATGCCACCACGCCTGACTAATTTTTGTGTTTTTAGTAGAGGCAGGGTTTCACCATGTTGGCCAGGCTGGTCTCAAACTCCTGACCTCAGGTGATCTGCCTGCCTCTGCCTCCCAAAGGGCTGGGATTACATGTACGAGACACTGCACCCAGCTCTGTTTTACCATCTAACAGGATGCAGGTGATTCCTTTCTAATCACCATCGATGGTGATTAGAACTTTTAAGAAAAATTCTAAGAACTTAAAAAAAAAAAAAAGGAAAGTGGTTTCTGAATGTTATCTAAAGTTTTTCCATGGTGAAATAATCACATGGAATTTTTCTCCTTTTATCTTTTCATTGAATAAATGAAGCTTTCTAAAGCTGAACTTTCCTTGTCGCTTTGGAATAAGACCCTGCATACTCCTAGTATAGTGTCTTTTAAAGCACAGCTGAACTCAATTTGCTAATGTTTTATTTAGCATTTTTGCACGCACCAAGAGCCCTGACCTCTTCCTGGCAGCTCAGTACCCTGCAGCTGAGCTGATTCCCACAGGAATCCTGGAACTTCTGCATAAGGTCAACTGGGTGACTTCAACCAAGCAGCTCCAGAGGCCTCCTCCCAGAATCTCCTCTTCCTCCGGGCAACCCTGCTGCCTACCCCAGCACCCCAGGCAGTGCCTTTGCCTCCTGTTCCTCTGCGCCCTCCGAGCCCTGTCCTGCAGCCCTGTTGAATGTTCTCCTAAATGGCTGGGAGGTAGGGCCCCTCCCCTTCAGGTCCACAGGCTTGTCTGTGTCTCCCCTGCTGATCTTGGTATCTGTAGCTTAAGCCAATACTGAGGCCCCGAATTCCTGTTCTTTCTGGTACAGCGGGAGAGTTGTCAAGAAGCCAGGTGGAGCAGAAGACAAGACCAGGCAGGAAGCAGGTAAGTTTCCACTGGAACGACTCCACTTGCCTCCTACCGAGGCCCAGGGCTGTGTCAGCTTCAGGTGCGGCTGGCTCCAGGCCCACCTGGGGCACAGCACGGCAAGGATGGAAGGTCTCCCCTACATCCTATTCTCCCCAGAGCCAGGTCTGAGACTGGGGCTGGGATTGAGGATCATCCCAAAACTGGTGGCTCTCAGGAAGTAGCTCACCTCATGCCACCTACCCCACCAGGATGGAATCTTTTTTTTTTTTTTTTTTGAGACAGACTCTTGCTCTGTCACCTAGGCTGGAGTGCAGTAGCGTAATCTTGGCTCACTGCAACCTCCATCTCCCGGGTTCAAGGGATTCTCCTGCCTCAGCCTCCCAAGTAGCTGGTATTACAGGCGCCCGCCACCACACCCAGCTAATTTTCATATTTTTAGTAGAGATGGGGTTTCACCATGTTGGCCAGTCTGGTCTTGAACTCCTGACCTCAAGTGATCTGCCCACCTAGGCCTTCCAAAGTGCTGGGATTATAGGCGTGAGCCACCGCTCCTGGCCTAAGGATGGAATCTTGATGAAATTGCTGTGTGGCCTGCAGCCAGTCGCTGCCCCTCTCTGGGTCATCCGAGTTGCTTTCTCCAAGTCCTGACCTGGCAATGGATTGTTCAAGGAGCTGGTCAAATCCACAGTTGCCCCAGCAATGCAGAGCCCTCAAACATGAAAAAAAAAAAAATCTAGAGAGAAAGATTTTTTTTTTCCTTAGAAAAATGAGCCAGGTGCAGTGCCTCACGCCTGTAATCCCACCACTCTGGGAGGCAGGACAATCATCTGAGCCCGGGAGTTTGAGACCAGCCTGGGCAACATGGTGAAACTGCATCTCTACAAAAAATACAAATATTAGCCTGGTACGGTGAAGCATGCCTGTGGTCCCAGCTACACAGGAGGCTGAGGAGGGAGGATCACCTGTGCCTGGGAAGTTGAGGCTGCAGTGAGTTGTGATCATGCTACTGCACTTCAGCCTGGGTGATGGGAGTGAGACCCTGCCTCAAAAACTAAAAAAAGAAAAAAAAAGAACATTAGATTACAAAATTCACATTACTGTGAAAATTGCTTTTGCCCTTCCAAAACAAATCATAAAACATGTTTCCTGGTGAATACATATAAATCCTATTAAATCTTCTTTTGAATACATATAAATCTTATTAAATCTTCTTTTAATTTATTTTCTTAAATTTGGCTTTTCTTTTTTTCTTTTAATCACAAAATAATTTCAAGAGCCAATTTGTCCTGGAGGCCTTGTTATGAAAATCTGCAGACCCCCGCGGCTCTCATGTTTGACGAAATCAAGAAAAACATTAACACAATCGTTGCAGAAGTGTGACCAATGCGATTGCTTTGCGGCTGAGTATTGGTTTTATTTCAAAACACAATGTAAGAGAAACAAACAAAACACACACCCCACTCAACACCACACTTCTGACACCAGATGTGTGGGTTGTTTTTATTTTTTCTACATAGTAAGCAATTCTCCAGTGGACACCAGCTGGGATTCCTCTGATGCAATTTGGTTCCGATGCTATCTACTCAGACGCAGCATCAGATGCCGCAGGTTAAGGGCTCAATCCCACAAAACAGCCCGCCTTGAGACACAATGGTCTCTATAGAGTGGGATACCCCACGCTTGCAACCTGCAGATGTGTTCATCAACTCGGAAGCTCTTCAAACCCCATCTTTTGGGGAGTTTTATGGAGGCTTCATTATGAAGGCATGATTGATTATTAACTCAGTCCCTAGCCCTTCTCCGGTCTCCAGAGAAAGGGGGTGGGGCTGAAAGCTCCAAGCTTCTAATCACAGCTTGATCTTGTTGGTCCCCACCCAGGAACCCACCAAGAGTCATCTTTTTAGAACCAAAGATGCTCCTGTCACCCAGGAAACTCTAGGGGATTTAGGAGCTCTATGTCAGACACTCCCATCACTCTGTCAGGAACTAGGGTCAAAAGACCAAATATTTATTTATGTATTTATGTATTTATTTATTTATTATTATTTTGAGACGGAGTCTCGTTCTGTTGCTCAGGCTGGAGTGCAGTGGTGTGATCTCAGCTCACTGCAGCCTCCACCTCCTGGGTTCAAGCGATTCTCCTGCCTCAGCCTCCCGAGTAGCTGGGACTACAGGTGTGCGCCACAGGCCTGGCTAATTTTTGTATTTTTAGTAGAGATGGGGTTTTGTTATGTTGGCAACCCTGGTCTCAAACTCCTGGCCTCAAGTGATCTGCCCACTTCCGCCTCCCAAAGTTCTGGGATTACAGGCATGAGCCACCCTGCCCAGACTATTTATTTTTATTTTTAAACTTTTCTTTAGAAAGAGAATCTTGCTGTGTTGCCCAGGGTGGAGTGCAGTGGGGAGATCTTGATTCACTGCAGTCTCCAACTCTCAGGCTCAATCAATCCTCCCACCTCAGCCTCCCGAATAGCTGGGACTACAGGCACACACCACCATACCCAGCTAATTTTTTATCTTCTGTAGAGACAGCAACTCACTAAGTTGCCCAGGCTGGTCTTGAACTCCTGGACTGAAGCAATCCTCCTGCTTCAGCCTCCCAAAGTGCTGGGATTATAGGCATGAGCCACCACACCCAGCCCCATGCCCTGTTTTTCACTGGTGCATATTTTCTACCAGAAATGAGAGTTTTAGGTATGAATGAAGACTAGTCTGTGTGAAAACCTGTAATCGTGCTTTTGAAAAAAGATATCCAGGTCTTCACAAAACTTTGTATTCCCTGAGGATGCCCCACTGCAAATGCCTGTGAAGCTGGAGTCCCAGACACTGAGGCCTGAGGCTGGGGGACACAGAGGCTGCCAGCTTGCTTGGACCTCCTCAATCTGTCAAACAAACTGGCTTGGGGACCACTGGAGGACCCGAATCTCCCTCTTCTCTGGGCAGTGGGGCTTGTGCGTGCTGGCCTTGGACCTACTGAAGGCCCTGGACCTACTGAAGGCCCTTCCAGCCCCAGTGCTGTTCTCTGAATTCACGGGGAGCAGAGGTATTGGAACTGAGTCCTGTTGGAGACTCCTGAAACACTGGCGTTTCTTGTTTGGTCCTGGGGGTAGGTAACGATGCCTGTTTCTTTTTTTCTTTCTTTCCTTTTTTTTTTTTTTTTTTTTTTTTTGAGATGGAGTCTTGCTCTGTCACCCAGGCTGGAATATAGTGGTGTGATCTCAGCTCACTGCAAACTCCACCCCCTGGGTTCAAGCGATTCTCCTGCCTCAGCCTCTCGAATAACTGGGATTACAGGCATGCACCACTACTCCCAGCTAATTTTGTATTTTTAGTAGAGATGGAATTTCTCCATGTTGGTCAGGTTAATCTCGAACTCCTGAGCTCAGGTGATCCACCTGCCTCGGCCTCCCAAAGTGCTGGGATTATAGGCGCGAGCCACCACACCTGGCCAGCAATTTATTTTTAGTCACTTGTGGACTATCCTGGGTGGCTCCTGCCTAGATTATTCTAAGAATTTCTCTTTCTTTATTTTTTTAAGACAAGGTCTTACTCTATCACGCAGGCTGGAGTGCAGTGGTGCAATCTCGGCTCACTGCAACCTCCGCCTCCCCGGTTCAAGCAATTCTCTTGCCTCAGCCTCCCAAGTAGCTGGGATTACAGGCACCTGCCATGGTGCCCGGCTAAGTTTTGTATTTTTAGTAGAGACAGCATTTCACCATGGTGGCCAGGCTGGTCTTGAACTGCTGATCTCAGGTGATCAACCCACCTCGGCCTCCCAAAGTGCTGGGATTACATGCTTGAGCCACTGGCGCCTGGCCTATTCTAAGAATTTCACCATTTGGACAGCTATTAGCCAGCTTTGGTTGGTCATGTGGATCCCCACTGCATTCAACTCAGTCCTAGACTGATCTTCAGTTTCCAACAATATCATAATATCATTGAGATAGTGTATTATTACACTTAAGATCTGCATCAAGTCCAAATCCCACTTCTGGCACCAAAAGTAAGAAGAAAACATAAATTATTTTTTTTCTGCTCACACATCACTCAACACAACATTTCTTTCTTTTCTTTTCTTTTTTCTTTTTTGAGACGGAGTCTCATTCTGTCGCTGGAGTGCAATGGCATGATCTCTGCTCACTGCAACCTTCTGCCTCCCAGGTTCAAATGATTCTCTTACCTTGGCCTCCCGTGTAGCTGGGACTACAGGTGTGCGCCACCACACCCAGCTAACTTTTGTATTTTTAGTAGAGATGGAGTTTCACCATGTTGCCCAGGCTGGTCTCAAACTCCTGACCTCACGTGATCCGCCAGCCTCAGACTCCCAAAGTGCTGGGATTACAGGCATGAGCCACTGTGCCCAGCCTTAACACAACATTTCTGACACCAGATGTATGGGAACTTTTCCAAACATCAAGTAATTCTCCAGCAGACACCAGCTGGGTGGGGTTTTTTGTTTGATTGTTTTTTTGTCTTTTTATTTTTTTAGGTGGGTGTTTTTAAATTCATTTCCGTTCAGAAGCTATCTACCTGAAGATAGTATCAGATCCCATAGGTTAAGGGCTTGGTCCCACAAGATGGTCCCTACTGCAGATGCCATCTGCAAACAGTTGGTTTTCACCTGTACTTCTAATGCACTGGTTGTAAATCAAGACTCCCTTAGACTGGGCACAGAGTCCCCTCCTGTAATCCCAGCGCTTTGGGAGGCCAAGGTGGGAGGATCACTCGAGCTCAGGAGTTTGAGACCAGCCTGGGCAACATGGTGAAACCCCATCTTTACAAAAAATACAAAAAATTAGCTGGGCATAGTGGTGTGCACCTGTGGTCCCAGTTACTCAGAAGGCTGAAATGGGAGAATCGCTTGAGCCCAGGAGGTGGAGGTTGCCGTGAGCCGAGATCGCATCATTGCACTCCAGGCTGGGCAACAGAGCAAGACCCCATCTTAAAAAAAAATGGTGGCTGGCCACAGTGGCTCATGCATGTAATCCCAGCACTTTGGGAGGCCAAGGTGGGCAGATCACCTGAGGTCAGGAGTTCAAGACCCGTCTCTACTAAAAATACAAAAATTAGCTGGGTGTGGTGGCATGTGCCTGTAATCCCAGCTACTCAGGAGGCTGAGGCAGGAGAATCGCTTGAACCTGGGAGGTGGAGGTTGCAGTAAGCCAATTGCACCACTGTATTCCAGCCTGAGCAACAAGAGTGAAACTCCGTCTCAAAATAATAATAATAATAATAATAAAAGATTCAGGTGAACAGCCAGATGAGGAGATACCTAGAGCAGGGTCTGGAGGGAGACAGGAGCTTCTGCCTCCATGGAGTGGGGTCCACCACCCTCCTGGTATGTGGAAGTGTGTACCAATGTGGAAGCTCTTCAAACTCCGTAGTTGAGGGATTTTTATGGAACCTTTATTATGAAGCCATGATCGATTATTAACTCCATTTCCAGCCCCTCTTCCCTCTCCAGAGAAAGGGGGTGAGGCTGAAAGCTCCAGGCTTGTAATCATGGCTTGGTCTTCTTGGTCCCCGACCCAGGAACCTCCCAAGCGTCACCTCATTAGAACAAAAGACACTCCTGTCACCCAGTAAATCCCAAAGAAATTTGGAACTCTGTGTCAGATGTTCCCATCACTCAGGAGATTACAAAGGTGTCAGGAGCTCTGTGTCAGGAACTGGGGCAAAGACCAAATATTTATCTTACCATAAATCACAGTACCGGCTGGGTGCAGTGGCTCATACCTGTAATCTCAGCACTTTGGGAGGCTGAGGTGGGTGGATCACCTGAGGTCAGGAGTTCGAGACCAGTCTGGCCAACATGCAGAAACCCTGTCTCTACTAAAAATACAGAAATTACCTGGGCGTGGTAGTGCACACCTGTAATCCTAGCTACTGCAGAGGCTGAGGCATGAGAATCGCTTGAACCTGGGAGTGCGAGCTTGCAGTGAGCTGAGATCCCACCACTGCACTCCAGCAGAGGCAACAGGCTGCCTAAAAACAAAACAAAACAAAACAAAACAAAAAAGTGTGCCCTTGGCCGGAGGTGTGGCCAGGGTAAAGACCCCAGCCTCAGTTGCTGGTGGGGAAGGTCATGTTTGATACAGGGAAAGAGGCACCAGATTGGCAGCTATCAGAACAAAGGGAAAACACACCCAAGGTGAACAAAGGCTGCAGGGAGCCCACAGATTGCAGTTTACTGGGGAGAAGTGTCAAGTCCAGAAAGCAAACAGAGGCTTTGTGTCTCTGAGGGGCTTGGTTGCACGTTAACGCCCGGTTCCTGCCCAAGCCCACCCTGACCCAGCCATCCTGCACGGAAGTACAGGCTGTTTGCTGAATTCAATCCTTGCCTAAACATTTGTTTTTTTGAGACAAGATGCCTGCGAGGGCCTCATGCCCTCTGGCCAGGTCAGAGCTCACAGCTGGGGCAGAGTAGGAGAGGCTGCAGAAGGCTGGACCTGTAGGTTTGTCTCCAACTCTGAGACTCCAGGCGGGGAGTCCTGGGGTCAGAGCATGGACAGGGCTCATAGTGTTGGGTCACAGACTCAAGACTCTCCAGGTTTCCTCATAAAAAGGAAGGAAGCAGCCGTGCGCAGTGGCTCACGCCTGTAATCCCAGCACTTTGGGAGGCAGAGGCAGACAGATCACTTGACGTCAGGAGTTTGAGACCAGTCTGGCCAACAAGGCAAAACCCCATCTCTACAAAAAAACCACAAAAATTGGCCAGATGTGGTGGCACGCACCTGTAATCCCAGCTACTCAGGAGGCTGAGGCCCAAGAATCACTTGAACCTGGAAGGTGCAAGTTCAAGTGAGCTGAGATCCCACCACTGCACTCCAGCCTGGGCAACAGAGTGAGACTGTCTCAAAAAAAAGAGACAGAGAGAGAGAGAGAGAAAATCTAATGCCTGATGATCTGTTACTGTCTCCCATCACTCCCAGATGGGACTATCTAGTTGCAGAAAATAAAGCTCAGGGCTCCCACTGATTCTACATTATGGTCAGTTGTATTATTACAATGTAATAATAACAGAAATAGGCCAGATGCAGTGGCTCATGCCTGTAATCCCAACACTTTGGGAGGCCGAGGCAGGCGGATCACGAGCTCAGGAGTTCGAGACCAGCCTGGCCAACATGGTGAAACCCCGTCTCCACTAAAAATACAAAAATGAGCTGGGCATGGTGGCGGGCACCTATAATCCTGGCTACTTGGGAGGCTGAGGCAGGAGAATCGCTTGAACCTGGGAGGCGGAGGTGGCAGTGAACCGAGATCGCAAATTTCCCTCTAGCCTGGTCAACAAGAGCGAAACTCTGTCTTGAAAAAACATATATATAATAATAATAATAAAGTGCACAATAAATGTAATCTGCTTGAATCATTCTGAAACCATTCCCCTCCCTGCCTCCTGAGTAGCTGGGACTACAGGCACATGCAGCACACCCAGCTCATTTAAAAAAAAAAAAAGTGGTTTTTTTTTTTTTTGGTGGCGATGGGGCTTTACTATGTTGTTAATGCTAGTCTTGAACTCCTAGCCTCAAGGGATCCTCCTGCCTTGGCCTCAGAAAGCACTGGATTCCAGTCCATAAGCCACCACACGTGCCGAAGAAAAACTCTTTTTTTGTTTTTTTTTGAGACGGAGTCTCACTCTGTCGCCCAGGCTGGAGTGCAGCAGCACGATCTCAGCTCACTGCAACCTCTGCTTCCTGGGTTGAAGCAATTCTCCTGCCTCAGCCTCCTGAGTAGCTGGGATTAACAGGCATGCACCACTAATTTCTTGTATTTTTAGCAGAAAGGGAAGCCAAGGCAGGCGGATCCCTTGAAGCCAGGAGTTCAAGACCAGCCTGGCCAACAGGGTGAAACCCCATCTCCACTAAAAATACAAAAATTAGTCAGGTGTGGTAGCGGGCATCTGTAATCCCAGCTACTCTGGAGGCTGAGGCAGGAGAATTGTTTGAACCCAGGAGGCAGAGGTTATAGTAAGCCAAGATCACCATTGCACTCCAGCCTGGGTGACAGAGTGAGACCCTGTCTCAAAAAAAAAAAAAAAAAAAAAAAAAAAAAAAAAAAAAAAGCAATCAGCTCACATTCAAAGAGAGGGAATTCTAGAAAAGTCAGAATGCCAGGGGGTGGGAATCATTGCAAACCATCTTAAAGGCTTCCCCCATGGCCAAGTGCACTGGCTCATGCCTGTAATCCTAGTGCTTTGGGAGTCCGAAGCAGGAGGATCGCTTGAGTCCAGGAGTTCAAGACCGGCCTGGGCAACACAGAGTGACCCCATCCCCACCTCAAAAAAGAAACATTTAGCCTTTCATCCCAGCTACTCAGGAGGCTAAGGCAGGAGGACTGCCTGAGCCCAGGAGGTGGAGGTTGCAGTGAGCCGAGATCGCGCCATTGCACTCCAGCCTGAGGGACAGAACATGACTCTGACTCAAAAATAAATAAATGAGTGAGCCACACAGTAATCCCTTAAGAAAAGGGGTTTCTCTCTGTTTGTTTTTTTTTTTTTTTTGAGACAGAGTCTCACTCTGTTGCCAGGTTGGAATGCAGTGACATGATCTCAGCTCACTGCAACCTCAGCCTCCCAAGTAACTAGGACTACAGGCATGCACCACCACGCCCGGTTAATTTTTGTATTTTCAGTGGAGACGGGGTTTTACCATGTTGTCCAGGATGGTCTCAATCTCCTGACTTCGTGATCTGCCCACCTTGGCCTCCCAAAGTGCTGGGATTACACGCATGAGCCACTGTGCCAGGCCAGGGAAGGGATTTTCTTTTTCTTTTTTTTTTTTCTTGAGACAGAGTCTCGCTCTGTCGCCCAGGCTGGAGTGCAGTGGCGCAATCTCGGCTCACTGCAAACTCCGCTTCCCGGGTTCAGGCCATTCTCCTGCCTCAGCCTCTCCAAGTAGCTGGGACTACAGGCGCCCGCCACCACGCCCGGCTAATTGTTTGTATTTTTAGTAGAGAGGGGGTTTCACCGTGGTCTCGATCTCCTGACCTCGTGATCCGCCCGCCTCGGCCTCCCAAAGTGCTGGGATTACAAGCGTGAGCCACCGCGCCTGGCCAGGGAAGGGATTTTCTAAAGTCAGTTAAACAGTTCCTGCAGCGGCTGAGGCATCCCTAAGAACACATTGACTATTACAACAAGGATAATCCCAATATTTGTTTCCAGTCTTGATGGGCCGGGCTTACTGATGGGGTTGTAATGACTTCAGCAGAAGCAGTTTGTGGACATAAGATTAAGATCCAATTTTGAAAGATGAAGGTTGGGATTAAGTACGTGAAGGAAATGTACATTCTAGGATGGGCCTATAGAAGGAAATCTATGCCATGAGGTTCCTGAGGCTGATGTAACCTAGCTCCACAAACTAGATGGCTTAAAACAGCAGAAAAGGCCAGACATGATGGCATACACCTGTAATCCCAGCACTTTGGGAGGCCGAGGCAGGAAGATTGCTTGAGCCAAGGAGTTCAAGACCAACCTGGGCCACACGGTGAGACCCTGTGTCTAAAAAAATACAAAAAGTTAGCCAGGTATGGTGGTACACATCTGTAGTCCCAGCTACTAGGGAAGCTGAAGTGGGAGGATTGCTTGAGCCCAGGAGGTGGAGGTTGCAGTGAGCTGAGATCGTGCCACTGCACTCCCGCCTGGGTGATAGAACAAGACACTGTCTCAACAACAACAAAAAGCAGAAAAACAAAAAACTGCAGAAATGTATTGTCTCACAGTTCTAGAGGCCAGAAGTCCAAAATCAAGGTGTGGGCAGTGCTGGTTCTTCTGGAGACTCTGAGAGAGAATCCATCCCAGGCCTCTCTCCTGGCTTCAGCCATCCTTGGCAATTCCTTGGCTTGTGGCCGCATCTCTCCTGTCACTGCCTTCTTCATCACATGGCCCCATGTTCCAAATTCCCTCATCTTTGTTTTTTGGTTTTTTATTTATTTATTATTTATTTATTTATGAGATGAAGTTTCCCTCTTGTTGCCTGGGCTGGAGTGCAATGGCATGATCTTGGCTCACTGCAACCTCCGCCTCCCGGGTTCAAGCAATTCTGACTCAGCCTTCTGAGTACCTGGGATTACAGGCTTGTGCCGCCACGCCCAGGTAATTTTTCATATTTTTAGTAGAGATGGGGTTTCACCGTGTTGGCCAGGTTGGTCTCAGACTCCTGACCTCAGGGTGCCTCTGCCTCCCAAAGTGCTGGGATTACAGGCATGAGCCACTGTGCCCGGCCTGATTTTTTATTTTTTACACAGAGTCTCGCTCTGTCACCCACGCTGGAGTGCAGTGGCACAATCATGGCTCACTGCAGCCTCAACCTCCTGGGCTCAAGCAATCCTCCCACCTCAGCCTCCTGAGTAGCTGGGACCACAACTATGCGCCATCACACTTGGCTATTTTTTTTTTTTTTGAGATGTAGTCTCACTCTGTCGCCCAGGCTGGAGTGCAGTAGCGTGATCTCGGCTCACTGCAACCTCCGCCTCTCAGCTTCAAGCGATTCTCATGCCTCAGCCTCCCAAGCAGCTGGGATTACAGGCTCCCACCACCATGCTGGGCTAATTTTTGTATTTTTAGTAGAGACAGGGTTTCACCAGGTTGGTCAGGCTGGTCTGAAACGCCAGACCTCAAGTGATCCGCCCACCCCAGCCTCCTAAAGTGCTGGGATTACAGGCGTGAGCCACAGTGCCCAGCCCCACACTTGGCTAATTTTTTAAATTTTTGTGTAGATGGGGTCTTGCCATGTTGCCCAGGCTGGCTTTATTTATCTTAAGCCCTTCTTTTTTGCCCAATTCATTTAACACTTTATTTATTATTTTTGAAATTATTCTATTTTTATTCCTTTTTTTAGGAGACAGTGTCTCACTCTGTCACCCAGGCTGGAGTGCATTGGCATGATCAATGCTCACTGCAGCCTCAACTTTCTGGGCTCAAGTGATCCTTCTGCCTCAGCCTCCTGAGTAGCTGAGACTACAGGTGCATGCCACCATGCCTGGCTAATTTTTTTTTTTGAGATGGAGTCTCGCTCTGTCGCCCAGGCTGGAGTGCAGTGGCGCAATCTCGGCTCACTGCAAGCTCCACCTCCCGGGTTCACGCCATTCTCCTGCCTCAGCCTCCCCAGTAGCTGGGACTACAGGCGCCCGCCACCATGCCTGGCTAATTTTTTGTATTTTTAGTAGAGACAGGGTTTCACAGTGTTAGCCAGGATGGTCTCGATCTCCTGACCTGTTGACCCGCCCGCCTCAGCCTCCCAAAGTGCTGGGATTACAGGCGTGAGCCACCGCGCCAAGCCCTGGCTAATTTTTAAAACTTTTTTTGGATAGAGACATGGTCTCTCTCTGTTGCCCAGGCTGGTCCTGAACTCCAGAGATCAAGTGATCCTCTGGCTTTAGCCTCTCAAAGTGCTGGGATTACAGGCATGAGCCACCATGCCTGGCTTTTTTGTAGAAATGGGGTCTTCTTGTGTTGCCCAGGCTGGTCTCCAACTTCTAGGCTCAAAGCAATCCTCCCTTCTTGGTCTTCCAAAGTGCTGGAATTACAAGTGTGAACCGCCATGCCTGACCCTAGACATTTCTCCTTCTTCTTCTTATTTGAGACAGAGTCTCACGCTATCACCCAGGCTGGAGTGCAATGGCACAATCTCGGCTCACTGCAACCTCCGCCTCCTGGGTTCAAGTGATTCTCCTCCCTCAGCCTCCCAAGTAGCTGGGATTACAGGCACCACCACCACACCCAGCTAACTTTTGCATTTTTAGTAGAGACAGGGTTTCACCATGTTGATCAGGCTGGCCTCGAACTCCTGACCTCAGGTGATTTGCCTGCCTTGGCCTCCCAAAGTGCTGGGATTATAGGTGTGAGCCACCATGCCCGGACATGACCCTGGACATTTTTATAAATGGAATCAGACACTCTATGGGCCTTTGTGCCTGGCTTTTTTCACTCAGCATCGTGTTTTCAGGGTTCATCTGTGCTGTAGGATGGATCAGTGTTGCATTCCTTTTTATGGTTGCATAATATTCCATTTCATGAACTGACCACAGTCTGTTGATCCACACATCCTTTAAGGGAATTTTTCTGATGATCGTGAACAATACTGCTATAAACGTGTGTCTTTTAGTCCTTTTTGAATAGTTAACTGGAGTGGATACTCCTTTTTTTTTTTTGAGATGGGGTCTCACTCTGTCACCCAGGCTGGAGTGCAGTGGTGTGATCTCGGCTCACTGCAACTTCCACCTCCCAGGTTCAAGCAATTCTCCTGTCTCAGCCTCCCGAGTAGCTGGGACTGCAGGTATGCACCACCACACCTAGCTGAGTTTTGTATTTTTAGTAGAGACAGAGTTTCACTATATTGGTCAGGCTGGTCTCGAACTCTTGACCTCAGATGATACACCTGCCTCGGCCTCCCAAAGTGCCAGGATTACAGGCATGAGCCACCATGCCCAGCCATGAAGTGGACACTCCTATTCTGGACATAGAATGACAATGATTTTTCCACACATAGAATAACAGTGATTTTTCCTTTTCTTTCTCTGTTTTTTTAAATTGGAGACAGGGTCTCACTTTTGTCGCCCAGGCTGGAGTGGTGTGACTGTATCTCACTGCAGTCACTCCTTTGGCCAGGAGATGGGGAGGTTTGGCCATGTCTGTGGTTTGGACAATGCTCTTATATTCATCTGTGGTTAAGACTCAATTACGGAAGGGTTTTGATTTTTGTCTGGTTTCATCCTGGAAAGAGTGGCCCTGTTTGATGTGGTCATTCTGTGAAATCGTGTATGTTCAACCAAAGAACTCCTCGGCTTCGCTGTGACTACCAGGCCAACTCCCAGCTGACCAGAGCCTGGGGCCAATTTTTTCTTCTTCACTTTACATTCACCTTCTCGCCTTTGCATATGCTGTTCCTTCTGCTCAGAATGCCTTTCCCTCCCTGTCTTCACTCAGCTCTTTCCTTCTCAATTTTCAGAGTGCTCTTAAATGCCACCTCCTCTGAGAAGCCCTCTTTGATCACCCAGGCTGTGGGCCTCTATAACCCATTTCAACACCAGACACATCTTTTGGTCACAGTTAGGATTTTGTTTTTTTTTTGAGAGAGGTTCTCACTCTGTGGCTCAAGCTGGAGTGCAGGCAGTGCAATGGTGGCTCACTGCAGCCTCCAACTCCTGGGCTCAAGCAATCCTCTTGAGTAGCTGGGAAGACGAGCTTGCCACCACGCCAGTTGATTTTTTTTATTTTTGTAGAGACAGGGGTCTCTCTATCTTGCCCAGGCAGGTCTCAAAACTCCTGGCCTCAAGTGATGTTCCCACTTTGGTCTCCCAAAGTGCTAGGATTACAGGCATGAGCCACTGTGGCTGGCCTGTCATCTTTCAAGTTTCCCAAGTGAGGAGAAAAGGGAGGGAGAAGGCCAGAAAAAAATGAGTTAGAGGAACAGTTCTTGCTATAGGTCTCAATATGTTGCCATGTTCCTATTGAAAGAAAGAAAGAGAAAGAGAGAAAGAAAAGGAAGGAAGGAGAGAGAGAGACCAGAAAGAAAAGAAAGGGAAAGGAGGGAAAGATGGAAGAAAGCAAGGAAAGAGAAAGAAAGAAAAAAGAAAAGAAAAAGGGAACGGAAGGAAGAAAAAAGAAAGAAAAATTAAAGAACAGAGATAAAGGGGGCTCCAGACAAACATAAAAATTGGACCTTCAAAAGATAATTAATTGGCCAGGTGCAGTGGCTCACGCCTGTACTCCCAGCACTTTGGGAGGCCAAGGCGGGCGGATCACCTGAAGTCAGAAGTTCGAGACTAGCCTGGCCAACATGACAAAAACCTGTCTCTAATAAAAATACAAAAATTAGTCGGGCGTGATGGCTCACACCTGTAGTCCCAGCACTTTCAGAGGCCAAGGTGGGAGGATCTCTTGAGCCCAGCACTTCGAGACCAGCCTGGGAAACAGAGGGAGACCCTATCACAATTTTTTAAAAAACATTTCAGGTAGCCAGGTATGGTGGTACACACCTGTAGTCCCAGCTACTCGGGAGGCTGAGGCAGGAGGATCGCTTGAGCCTGGGAGGTCAAGGCTGCAGTGAGCCGTGACTGCACTACTGCACTCCAGCCTGAGCAGCAGAATGAGACCCTGTCTCAAATAAATAAATAAATAAAAAACACAACAGATGATCGCCTCATGAGAATTTTGTCTTTCTGTTGTAAGTCTCCTCTCCAATGGAAAAGTCTCACAGTGGCCACTCAAATTCTAAATTGTCCCCAGTGGGAGTTACCATTGGAGAGAGACTGTTTGGTTTTGGTTTTGTTTTTTTGAGACAGGATCTGGCTCTGTCACCCAGGTTGGATTGCCGTAGTGTGATCATGGTTCACTGCAACCTTTGCCTCCTGGGCTCAAGCGATTCTCCTGCCTCAGCCTCCCGAGTAGCTGGGACTACAGGCGCACAACACTGCACACAGCTTCCTTCTAAGATTTTGAAATGGTGAAAAGTTGCCCAGAGGACAGTGGTCCAAGGAGATCTTTGGAATACTTTGGCCATCAACACTGACTCAAGGGTGACTTACTGAGTCTAGGCCCGTCCTCCCTCTATCAACATTTCCCCTGATGGACCCACAGTGCAATCCCAGCACTTTGGGACGTTGAGGCAGGAGGATCACTTGAGCCCAGGATTCGAGACCAGCCTGGGCAACATGGTGAGCCCCTGTCTCTACAAAACATACAAAAATTGGCCGGGTACGGTGGCTCACACCTGTAATCCCAGCACTTTGGGAGGCCAAGATGGGCGGATCACGAGGTCGAGAGATCAAGACCATCCTGGCCAACATGGTGAAACCCCGTCTCTACTAAAAATACAAAAATTAGCTGGGCTTTGTGGTGAGGCCTGTAGTCCCAGCTACTTGGGAGGCTGAGGCAGGAGGATCACTTGAGCCCAGGAGGTCGAGGCTGCAGTGAGCCAAGATTGCACCACTCCACTTTTGCCTGGGCAACAAAGTGAGACCTTGATTTTAGACTTGAAGCCTCCAGGACTATGAGAGAATTGATTTGCGTTATTTCCTTTTTTTTTTTTTTTTTTGGAGAAGAGTCTTGCTCTGTCTCCCAGGCTGCAGTGCAGTGGCACTATCTTGGCTCGCTGCAACCTCTGCCCCCCAGGTTCAAGAGATTCTTCTGCCTCAGCCTCCTGAGTAGCTGGGATTACAGGCGTACACCACCATGACCGGCTAATTTTTGTATTTTTAGTAGAGACGGGGTTTCACCATGTTGGTCAGGCTGGTCTGAAACTCCTGACCTCAGGAGATCCACCTGCCTTGGCCTTCCAAAGTGCTGGGATTACAGGCATGAGCCACCGCGCTCAGCCAATTTCTGTTGTTTTCAAAACCACTAGTTTGTGGTCATTTGTTACTGTAGCCACCAGAAACTCATACAGCCCTGTACAAGAGACAGACCACAGGAGGAGGTGTCGAGAGAGAAAACAATTTCACCAAGGAACAGAGTGGCTGATCAGAAAACCAAAAAGCCATGGAGAAACTCATTCCTAGAATAGTAAACGAAATTAACCCTACACAGAAGGGCCCTAATGAGATCATAACTGAAGCTCCAGTCAGCATTAACTTACCTTCCAGCCACAGGCAGAATCACCTTAAGCAGATAGAGACACAAGGGTCTCAGATGTGCACATTTTTTTTTTTGAGACAGAGTCTTGCTCTGTCACCCAGGCTGGAGTTCAGTGGTGCAGTCTCAGCTCACTGCAACCTCTGCCTCCCGGGTTCAAGCGATCCTCCTGCCTCAGCCTCCCGAGTAGCTGGGATTACAGGCACACACCACCATGCCCAGCTACTTTTTTTATTTTTGGTAGAGACGGGGTTTCACCCTGTTGGCCAGGCTGGTCTTCAACTCCTGACCTCAGGTGATCTGCCTTCCTCGGCCTCCCAAAGTGCTGGGATTATAGGCGTGAGCCACCGCACCTGACCTCAGATGGGCGCACTTTTGCTGAGTCCAGGGTACTGATTGGTGGCAGGGAGGGTCTCAGCCCAATCTCAGTAGGACGTCCAGTCCTGTTGATGTCAAATACCACCAGAAAAACAGCTGCAGTGAAACCCATCTGGGTTTATGGATTAATGCATTGAAGGAAGAAACACCAGAAGGGGCTCTGTTTATCTCAGAAAGACAAAGTGAGAAGGAGCGTGTTACGGAACTAGGGCAACTGTGGGGTGATTCGAGGAGAGTTCAAGGGAGTGGGATTCTGCCCCAGATTGCATGCAAACAGCTAGTGGAGACAATTCTCTACGTATTTTAATAATCTTTTTTTTTTTTTTTTTTTTTTTTTTTTGAGATGGAGTCTTGCTTTGTCCCCCAGGCTGGAGTACAGTGGTGTGATCTCAGCTCACTGCAAGCTCCTCCTCCCGGGTTCATGCCATTCTCCTGCCTCAGCCTCCTGAGTAGCTGGGACTACAGGCGCCCACCACCACACCCAGCTAATTTTTTGTATTTTTAGTGGAGATGGGGTTTCACCGTGTTAGCCAGGATGGTCTCGAACTCCTGACCTTATGATCTGCCTGCCTCGGCCTCCAAAGTGCTAGGATTACAGGCGTGAGCCACCGCGCCCGGCCTTTAATAATCTTTTTACCTAGAAGGCAGGGGAACCTGCTGGGAATTGGCGAAAACTAGCAGTCACGCCCTTTGGCCAGGAGATGGGGAGGTTTGGCCATTTTTGTGGTTTGGACAATGCTCTTGTATTCACCTGTGCTAAGACTCGATTACGGAAGGTTTTTGTTTTTCTATGGCCAAGTGTCACTGGTCTGAGTGTCCCTGTCTGATGTGGACATTCCGTGAAATTGGGTTTGGTCAATCAAAAAACTCCACAGATTAGCTGTGACTGCCAGGCCAACTGCTAGCTGACTGTGGTCCAGGGCTACTTTTTTCTTCCTCACTTTATATTCACCTCCTCACCTTTGCATATGCTGTTCCCTCTGCCCAGAACACCTTTCCCTCTCTTTTTCACTCAGCTCTTTCCTTCTCAAGCTTCAGAGCTCTCCTTAAATGCCACCACCTCTGAGAAGCCCTCTTTGATCACCCAGGCTGTGGGCCTCCACAACCCTATTTCAACCCCAGGCACATCTTTTAGTCACAATTAGGATCATTGTTTTATTATTATTATTATTACTTTTGAGACAGAGTCTTACTCTGTCACCCAGGCTGCAGTGCAGTGGCGTGATCTCAGCTCACTGCAACCTCCGCCTCCCAGGTTCAAGCAATTCTCCTGCCTCAGCCTCCCAAGTAGCTGGGATTACAGGCGCATGCCACCACGCCTGGGTAATTTTTAGATGGGGTTTCACCATGTTAGCCAGGCTGGTCTTGAACTCCTGACCTCAAGTGATCTGCCCGCCTCAGCCTCCTGAAGTGCTGGGATTACAGGTATGAGCCACCACGCCTGGCCTTTATTATTATTATTTATTTATTTATTTTGAGATGGAGTTGCGCTCTGTGGCCCAGGCCAGAGTGCAATGGCATGATCTCGGCTCATTGCAATCTCTGCCTCCTGGGGTCAAGTGATTCTCCTGCCTCAGCCTCCCAAGTAGCTGGGATTACAGGCATGCGCCACCACGCCCAGCTAATTTTTGTGTTTTTAGCAGAAACAGGGTTTCGCCATGTTGGTCAGACTGGTCTCAAACTCCTGACCTCAGGTGATCTGCCTGGCTCGGCCTCCCAAAGTGCTAGGATTACAGGCGTGAGCCACCATGCCTGGCCTTTATTAGTATTTTTTAAGAGACAGGTTCCTTCACCCAGGCTGGCTGGAGTGCAGTGGCGCTATCATAGCTCACCGTACCCTCCAACTTCTGGGCTCAAGTGATTCTCTTGAACGGAAAGATGAGCATGCCACCACGCCCAGCTAATGTTTTTATTTTCTGTAGAGATGGGGTCTCATAATGTTGCCCAGGCTGCTTTCAAACACCTGGCCTCAAGCGATCCTCCCACCTTAGCCTTCCAAAGGGTTGGGATCACAGGCATGAGCCACTGCGACCAGCCAGGGTAATAATCTTTCATGTGATTTTCCGACTTTGAGCCCCCTGCAACCAGAGACCTTTCTGTCTCATGCCTGAAGGAAGGGAAGGAATTGGCCGTGGAAAAACCTGGGAAATTCCTGGGGGAACTCCCTGAGACAAGACTGCGCCTGGCAATTTGTAAGAAGGGGGCTGGTGCGACCTGAGCAGAGAGCTAACGGGAGGATGAGGGAAGGCAAGGGAGATGGGGTGGGAGGTGGGAGGAGTCTTGTGGGACCATGGGAACTCAGGGGAGGCGTTAGAGCAGCGGAGGTGCATCGCGCACTGGGATTTAGGTCCCAGCAAGGTCGCTGGGGGGATGCCTTTTAGGGAATGGACTCTGTGGTCAACTACTCCTACCTGAACTGCCCCCGAAGCATTTGCTTTTCCCTCTCCACAGTCAGGACCAGTGTAACCTTAGACCCCTAATACTGCCATTTTTACTGCTGAGGACACTGAGAAGTAGTAAATGCAGAAAATCTAAAGTATAGTGCCTAAGACAAATTGGCGCCTCGAACCTAATTTCTAAATAAAATTAATAAATAATATTGCAGAAGTGGGGAGCAGGTCAGCCAATCCAGGAGGAGGCACTGGCAGGAGCAAGAGACGGAATTTGAACCTACTCGCGGTTATGAACCTACTCGCGGTTACATTTTTGCCAGACTCAATTCCTGGTCTCTCTCAGCCTCGGTTTCCCTACCTGGACTGCGTGGTGTGTGTTAATTTCTCTGCCCCATTTATCTCCCCTCTCTCAGCCCCGCCCCTGCGCCACCAGTGGGACGCAGAGACTCAGGACTAGGAAAGCACTTTTAAAGCGCTAAGGAATTGCGAAGAGCTACGGAGAGGCTTCCTCGGGGCTCTGCTGGGTCCACCTCCCCTCATGGACCGCGGGCGCGCTCTGGCGGCCGGGCCGCTCCAGGCTGAAGCCGCCGGACCACGTCTGTAGTCGCAGCTGCCATCTTTCATCCGGGCATCGGCCATCTTGGTAAAGGCAATGTTCTAGATTTTCGCCTCTGCCCGCCCCTCCTGGTTCATCAATATATTAAATGAGCGTAGGGAATGAGGGCGTATTAAGTGTCCTCTTTTTGAAGAGACGAAGAAGTGGCTGACTACCCTAGCTTGGGACCGAGGGCCAGCCATCTTTTTCTTTACCAAAATGGCGGCGGTACCGAGGCGCAATGACTGCGCGCCGCCAGGAGCTCAGCGCGCAGGCCCCGCGGTGACGTCACGGAGGCGCGACCGGGCCGGCGCTGGGGTAAGAAGGTAGGAGCGTCTGCGGCGCGGGCGGAACGCGGGTTCGGGGAGCAGAGGCGCGGGGCGGGGGCTGCTTGGTCTGGGACCATCCCCTGGGAAGGTTGGAGGAGGGGTGCTGGGAGGCGGGAGCACTTCCGGCGTCCAGTCTGAACCGCACCTAGTTGGGGGCGATGCCCATTTCCAGACTAGACGACTGAAGCCCGACGCGACAGCATAGTGTTCGAGGCCACCTGGCCCCGGACTGACCGGGCAGCTTCCGGTCTCGAGAGGGACAGAGTTGGGTGCGGACACCCCCGGCCTCTTGTAGGGGGATTAGTGGTGGGAGACCTCAAAAGGCATAGCCGGGAGGACTGCTTGGAGGAGGCGTTGTTGAATTTTGTATTCTGTTATTTTACCTTCACATCCGTGGGGTCTTAATCCCCGTGGGTCTTGATTCGCTTCTAAGTGTGCCCCTCGCCCAGCCTGAGCCACTTCCTGGGTCCCGCCTGGGCTCCCAGCTCCTGCCATCTGGGGAGTCCACCTCCTCACCAACCCCAGAGGGCTTGTGTGACCCATAGATTGGGCCTCCCGGCCCTAACGCCCTCCACACCTTCCCATCTCCCTGGAATACAAATCACCCCCTTTTCCAGCCTATCTCCTGCATCCCGCATGCGGGCCGGGCTCTCCCCCACTCATTCAGACTTTTCCTTAGATGTCTCTTTTAGGAAGCCCTTTGACCCAGGCTGGATCAGAAGTCCTCTCCGGGCTTCCCCAGCGCCCTGCGTGTCCTTATTAGGACTCTGATTGCATGTGTTGGCTCTTGTCTGGGAGTCCCATGCAGGCAGGAAGCTCATTTGTGCCACCTCTTTCCCCAGTATCGCACACGTATTAGGTGCCCAGTACATATTTGTTGAATGACGTGTGTGCAAGTGAGTGTCTGTATTTGTCAGCTTGGGCTGTCATAACTAATACCACAGACTGGGTGGCTTAAACAGCAGAAAGTGCCAGGCACTGTGGCTCACGCCTGTAATCCAGGCACTTTGAGAGGCCGAGGCAAGCGGATCACTTTAGGTCAAGAGTTTGAGACCAGCCTGGCCAACATAGTGAAACCCTGTCTCTACTAAAAATACAAAAATCAGATAGGCATGGTGGCACATGCCTGTAGTCCTTGCTGCAGGGGAGGCTGAGGCGGGAGAATCACTTGAACTGGGGAGGCGGAGGTTGCAGTGAGCTGAGATCATGCCACTGCACTCCAGCCTGGGTGAGAGAGCAAGACTCCGTCTGAAAATAAATTAAGAAGAGTGCTGAAGTCTCATGCCCTAGATGGCACAGCACTGGCATCCTCAGCACCCTGGTGGAGTGCTGTTAATTTCTCAGCTGGTGGCCTTCCCCCCATTCACCTGAAAACAGGCTTTTGAGATAAGGCGCCAGGCTCAGCCCTGTGTGACCTGGCCAGAGACCTTGGCTTCCCCTCCTTAGAATGGGGATAAATGACAGTCTGCACATTTAAGGTTTTGGGGACATTCCATTGATTTGGTCCTTGTAAAGCACTTCGCCAAGGGTTAGACATTTGGTGAATGGTGGCACCTACCATTTGCGTGTGCCTTGTCATTTCCTGGCTTCCCGCGTGGGCTTCACACCAGGTAGGGACCAGGTGCCCACGGGCCCGCAGCTTTAGGATTATTATAACATCTCCCAGTGATGCAGGCCCCAAGCCATCAGGAGCAATTTATGGTGGCTTTATTGTTCACCCAGCTCTAGGAAATTTAGGGACTGAAGCCTTCCAGGTGGTAGACAGGGGAGGGGCCCCACACAGACCGCCACATGGTCACAGAAGCATGACTTGTAAGAGACCTAACGGGGCCAGGTGCGGTGGCTCACGACTGTAATCCCAGCACTTTGGGAGGCCAAGGCGGGTGGATCACATGAGATCAGGAGTTCGAGACCAGCCTGGCCAACATGGTGAAACCCCATCTCTATAAAAATACAAAAATTAGCCGGGCGTGGTGGCAGGTGCCTGTAATCCCAGCTGCTCAGGAGGCTGAAGCAGGAGAATTGCTTGAACCAGGTGGGTGGAGGTTGCAGTGAGCCGAGATTGTGCCACTGCACTCCAGCCTGGGTGAAAGAGCGAAACTCCGTCTCAAAAGAAAAAAAGCCCCAACGTGGAAACAGCCCAAATGTCTAGCTGTGGACAAATGGATAAACAAAATGTGGCATATCCATGCAGTGGAGGAATATTCAGCCATAAAAAGGAAAGAAGGGCAAGGCGCAGTGGCTCAGGCCTGTAATCCCAGCACTTTGGAAGGCCGAAGCGGGAGGATCACTTGAGCCCAGGAGTTCAAGGCCAGCCTGAGCAACATAAGTCAGACCCTGCCTTAAAAAAAAAAAAAAAAAAAGGCTAGGCATGGTGGCCTGCACCTATAGTCCCAGCTACTTAGGAGGCTCAGGTGGGTGGATCGCTTAAGCCCAGGAGGTCAAGGCTGCAGTAAGCCGAGATTTCGCCACTGCACTCCAGCCTGGGTGACAGAGTGAGACCCTGTCTCCAAAATAAATAAATAAATGTACTCTCACACTGTGGCCTTTTGTGTCTGGCTTCTTTCACTCAGTATTGTGTTGAGGTTCAACCACATTGTATCATGTATATATTGGTGCCTCGTTTCCTTGTTTCCTTTTTTTTTTTCTTTTAAGAGACAGGGTCTTGTTCTGTTGCCCAGGCTGGAGTGCAGTGGCACAATCATAGCTCACTGTGGCCTCAGCCTCCTATGCTCAGGCAGTCCTTCTACCTCAGCCTCCTAAGTAGCTGGAACTACAGGCATAAGCCACTGTGCCTAATTATTTTTTATTTTGTAGAGATGGAGTCTTGCTATGTTGCCCAGGCTGGTCTTGAACTCCTGGCCTCAAGCAGTCCTCCTGCCTCAGCCTCCCAAAGCACGGGGATTACAAACATGAGCGATTGCACCCAGCCTATGATTCCATTGATATGGACTGAAATGTCCAGAACAGGGAAAGCCATAGAGACAGAAAGCAGATTGGTGGTTACCAGGGGCTAGGGGAAGAGGAATAGGGAGTGACTGCTGATGACGATGTGGCCTCTTTTGTGGGGATGCAAGTGTTCTGGAACTAGACAGAGGTGGTATTTGCACAATGCTGTGAATATACTTAAACACTGAATTGTGCACCTTTTTTTTGTTTTGTTTTTTGGGATGGAGTCTCGCTCTGTCGCCTAGGCTGGAGTGCAGTGGTGTGATCTCAGCTCATTGCAACCTCCGCCTCCCGGGTTCAAGTGATTCTCCTGCCTCAGCCTCCTGAGTAGCTGGGATTATAGGCATGCGCCACCACACCCAGGTCTTTTTTTTTTTTTTTGAGAGGGAGTCTCACTCTGCCGCTCAGGCTGGAGTGTAGTTGCACTATCTCGGCTCACTGCAACCTCTGCCTCCCAGGTTCAAGCGACTTTCCTGCCTCAGCCTCCTGAGTAGCTGGGATTAAAGGCATCCGCCACCACACCCAGCAATTTTTATTTATTTTTAGTTGACACGGGGTTTCACCATGTTGACCAGGCTGGTTTTGAACTCCTGACCTCAGGTGATCCACCCACCTTGGCCTCCCAAAGTGCTAGGATTACGGGCGTGAGCCACCGTGCCTGGCCGGAATTGTACACCTTTAAATTGATTCTTTTTCCTTTCATTGAGACGGAGTCTCACTCTGTTGCCCAGGCTGGAGTGCAGTGGCACGATCTTGGCTCACTTCAACCTCCACCTCCCGGGTTCAAGCGATTCTCCTGCCTCAGCCTCCTGACTGGCTGGGAATACAGGTGCACACCACCATGCCCAGCTAATTTTTGTATTTTTAGTGGAGACGGGGTTTTGCCGTGTTGGCCAGGCTAGTCTCGAACTCCTGACCGCAAGTGATCTGCCCGCCTCGGCCTCCCAAAATGGTGGGATTACGGGTGTGAGCCACCAGACCTGGCCTAAATGAGCTCATTTGGTGTCATGATGTGAATTAATAAACTTTTACAAGGAGAGCGCTAAGTCCAAAGCCCTTGTTTTATACAGAGAAGGCCACGGAGGCCCCAAGAGGGTCCTGGCTGCCCAGGTGTGAGCCTGGGGGTGCTGAGTGCCGATGTCCCCACTGGCCCCTGCTCCCCCGTCCCCATCCTCTTCCCGCAGCCTGCTGAGGGATGCCCAAGAAGTTCCAGGGTGAGAACACCAAGTCGGCAGCGGCCCGGGCACGGAGGGCAGAGGCCAAGGCGGCCGCTGATGCCAAGAAGCAGAAGGAGCTGGAGGATGCCTACTGGAAGGACGACGACAAACACGTCATGAGGAAGGAGCAGCGCAAGGTGCGTGCATCCCGAGTCCCCGCAGCCCGCATGCCCTGTGGCCAAGGCCAGTGGTCCTATTGTCAATGTAGGTGAACAGCAAGAGGCCCCTCTGAGCTTTGATCTGAAAGGCCAGGAGGGACCGGGCGCTGTGGCTCACGCCTGTCATCCCAGTACTTTGGGAGGCCAAGGCAGGCAGATCACCTGAGATCAGGAGTTAAAGACCAGCCTGGCCAACATGGTGAAACCCCGTCTCTACTAAAAATACAAAAATTAACTGCGTAGTGGCGCACACTTACAGTTCCAGCTACTCTGGAGGCTGAAGCAGGAGAATTGCGTGAACTGGGAGGCGCAGGTTGCAGTGAGCTGAGGTTTCCCCGCTGCACTCCAGCATGGGCAACAGAGCGAGATTCCATCTCAAAAAAAAAAAAAAAAAAAAAAGAGGCCGGGCGCAGTGCCTCATACCTGTAATCGCAGCACTTTGGGAGGCCGAGGTGGGCGTATCACCTGAGGTCAGGAGTTCAAGATCAGCCTGGCCAAAATGGTGAAACCCTGACTCTACTCAAAATACAAAAATTAGCCAGGCGTGGTGGCATGCACCTGTAATCTCAGCTACTTGGGAGGCTGAGGCAGGAGAATTGCTTGAACCCGGGAGGCGGAGGTTGCAATGAGCTGAGATCGTGCCGTTGCACTCCAACCTGGGCAACAGAGTGAGACGCTGTCTCAGAAAACAAAAAGCAAAATGCCAGGAGGCACTGGGGATGGCAGAGGGGAGGGAGGCAGAGGAAATGGTGTGTGGAAAGGCCCTGGGGTGGCACGGTCTTGCTTGTTTGTGGACAGTGAGGCTGTCATTGCTCTCTGTGGACATTCCTCTCCTTTGAGTAATGCCAGGGTTGGGCTGGATGGTCATTCTCACCGTGGAGCTACTCTGCCCCTGAGGACGCTTGGCAACACCTGGAGATGTGTTTGGTTGTCATAACTCGGGGAGAGGGGGTGTTGCTGGCATCTAGAAGGTGGAGGCCAGAGATGCTGACACCCTAGAATGCACAGTACGCCCCCACAGCAAAGAATGAGCCAGCCTCAGATGTCAGCGGTGCTGAAGCTGAGAAACGCTGTGATCAGGCCCCCGTTTCCAACCTGTTGACCCAGGTCCACAGGTTCTTCTAGGTGTTTATTTTATTTTTGTTGTTGTTGTTGAGACGGAGTCTCCCTCTGTTGCCCAGGCTGGAGTGCAATGGCGCGATCTCAGCTCACTGCAACCTCTGCCTCCCGGGTTCAAGTGATTCTCCTGCCTCAGCCTCCTGAGTAGCTGGAATTACGGCCATGTGCCACCATGCCCAGCTAATTTTGTATTTTTAGTAGAGACGGGGTTTCTCCAGGTTGGTCAGGCTGGTCTCGAACTCCCAACCTCAGGTGATCCGCCTGCCTTGGCCTCCCAAAGTGCAGAGATCACAGTCATGAACCAATGTGCCCAGCCCAGGTGTTTATTTTTTAAAAGCCATGGTTTGGCATGGTAGCTCATGCCTGTAATCTCAGTACTTTGGGAGGCTGAGGTGAGAAGATTGCTTGAGGCCAGGAGCGCAAGGCCAGCCTGGGCAACATAGCAAGACCCCATCTCCCCAAAACATGTAAAAATTAGCCATGTATGGTAGTGTGTGCCTGTGGTCCCAGCTACTTGGGAGGCTGAGGTGAGAGGATCACTTGAGCCTGGGAGTTCAGGGCTGTAGTAAGCTATGATCGTGCTACTGTACTCCAGCCTGGGCAACAGAATGAGACTGTGACTCAAGATGGATCAAAAAGCCCAGGGCTAAGCACCATGCTTCATTGGTGTCTGGGTTGTGGTTTAGGGCTGATGCTGACCTGCTTGGTCCAGTAGGTGGCGCCAGTGACCCATGCTAGCCGTAGCTCCTGGTTTCCACACCCTGGGTAGCTGAGACACCGGCCCTGTAGGCAACCCCCCAGATTAGGGGCTACTATCCTGACAACGTGCCCAGTTCTTGGGGGGAATCTGGACATTTCCACCTGTTTTACCCGTCTTTTTTTTTTTTTTTTTTTTTTAAAGACGGTCTTGCTCTGTCTCCCAGACTGGAGTGCAGTGGCACGATCACAGCTCAATGAATGCAGTCTTGACCTCCCGAACTCAAGCAAGCCTCCTGCCTCAGCCTCCCAAGTAGCTGGGACTATACGCTTGCACCACCACGCCCAGCTATTGTTTGTATTTTGTGTAGGGGGTGGGGGTCATCTCACTGTGTTGCCCAAGTTGGTCTCATACTCCTGGGCTCAAGCAATCCTCCCACCTCAGCCTCCCAAAGTGCTGGGATTACATGCATGAGCCACTTCGCCTGGCCTCCCATTGTCTTTCTGTGAAGGGGTAGAGCCTGCCTTGTTTTTAGCACACATTCAATGTCCCTGGCTTCCTTCCAGCCCCACCTCTACCCACCCTGCTGCACTGGGTCCATGGAGATATTTATAGTTTGGGGATTGGGGGATCATCAAAATTTTGACACTACAGGAAAGTTGAAAACTCAAAAGGAAAAACAATGTCTGTCAAAGATCCAGTATCCATCCGGGTGCGGTGGCTTACGCCTGTCATCCCAGGACTTTGGGAGGCCGAGGCAGGCGGATCACCTGAGGTCAGGAGTTCAAGACCATCCTGGCCAACATGGTGAAACCCCATCTCTACTAAAAATAAAAAAGTTAGTTGGGCGTGGTGGTACGCACCTGTAGCCCCAGCAACTCAGGAGGCTGAGGCACAAGAATCACTTGTACCTGGGAGATGGAGGTTGCAGTGAGTCAGGATCGCGCCACTGCACTCCAGCCTGGGCGACAAAGCAAGAGTCCATCTCAAAAAAATAAAATAAAAAAAGAAACAAAAAGATCCAGTATCCAGACAGAGAATCCAGAGACCTTTCCACCCATAGTGTCAGGATCATTGGCCTAGTCCTCCCTGTGGCCTGCATCTTGGCCACTGGGGTTGGCCCCATCCTCTGATGAGGAAATTGAGGCAGAGAAGGCAGAAAGCCCAGATCACATGGCTATGAGGAAGAGCTGGAGCCAGACTGGCACCTTCTCGTTTATTAAGAGGCTTTTTTTTTTTTTTGAGGCAGAGTTTTACTCTGTCGCACAGGCTGGAGTGCAGTGACGTGACCTCAGCTCACTTCAACCTCTGCCTCCCAGGTTCAAACAACTCTCCTGCCTCAGCCTCCTGAGTAGCTGGGATTACAGGTGTGCGCCACCATGCCAGGCTAATTTTTGCATTTTTAGTAGAGATGGGGTTTCACCATGTTGGTCAGGCTGGTCTCAAACTCCTGGCCCCAAGTGATCTGTCCACCTGGGCCTCCCAAAGTGCTGGGATTACAGGTGTGAGCCACCGCACCTGGCCTTGTTTTTTTGTTTGTTTGTTTGTTTTAAGACAGTCTCTCTCTGTTGCCCAGGCTGGAATACAGTGGCGTGATCTCAGTTCACTGCAACCTCCACCTCCTAGGTCCAAGTGATTCTTTTGCTTCAGCCTCCCAAGTAGCTGGGATTACAGGCATGGCACCACGCCTGGATAATTTTTGTATTTTTAGTAGAGATGGGGTTTCACCATGTTGGCCAGGCTGGTCTCCAACTCCTTACCTCAAGTTATCCGCCCACCTCGGCCTCCCAAAGTGCTGGAATTACATGCGTGCACCACTGCCTCTGGCCTGTTGAGAGGTTTGATTAAGGGACAGCAAAGCGTGCCTGTCCTAGGAGTGTGGGTCAGAAAGCATGTACCTCTGCGCACACCTGTATTGCATGCATCCGGGATAAGGTATGGAGCGGGTTGGACGGGCAATTGGGGCCAGGTGATGAATAGCTTAGACTTCACTTAGGGGCCAGACAGGAAGCCACTAGACCCTATCATTGAGCACGAAGGCCACCACTGACAGTAGGTTAGCAAATAGGTGTGGCTGCGTGCCCATAAAACTTTACCAAAGGGGCCGGGCATGATGGCTCACACCTGTAATCCCAACACTTTGGGAGGCCAAGGCAGGTGGATTACGAGGTCAGGCGTTCGAGACCAGCCTGGCCAACATAGTGAAACCCCATTTCTACTAAAAATACAAAAAATTAGCCGGGCGTGGTGATGGGCATGTGTAATCCCAGCTATCTGGAGGCTGAGGCAGGAGAATCGATTGAACCTGGGAGGCGGAGGTTGTACCACTGCACTCCAGCCTGGGCGACAGTGCAAGATTCTGCCTAAAAAAAATAAAAAAAAAAAAGGCCGGGCGCGGTGGCTCAATCCTGTAATCCCAGCACTTTGGGAGGCCGAGGCAGGCAGATCACAAGGTCAGGAGATTGAGACCATCCTGGCTAACATGGTGAAACCCCATCTCTACTAAAAATACAAAAAATTAGCCGGGCATGGTGGTGGGCACCTATAGTCCCAGCTACTCAGGAGGCTGAGGCAGGAGAATGGTGTAAACCCGGGAGGAGGAGCTTGCAGTGAGCCGAGATTGTGCCATTGCACTCCAGCCTGGGCGACAGAGCAAGACTCCGTCTCAAAAAAACAAACAGAAAAACAAAAAACCTCTACCAAAGCAGGCAGTTGGCTAGTTGGCTATAGTTCGTCAACCCCTGCTCTCTAGAACATTCTCAGCCCCCGTGAGTTTCCCTCATACCCCTCCTGGTCAGTCCCCCACCAGTGATACCTCTCCTCACTTCAAACATCATGCATTGGCCAGGCACAGTGGCTCACACCTGTAATCCCAGCACTTTGGGATGCCAAGGCAGGCAGATCACTTGAGGTCAGGAGTTCGAGACCAGCCTGGGCAACATGGTGAAACCCCGTCTCTACTAAAATTACAAAAGATTAGCCAGGCGTGGTGGTGGGCACCTGCAATCCCAGCTATTTGGGAGGCTGAGGCGTGAGAATTGCTTGAACTCGGGAGGCAGAGGTTGCAATGAGCTGAGATCGCACCACTGCACTCCAGCCTGGGTGACTGAGAGAGACTTTGTCTCAGAAAAAAAAAAAAAAAAAAAAAAAGGACCCTGTCTGAGGCAGAATGTGTGTGTGACATGCGTCGGTCTGGGAGCCTCAGGACGTTGCCTCTGACCGAGGGGGAAACTGAGGCTTCTCAGCACAGCAATGGGAGCCCAGTTTGTGCGCTCCAACAGCCTTGACTTTAACCGCCCCCTCCACTTTCCTGCTGTGCAGGTGGGGGTGAGGGTCAGGCCCTGGCAGTGTCCTTAGGTGCGTCCACCCCTATTCTGTGACATTCCCTTCTGTCAAATCTATCTGGAGATGCAGTGGTAGTGTCCCAGGGGGACACTGCAGGTGTGCGGATTGTCCCTGGGAAGGCTGAAGGTGTGAGAGTCAGATGATGGAGTCTCAGGCAGTGAGGGGGCAGGCAGGGGTGTCCGAGACCAGGGCCCTGCGGGAGTGCCAGGCAGCGGGCAGAGTACTGCCCTGAGCCTCCAGCAGCACTATATATAAACCATGGACTCGCTCGGCCCCCTGGGGTCCATGCAGGCCAGGGCAAGGGCAAGTCCTGTAGCCCAGATGTCCCTCATCCAGCCAGCATCAGGGCTTCCCTGGGCGGCCGATGTGGAATCAGTTTCAGCCTCAGTGACCCACCGCAGGGAAACGTGGACAGTGCTGCCCGACTCATAAGGGCAAAGCCCCTGCCCTAGCCTGAAATGGGTCCAGGCCTCCCACGGCTCTTAGAATCCAACATGAACCCCTCCCTGGCCCCCAGAGGCTCCGCATGGTCCAGCCGTCTCCCTCCCGACCTCTTCCCCCTCCCCCTTCACTCCCACTCCAGCCTCTAAGCTGTTCCAGTTATAACAAATGGCTTCTGCCTCGGCGTCTTTGCACTGATACCCCTGCCGCTAAGGACGCTCCTGTTCCCCAGCTCTCCCCCTTGGCCGGCCCTCTTCGGACCTAGGAGCGTCACTTCTCCTTCAAGAGCCACCCACCCGCCCTGTCCAAGGTTCCCCTGTTGGCCTCACATCCCCCGCCCAGGGCAGCACCGGGACCTGTCTTGTTCCTGGCATGTCCCCTGCACCCAGCACAGAGCCTAAATCCTCGTTGGCTGAGATGAAAACTCGAACCCCAGGCTAGTGGGTGGCGCGGGGGTGTGGGGTCCTCTGCCTGACCATGCACGCGGCCCCCGCAGGAGGAGAAGGAGAAGCGGCGCCTCGACCAGCTGGAACGTAAGAAGGAGACGCAGCGCCTGCTGGAGGAGGAGGACTCCAAGCTCAAGGGCGGCAAGGCGCCGCGGGTGGCCACGTCCAGCAAGGTCACCCGGGCCCAGATCGAGGACACGCTGCGCCGAGACCATCAGCTCAGGGAGGCCCCGGACACAGGTCGGGCGGCATCCCGCTCTGGAGCTGCACTTTTGCTCACTGCAGAGGCAGTGGACCTTGAGTCCATTTGGCCCCTCCTGGCCCCCAGAGAAGCTGCCAGGGCTCCACGTAGTGCAGGGTGGGTGGGTAGGCAGTCTTCTGGTAGGCCTGGCCGTGAGCAACTTCAGGGCTTGTGCCCCCGGGGGTCCTCTTGTTTGCAGGGCTGCCGGAAAGTAAGGCAGAGAACTGGGCGCCGGGAGGGTGGGACCTGTCCCAAGAGGGCTTATCAGCTGAAGTCGCGATTCCATCCCCCCTCATCTCTCCCGCCTTCCTCCCGCCCCTAGCTTCTCCTGCCAGTCTCTATCTCATCTCCTTGGAACTGTGCATCTTTGCTTATCTCTCTCTGTCTCTGTCACCCACCCACCCGCCCAGCCGAGAAAGCCAAGAGCCATCTGGAGGTGCCGCTGGAGGAGAACGTGAACCGCCGCGTGCTGGAGGAGGGCAGCGTGGAGGCGCGCACCATCGAGGACGCCATTGCGGTGCTCAGGTAACGGGGCGGGGCTTGGGGCTTCCCAGGGATGGAGCTGGTCTTCGGGGGCGGGGCTGCCGGGGGGCGGGGCCGGGCTTTTTGGGGCGAGGCTGCGCCCAAGGCCCCCTGACGCTCATGTCCACCCCCAGCGTGGCGGAGGAGGCGGCCGACCGGCACCCAGAAAGACGCATGCGGGCAGCCTTCACTGCCTTTGAGGAAGCCCAGCTGCCGCGGCTCAAACAAGAGAACCCCAACATGCGGCTGTCGCAGCTGAAACAGCTGCTCAAGAAGGAGTGGCTCCGCTCTCCTGACAACCCCATGAACCAGCGGGCCGTGCCCTTCAATGCCCCCAAGTGAGCCCAGAACTTGGGGAGCCAGTTCACCCACGGGTGGTCCAGGTCACGACTCTGCACGCTCTTAGACCAGGTCAGCTGCGAGGGTCACAGAGCGTTCCGGGGGCCAAGGCGCCGGGCCCCGGGGCCATGCTCTTATCACCAGCCACCCGTCCTCCCGCCAGAGGGTCCCTGCCCCGAGTGACACCCCATCCCCTCCCATCCCCCAGCGCGTGTGTGTAGAACCTCAGGGCTGAGCGCCCAATAAAGGTGGCGGCAAGGCTGCGGTGAGGCACTTGAAGCCTAAGTGAGTGGGTGGGGAGAGGCGGGCGGAGAGGGGGGAGAGGGAACAGCTTTGGGGACCTGCTGTGAACCACACTGGGATCATAGCTAGGAAACACAAGAGCCCCCAACAGCGTGCTCCTTCCTGCTGCCAGCTGTGCCTCATCAGCTCCTGCCAGCACCCCTCCTTGGCTGTGCCACTTGTCCAGTGAGGGACCTGCTCCACTGTCCCCTGCACAAGCTCAGACAGGTGGAGGTGGAGGCGCTGGCCACACTTAAGGGGCAGAGCCAGAGAAGAGCTGGAGCCTGTCTGCCTCCTGAGATTCCAGTTCAGGGTGGGCCCTAGGACTTGATTGGGGGTGCCATGCTGTGTTTGGGGTCAGGAAATGCTGGCTGCTCTGCTGTTATTCCTACAGGGAAGGCATCTGGGCCAAATCCTTCTGTGCTGAATCCTGGGCAGGCTTCCCAGTGGAGGATTTCTTCCTTAGTGGGGGATGAGTCAGATCTCATCGCAGAGGGAGGAGGAAGGCACTGGGCCGGGAAAGGCCTGGAGGCTGCAGTGAGCAGGTGGATCTGAGTGGGTGTGAGCAAGCGTCCCGTTGGAGACTGCACATCTGGGAAGGGTGGGGTGGGATTTGAACCTAGTTCTGTCTTCCTAGAACTTAGCCAGCCCGGAAGAATAGAGGAAGGGCAGCTGGGAGATGGGCCTATGAGGCTGTGTGGGCTGAGCAAATTGCTTGGACTCATGAGGGCGGACAGGGGAAGGAGGTGCCCCCAGAAGTTGCAGTGGCCAGGGCCGGGTGCAGTGGCTCATTCCTGTAATCCCAGCACTTTGGGAGGCCAAGGTGGGTGGATCACCTGAGGTCAGGAGTTCGAGACAAGCCTGGCCAACATGGTGAAACCCCTCTGTACTAAAAATACAAAAATTAGTTGGGTGTGGTGATGCATGGTTATAATCCCAGCTACTGGGGAGGCTGAAGCACAAGAATCGCTTGAACCTAGGAGGCAGAGGCTGCAGGGAGTCAAGATCACAGCACTGCACTCCAACCTGGGCAACAGAGCAAGACCGGCAAAAAAAAAAAAAAAAAGTTGCAGTGGTCGGATCATCTGCAGCACTTACCCAGTGGGCTTGGGTAGAGGTTGGAGCAGACCCTGGTGCAGGAAATGGCCATCAAGGCCCCACTGTGTCATCCATAACAGTGGGAGGAACTGAGGCACAAGTGTAGAGGGTAGGGTTGAAGGGCTTACCAGGCCACTGCTATGGCTCTTGCCCAGGTGACACCCACCTCCTATGCCCACAGGGCTGTTCCCTGACTCCCCATTACCCTCTCAGCTCAGTACCTCCAGCCTCCTTACTCTTGGCTTCTCAAGCCTCCAACACAGCAGGCTTGATCCCTCCACCAAGAACGCCGTCCTGCTGGGCGAGGTGGCTCATGCCTGTAATCCCAGCACTTTGGGAGGCCGAGGTGGGTGGATCACCTGAGCTCAGGAGTTCGACACTAGCCTGGGAAACACGGTGAAACCCTGTCTCCACTAAAAATACAAAAAGTTAGACGGGCATGGCAGCAAGTGCCTGTAGTCCCAGCTACTCAGGGGGCTGAGGCAGGAGAATCGCTTGACCCTGGGAGGTGGAGGTTGTAGTGAGCCACTGCACTCCAGCCTGGGCAACAGAGTGAGACTCCATCTCAAAAAAAAAAAAAAAAAAAAAAAAAATCACTGTCCTCCCAGATCACAAGTCTTAGGTGCATGCAGGTCTCCACAGAGGTCCTCAGCTCTGTGTAATCAGGGCGGGAGGGCTGGGCAGGCTGGAAGGGGCTAGGCTCTGCCCAGAGGTGGGAGATAGAATGTATCATGGAGGACGGGCCTTTCAGGATGCATAGGAGCTCTCCACACAGACAAGGGACAGAAAAGTCAAAGAAATCACACGTGCAAAGGTCTGGAAGTCACACCGCTTCCTGTTCAATGGAGGGCAAAAGGTGCCAGGAATAACTAGGTACAGGTGAGGCACCGTGGCTCACGCCTATCTATAATCGCAGGACTTTGGGAGGCCACAGTGGAAGGATCTTTTGAATCCAGCAGTTTGAGACCAGCCTGGGCAAGAAAGCAAGACTTTGTCTCTACAGAAAAAGTTTAAAATTAGGGCGTGATGGCATGCGCCTGTGGTCCCACCTTCTTCAGAGGCCGAGGTGGGAGAATCCCTTGAGGTTGAGTTAGAGGTTGCAGTGAGGAGGTTGCAGTGAGCCATAACTGTGCCACTGCACTGCAGCCTGGGTGACAGAGCGAGACCCCGTCTCTAAAAAATAAACTGGGTACAGCTGAAGTTAACATAAAAACTAACCAACATATGTTGGGCACTAGCTTAGTTTGGAGGTCCCCCAAGAACCAACCCTGAGACAGTGACTGTAGGAAATGTGGGATATCTGGGAGAGACCTTTGGTGAAGGTTAGGGAAAGGAGAGGAAGGTAAGGCATCCTGCAGGGGGCACCAACAAGCAGAGTCTCCCACGTGGGAGGAGACAGGCACTGGCACCACTGGGTGCCAGGCCTTGGCCAAACAGGTGGCAGCAGCCCCTCACTGAGCCCCGGGGACAGCCCCTATGAGATATTGATCCTTTTTGTATATAAGAAAACTAAGGCTGGGCACAGTGGCTCACGCCTGTAATCCCAACACTTTGGGAGGCCCAGGTGGGTGGATCACCTGAGGTCGGGAGTTCGAGACCGTCCTGACCAACATGGAGAAACCCCGTCTCTACTAAAAATACAAAATTAGCCAGGCATGGTGCTGCATGCCTGTAATCCCAGCTACTCGGGAGCCTGAGGCAGGAGAATCGCTTGCACCCGGGAGGTGGAGGTTGCAGTGAGCCGAAATCATACCACTGTACTCCAGCCTGGGCAACAGAGAGAGACTCCACCTAAAAAAAAAAAAAAAAAAAAAAAAAAAAAAAAGCCGGGCGTGGTGGCAGGTGTCTGTGATCCCAGCTACTCTGGAGGCTGAGGCAGGAGAGTCGCTTGAACCCGGGAGGCAGAGTGAGCCGAGGCCACATCATCGCACTTCAGCCTGGGCAAGGAGAGCAAAACTGTCTCAAAAAAAAAAAAAAAAAAAAAAAAAAAAAAAAAAAAAAAAAAAAAAAAAAAAAGAAAAAGAAAACTAAGTCACCTACCTGCGTCACATAGCCGGGAAGCACCCAGAGCCGCCAGGAAGGCAGCAGGGGTAGTTTTGGGGCCCAGAATCGGGGCTGAAGATGCCAGCCAGGAAATGAATGGAATAGCCCATATAGCTCCCCACAAATGGAGGCCTGGGTTCGAATCCCGCCTCTGACTCTTCTGAGACCTTAGACAAGGTTCTGAATGATCTAAGCCTCAGTTTCTCCTGTAAAATAGGACTAAAAACCGCGCCCAACCCCAGGCTATCTGGAGAATCAAGGAGATGGTACCTGGGAAGGGTACGTGGGGAAGGGCTTGGCCCACAGGACCATGTTAGAGTCTTTGTGGCTGGGGATGAGAGAAGGTCTGGGACCAATGGTAATCGATCCGAGGGAAGAAGCCGACGGGAGGGCCAGCCAGCCACGACTGGGCACACAGGGCCTTGGACGCCAGGCAAAGGAGTGGGGCTTCACCCCAGGATGATGGGGAGCCCCGGCGGGGTTATGAGCAGGGCAGGGAGCGGATCAGAGCGGCGCGCGGCAGGCTTTTCCGGGCGCCTGCACAGGGACAACTGGTGGACAAGAGTGAGGATGAAACTCAGGACAGGAGCTGAGAGGGTGGCCGTCAGCCCTCGGGCACAAAGACAAGGTGATGACGTTTGTTCCCTGTTACAGAAAGGCCCTTACTCGCTTCGGCCCCTAGCCCGGGCCCCGGCCCCAGCCCCGCTCCCGCCCCCGCCCCCACCCCCGCCCCCGCGGAATCCCGGGCCCGCGCGTGCGCACTGGCAGCAGGGAATCCCCAGCTCCGCCGCAGAGAGCGGGAGGGGGCGTGAGAGGGGAGTTCCGTGCGCGCCCAGCCCGCCCCGCGTGCGTTGCCAGGACGACCGGGCGGGGCCGCGGGGCCGCCGGTCGCTCACTGCGCCTGCGCGGGGGTGCTCGCCATTTGCGCCGGGGCTTTCCCGTCGCGCCCCAGCCGAAGAGGGGATGCCGCGCCCAGCGCGCATGCGTCGGCCCCACCCGACCCCCCCCCCCCCCCGCCCCCAACCCACCCGCCCTGAGGGCCGGGGAATCCTCACCCGCCGCAGTGCGCATGGGGGCGGGGCGGGGAAACCGGCTCAAACCGGAGTGGGATTTGCCGAGGAGGTGGCGGGGGAGGGAGCGAGAGCGGGGTCTTCCGGAGGTTCCCACTCCGGCCCCCGCCGTTGCCTTAGCAACCGGGCGCGCGGGCGGCAGTGCGCGGGCGGCGGCGGCCTCGGGGAAGCCGGGTGGCTCTGCGCCTGCGCGGGGCTCCGCGCCTGCAGCCGGGGTTCCCCCTCGAGCACCGGGGGGACGGCGGGGGAGTAGAGAATGGGAGCTGGGAAGCGGGTGCTGGGGAGGAAGAGACCGTGGGGGAAGAGACGGCGCGGGAGGGGAGGAGGGGTGGGTGCCGAGGAGGGGGCGGTGGGGGAAAACGCAATGGGTAGGGACTATAGGGAGGGGTGCAGGGAGAGGCGAGACTGGGGATGCGCGCCAGGGAGGGGGTGACGGGGGAGAGCGTAGAGGGAGGGGGACGACAAAGGCGGAGGGGGATGGGAGGGGGAGCTTAGGGAGTACAGAAGGGATATGGACAAGGAGAGGGGTACATTGGGGCAGTGGGGGCGATGGGAGGGGGCGCTGGGGGACACCTTAGGCACCTGCAGTCTCCCGCCCAGCAGATTGCTCTGCGAGGGTGGGGGTTGCTGTGCCAGAAAGTCAGGATCTTCGAGTCCGAGCTTAAGGTTTCCAGATTTAGAAAAAAAAAATAAAAATAAATAAAAAATACAGGGCGCCCACCTAAACTTGACTTTCAGATAAACGAGCAATTTTTTATTGTAAGTATGTCCCATTCCGTGTTCTCTACTTTATCCCGCAGCCCTAATATTGGCTGTTGTCGTTCCCCCCCCACCCCCCAATTTACACACCACCTGTCCCTATCCTTTTCGAAAGCTGTGCGGACCCTCGCGGAAGACGCCTTTGTCTCCCGCCTGCCTAGCGCCCCACAGCCCGGCATGTGGGGTGTACCCCCGGACCCCGCCATCCCCTCCCCCAGCCATCTGCCGTCCTCCTGGCCTTGAACAACAGCCTGAGTCGAGTCCAGGCTAGGCAGGGGAATGCACAAAGGTGCAGCACGCACCCTCGGGGATTTTCTAAGCGCTCCTCACCCCCCACGACCTCCAAACCCTCCGCTATGGGCCTGGCCTGCCAAGGCCACATCGCCCCGCGGGTCCCAGACACCCTCACCTTCTCCTCCAGGAACCTCCAGGGCTCTGCTTTCGGGCAGCCTCCCTCACTCTCTGGGCACAAAAGTACACAGTCACGTAGTAGGTGCTCACGAAGAAAACATTTGAGGGTGATTTTATGGAGGCAAGTGTAGGTGAGGGAGTGTTGCATTTCTCGACACGGACAACTGCGTCCTCATCCCATGGGGACATATACCCTCTCTGGGCCTTTGTCCCCTCCAACAAAGCAGTTTCCCTTTTATCCTTCCCTTTGGTTTCAAAAAGTGTAAGATAACAAAACACTGTTTTGTTATCAAAACAAAATCAAAGGGGGAAAGGTCAGCCCCCCAGGGGTCCCTGGCCCTGGGCTGCCCCCAGCGTCTCCCCCAACACTTCCCCAACTTGCCACGTTCGCTCCTTTTACTTATTCTCCATCGGAACAGTGGAACATTTGCGCCTCCGGCCTGGCTTCTGCTCAACCGGCCAGGAGCTCGGTCCTTGCGGATCATTTTCCCCAGGGGCATATTATTCCGGAAACGGGCTAAGCGGTCCCGGGTTGGGGACACGTTGGCTCTTGTGTTTTTAGTTTCGCTGGCCTAGGTGACGTCCCTGCAGAAGACGGCTGTGGATCTGCTGTGGCGTGTCTTGGAAGCATTTCTAGGGCGGCTAGCTGGGCAGAGGGTGGTGCTGTCCCTTTATTTGGAGCTAGGTAGCTCCTGGGGTGGTGCTGGGTCGGGAGCGGCCCTCTCCTCCCATCAGCCAGGACCAAGTTGCACCTGGCCCCTCATTCCCAGGGGCGGAGAGAGGAGAAGATGAAAGAGCAAGCAAGTTCACACCAGGGGTTGAGGGCAGTGAGAACAGTAAACCAGGGCGAGGTGCCCAGAGAAGGGGCGACTCTAGGGAAGAGGTGACCTTGGATGGAGCCCTGAAGACCACAGGTGGGAACAGGGGGTAAGGAGAGCCAGGAAAGGGCGATCCCGGCCCAAGAAACCGCAGATGCAAAGGCTCTGAGGCTAAACCGGTTAGGGGGAGACGCTGGGCGTGTCCAGAATGTGGTGGGCGGTCCCGGGAGACCGCCGAGGGATTGGAACAAAGGGTGGGCGTTGGGGGGGCAGACTGCGCCGGCCTGTGAGGAGTCAGGGTGCTCCTCTTGGTTCAAGAAGAGAAGGGAGGTGGGGGGAGGGCGGTCATGCGGGACAGGGACGTGACCTGTCACACGGGTGAGGACTGAAGTCTGTGGCTGCGTCAGGGAGAAGGACTGAGGCGGGGACAGGAGGAGCCGCGGGACTGGGGAGGGTTTTCGGGCTCCACTGGGCGATTGTGGGGTCCACGGGGTGTAGGGGAATCCCCTGATCATGGGTGTCCTTGTCACCTCTGCAGCCTGACTCTCCTTCACTGTGTCTGACTAAAGCATGGGTCGCAGCCTTCCCCAACAGGGGCGGGAAGTTCCCCCCAGGGAGGGTGCTGGGTGACACCCCTTGTCCTCGGCTCCTGCGAACCCACCGGCTCTCTGCCTCCACAGTGCAGACCCGAAGGCCTCCTCCCCTTTGTTCTTTTTCCCTCCACACGGTCACGGTCACACCGGCGGCTCCCTCTGAGCGCATCTCACACACAATGGGGGTGGGGGGTGCGCTCCCAATTTCCCCTCCCCTCAGTATCGGCGTCCCCGAGCCCCGCCCGCGCCACGGAATCCCGGCCTCCAGACCCCGCCCGGGAAGCTGGTTACCTTTCCAGGGAGGCTCCCCGCCGGGGGGCTAGGGAGGGGGGAGGGCTATTTTTAGAATGAATGGAAGAAAAGAGAGGAAAAAAAACAAAAAACAAAAACCAGAATGGAGGTTTGTAGAAGCCTCCCTGCTTCCAAGAGGAACCCCCCTCCCTGTCCCCCGCCCCAGACCAAGGCTGAAGGTGGGTGGGGGTTCAGAGACGGGGCGGGGCAGGGGACTTAGAGGAGGAACACGGTGGTCTGAGCTGGAGCCACGCTTTCTGTTGGAGGGGGCAGCTGAAGGAGAACAGCAAGACATATCCGGCGGCCCCACGGACTCGGAGAGCTGGAGGGACCCCGGAGGTGGGCACTTGTCCATTCGCTGAAGGGAAACTGAGGCTCAGAAAGGGGCTTGGCAGGGCCGAGGTCATGGGAAGGGCTTGCCCCTGGACTTTTCCCTTCCATCCGCTACCGAGCCAGACCCCGGGAGCCACACTGTTCTAAGGTGGCAGAGTGACCTTCACAACTCTGCCACCCAAGCCCGGGCCAATCAGGCTCAAGGGGTCCCTAATCGCGCAGGTTGGGGGGAGGGTGTCACCAGCCCAACAATGAAATAGAGAAGTTTTCTGTGCTTTGGTTCTGGCCACCCAGGCTCCCCTTTCCTAGCTGGGACCTTCCAGCCCGGTCAACGTCGCCAGCTGCCCGAAGCCTCTGGGTCCCCCGATCCTCCCCAGTGGCGTGGTGGGGAGGCTTTAATTGTCTGCCTTCTCTCTGTCTTCTTTCCTGGATCTGGGAGAGCGGCCCCCTAGAGTGAGGGGAGCAGCCCTGTTGCGTGCCGCTGGGACACTGGGCCCTGGCCAGGGGCTTCAGCTCTCCGAGCCTCAGCTTCCTCGTCTGTAAGATAACACCTTGGGTCAGAGGCGGCAGAGGGTCCTCCCATCTCTTTGACCGTTTTCTAAGATTTGCTGTCACGCCCCTGGGTGGAGGGGGGAGAATGGGCTTTGGCGAGAGACCTGGAGGGGGATTCCATTCCTGCTTTAGAGGAGACGCCTTGCGGGGGGGAGGGCCCGGGCTGTGGCCGCGACGGACTGCCTCCCTCGGCCTGCGGGGTCCGCGCCCCCTCCCCGGGCGGCGGGGCGGGGCCCAGGTCGGCGGGGAGGGGGTCGGCTCTGCGGCGGCGCGCGCACACCCTCCCGGCTCACACGCCCTTGCCCGGCCGTGCACTTGTCTTCGCGCTCGGGCTGGGCGCAGGGACTCCGGCTGCGGCGGCCGACTCCGGCCGGTGAGTGGCAGTGGGGGGCACGGCGGGGAGCGTTCGGTCCCGGCGGCGGTCTCCTCTTTGGTGGGCGGATTGGTCAAAGCTTGCCCGACTCCGGGAATTCAAAGGGGAGCTGCGGGAGGAGCGGGGCATCCCTTCTTCAACCCCGGTCTCCAACACCGATCCCGGGAGTCAGCTCCTGACCCCACCCCCATGCCCTGTGAGGAGGGGGTTCCTGCTTCCAGGTCTGGGGATGCGCAGACATCCCCCTCCCTCCGCGAGGTGAAGGTGGGGACATGGGGATCCTCCACGCCTGCACCCTCCTCAGTGGTGGGGGGAAAGGAGCGCTGGTTCCCGTTGCCCCCTCCTCCCTTTCTGTCCCCTCAGGTTTCTCCCTTTCTCCTTGCGTGGTGGCGGGGATTCCCTGTGCTGGCCCCGCTGCGCAGTAGGAGGGAAACCCCCACCTGCCAGCCTACTGTGCGCTGGGCTCCGGGTTCCTGTTCTTTTCCCTAAGCTCCCTCCCTTCCCCCCTCCCCTCTCCCGGACAGGAGGAGGGGCTGAGGCCCAGAGAGGGTTACCACTCGCCCAAGGTCATCCAGCTGGGCTGGGGCAGAGCAGGTTTCTGGTCAGATCCACGAATCCCGGGACCCAGCTGGTGAGGTCAGCTCTGGGATCCTCTGCCCCCGCCGCCGTTTAACCCTGAGCGTGGGGTGCCAGGGCCCCAGAACTGGGGGGATTCCTTACTTTCTCCAAGTTTCTCCTCTGGCTAGAGACCCAGACAGGACTGAGCCAAGAAGCCCCGGCCTCGCTCTCTTCAGGGGCTCCCAGATCTCACCTCCTCTTGTCCCCCCTGTGCCCCCCCTCCCAGCCTCCTCAGGCTGCCCAAGACCTCATCAAAGGAAATCCCTGGAGGGAAGGGGCTTATAGATGGGGAAGTCAAAGCTTCTGGAGCCACGGAGGAGAGAATTTTTACTCCGACGCAGCAACCCGCTGAGTGACCTTGGACAAGGCCCTGCCCTCCCAAGGCTAGGGTCAGCACCAAGTCCCCCTGGCTGGAACAGGTGGCCCCTGAGCCATCCAAGGTGACCATTGCTCCGATCCCAGGTCCTGGTGAGAGAAAGGGCAGCTGGGGGTTTCCCCTTCAGTCCTGTTCTGGGGTCTGGCATTGCCCCTGCCCACCATGGGGTGTCCTTTTCTGCCCCCTTCTCCAGGATCGGACTTGGGTACCATGTGCTTCTATAAGCCGTCTGCAGACAGCTCTAAATAGATGGAGGGAGTACCCCAAGGGAGCTACAGGCCCCCAGGGCAGCTTCAGCGCTGGGGAGCAAGAGTTCAGCTGGTCTGCCAAGCGAGGTAGTTCACAACTGTAATCCCAATACTTTGGAAGGGCAAGGCAAACTCAGGAGTTCGAGACCAGCCTGGGCAACATACTGAAACCCTGTCTCTACAAAAAATAAAAAAAATTAGCCAGGTGTAGTGGTGCACACTTGTAGTCCAAGCTACTTGGGGGCCGAAGGTGGGAGGATCGCTTGAGCCCAGGAAGTTAAGGCTGCAGTGAGCCATGTTCATGCGACTGCACTCCACCCTGGGTGACAAAATGTCACCTCCCTGAATGTTACCCACCTAGATCTCCCCATGGTGAAGGAACTAGGGGCAATGTGAGGGGGTGAGCAGGAACAGCATTGGGAAAGACAGATAAAGCATTCAGCGTCTGGAGCCCAGTGAAAGGAGGAGTGGCCTTAGGGAGGGGACATGGAAGAGGTGGGGCTAGCCCAGGGCCCCATTGGAGCCATAAAGCCACTGATCTTAAGCTTCCTGAAAGCTTAGGAGATGACCCAGCTCAGCAACACCAAGCTGGAGCACAGATCTGCTCTAAAGACCATTGTATGTAATAGGCTGAAGCAGGTGGATCACCTCTGGCCAGGACTTCGAGTCCAGCCTGGCCAACACAGCAAAACTCCATCTCTACTAAAAATACAAAAAGTAGCCAGGCATGGTGGCAGTCACCTGTAATCCCAGATACTTGGGAGGCTGAGGCAGGAGAATTGTTTGAACCCTGGAGGCAGCAGTTGCAATAAGCTGAGATCACATCACTACACTCCAGCCTGGGTGACAGAGCAAGACTCTGTCTCGAAAAAATAAAAAATAAAAAAGACCATTGTAGTCCGGGAGCTGTCTGCACCCTACTCTTTTGGGTCCCCGCCTCCACCCCGCACCCCCTGTCTGATCATTACAGATCTCAAAGGGACAGGAAAGGCAGCAGCAGCCACCCTTTCTCCCAGTCAAGTGGTCACCAGCAGGACTGAGGGGGACAGCCCCTTTGCAGTGGCCCGGCGAGGAGACCCCTGCACCCTAGGGTGAGTGAGTCCCAGACTTGGGTCGCCTTTGGGGGTGGGGGTGGCTCAGGGATTGGATAGAAAAATTGGTAACTGGGCAGGCTAGGTGGCTCACGCCTGTAATCCCAGCACTTTGGGAGGCTGAGGCAGGTGGATCACTTGAGGTCAGGAGTTCGAGGCCAGTTTGGCCAACATGGCGAAACCCCGTCTCTACTAAAAATACAAAAATTACCCGGGGATGGTGGTGGGCACCTGTAATCCTAGCTACTTGGGAGGCTGAGGCAGCAGGACCACTTGAATTCGGGAGGCAGAGGTTGCAGTGAGCCAAGATCGCACCACTGCACTCCAGCCTGGGTGACAGAGCAAAGCTCTGTTTCAAAAAAAAAAAGGTGACCTGAGGAAAAAGTGCCAGCTTTTGAAATAATAACAAGCTGGGTACAGTGGCGTGCACCTGTGGTCCTAGCTACTCGGAAGGCTAAGGTGGGAGTATCAAGAGTCCAGGAGTTCGAGGCTGCCGTGAGCTATGATTATGCTTGTGAATGGCCACTGCACTCCAGCCTAGGCGACAGAGCGAGACCCCCATCTCTTTAATTAAAAAAAAAAAAAAAAAAAAAAAAAGGCCGGGCGTGGTGGCTTACGCTTGCAATCCCAGCACTTTGGGAGGCCAAGGCAGGCAGATCACCTGAGGTCAGGAGTTCGAGACCAACCTGGCCAACAGGGTGAAACCCCCATCTCTACTAAAAATACAAAATTAGTCAGGCATGGTGCTGCATGCCTGTAATCCCAGCTACTTGGGAGGCTAAGGCAGGAGAATCGCTTGAACTCAGGAGGCGGAAGTTGCAGTGAGCTGAGACTGCGCCATTGCACTCCAGCTTGGGCAACAAGAGTGAAACTCCATCTCCAAAAAAAAAAAAGATAGAAAGAAAAATAATAATAATATAATTATTATTATATCATATATATCATGATGATGATAGCAAGGACTATGCTTTCTAGAGCCTCCAGGGAGTTACTGTCCACTTTCTTTGATCACTGGAGTTGGGGAACCTATTCAGAGAGGCCAGATGACCTAGAAGTGGGGTGTTGAGCCAGGTTGGAAGAGCTCTGTCCCACCACTCCCGCCCCCCTCACCCCACACACACAGTCTCTACCTCCCGGCTCTCGTGGTCTCACTGGAGATAGCCCCCAGGATAGGCCAGCTCCGTGGAAGGCAGTTCCTGTGCTCCTTTCTCCAGTGAACTTTTTTTTTTTTTTAGTTTAGTTTAGTTTTGTTTGTTTGTTTTGAGACAGAGTCTGACTGTTGCCCAGGCTGGAGCCCAGTGGCATGATCTTGGCTCACTGCAACCTCTGCCCCCCACCCCCTGGGTTCAAGCGATTCTCCTGCTTCAGCCTCCCAAGTAGCTGGGATTACAGGCATGCACCACCACGCCCAGCTAATTTTTGTATTTTCAGTAGAGACGGGGTTTCACCATGTTGGCCAGGCTGGTCTCAAACTCCTGACCTCAGGTGATCCACCTGTTTTGGCCTCCCAAAGTGCTGGGGTTACAGGCATGAGCCACTGAGCCAGGCCTCCTTGGTGAACATTGACTGACATCCAGGGTCAGCACTAAGCTGCCCATGGGGGTGTGGAGAAAACAGAGGTGGTGGTCATTTAGTCAATCAACAAACACTGAGCAAGCTAGCTACTGTCCGCCAGGCCCTAGGCTGGATGCTGGGATGCAATAAGGACAAAGGCCAGCCCAGGTCAGCCCTTGTGGAATTTCATGGGGCATCAATTAAGCAAGTGTTTTGTGCTGGATACAGTGGCTGATGCCTATGATCCCAGAACTTTGGGAGGCCAAGACAGGAGGATCACTTGAGCTCAGGAGCTTGAGACCAGCCTGGGCAATGTAGCAAGACCCCATCTCTACAGTTTTTTTTTTTTTTTAATTGACCAGTGGGGTGGTGCATGCGTGTGGTCCCCGCTACTCTGGAGGCTGAGATGGGGGGATAACTTGAGCCCAAGAGGTTGAGGATACAGTGGGCTATGATTGTACCACTGTACTGTAGTCTGGGTGACAGTGAGACTCTGTCTCAGAAAGAAAGCGAGAAAGAGAGAAAGGGGGCCGGGTGTGGTGGCTCGTGCCTGTAATCCCAGCACTTTGGGAGGCTGAGGTGGGCGGATCATGAGGTCTAGAGATAGAGACCATCCTGCATGGTGAAACCCCGTCTCTACTAAATACAAAAAATTAGCCAGGGGTGATGTCGGAAGTGCCTGTAATCCTAGCTACTCAGGAGGCTGAGGCAGGCAGGAGAATCACTTGAACCAGGGAGTTGGAGGTTGCAGTGAGCCGAAATCGCGGCACTGCACTCCAGCCTGGCGACAGAGCGAGACTCCGAGACTCTGTCTCAAAAAAATAAAAAAAAACAGAGAAAGGGAGGGAAGGAAGGAGGAAGGAGGAAGGAAAGAAAGGAAAGGAAAGGAAAGGAAAGGAAAGGAAAGGAAAAGAAAGGAGGGAGAGAGAGAAAAAAGGAGAGGAGAGGGGAGGAGAGGGGACGGTGGGGAAGGGGAAAAGGAAAGGGAGAAAAGAGAGAGAGGGAGGGTGGGAGGGAGGGAGAGAGAAAAAAGGAAGGGAGGGAGGGAGAGAGGTAGGGAAGGAAGAAAATTGTTTTGTTAGGAAGAAAATAGAATATGAGGATGTATTAGTGACCAGGGAGCAGGGAAGCCTCTTGTAAAAGTCAGAGAGGCCTCTCTAGGGCAGTGATCTTGAGCTGAGACCTGAAGGAAGAGGAGGAAGTGGCCCGCTGACAGCTGGGGGAACAGCATACCCAGCAGAGGGAACCACATGTGCAAAGGTCCTGAGGTGGGAATGAGCTTGGCGTGTTTGAGGAACAGTGAGGAGGCTGCTGTGGCTGGAATAGAGTGAGTGGGAGAGAGGAGGAAGATGAAGGCAAGAAGGTCAGCAGGTAGGAGCCAAGCTACAAGGAACTCAGGGGCTGCGGTGAGGGTGTGGACTTCAGAGCAATGGGGAACCATAGCAGGTGTGTGAGCAGGGGAGAGGCGTGGTCTCAGTTAAGATTTTCAGAAGCCCTGTGGCTGCTGTGGAGAGCAGGGCAGGAGTGGAGGTGGCAGGAGCCCAGAATGGAGGCCGGGGAGATGTCTGGTGGTTTCAGCTGGGTTGGTACCAGGGTAGAGCCTCAGATGGAAAAAAGTGGGCACATTCTGGGACTGGGTTGGGGTTGGAGGATGAAATGTGGCCAGGTTTCCATCTCATGCCAAGGCGCTACTGTGAGAGAAGGGAGCACTCATTGTGCTTGGGGAAACCTGGGAAGGCATCCTGGAGGAGGTGCTCTTTGGGCTGAGTCTGGAAGGTCAAGTAGAAGTTTGCCAGCAGATAAGGCTGGGGTCATGTGGGATCTAACTGCTCAAATGCCAGAGGGTCACTGAGCACCCAGAATCTGGGGCAACATGATCAGATTTGTAACCAAGAAAGATCCCTGTAATCCCAGCACTTTGGGAGGCCAAGGTAGGAGGATCACTTGAGGACAGGAGTTCAAGAACAGCCTCAGCAACATGGCAAGACCCCATCTCTGCAAAAGGAAAAAAAAATAGCCAGGCATGGTGGCACACACATGTAGCCCCAGCTACTCAGGAGGCTGAGGTGGGAGGATCACTTGAGGACAGGAGATCGAGGCTGCAGTGAGCTCTGACTGCACTACTGCACTCCAGACTGCTGCGAGACAAAGGGAGACCTTGTCTCTTTTTTTTTTTTTTTTTGATACAGGGTCTCGCTCTGTCATCCAGGCTACAGTGCGTGATGCAATCTCAGCTCACTGCAACCTCCACCTCCCAAGCTCAAGTGATTCTTATACCTTAGCCTCCTGGGTAGCTTGGGACTACAGATAGGTGCCTGCCACCATGCCCGGCTAATTTTTATTTTATTTATTTATTTTTAAATTGTATTTATTTATTTATTTATTTATTTATAGACGGAGTCTTGCCTCGTCACTCAGGCTGGAGTGCAGTGGTGCTATCTCGGCTCCCTGCAAGTTCTGCCTCCCAGGTTCACGCCATTCTCCTGCCTCAGCCTCCCAAGTAGCTGGGACTACAGGCGCCCACCACCATGCCCGGCTAATTTTTTTTGTATTTTTAGTAGAGACGGGGTTTCACCATGTTAGCCAGGATGGTCTCGATCTCCTGACCTCATGATCCACCCGCCTCGGCCTCCCAAAGTGCTGGGATTACAGGCATGAGCCACTGCACCTGGCCCTATTTATTTATTTATTTATTTATTTTGGAGATGGAGTCTTGCTCTGTCGCCCAGGCTGGAGTGCAATGACGTGATCTCGGCTTACTATAACCTCTGCCTCCCGGGTTCAAGCGATTCTCCTGCCTCCTGCCTCAGCCTCCCAAGTAGCTGGGATTACAGGCATGCGCCACCACGCCCGGCTAATTATTTGTATTTTTAGTAGAAACAGGGTTTCACCATGTTGGCCACGCTGGTCTTGTTTTTTTTTTTTTTTTGAGACAGAGTCTCACTCTGTCGCCCAGGCTGGAATGCAGTGGTGCAATCTCAGCTCACTGCAACCTCCGCCTCCTAGGTTCAAGTGTTTCTCTGCCTCGGGCTCCCAAGTAGCTGAGATTACAGGCACCTGCCACCACACCTGGCTAATTTTTGTATTTTTAGTAGAGACGGGGTTTCACCATGTTGGCCAGGCTGGTCTTGAACTCCTGACCTCGTGATACGCCCACCTCGGCCTCCCAAAGTGCTGAGATTACAGGCATGAGCCACCGCACCCGGTTATATTTTTTAAATTTATTATTTATTTTAGTAGAGATGGGGTTTCATCATGTTGCCCAGGCTGGTCTTGAATCCCTGAGCTCAGGCAATCAGCCCAGCTTGGCTTCCCAAAGTGCTAGGATTACAGGCTTGAGCCATGGGACCCTGGCTCTTAAAAATAAAAATAGATTCCCTGTAGGTGGGGGGCTCTGGGGGAGGTTAGACCCCAGTGACAGATTTCAAGAGGTGCTTTTGAAATAGTCCAGATCAGCTGGACGCGGTGGCTCACGCCTATAATCCCAGCACTTTGGGAGGCCGAGGTGGGCGGATCACGAGGTCAGGAGTTTGAGATCAGCCCGGCCACCATGGTGAAACCCCGCCCTACTAAAAATACAAAAATTAGCCGAGCGTGATGGTGGGCGCCTGTAATCCCAGCTACTCAGGAGGCTGAGGCAGGAGAATTGCTTGAACCCAGGAGGCGGAGGTTGCAGTAAGTGGAGACAGTGCCACTGCACTCCAGCCTGGGCTACAGAGTGAGACTCCCTCTCAAAAAAACAAACAAAAAACGAAACAAAAAAAAGGAAAAGAAATAGTTCGGGTAATGGTCAGGCCAGTAGCAGCCGTAAGCATTCATGGAGTGCTAGCGCTGAACTTCATGCCACTGGCCTCCAATGAGGCCCTAGCATTGCCCTGCAGAAGAAATGGAGGCTCAGAGTTACTAGTCCCTTGTCCACAATCACTGCCTTCATTCCTGTGGCTGCCACCACAAATGACCATGAGCTGGATGGCTTACGACCATAGAAAGTTGGCCGGGCAGGGTGGCTCACGCCTGTTATCCTAGCACTTTGAGAGGCTAAGGTGGGCAGATCACCTGAGGTCAGGAGTTCGAGACCAGCCTGGCCAACATGGTGAAACCCCGTCTTTACTAAAAATACAAAAATTAGCCGGGCGTGGTGGTGGGTGCCTGTAATCCCAGCTACTTGGGAGGCTGAGGCAGGAGAATCGCTTGAACCCGGGAGGCGGAGATTGCAGAGAGCTGGGATCTCACCACTGCACTCCAGCCTGGGTGACAGGAGCAAAACTCTGTCTCAAAAAAAAAAAGAAAAGAAAAACACACAAAAAGTTGTGCTCTCACAGTTCTAGAGGCCAGAAGTCCAAAATCAAGGTGTTGGTGGTGTCGCCTTCCTCTGGAGGCTCTCAGGGGGATCCTTTCCTGCCTCTTCCAGCCTCTGGTGGCTCCTGGTGTTCTTTGGCTGTGTCACCCCCACCTCTGCCTCTGGTTTCACATGACCTTCTCCCTGTTTGTCCATCTGTATCCTCATATGGGCTTCTTATTAAAACAAAAAAAAAAACAGTTGTTAGATCAGAGCCGGCCCTAATCTACCATGAGCCCCTCTTCATCAGGTGGGCCGAGGTGGGTAGATCACTTGAGGCCAGGAGTTCAAGACCAACCTGGTCAACATGGTGAAACCCCGTCTCTATTAAAAATATAAAAATTAGCCGGCTGTGGTGGTGCACGTCTGTAATCTCAGCTACTCAGGAGGCTGAGGCAGGAGAATTGCATGAACCCAGGAGGCGGAGGTTGCAGTGAGCCGAGATCGTACCACTGCACTCCAGCGTGGGCAACAGAGTGAGACTCTGACTCAAAAGAAAAAAAACCCAGAAACCAGTTATTAGATCAGAATCAGAACTAACCCACTATGACCCCCTCTTCATTTAACTACATCTGCAAAAACATTTCCAGGCCAGGCACAGTGGTTCACGCTTATGATCCCAGCACTTTGGGAGGCCGAGATGGGAGCCTCACTTGAGCCCAGGAATTCAAGAGCAGCCTGGGCAACATAATGAGACCTCGTCTCTACATTTAAAAACAAAAAGAAAAGAAAAAGAAATAGGAGGATCCCTTGAGCCCGAGAGACAGAGGCTGCAATGAGCATGATCGTACCACTGCACTCCAGCCTGGGTGAGAGAGTGAGACCCGGCTTCAAAAACAAAAGAAAAGAAAACAAAACAAAACCTTCTTTTCTTTTCTTTCTTTTTTTTTTTTTTTTGAGACGGAGTCTCGCTCTGTTGCCCAGGCTGGAGTGCAATGGCACAATCTTGGCTCACTGCAATCTCTTCCTCCTGGGTTCAAGCAATTCTCCTGCCTTAGCACCCCCTAGTAGCTGAGATTACAGGCACATGCTACCATGCTCAGGCTCAGCTAATTTTTATATTTTTAGTAGAAACAGGGTTTCACCATATTGGCTAGGCTGGTCCTGGTCTCGAATTCCTGACCTCAGGTGATCCACCCGCCACGGCCTCCCAAAGTGCTGGGATTATAGGCATGAGCCTGGCCAAAAAAAACCCTATTTTCAAATAAGGTCTGAGGTTCTGGGGAGGACTCAAATTTTGGGGGCATACTATTCAAACCAGTCCACCTGCGTAGAAAGACATTGGGCTTTGGAGTCAAACCTTTGCTCCTCTAGGGGGCTGCCACAGTGAGGAGAGAGGGGTGCCCTGAAGCAAATTTATGGGATCGGTTGGACCCACTGGATGTGGGGGTGGTAGAGAAAGGAGGCTAGAACCTTCTAGCCTGAGCGTGAGGAGGGAGGGGCGCTCATGTCTGAATGGACAGGACGGGACAGTCCCAGGGTGGGGCTGCTGGTGGGCATGACAGGGGCTCCCTGACAGCCTTGGATGCTTTTGGGGACTCCTTGCTTATGATGGAACTGCTACCCTGCCTGCCTGTCACCCCCAGGCTCCCACCTCCTCCTCTAGGGCTGAGAACACAGCAGGCAGCCCATGGGGAGGACCGGGGAGGATCAGGCCCAGTCCCTCCCTTCCCATCCTGTGCCCCTTTTTCCTCCGTGTTCTGTCTGCAGGGCCCTTGTGTATTTATCATATCAAAGCCGGTCTTGTCTTCTGGCCTGAAACTGGGAGTTTGGGGGGCTTTGTGTGTCTTTATCACCACAGTGTCCCTGCCTTAGAGTACAAGTCTTGCATACAGGAGGTGCTCAGTAGATGCTGATAGAAGGAATCCCAGGTCCCTGAATCCTGAGAGCTCAGGACAAGCCCTCTGCGACACCTGCCCCAGCTCCCACCCTGGTCTTCCCTCTCCCCTTCCTGCCCCTGCAGTTCCCAGGAGCCCGAGGGAGCCAACACTCCAGATCTTGTTTTTGTTTTTTGTTTTTTTTTGAGATGGTGTCTTGCACTGTCGCCCAGGCTGGAGTTCAGTGGCGTGACCTCGACTCACTGCAACCTCTGCCTCCCGGGTTCAAGCGATCTCCTGCCTTAGCCTCCCGAGTAGCTGGGATTATAGCGCCACCACGCCCGGCTAATTTTTTGTATTTTTAGTAGAGATGGGGTTTCACTATGTTGGCCAGGCTGGTCTTGAACTCCTGACCTCATGATCTGCCTGCCTTGGCCTCCCAAAGTGCTGGGATTACAGGCGTGAGCCACCACGCCCAGCCTTTTTTTTTTTTTTTGAGACAGAGTCTTGCTGTCGCCCAGGCTGGAGTGCAATGGCGCGATCTCGGCTCACTGCAGGCTCTGCCCCGCCGGGGTTCACGCCATCCTCCTGCCTCAGCCTCCCGAGTAGCTGGGACTACAGGCGCCCGCCACTTCGCCCGGCTAATTTTCTGTATTTTTAGTAGAGACGGGGTTTCACTGTGTTAGCCAGGATGGTCTCGATCTCCTGACCTCGTGATCCGCCCGCCTCGGCCTCCCAAAGTGCTGGAATTACAGGCGTGAGCCACCGCGCCCGGTTTTTTTTTTGTTTTTTGTTTTTTGTTTTTTTGAGACGGAGTCTCGCTCTGTCAAGCCCAGGCTGGAGTGCAGTGGCGCAATCTCGGTTCACTGCAAGCTCCGCCTCCTGGGTTCACGCCATTCTCCTGCCTCAGCCTCCAGAGTAGCTGGGATTACAGGCGCCGGCCACCATGCCTTGCTCGGCTAATTTTTTTGTGTATTTAGTAGAGACGGGGTTTCACCGTGTTAGCCAGGATGGTCTCGATCTCCTGACCTTGTGATCCGCCTGCCTCAGCCTCCCGAAGTGCTGAGATTGCAGGAGTGAGCCACTGCACCCAGCTGCCTTTTTTTTTTTTTTTTTTTTGAGACACAGTCTCACTCTGTCGCCCAGGCTGTAGTGCAGTGGCACAATCTTGGCTCACTGCAACCTCCACCTCCCAAGTTCAAGCAATTCTCCTGCCTCAGCCTCCCAAGTAGCAGGGATTACAGGTGCCCACCACCACGCCCAGTTAATTTTTTGTATTTTTGGTAGAGACAGGGTTTTGCCATGTTGGCCAGGTTGGTCTCGAACTCCTGACCTCAGGTGATCCGCCCCCTCTTTGTCCTCCCGAAGTGCTGAGATTATAGGCATGAGCCACCACACCCAGCTCAAATTTCTCTTCTAAGAGACCTCCCCAACCACCCTAACTCAAGTCTACCTGTCCTCATTCTTAGTTCTTTCAACTTTATTGGATCTCTTAATGATACTTTTTTTTTTGAGGTAGGGTCTTGCTTTGTTTCCCAGGCTGGAGGGCAGAGGCATGATCACAGCTCACTGCGGTCTCCACCTCCTGGGCTCAAGTGATCTTCCTGCCTCAGCCGCCCCGAGGAGCTGGGACTACAGGCACATGGCTCCATGCCTAGCTAATTTTTAAAAAATTTTTGTAGAGACGGGGTCTCGCTATGTTGCCTAGGCTGGACAGTACTTTTGTGTATCTAAAATTCTCAGTTTTATTTTCCTTTTTGGAGAGGGTTGTCCCCCTCCTTTAGAAAGCCAGCTTCAAGAGGGGCACGGTTTGTATCTCTCTAGGGTGCTGCATTCCCCAGCACCAGGCTCAGAGAAGGGGCTACGTGGATATGTGAGTGAATGAATGAATGAATTAGTGCATGAATGAATGAATCAGTGAATAAATAAATGGCTGAATGAGTGAATATCTTACTCACCCTTGCCATCCTGACACTCACTGGGGCCCAGGTTCCAGCTTCCATCCAGGCAGCCTAGGCTGGGTCCAAGATTTCGGTGGATGCACATGTGGAGGGGTGCTGGGGATGGAGGTGTAGGGAGATGCTCGTGTGGCCAGGCCACTCCCTGCTCAGGCCACTACCTTTGTGTCCCTCAGCTCCTGTGAACATCTTCCAGTTCTCCTGCACCCAGACCCTTAGTCACTGCCCAGAGACCAGAGGCCCAGCCCTCAGGCCCCCTGAGGAGGGGCTTGCTGTCCAGCCACCTCCACCATGCTTGACGTTTGCAGAGGACACAGCCTGTGCGCAAGGCAGTTTCCCAGGGCATGAGTCCCGGGGGCGTCTTGGCTGCCTGACAGGCTCACTTGCAGGCTTCTTGGGTCTCTTCCAGCCAACCATGGGCTGGTGAGAGGCTCTGCCTGGAATGGAGACCCAGACGGCCCCCACCAGAAGCCCCACCTCCATCCAACCTTGACTCCCATTCACGCTGCCGACCTTGTCTCTGAGGGGTGGGATTCCAGCAGGTGGCAGGACTGACTAAGGTAGGAGGCAAGGCCGTTGATCACCAGATTGATTGTCCAAGTTCCACTTCCTGATGGGGGCAGTCCCCGATCCCTCAGGGCAGGTGAATGCAAAGGAGAACAAGCAGAGGTCTTTTCAGAGGGAGAAGGTGGGTACAGGGGCGTGGGCAGGGATGCAGGGGATTGGGGGCAGTGGAGTGCTGTGGCTGATGTTTTTGTGAATTTCAGGACAGTTACATGTTAGACTTGAATTCAAAAAGCATCTGGCCGGGCGCAGTGGCTCACGCCTGTAATCCCAGCACTTTGGGAGTGGATCGCTTGAGGTTAGGAGTTCGAGACCAGCCTGGCCAACATGGTGAAACCCCGTCTCTACTAAAATTACAAAAATTAGCAAGGTTTGGTGGTGCACACCTGTACTCCCAGCTACATTGGAAGGCTGAGGCATGAGAATTGCTTGAACCCAGGAGGTGGAGGTTTAGAGGTTGCAATGAGTGGAGATCATGCTGCTACACTCCAGCCTGGGTGACAGAGTGAGACTCTGTCTCAAAAGAAAAAAAAAAGCGTCTGATGCTACAGTCTGTGCAAGCAGACCAGGGTCAGCCTGTGGGCATGGTATGCTGCTCGTGGCTCAGGGACCCCTGCGAGGGCTGGGTTGAGCTGTCAGGGGCCAGAAGCATTGAATGTGGTTCAGGGATGTGCCCAATCCTGAGGGAGCTGTGGATGGCTCCAACGTTGTGCTTTAGAAAGGGCTCCTGGTGGTCCAGGCAGGGGAACAGCAAGTGCAAAGGCCTGGAGATGGGAACCGTGACAAGGGGAGACTGAGAAGGCTTGGTTGGAGGTCGGAGTGCTGGTGAGTCAGTGGAGAGATGCAAGAGGGGTGGCTGGTTCTCAGGCGTGGCTGAAAACCCGCCCCTTTGGGGTCCCCACGACCCCTTTCTTACTCTGCAGTGACTCTCAAAGCTGCTTGTGTCTGGTCAGGTCACTTGTGTAACAGTCCCCTGTTACTGATCCTATCTGGCCCCGCCTGGTACCTCTGTGGATCTGACCGGGACCACCCAGGCCTCTATTTCCTGACTGTCACAGTCCTGGGCATTGTCACCACAGCCGGGCCTTGGGCAGAGCAGTCTAGACAGGCTGGGATGAGGAACAGGCTCTCCAGGGGAGGGAACAAAGGTCCTGTCTGAGACTCTGAGCCATCACCTGGCCCCTCTGTGACTCACCGCCACCCTCAGCCCATGCAGCTATCCCTCATTCACGCGTTCCTTCCTTCCTTCCTTCATTCAGTCCAACTGTTTTGTGAGCTCCGCAGAGGAAACACAGAAGACCAGCCTCCCTCAGGAATAAACACTCAGATGTTCCTGACCTGGGCCCAAGCTCTGGGCTGGGAAGAAAACAGATGGAGGGTGTGGGAGAGAGATAGGGGGTGGGATCTGCTGGCTCCAGGAAGCCCCCAGGCTGGTGAGGGACAGAGCTGAACACAGTCACCTCAAGCCTGGTGGGAACAGGGTGAGGCAGAGGCAGAGGCAGTAAGACTGGAAGAGGAGGAAGGAAGAGCTCCCTACCCACTGGTCCCCAAAGCTCCCTGGAGCCGCCATTAACTTTGAATGAATGAGTCGGCCAAGTTCAGCCTGGGTGCTGGGGGAAGGAGCACTGTTTTGGGGACCCCCAGCCCTGGTGATCCCAAACTCCCTGGGGCTCTGGCTTCCTGTCATCCTGGAAATGGGTGTTGGGGGTTAGGGCTGGGTGGCCTGATCCAGACGGGCCTCTCTCCTCCCACAGAAGGTGGCCTCTAACCGAGTGCCCCAGCATGTACGCGGTCCCACCCCTGGAAGCCCCTACACCTGACTCCCAGGCACCCCCCAACTTGCAATCACCCTAGTCCCCCTCAAGGCTCCCCTATGCAGAGCTAGACCCCGGAGGAGGTCGTTTGAGGGGCAGGCATTGAGTCGCTTTGCAAAGTTGTCTTTCAGCTGATGCTTACGGGGAGGACATTCCCAGGCGTGCAAAGGTGGACAGAGCAGCTGAAGTTTGGGACCTAATTTTGGGGAGGGGGTATAGTTAGGAGGCCCGGAGGGCTGTTGGGGGCGGGGGTTGGAGCTTCACCAAGGTCCTCCCCGTCGCACGGGGCAAGAGGGGGAGTTCGAAGACCAGCCGCATGCTGGGGGATTGCAGGGGGCGCCGGGGAATGTGGGATCTTTAAATATGGGCGGGGCTTGTGGGGTCGTCGAAGGCGGTGCCAACCCGGGCTCGGCCAATCGGCGGCGGCTCCCGCGTCGCACCGCCCCCTTCTTTCCCGGCCCGGGCGGGCGCTCGCCCCCCGCCGGGCCCGTGGACTGGGCGGCGGGGGATGCGCCTGCCGCCACCGCCCCCGGCCCCGCCGCCCCCGGGCCCCGCGCCCGCTCGCTGCTGCCCGCCCCGTCCGCGACCCCGGCTCCGGCCCCCGACCGGGTGTCCGCGGCCGCGCGGGACCCTCTCCCCTCCAGCCTTGTCCGCCCGCTCGGGCCGAGCCCCGCAGGTACAGGGTGGGATGGGTGAGGGTGCGGGAGGATCCAGGGTCTGCAGCTCGGGGCGCCCAAGGAGGGAGGCACGTCTCGGAGGGGGACGCGGTTTGGGGCAGGGGCCAAGAGGGAGGGTCTCCGTGCGGTCCGGAGCCTAGGAGACACAGGAAAGGTGGGGGGAATGAATGCATGTACATTGCCCGAGTGAGTGAGGATCCACGCACCCCCATCCTGGGAGGGGGAGGGTGCAGGGTTCACTTTGGGGGAGGGCAGAGCTGTGAGTCTCCAAACTCCGTAGATAGGGTTGGAGGTCGGGGAGCTCTCAGGGATGGACAGTGACCCGCAATGACTTGGGAATGGGAGGGAGGTGACCCACCACTGGCCCCTGGATCCAGGGGTTGGGGCACTCAGGGAGGGGTCAGGGAACCGGGTCTTCCAGCTCTCCCCCGACAGAAGTCCCGGACCCAGCTCGGGGCACTGCCCCTGCTGTTCTGGAGGGCTGGCCAGCAGATGGGAGTTCCCGAGGCTGGGGTCTGAGCGGAAAGGCTGATGGAGATGCATCAGAATGGAGGGCCCCCGAGGGAGGCAGCCTCCGGGAGAGCAGGCTAATTGCACCCTGCTGGCTGCTGGCAGGCTCCTGGCAGGTGGTGATGGGGGGATCGGGCGGGCAGCCAGCGCCTTGCTGCACTGGCTCCTGGGCGGCCCATGGGACGGGAGGGCAGGCAGTGTCTGCCTGCCCTGCAGATTTAGGGCCCTAGGATTATTGGGGGAGGAGAGGGGTGGGGGTGGTGGTGGGAAGGGGGATCCTTGGAGACCTTCCTCAACCTCAGCAGGGACACCCGGACTCTGGCTGCACCCGCTGGGGACCCACAACAGGCCCACATGTCCCAGAAGTTTCTGCTGTGTGCTGATCTGGTTGTGGTACCCGGAAGCCCCTGGGTGTGCATCTGGGGGGCAGGGGCGGTCTGCCTTGGGGATTGAGGGGCAGGGAGCACCTTCTCTTGGTCCAGTTCTGAAGAACAGAAATCAATGGCACCAAGCTCTTACAGCCTGCAAAGCATTTGCCATGCGAGATCTCACTCTGTTCTGGACACCAACCCTTGTAGTGGGGGGGTCGGGGGGAGGCACCATGAGGAATCTTTACAAAGCAGGTGGCTGAGGAATGGGCAGTAACTTGCTCCCTGGCAGGGGTACCTAGCGCCCCTCCTCAGTGGCTGCCTTAACCAACCTGTCATTTGTAAAAATGCTCGCTGGAGGGCCCTGGGGGCCTGGCTGGGATTCTGTCTCTCCCCATGTCCTGTTGGGTGGGGAATCTAAAGAGCCATCATTCCTGCTCCCTGCTACCCTCATCCTCTCCTCAAGAGCTCTCTTGGGTCCCCCCAGGCCCACCAGATTCCCCCAGAAGTGTGTGTCTCCAGGGATGGTGTGGAAGTGGGTCTCTTCTCATCCCCCCCACCCCAGGCTTCAGGGAAGGGAGCTCTCATGACCAGACAGAATAGTAAAAGTAAAGCAATATCAAAGACCTTCCAACCCAAATACACCCCGTAGGACGTTTGTTTGTTGTTTGTTAGAAACGGGATATTGCTAGTTGTCCAGGCTGGTCTCGAGCTCCTGGGCTCAAGTGATCTCCTGCCTCGGCCTCCCGAATAGCTGGAACTATAGGTGTATACCTAGCTAATAGGGTGGTATTCCTCACTTGGCAAACCCAGGGCTGTTACCCAGAAAAACATACCCTTTCATGGACATCTAAACCTTGGCTGAGGGTTCCCAGGGGCTCCTGAGTCTCTGGCAATCCCTGAGGGTCCCAGGGACTCCAGTGTTAGGCCCAGATTGCAGTGGGGGAGGGGATGTGTACCCAGGAATGGGGAAGGCCCAGGCACTCATCAGTTCTGTGCTCCAAGCTAGTGGCTTCTCGAGGGCAGGACCAGGCCGGTTCCCCTCCCAGAAAGCAGACCCTGCCACCTGCCATGCCTGGATGGCACTAATTTGGTCCCTGCCTTTCCTGGCTGGGTGACCTTGCGCAAAAGGTGCTGAGCTTCTCTGAGCTCTGTCTCCCGTCTGTAAAATGGGAACGGGAACGCCACCTTGCTCACTGGTGGTGATAGGGATTAAATGTGATCATCCTGATCTCAGGCTCAAAGCACAGTAAGAGCCCGGTCCACAGTAACGTGGTGGGTGCCGGGAAAGCCCTCCAGCCCTCCACCCCTCCATCCCTCCATCCCTCCACCGTCTTGGAAGCCACCTGCCATTTCTCTCCTCCTCCCCACCCCCTCCCTGCCCAGGGCACCTTAGGACGCGGCTGCCAGGCGAGGAGGAACATGGCAGACACACGGCTGAATTTGGCCCATGCGTCGGGTGGCTGAGTCACATCCCCAAATTGCATCTTCATTGGTGCGTTTCGGAAGGTCGTTTGCAGAGGCCCTCGGAGGCCTACACCCCCTCTGGGTTCTGTCTGCCAGGCCACCCGCTTCTCATCCCTGTGCCCCCCATCCCCAGCTGGGGAAGTTTTGCACCCTCAGGGATGGTGGAGGGGGTGCCTGGGTTTTCCTGGGCCCCCTGGAGGAGGGCAGGATCTGGGGTCCCTGTGTGCACCCTAGTGCAAGCTCCCAGCCCCACCTGGTAGCCAGCGGATGTTCAGGCGTTAGGCAGGGGTTTGAGCCTCGGAGCAGAAGGCCCACCTAAGTATTTGTGAGGTTAGGAAAAGATCAGGGCCAAGGTCAGCCTCATAAACTGTCAAATGCTGGGCCCACAAGGCCAGGCTGTGAAGTGCTGGGCCGGCAGGAAGTCAGGCCTGATAAACTGGGAAGTACCAGGCCACATGAGGCTGGGCCTCATAAACTGGGAAGTGCTGGGCCTGCGGGAGGTCAGGCCTTACAAGCTGTGAAGTGCCTGGTCACAGGAAACCACAGCCTGATTGATGTGACAGGTGAGGGTGGGAAGGGGTGGGACAAGTTCTGAGACTCATGAGGTCACCTGACCATTGAAGGAATGATTTTTTTTTTTTTTTTTTTTGGAGACAGGGTCTCACTCTGTCACCCAGGCTGGAATGCAATGGCATGATCTTGGCTCACTGCAACCTCCGCTTCCCAGGTTCAAGTGATTCTTGTGCCTCAGCCTCCCAAGTAGCTGGGATGGCAGGTGCCCACCACCACGCCCAGCTAATTTTTGTATTTTTAGTAGAGACAGGGTTTCACCATGTTGGCCAGGCTGGTCTCAAACTCCTGACCTCAGGTGATCCACCTGCCTCAGTCTCCCAAAGTGCTGGGATTACAGGCGTGAGCCACCATGCCCAGCCGGTTTTGCCATGTTGGCCAAGCTGATCTTGAACTCCTGACCTCAAGTGATCCACCCGCCTCAGCCTCCCAAAGTGCTGGGATTACAGGCATGAGCCACCGCACCCGGCCACAAAGGAATGATTCTTGCACTCCTGTTTGCTGACACCAGTATCTGGAGACACATGGTGAGGGACAGACAGTGTGGGGGGTGCCGGACAAAGGCATAGGTGGTCCTGCAATGTGTGCGGCGGCCAAAGTCACCCATGTCCCACCCAGCAGTGTAGCTCATTTTTTTTTTTTTTGTGAGACAGAGTCTCACTCTGTTGCCCAGGCTGGAGTGCAGTGGCATGATCTCAGCTCACTGCAGCCTCCACCTCTGGGGTTCAAGCGATTCTCCTCCCTCAGCCTCCCAAGTAGCTGGGATTACAGGTGCCCACCACCACATCTGGCTAATTTTTGTAGTTTTAGTAGAGACAGGATTTCGCCATGTTGGCCAGGCTGGCCTCAAACTCCTGACCTCAAGTGATCTGTCCACCTCGGCCTCCCAGAGTGCTGGGATTACAGGCGTGAGCCACCGCACCCAGCCAGTGTGGCTCATCTTGCTGTGTCCTGGAATGATGATCTGTTAGTCTGTCACCCCCAGTGCGTGTGGCAAGTGTCCTGCCTGTGCACACAGCTGCCCCCCAACCCTTCTCCCAGGCCTGGCACATGGGGGACCCCCATTGCATGCTGTTGTGACCATTTCAAAGGGGATAACACTTGGCCCTCCACCCACCCCTGCCCAGTTTGTTGGGAAAATCTCACAAAGGAGCCAGGTCCAGAATCTTCCTTGCAAAGAGAAGGTGTGTCTTCAGGCAGGTTTGTATTTTTTTTTTTTTTTTTTTTTTTTGAGACGGAGTTTTGCTCTTGTTGCCCAGGCTGGAGTGCAATGGCGCAATCTCGGCTCACTGCAACCTCCGCCTCCCGGGTTCAAGCGATTCTCCTGTCTCAACCTCCTGAGTAGCTGGGATTACAGGCATGAGCCACCACGCCTGGCTAATTTTTTGTCTTTTAGTAGAGACAGGGTTTCACCATGTTGGTCAGGCTGGTCTCGAACTCCTGACCTCAGATGATCTGCCCACCTTGGCCTCCCAAAGTGCTGGGATTCCAGGCGTGAGCCACTGTGCCCGGCCCAGGCAGGTTCTTTCACAACATCATGCCACAGTTTCCCCATATGTAAAACTGATCAAATCCCAGGACCCACTTCTTGGCAGTATTAGGATTCAGGAGAACATTTACCTAAAGAATGGAGCCTGGGACCGGGCACAGTGGCTCATGCCTGTAATCCCAACACTTTGGGAGGACGAGGAGGGAGGATCACTGGAGCCCAGGAGTTCCAGACCAGCCTGGGCAATGTAGCAAGGCCTGATCTCTACTAGAAATAAAAATAAATCATCTATGGCCGTACCACCCTGAACACGCCTGATCTCATCCGGTCTCGGAAAAATAAATCATTAGCTGGGGGTGGTGGCACATACCTGTAGTCCTGGCTACTTGGGAGGCTGAGGTGGGAGGATCGCTTGAGCCCAGGCGTCCGAGGCTGCAGTGAGCTAGGATTGCCCCACTGCACTCCAGCCTGGGCTACAGAGCAGGCAAGGAGTGCAATTTGAGGGTCTGAGATACTGGGCTGGGCAGGGCAGGGGAGAATCTGACAAGTTGGATCCAGAGACTCATACAGCCTCATCAGTGCTTTGGTGAGCATGATGACTGTGTCACCATCATTGAGGTCCCTGCTGTCACACATGATGCCACAGGACATTGCTCTGTAATCACACAGGGTGCTTTTCAGATAGCCTGGCAGGGAAACAGGCTGGCCTGAGATCATAGAGCCCAGCCAAGCATGTCTTATGTCTTACAAAGCCCTGCAGAATCGATTCCAGATCTTGGAGTTAAATCCTGCATTGCCACACTAGTCCTGGAATCTGTTTGGAGATTATGGATCCCCTCTTGCCCAGGCAGGAGGGAGCCTCAGGATCTCTGTAGCCACAGCGGGGGTCCCTAGTGTCCCATAGGCCACAGTGCAGGAGCCTACAAATGCAGGAGGCACAGCGAGGTGAGGTTAACTCATCCAAGAGTCTGAAGGTTGGAAGAGGATGAGCTCAGATGAAAACCACCTTCTAAGCATACCGTTAGCCACCCTATCCTCCCAGGCAAGCCCGTTGGTAGATTTCATCTTCCAGCATTCAGCAAGTGTTTCCTGAGTGTCATCTGTTTGCTAGGCATTGTTCTAGGTGCTTGGATACACAAAAAGTCGGCAGGCAGGGGGCTGGTAGGGGGGTGTTCCAGGTAGAGGGCACAGCCTGTGCAAGGGCTCAGAGAAGGATGAACTTGTTGGAATCTGGTGACTGGGAGACCACTGTGGCTGGAGGGATTGGGTCTGGGGAGAGTAAGAAGGACGAGATAGGTGGGAACCAGATACAGAGGGCCCCTTGGCCATAGTGAAGAGTTTGGTGTTTTATTTTATTTGTTTTTGTTTTTGTTTTTTTTAGAGATCGGGTCTTGTTATGTTGTCCAGGCTGGATTTAAACTCCCAGGCTCAAGTGATCCTCCAGTCTCAGCCTCTAAGTAGCTGTGATTACAAGTCTGCACCACTGGGCCCAGCTCTGGAGTTTCTTTGTTCTTTTTCTTTTTTTTGAGACATAGTCTCACTCTGCCACCCAGGCTGGGGTGCAATGGCATGATCTTGGCTCACTACAGCCTCTGCTTCCTGGGTTCAAGAGATCCTTCTGCCTCAGCCTCCCAAGTAGCTGGGACTATAGGCATGCACCACTATGCCCGGCTAATTTTTGTATTTTTAGTAGAGACTGGGTTTCACCACGTTGGCCAGGCCAGTTTCGAACTCCTGACCTCAAGCGGTCCTTCTGCCTTGGCCTCCTAAGTAGCTGCAATTACCAGAGCTGCAGCACCGTGCCCAGCTCTCTGGAGTTGATTTTTTCAATGGGATGGCACTGGGGAGCTGTGGCAGGGCTTTGAGCAGGGGAGGGATTCAGGCTGACTCAGATGTTTATGGGATGATAAACCCACGTGTCAGCACTCTGGGCCACTCCCAAACTTAGAACGTTCTGGGATGGCCGGGATGGTCCTTGCCTTTCTGGTCAGTAAGCTGGACCCTGCTGTGACCATGTCCCTCTATGCCCTTGCAGGTCAGTGCAGGAGCCCAGCCGCTGAGCCATGCCGGGCCCCGGGTGGCCTGCAGCGAGCCCAACCCCTGCACCCAGGTAGTCATGAACAGCCACAGCTACAATGGCAGCGTGGGGCGGCCGCTGGGCAGCGGGCCGGGCGCCCTGGGACGAGACCCTCCGGACCCCGAGGCCGGCCGCCCCCCACAACCCCCGCATAGCCCGGGCCTCCAGGTGGTAGTGGCCAAGAGTGAGCCAGCCCGGCCCTCACCCGGCAGCCCCCGGGGGCAGCCCCAGGACCAGGACGATGACGAGGATGATGAGGAAGATGAGGCCGGCAGGCAGAGAGCCTCAGGGAAGCCCTCAAATGTGGGCCACCGCCTGGGCCACCGGCGGGCGCTCTTCGAGAAGCGGAAGCGCCTCAGCGACTATGCCCTCATTTTTGGCATGTTTGGCATCGTCGTCATGGTGACGGAGACCGAGCTGTCCTGGGGGGTGTATACCAAGGTAGGCGTGGTCCTCCCCCAGGCACTCCAGGGAGGTTCCACCGAGCCTACCTAGCTTTCTTGACATGGGGTTGGGGGTGGCAGGGCCCCCCAGGAGATAGGGAGTGTTAGGGGGCTCCTGGAGGTGAGGGCTCCCTGGCCTTCTGCATACCCACCTCCGGGAAGGTAGCAGGGAGGCTGCACATGGGGAGGGAAGGTTCCAGCCCATTCCATGGCCAGGTGTCAAGGGGCTGCACCCTGGCTTAAGGCGGAGGCGGGCTTCCCCCCAGGACAGGGGTTCCCCAGAGTGAGCCTGCTCTGGGGAGCAACAGAAGAGCTTCCTCCCCTTCCAAGAGTGAGTGCGTCCAGGTTACAAGCCTGGCTGTGGGTTCCCTCATGCCACCTAGAATGTGTGAGGATGGAGAGAGATCAGGGCTGTGTCAGCCTATAAACTGTGAAGTGTCGAGGCTGGATGATGTCCGGCCTTGTGAACTGTGATGTGCTGTGCCCATGTGAAGCCAGGCCTTACAAACTGTGACGTGCTCTCCGCATGTAAGGCCAGGCCTTATAAACTGTGAAGTGCTGTGCCCATGTGAGGCCAGGCCTTATAAACTGTGAAGTGCTGTGCCCATGTGAGGCCAGGCCTTATAAACTGTGAAGTGCTGTGCCCAAGTGAGGCCAGGCCTCATAAACTGTGAAGCACTGGACACATCTTGCTGTCAGCCCAGTCCCCAGGAATAAGGACAGGAGAGCACTGCTTCCTGAACACAGCACCTGTTGCACGCCCAGCCCTGATAAGCTGTTTCACACACAGCAGCCCCAGGTCTGGGGAACTAGCAGAAATTCGGGGTACAGTGGGAGAAGCCACTGGGAAGAGCCCCATTTGGCTGACTCCCATGCCCGGGAGCCAGGGTAAGGGGATGGGAGGGCCGCCGGCCCACCGCCTCCAGTGTCCATCCGGCTGTGTCCTCTCTCTTTACCAGGAATCTCTGTACTCATTCGCACTCAAATGCCTCATCAGCCTCTCCACGGCCATCCTGCTGGGTCTTGTTGTCCTCTACCATGCCCGGGAGATCCAGGTCAGTGCTGAATGCTGCAGGAAGCAGCCCCTCTCCTCAAACCCCAGATCCCCCCACACCTGCCCACCTTGGATCCCATCCCCACAAAACATAAAAGGATGAACAATTGGCTTCTGATAGAAAAAAGATCTCCATAAAGACACACAGTTTCCATCATTCTAGATTTCCTTGAAACACACATCTGTGTTTTAATTTTCATTGATTATTTACAAAAAAGAACAGGTAGTGAGAAAGTGAGGAGCTGAGCTGGGACTCTGGGACACACGGGTTGTTTCCAGGCTGGAGTGCAGTGGCACGATCTTGGCTCACTGCAACCTCTGCCTCCTGGGTTCAAGCGATTCTTCTGCCTCAGCCTCCCAAGTAGCTGAGATTACAGGCACATGGCACCACACCTTGCTAATTTTTGTATTTCTAGTAGAGACTGGGTTTCACCATGTTGGCCAGGCTGGTCTTGAACTCCTGACCTCCAGTGATCCACTCATCTCGGCCTCCCAAAGTGCTAGGATTACAGGTGTCAGCCACTGCTCCTGGCCTATTTGTTTAGTTTTTGAGACAGGGCCTCACTCTGTTGCCCGGGCTGGAGTGCAGTGACGCAGTCATAGCTTTGACCTCTTATGTTCAAGAGATTTTCCTGCCACAGCCTCCCAAGTAGCTGGGACTACAGCTGCGCACCATCACGCCTGGCTAATTTTTGTATTGTCTTGTCGGTGTCTCGCCATATTGCCCAGACTGGCCTCAAACTCGTGGGCTCAAGTGATCGGCCCACCTCACCCTCCCAAAGTGTTGGGACTTTATAGGCATGAGCCACCATGCCTGGCTGCACATGCATGTTGATAACAGCACTGTTCAAAGTAGCCAAAAATCACACCTGTGATCCCAGCACTTTGGGAGGCTGAGGCGGGTGGATCACTTGAGGTCAGGAGTTCAAGACCAGCCTGGTCAACATGGTGAAACTCCGTCTCTACAAAAATACAAAAATTAGCCAGGCATGATATCAGGTGCACGTAATCCCAGCTACTTGGGAGACTGAGGCGGGAGAATCACTTGAACCTGGGAGGCAGAGGTTGCAGTGAGCTGAGATGGAACCATTGCACTCCAGCCTGGGCAACAGAGCAAGACTCCGTCTCAAAAAACAAAACTACAAAGTAGCCAAAAAGCAGAAACAACGTCCAAGTGTCCAACCAGGCATGAATGGATAAATAAAATGTAGTGCACCTGTACAATGGACAATTATTCAACCTTTTTTTTTTTTTTTTGAGACGGAGTTTCACTCTTGTTGCCCAGGCTGGAGTGCAATGGCACGATCTCCAGCTCACCGCAGCTTATGCCTCCTGGGTTCAAGCAATTCTCCTGCCTCAGCCTCCCGAGCAGCTGGGATTACAGGCATGTGCCACCACAGCCGGCTAATTTTGTATTTTTAGTAGAGAGGGGGTTTCTCCATGTTGGTCAGGGTGGTCTTGAACTCCAAACCTCAGGTGATCCGCCCGCCTCGGCCTCCCAAGGTGCTGGGATTACAGGTGTGAGCCAACGCGCCCAGCATAACCTTTTTTTTTTTGAGATGGAGTCTCACTCTGTTGCCCAGGCTGGAGTGCAGTGGCGCTATCTTGGCTCACTGCAACTTCCGCCTCCCAGGTTCAAGTGATTCTCCTGCCTCAGTCTCCTGAATGGCTGGGATTACAGGTGCCCGCCACCACGCCTGGCTAATTTTTGTATTTTCAGTAGAGATGGGGGTTTCACATTTTGGCCAGGCTGGTCTCGAACTCCTGACCTCAGGTGATCCTCCCACCTCGGCTTCCCAAAGTGCTGGGATTACAAGCGTGAGCCACCATGCCTGGCCTATTCAACCTTAACAAAAGAACGAAACACCAAAACAGCAGAAATGTATTGTCTGAAAGTTCTGGAGTATAGAAGTCTGAGATCAAGGTGTTAGCAGGGTTGGTTCCTTCTGAGAGCCATGAGAGAGAATCCATCCCAGGCCTCTCTCCTAGCTTTTGGTTGCTCCTGGCAATTTTGGGGGTTCTCGGCTTAGGAGATGTGTCACTCCAATCTCTGCCTTGAGGATCACATGATGTTCTCCCTTTGAGAGTGTCTGTGTCCAAATTTCCCCTTTTTAAAATAAGAACACCAGTCATTATTGGATTAGGGCCCACTGTAATTAGATGATTCCACTTTTTTTTTTTTGAGACAGAGTTTCGCTCTGTCACCCACACTGGAATGCAGTGGCTTGATCACAGATCACTGCAGCCTCGACATCCTGGGCTTACACAGGTAAGCCCCCAGGTAGCTGGGATTACAAGCACTTGCCACCATGCCCCGCTAATTTTTACATTTTTTGCTTTTTTTTGTAGAAAGGGGGTCTTACCGTGTTGGCCAGGCTGGTCTTGAACTCCTGGGCTGAAGCGATCCTCCCGCTTCAGCCTCCCAAAGTGCTGGGATTTCAGGCCTGAGCCACTATGCCTGGCCTGATTCCAGCTTAACTTCATTTTAACTAGCCGACCTCGTTACAATGACCTCATTTAACGAGATGACCTCTATAAAGACCTTATCTCCGTATAAGAGCACATTCAGAGGTACTAGAGGTCAGGATGCCAACATATCTTTTTCAGCAGAACACAAATCAACCTATAACAATTTCTGATACTGAACATGGATGAACCTCAGAAATATGACGCTCAGCAGAAGAACCCAGACATAAAAGGCCACAAATCGCATGCTTCCATTTATGTGAAATTTTCAGAAGATGCAAATCCGCAGAGACAGAAAGAGATTAGTGATTGCCGGGGGCTGGGAAAGGAGCGACTGCTAATGGGGACAGGGCTCCCTTTTGGGGTGATGGAAGTGTTCTGAAATTAGATAGAAGAGGTGTACTAAATGCCACTGAATTGTGCACTTTAAATGGGAGAATTGTACGGTTTGTGAATTTCATATATGTATACTTTTTTTTTGTTTTTATTATTATTATTTTTTTTTGAGATGGCGTCTTGCTCTGTCACCAAGGCTGGAGTGCAGTGGTGCAATCTCAGCTCATCGCAACCTCTGCCTCCTGGGTTCAAGTGATTCTCCTGCCTCAGCCTCCTGAGTAGCTGGGATTACAGGCACCTGCCACCACACCGGGCCAATTTTTGTATTTTTCGTAGAGACGGGGTTTCACCATGTTGGCCAGGCTGGTCTTGAACTCCTGACCTCGTGTTCCACCCGCCTCGGACTTCCAAAGTGCTGGGATTACAGGCATGAGCCACTGCCCAGCCTGTTTTTGTTTTTGTTTTTTAAACACAGGATCTCGTTCTGTCGCCCAGGCTGGAGTACAGTGGTGCAGTCAGAGCTCACTGCAGCATGTACCTCCTGGGGTCAAGGAGTCCTTCTGCCTCAGCCTTCCAGGTAGCTGGGACCACAGGCACAGACCACCATGCCCAGCTAAATGTAAAACATTATATATACAGATATATAAAACCATACACATATAAAGGCAGGATTTTCCTATGTTGCCCAGGCTGGTCTCGAATTCCTGGGCTAGAGTGATCCTCCTGCCTCAGCCTCCTAAAGTGTTGGGATTATAGGTGTGAGCCACGGACCGGCTTTTTTTTTTTTTTTTTTTTTTTTTTTAACTGTAATTCAGGCTGGACACAGTGGCTCACGCCTGTAATCCCAATACTTTGGAAGGCCAAGGCAGGAGGATCACTCGAGCACAGGAGTTCGAGATCAGCCTGGGCAACGTGGCAAAACACCGTCTCTACACAAAAGTTTTTCAACAGTTGGCCAGGCATAGTGGTACACATCTGTAGTTCCAGCTACTTGGGAGGTTGAGGTGGGAGGATCACCTGAGCCCAGGGAAGTCAAGGCTGCAGTGAGCCATGATCGCACCACTGCACACCAGCCTGGGGGACAGAATGAGACTCCCTCTCAAAATAAATAACAAAACAAAAAACCAAACAAACAAACAAACAAAAAAAACGGAGGCAGTATGGACGGCAACATAGCAAGACCCCCTCCTCTTAAAAAAAAAAAAAAAAAAAAAAAAGGCCTGGCTCACGACTGTAATCCCAGCACTTTGGGAGGCCGAGGCGGGCGGATCACGAGGTCAGGAGATCGAGACCATCCTGGCTAACATGGTGAAACCCCGTCTCTACTAAAAATACAAAACATTAGCCAGGCGTGGTGGCGGGCGCCTGTAGTCCCAGCTACTCGGGAGGCTGAGGCAGGAGAATGGCGTGAACCCAGGAGTAGGAGCTTGCAGTGAGCCGAGATCGCGCCATTGCACCCCAGCCTGGGCAATGGAGCGAGACTCCGTCTCAAAAAAAAAAAAAAAAGGAAGGAGTTAGAGGCTGCAGTTAGCTATGATCCCGCCAGAGCAGGAGCAGGTCTCAAAAAAAAAGGGCAGGCGGGGGTGGGGGAGGGGGCGTGGCCACATTACTGATGATAACTTTTGCCTCCAGCTCCGATATGATTGGTCCCGGCTCCGTAACTGACAGATGTTATGTATCTTGGCGCTCTGCTCACCTCCCCTAGGACTGGCCCTGGACATGGCCATGGTACCCCATGGAGGGCCCGGGGGAGCAGTTGCGCTGCAGGGTGTCCTTTATGTCAATGCTTTGCCGATGTGCGAGCGGAGGAGGCCCCTAGAACGCGCGGCCGCCACATTTTAAGGAAGTAACTTTTTTTCTTTTTCTTATTTTAGAATGACTTTATTGCTTCTTATTTTTAAAATGACACGTGAAAAAGGAAAAAAAAGATACTTAGGAGTTATACACACGTTCAGAAGGAAGAGAAAAGTATAGTGAAGGGCTGGGCACGCACACCTGGAATCTCAGCACTTTGGGAGGCTGAGGTGGGAGGACTGCTGGAACCCAGGAGTTCAAAACCAGCCTGGGCAACAGAGCGAGTCCCCATCTCTGCATAAATTTTCTTTTTCTTTTCTTTTTTTTTTTTTTTTTTTTTTTATCGAGACAGAGTCTTACTCTGTTGCCCAGGCTGGAGTGCAGTGGCTCAATCTTGGCTCACTGCAACCTCTGCCTCCCAGGTTCAAGTGATTCTTGTGCATCAGCCTCTCAAGGCTGAGATTGCAGGCACCCGCCACCACACCTGGCTAATTTTTTTTGTATTTTTAATAGAGACGGGGTTTTGCCATGTTGCCTAGGCTGGTCTCAAACTCTTGGCCTCAAGCAGTCCTCCTGCCTCCCAAAGCACTGGGATTACAGGCAGGAGCCACTGCGCCCATTCTGTTTCCACTTTTGGAGGTTGTGAATAGTGCTGTTGTGAATGTGTCTGTCCAAGGGTTTGCTTAAACACTTGTTTTAATTTCTCTTGAGTCTGTCTAGGAGTGAGATTGCTGGGTCATTAGTAACTCTATGTTGAACTTTTTGGGGAACACTCATCTGATATTTCGTTCGAATTGTAGCCAGTGCTGAGAACTAGAGAGTTTTGCATACAAGGTCACGTTCCTGACTTCTCTTGGAAAAATCTGAAGCTGATGCGATTGCTCACACCTGTGATTCCAGCATTCTGGGAGGCTGAGGCAGGAGGACACTTGAGGCCAGGAGTTTTAGACCAGCCTGGGCAAAATAGGGAGACCCCATCGCTACAGGAAATTTAAAAAATTAGCCAGGCATGGTGTTGCATGCCTGTAATCCCAGCTCCTCAGGAGGAGGCTGAGGCGGGAGGATTACTTGAGCCCAGGAGTTCAAGACTGCAGTGAGCTGTGATTGCACCACTGCACTCCAGTCCAGGCACAGAGCAAGACCTTGTCTCCAAAAAAAGGAAAAAGAAAAGAAAAATCCTCGCCAGGCACAGTGGCTCACACCTGTAATCCCAGCACTTTGGGAGGCCGAGGCGTGCAGATCACTTCAAGTCAGGGGTTTGAGACCAGCCTGGCCAACATGGTGACAGCCTGTGTCTACTAAAAATACAAAAATTAGCCGGGCATGGTGGCAGTCGCCTGTAATCCCAGCTACTCGGGAGGCTGAGGCAGGAGAATTGCTTGAACTCTGGAGACGGAGGTTGCCAAGATCGTCTTCATGGCGCATGAGCCAAGTGAACCAAGATTGTGCCACTGCACTCCAGCCTGTGTGACAGAGTGAGACTCTGTCTCAAGAAAAAGAAAAAGAAAGAAAAGAGGTTGGGCATGGTGGCTCATGCCTGTAATCCCTGCACTTTGGGAGGCCAAGGTGGGCAGATCACCTGAGGTCAGGAATTCGAGACTAGCCTGACCAACATGGTGAAACCCCATCTCTACTAAAAATACAAAAATTAGCCAGGTGTGGTGGAGCAAGCCTGTAATTCCGGCTACTCTGGAGGCTGAGACAGGAGAATTGCTTTCACCCAGGAGGCGGAGATTGCAGCGAGCAGAGATCGTGCCATTGCACTCCAGCCTGGGCAATAAGAGCAAAACTCCATCTCAAAAAAAAAAAAAAAAAAGAAAGAAAAATCTGAGCCTGTGGGGTTTCAGGCCAGGCTGACATCACTCTCTGGGGGCGCGGTGGGGCTGGGCAGGGAGCGCGGCGCGTGTCTGACACCCATGGCTGGCTCCCTCCCGCCCTCCACAGCTGTTCATGGTGGACAACGGGGCTGATGACTGGCGCATCGCCATGACCTGCGAGCGCGTGTTCCTCATCTCGCTAGAGCTGGCGGTGTGCGCCATTCACCCGGTGCCCGGCCACTACCGCTTCACGTGGACGGCGCGGCTGGCCTTCACGTACGCGCCCTCGGTGGCCGAGGCCGACGTGGACGTGCTGCTGTCCATCCCCATGTTCCTGCGCCTCTACCTGCTGGGCCGGGTGATGCTACTGCACAGCAAAATCTTCACGGACGCCTCGAGCCGCAGCATCGGGGCCCTCAACAAGATCACCTTCAACACGCGCTTCGTCATGAAGACGCTCATGACCATCTGCCCCGGCACCGTGCTGCTGGTCTTCAGCATCTCCTCCTGGATCATCGCAGCCTGGACCGTGCGCGTCTGCGAGAGGTGCGACCCCCGCCCCTGGAGCCCCCCCATCCCCCAGCCCCCGTCTCCCTGGACCTCCGTGCCCGTTCATGATTTCACTGACCCTGGGCCCCTCCCGACCCTGGCCATTGCTTCCGTCTCCCCGACTGCAAGACACCCGTGGTGCCTCCTGTCTTCCAGTTTGTGGCTTCAGTAATCATCCTCCCTGGGGACCTAGCCCTGTGTCCCCAGCTGCCCTCAACCAGGGAGGGACCCCAGCTCCCTCTCCCTCATCCTCCCTGCCACGGTCTCCCAAGCCTCCTTCTCCCAGCCCCTCGGCTCCCTGGGAGGCTGACTCCTGATCTCTGGCCCCGGGGGGCGCAGGCAGCAGGCATAGGGACATCTCCCCCTCCGCTCTGTCTCCCACGTCTCACGTTTAACCAGCTTTCATTTTCCCCTTTGCCCGCTCCACTGGACTTTAGGGAAAACATGTGAGTCCCACCCTCGGCTGAGCTGTGTGCGCAGAGCAGCCGCTGCCACCGCTGCCGCCATCCCCGACCCGCTAGGAATTTAAGATTAGCTGCCGCAAGGGGAGGGAGGCAGGGAGAACGGGCCCGGCAGGGTGGGCCTGGGTCAGTCCCCCCATCTCGGGGGCAGGCCACTCCACTGGGCGTCCTCTCCGAGCCTCAGGGCCCTTGTGTCCAAAGGGCGGGGGATTAAGGAAGGGCTTGGCTCTGATGTTGTGTTTGGGCAGCTGACCCCTGGGAGCTCCGATGTTTCCTCCCAAGACTTAAATGGATCTGGGGTGGGCTGGGCGCGGTGGTGGTGCCTGTGATCCCAGCTACTCGGGAGGCTGAGGCAGGAGAATCCCTTGAACCTGGGACGTGGAGGTTGCAGTAAGCTGAGATTGCGCCACTGCACTCCAGTCAAAAAAAAAAAAGACAAATAAATGGGTCTGGGGTGAAGGAAAACCGGCCGCACCTTTGGGACCTCCAAACAGGAGGGAGTCTGTTGTGAATACCCCTAAGAGGTGGTGGGCCATCAACCCGATTTACAGAGAGGGAAACTGAGGCTCTGGGGGGCAAAGGGACTTGCCCAGAGGCCTGAGTCCTGGCAGTCTCAGAGGCAGGAGGGGCTCCGCCAGGCCTGGGGTGTGATGGTGCCTTATCTGGGAGAGGGTCTCCCTGCCATGTGCCTAGCTGGTGGAGGCCCTGGAGGGGTCCCTGGCTGGACCCCTGCTTGCCCTCAGTACCCCATCCTCATCCCTCCACCCAGCCCCCACCCCCCATACTCCCACGGGCCCTGCCTGGGCCTGAGGCCTGGCTCTCAGGGATGAAAGGCCCAGTTTCTCCAGCTGTCAAGGCTTCCAGGGGTCTCCTTGGGCCCTTGATGTTCCCCCATGCAGCTCCCACACCCCTGATGGGTGGGGTCAGAACTAGGGTCAGGGGTATGGGGTGCCCCTCATCAGGTATCCCTGAGGTCCAAGCTGGGTCCTTACAGGGCTCTGGGGGGGTGGGGCACGGGGCAGGGCTGGCAGGCAGCCAATCCTAAATTCTGAGCCTGGCGACAATGCTTAAAGCCCCCTTGCCTGCCTCGCTCTGACCCACCCCCGCCTCCCGCATGTCCCCCAGCCCTGCTCCTGGGTGGTCCTGTGGCACCCCCCACCATCGCTCCGTCTGGATCTGGGGCTCACCCACCTACCAACTAGAGGGCACCCCCCGCCCCTCCTGCCCTCTGGGGGTCAGGCAACTTGGGGCTCAGATGTTTTGGTGTAAGATGGGGGTCAGTCAGTTGGGCGCTGTGGCTCATGCTTGTAATCCCAGCACTTTGGGAGGCCCAGGTGGGTGGATCACGAGGTCAAGAGATTGAGACCATCCTGGCTAACATGGTGAAACCCTGTCTCTACTAAAAATACAAAAAAAAATATTAGCCAGGCATGATGGTGGGCGCGTGTAGTCCCAGCTACTCGGGAGGCTGGGGCAGGAGAATCGCTTGAACCTGGGAGGTGGAGGTTGCAGTGAGCCAAGATCATGCCACTACACTCCAGCCTGGGCGACAGAGAGAGATATTGTCTCAAAAAAAAAAAGATGGGGTCAGTCCCTGGGCCTTCACCCAGCAAGCGTCTTAGAAGCCCAGACTGGAGGTGCCTGGAGTGGCATTCGACCTCTGCGGGAGCAAAGACCCCCAAATGCCAATCTTTGGGGAGCCTCCATCTCCTTCCCTCCGGAGCCTGACCCCAGCCCTGTCCTTGGGCTGTGTCACTCACTGTGCCTGGCACAGGCCTCCCCTGAAGATCCTGCTCTGTCCAGGCCACTTCCTCGGTGCTACCCCAGTTGGCCTCTGACCTTGAACCCCCCAGAGGCTGGCTTGGGGCTCAGATGATCTAAGCCCTGGGAAGGAGTGGGTTAGCTGGAAGCCAGGTCAGAGGGGGCCCAGTCCCCAGAGAAAGGCCAAGGGGATTTCGGGACTGAGAGCTGAGTGGGAACAGATCCCAGAGCCACCCCCAGACCCAGAGAGCCAAGCCCTTGGCCCCCTGGCATGGCCACAGGCAGAACCTCTTTGCAGCCCCTCTGGCCGAAGTCCCAAGCCCGGCTGTGACCAGGACTAAGTTCTGTCAGTCTTGGGGCCTGTCTCCCTGGGTCCCAAATATAGCCCAAGGCATCTCCCCAGCGCCAAAGCCGATGCCCCTCTCTTCCCAACCCCCAGATGCAACATAGGCTGAGTTGGGGGACTCATGCTGTCCTCCAGTCTATGTCCTTCATATATGGGCGTCCCTTCTTCGCTCAAGCCCCAGGTGGTGATCCTCCAGCCTCCCACCTCCTCCAGTCCTCCTCCCTCCTTGGGGCCTTGGTGGCTGGGGAAGTTCTTCCTGGTGTCTGACCCGAATCCTTGCCTCCACCTCCTGCCGCTTCTGGTGCTGTGGTCACCCGTCCCCCGGTCTGTGTGTGTCTGTCGTTGGGAGGGGGATTGTATGTTCATACAACCTCACCTGGGCCCCTCTCTGCCCCATCCCGGGAAGCAGCCTGGCGGGCAGGCAAAGGGAAAGTGGAAGGGCTGTAGGAGGGAGAGAGTGCGCCTGTCCTGTACCCACAGGACATGGCCCCAACGCAGCGAGGTGGACTCAGGGCCTTCCAGCCCTGGCGCCGCCCCAGGGGGTGTGATGGAAGCAGAGGGGATGGTGTAGACTGAGCCCTCCCTCTTCCCCAGGTACCACGACAAGCAGGAAGTGACCAGCAACTTCCTGGGGGCCATGTGGCTGATTTCCATCACCTTCCTCTCCATCGGCTACGGCGACATGGTGCCCCACACCTACTGCGGGAAGGGTGTGTGCCTGCTCACTGGAATCATGGTAAGGGTGAGGGTCCATGTGTATGATCCTAGGAGGTCCAGCCAGCCGCCCGCTCCACCAGCCCTTGCATACGCCTTGCTGACAGGGTGCTCGCCCCATCACGAGCTGTGCCTGATCAGCGTCCCTCCGTCAGTCCACCCCTCCTCTGCTCTGCCGTTTTCCTCTGAGGTCACGTGGAAGCCACACCCACAGGACATCTCCCTGCGGCCCTCCCAGGCCTAGATATGCAGCTCCCACCATGCCTGCCCAGTAAGAAGCTGTGGTCCACTCTGACCAGAGAATCACTGTCACCCCTTTATTCTCTACAGCCCGATTTATTCACACAGCCTTTGGATCCAGGGCAAGGGGCTTAATGCTGATGTGCCTTAGTTTCCTCAGCTGTGACCAATGCTACTTCCTCTGCTTTGCAAGGGCTAAGTAGGTTATTTATGTGAGAATCCCAGAACTGTGAATGCCATGGACACGCTATAAATACCTGCTGGGGGCCGGGCGTGGTAGCTCACGCCTATGATCCCAGCACTTTGGGAGGCCAAGGTGGGCAGATCACCTGAGGTTGGGAGTTTGAGATCAGCCTGTGACCAACATGGAGAAACCCCGTCTCTACTAAAAATACAAAAATAGCCGGGAGTGGTGGCTTACACCTGTAATCCCAGTACTTTGGGAGGCCAAGGCGGGTGTATCACGAGGTCAGGAGTTCGAGACCAGCCTGGCCAACATGGTGAGAGCCTGTCTCTACTAAAAATACAAAATTAGCCAGGCATGGTGGCGGATACCTGTAATCCCAGCTCCTAGGGAGGCTGAGGCATGAGAATTGCTTGAACCCAGGAGGCGGAGGTTGCAGTGAGTAGAGATCACGTCATTGCACTCCAGCCTGGGCAACCAGAGTGAAGTAAGTCTCAAAAAAAAAAAAACCTGCTGGGCTGTGTCCTCTGCAGCCCAAACCCCCTTCCTTGGCTGACTTTCGGGGTGTTCCCTGAGTTTTTCGTGACTCAGTGGGCACAGGCAGCACCCTGTCTCCCCGAAGGATTCTCAAGTCTGCCGTGGGTGCCTGTGAACATCCTTTCACACTCACTGCTTTCTCTTTTCCCTGATTCAATCACTGGGGTCCCTGTCCATCCCCTCTTTCCAGAACCTTCTTTCTCTCCAGACATGTTTTATGCCCATGCCAACAAATGCTTTTCCATGTTTTATTTTTATGTTTTTATAAAGATGGGGTCTCACTATGTTGTCCAGGCTGGTCATGAACTCCTGGGCTCAAGTGATCCTCCTGCTTGGGCCTCCCAAGGTGCTGGAGTTACAGGCCTAAGCAACTGCACCTGGCCCATGTCCGACTTTTTTTTTTTTTTTTTTTCATTGAGATGGAGTCTCACTCTGTTGCCCGGCCTGGAGTGCAATGGCGCGATCTCAACTCACTGCAACCTCCGCCTCCCGGGTTCAAGCCATTCTCCTGCCTCAGCTTCCTGAGTAGCTGGAATTATAGGCGCCTGCCACCAGGCTTGGCTAATTTTTCTATTTTTAGTAGAGACAGGGTTTCATCATGCTGGCCAGTCTGGTCTTGAACTCCCAACCTCAGATAATTCACCTGCCTCAGCCTCCCAAAGTGCTGGGATTACAGGCATGACGCCACCACGCCAGCCTTTTTTTTTTTTTTTTTGAGATGGAGTCTCGCTCTGTCGCCCAGGCTGGAATGCAGTGGCGTGATCTCAGCTCACTGCAACCTTCCCCTCCCAGGTTCAAGCGATTCTCCTGCCTCAGCCTCCCGAGTAGCTGGGATGACAGGCACCCGCCACCAGGCCCGGCTAATTTTTGTATTTTTAGTAGAGACAGGGTTTCACCATGTTGACCAGGCTGGTCTCGAACTCTTGACCTCAGGTGATCCGCCCACGTTGGCCTCCCAAAGTGCTGGGATTACAGGCACAAGTCACTGCACCTGGTCCACGTCTGGCTTTTTGCTGGCAGCCCAGCGTGGGTCCCTCCCTGCACCATCTGTGTGGTGCATCGTGCTGTTGCAGGGCCGTTGTCCATTCCTTTTCCTTGCTGTCTAGTATTCTAGGTGGAGGTTTCCAGCAAGTCGCTCTGTCCCAGTTGACAGGGTTTTTCCCGAGAACAGGCTTCTGGGTCCTCTCAAAACCTTTGTCCTGGCCTGGAAACCGAGACAGGGTTTCCTCCAGGAGCCCCTGCTTGTGCTCTAGGCCAACCCTGCTCAGGCTCAGGGTGTTGGCATCTAAACCTGCTTGGGGCTGGGCATGGTAATGGCTCATGCCTGTAATCGCAGCACTTTGGGAGGCCAAGGTGGGTGGATCACCTGTCAGGAGTTCGAGACCAGCCTGACCAACATGGTGAAGGCCCCTCTCTACTAAATACAGACACACGGCTGGGCACGGTGTAATCCCAGCTTGGTGGGATTCCCAGTTTGTAATCCCAGCACTTTGGGAGGCCGAGGTGGGCGGATCACGAGGTGAGGAGATCGAGACCACGGTGAAACCCCGTCTCTACTAAAAATACAAAAAAATTAGCCGGGCGTGGTGGCGGGCGCCTGTAGTCCCAGCTACTCGGAGAGGCTAAGGCAGGAGAATAGTGTGAACCCGGGAGGCGGAGCTTGCAGTGAGCCGAGATTGCGCCACTGCACTCCAGCCTGGGCGACAGAGCGAGACTCTTGTCTCGAAAAAAAAACACACACACACAATTAGCGGGATGTGGTGGTGCACGCTTCTAGTTCCAGCTACTCAGGAGGCTGAGGCAGGAGAATCGCTTGAACCTGGAAGGTGGAGGTTGCAGTGAGCCGAGACTGTGCCACTGCACTCCAGCCTGGGCGACAGAGCGAGACTCCATCTCAAAAAAAAAAACAAAAAAAAGAATCGTCCTACCTCCTGCAGTTGTTGGGGGTCGAATGAGCTAATGTGTGGGACGTGGTTCCACCTGACATTTGATGAATAGGAAACGAGTAGACCTGGAGTCAGTGAGCTCAGCAGATGGAATCCGCTCACACTGCTGACTCGGAGAATGGGGAGGCCGCAATCTGGGCAGGCTTCCTGGAGGAGGGAGTGACCTCAAGACAGGACGCTGATGTGCCCCCTCTGCCCTGCACACAGGGAGCTGGCTGTACTGCGCTCGTGGTGGCTGTGGTGGCCCGGAAGCTGGAGCTCACCAAGGCTGAGAAGCATGTGCACAACTTCATGATGGACACTCAGCTCACCAAGCGGGTGAGGACTGTGGTTCCCATGGAGGCCGCCTCCTGGCCTTGTCAGCGAGCGTAGAACTTCCCTGCTTTCCCTCTGTATGTGCCGGGCACGCTCATGTGCCCATGGGTTACCATGCAGCCCCGTGTCAAGACTGTGCTGGCTTTGGGAGGCCAAGGCGGGTGGATCACCTAAGGTCAGGAGTTCGAGACCAGCCTGGCATGGTGGCAGTTGCCTGTAGTCCCATCCACTTGGGAGTCTGAGGCAGGAGAATCGCTTGAGCCTGGGAAGCGGAGGCTGCAGAAAGCCAAGATGGCACCACTGTACTCGAGCCTGGGTGACAGAGCAAGTCTCCGTCTTAAAAAAAAAAAAAAATGACTGTGCTTGGCTCTGCCACCACGCACCCATCTGTGAGTAATGCATAGAGAGACATCGTGGCATCTACCCTTGTGCCCAGTCATGTCCAGCCATGGGCATTCAGTAAGAGGCTTGGGCCAGACTGCCATATGCAATTTGAGAGCTGCCTGACCCTGGCGGGTTGACTGCTCTGTACCTCAGCTTCCCCATATAGAAAATCAGGGAAATAAAAACACATGCCGATTCACTGAGTTAACATCTGCATCATGGCCGGGCGCGGTGGCTCATGCCTGTAATCCCAGCACTTTAGGAGGCCGAGGCAGGCGGATCACTTGAGGTCAGAAGTTCAAAACCAGCCTTGGCCAACATGATGAAACCCCATCTCTAGTAAAAATACAAAAATTAGCTGAGTGTGATCGCAGGCGCCTGTAATCCCAGCTACTAGGGAGAGTGAGGCAGGAGAATCACTTGAACCCGGGAGGTGGAGGTTGCAGTGAGGCAAGATCATGCCACTGCATTCCAGTCTGGGCCACAGAGCCTCAAAAAACAAACAAAAAACATAAAAAACATTTGCAAGGTGCATAGATGGGGCCTGGCCCATCATGAGTGATGTGTGTTAGGTATACACACACTGCACAAACATTGTGCAAGCATGGCCCTGCCTTATAGCCCAGGGACCCTGAGAGGCATTTCCAGAAGTTTCTAGAGGTTTCTGGAAGATTCTAGACATTTCTGGAGCCTTTTGGAATTTCGTGCCAACCCTGAGGAATTGTTCTTTTTCTGGCCCCAGGTAAAAAACGCCGCTGCTAACGTTCTCAGGGAGACGTGGCTCATCTACAAACACACCAGGCTGGTGAAGAAGCCAGACCAAGCCCGGGTTCGGAAACACCAGCGTAAGTTCCTCCAAGCCATCCATCAGTAAGTCTAGCACCTTTCCAGCTCACGTTTCTGTGTCCACATGGCGCGGAGGCAGCCCTCGCAGCTCTGTGTGGCCTCTTCACGGCTCCCTGCCAGGGACGGGTGGTCAGTTGGTTGGGGCCTGCATCTTCTGAGCTGGGTGGATGGGAGGATCTTCAGAGGGAGGCAGATGATGGGGTCTGCTAAGTCATGGACATGACTCAGTAAGTGGCAGGACATATATTTTATTCTCTGGAATAACCAGGATAATTCTTACCCTTTAGACTTTGAAGCGATTTCCTCTTTTTGCTTTGTCTGCCGGGAAGCTCATAGTTAAATCCATGGTCTGATCCATGGGATCATGTGGGGTAACTAGAAATGAATTGGGCCAGGTGTGGTGGCTCATGCCTGTAATCCCAGCACTTTGGGTGGCAGGGAAGATCGCTTGAGTCCAGGAGTTCAACACCATCCTTGGCAATACAGGGAGACCCCATCTCTACAAAAACTAAGAACTTAGCTGGGTGTGGTGGTGTGCCTCTGTGGTCCCAGATACTCGGGAGGCTGAGGTGGAAGGATCACTTGAGTGTGCAGGGTCAAGGCTGCAGTGAGCCATGATTGCGCCACTGCACTCAGCCGGGTTACGGAGTGAGACCTTGTCTCAAAAAAAAAAAAAAAAAAGAAAAGGAAAGAAAAAGAAAAAAAAGGTCGGGCACGGTGGCTCATGCCTGTAGTCCCAGCACTTTGGGAGGCCGAGGCGGGTGGATCACACGGTCAGGAGATCAAGACCATCCTGGCTAACAAATTGAAACCCCGTCTGTACTAAAAATACAAAAAATTAGCCGGGCATAGTGGTGGACGCCTGTAGTCCCAGCTACTCGGGAGGCTGAGGCAGGAGAATGGCGTGAACCCAGGAGGCGGAGCTTGCAGTGAGCCGAGATTGTGCCACTGCACTCCAGCCTGGGCGACAGAATGAGACCCCGTCTCATAAAAAAAAAAAAAAAAAAAAAAAAGAAAAAAAAAGAAGAAAGAAATTGCTTGATTTCCTATGTTGTTTCTTTGCCTGAGAATTATTTAATAAAGTAGCTCTAAATCCTTGGCTGCTCACTGAAGTCACCAGGAGGCTTTTTAAAAATCCCAAGAGCCACATCCAATATCAGTTACTTAGTAGAGTCTGGGTTGCAGTCTGGGTTTACATTTAAATTCCTCAAATGACTGCTTGGTTGGGCATGGTGGCTCACACTTATAATCCCTGCACTTTGGGAGGCCAAGGAGGGAAGACTGATTGAGGCCAAGATTTGGAAACCAGCCTGGGCTACATAGCGAGACCCCACTCTATGTAAAAATTAAAAAATAAAGCTGGGTGTGGTGACTCACACCTCGTAATCCCAGCACTTTGGGAAGCTGAGCCAGGGGATCGCTTGAGGCTAGGAGTTTGCAACCAGCCTGGGCAACAAAGTGAGACCCTGTCTCTACAAAAATAAAAAAATTAGCCCAGTGTGGTGGCACATGTCTGTGGTCCCAGCTACCCAGGAGGCTGAGGTGGGAGGATAACTTGAGCCCAGAAGGTCAAGGTTGCAGTGAGCTGTGATTGCACCACTGCACTCCAGCCTGGGCCACAGAGCAAGACCTTGCCTTTAAAAACTATATATGGCTGGGCGCAGTGGCTCACGCCTGTAATCCCAGCACTTTGGGAGGCCAAGGCAGGTTGATCACCTGATGTCAGCCTGGCCAACATGGCGAAACCTTGTCTCTACTAAAAATATAAAAATTAGCCGGGCGTGGTGGCATATGCCTGTAGGTTGCAGTGAGCTGAGATCACACCACTGCACTCCAGCCTGGGTGACAGAGTAAGACTCAGTCTCAAAAAATAAAAAATAAAATATATTAAAATAAGTAAATAAATAAAATTTCCTCAGGTGAGTCCAATATGCAGCCAGTCAACAAACTTTCTCTGTAAAGGGCCAGATGGTAAATCTTTCAGGTTTTATGGGCCAGACTGTTTCTGTCCCACTCTTCAACTCTCTGCTGCTGAGGCAGGGAAGCAGTGAGGATAACCTGGTGTGGCCATGTTCCAAAGAAACCTTATTTTCCAAGACAGGCAGCCAGCTAGATTTGACCCACAGGCCATAATATGCTGGTGACGATGCTGTCCACTAGAATATCACGTGAACAACATATATAATTTTAAATTTGCTAACAGCCACATTAGAAAAAAGTACAAAAGGCCGGGCGTGCTTGCTCACGCCTGTAATCCCAGCACTTTGGGAGGCCAAGATGGGTGGATCATTTGAGGTCAGGAGTTCAAGACCAGCCTGACCAACATGGTGAAACCCCATCTCTACTAAAAGTACAAAAAAATTAGCTGAGCTTGGTGGCACATGCCTGTAGTCCCAGCTACTCGGGAGGCTGAGGCAGGAGAATCACATGAACCTGGGAAGCTGAAGTTGCAGTGAGCCAAGATCACGCTGAGACAGTCCCCTGGACTGACTTAGGTACGGAAGGGAGTGCCAGCGGGTGCAGTGCCTCACGCCTGTAATCCTTTTGGAGGCTGAGACGGGCGGATCACATGAGGTCAGGAGTTTGAGACCAGCCTGACCAACATGGTGAATCCCCATCTCTACTAAAAATACAAAAATTAAACCAGGTGTACTGGTTGAGTGCCTGTAATCCCAGCCACTCAGAAGGCTGAGCCAGGAGAATCGCTTGAACCGGGGAAGCGGAGGTTGCAGTGAGCTGAGACTGCACCACTGCACTCCCGCCTGGGCGACAGAGTGAGACTCCGTCTCAGAAAAAAAAAAAAACAAAGGGATGGCCAAAAGGGGCGAGGGCATACACTAACCAACTACCCCTGTGGCCAGCTGCCCAGAGACCAGGGTCACCAGTGCCAACACCAACACCAAGTAGCAAGTGTGGGTTCAAATCCTGCCGGGGTGCAGATGGGCAGTGGCTTTACCCCTCTGAGCCTCAGTTTCCCCCGCAGGAGATGGTGTGGGCATAGTTTTCTGAATGAAACACTGCCTCCGGGACAGGACAGAGGACAGGCCTGCCCCTGAGCGGCTGGCACAGAACCCTCAGAGGCTGGGCACCTCCCCAGAGCAAGGGCAGCCCCTCGGCCATCTGGGAACCCCACGCGGGGCCCTGGGGTGGCACCCCCGGGAGGTGGGTAGGGCTGGGTACATGCCGCACAACTGTGCTGAGGTTAAAATTGCCTTGTGATTTTTCTCCTGCTCTGCCCGGTCCTGCCAGGGCTCAGAAGTAAGTCTTCTCCCAGGGGCTTGGTGGGGCTGGGAAATCGGGGGTGCATGGTGGTCACAGACAGGGGGTATACCCGGGGCGTGCCAACCCCAGCCTCAGGCGGGCAGGGTTCACATCTGCTCCATGGCTTGGTGCAGGCTTCACCTTGGTCTGGGATCCAACTTCCTGTGGCAGTCCTGAGTTGGGCTGGAGACAGGACCAGCCAATGGGTGGTGTGGGTGGTGGCCAGGCTGACTTCTGGCCCTGGCGCACCCGCTGTGTGTTGAGAGGGAATAGACCACAGGGAATTGGCCTCCAAACTCCCACCTCATCCTCTGATGCATGTCCCATAGGTGACCCCGGGTGGGTGCATGAAAGTCCCTGCCCCCACTGCAGCCTCCATGGGAACCTGCCTAACCCCCTCCCCCAACCCCGTGTCCCCACAGGCTCAGGAGTGTGAAGATCGAGCAAGGGAAGCTGAACGACCAGGCTAACACGCTTACCGACCTGGCCAAGGTGAGTGGGTTGGGGCAGGGTGGGCCGGACAGGGCAGGTAGGGCCCCGGAGCAGATGGGATGGGGCTCAGCTTCTGCCAGAGGAGGGCACAAGGACCCACTGTGGGCTGAGGACAGTGGCGGGCGGATCGCTTGAGCTCAGGAGTTTGAGACCAGCCCGGGCAACATGGTGAAACCCCGTCTCTACAAAAAGTACAACAATTAGCCAAGCGTAGTGGCAGGCGCCTTTAATCCCAGCTACTTGGGGGCTGAGGCAGGAGAATCGCTTGAACTTGGGGGGTTGAGGCTGCAGTGAGCCGAGATGGCACCACTGCACTCCAGCCTGGGTGACAGAGTGACACCCTGTCTCAAAAAAATGATAATAATTTTAAAAATAATTTAAAAATTTAAAAGGAGTATACAGTTAGGGGGCTAAGTGGGTGAAGAGGTATTTCTAGATTTAGGCATACCACCTCAATTCAAGCTCTGAAATGGAAGAGAAAAACAAAATTCCTTTGCTATGGGTATAAATTCAAATGATAGCCTTGGGAGAAAGCTTATTTGTATAGCAATTAAACATCTGTCAGGAAATTTAAATTGATTGCAAGAGAAATTGGGGCCGGGTGCCGTGGGTCATGCCTATAATCCCTGTACTTTGGGAGGCCGAGGCAGGCAGATCACTTGAGCCCAAGAATTTGAGACCAGCCTGGGCAACACAGAGAGACTCCATCTGTACAAAAAGAATAAAAAAATTAACCAGGCATGGTGATGAGTACCTGTAGTCCCAGCTATTAGGGAGGCTGAGGCGGGAGAATCACTTGAGTCCAGGAGGTCAAGGCTGCTGTGAGGTATGATCACTCTGCTGCACTCTAGCTTGGGCAACAGAGCGAGACCCTGTCTCAAAAAAAAAAAAAAAAAGCAAGAAAGAAATCAGTTTATGTTATACATGGATCTGTGTGTTGATTCGAATATCAAGTCATCTCCTACTTTTTTTTTTTTTAGCTTTATTTATTTATTTTTTTAAACAGAGTCTTGCTCTGTCACCCAGGCTGGAGTGCAGTGGCGCAATCTCGGCTCACTGCAACTTCCACCTCCCAGGTTCAAGCAATTCTCATGCCTCAGCCTCCAGAGTAGCTGGGATTACAGGCATGCACCAACATGCCCGGCTAATTTTTGTACTTTTAGTAGAGACGGGGTTTCGCCATGTTGGCCAGACTGGTCTCGAGCTCCTGACCTTAAGTGATCCACCCCCCTCAGCCTCCCAAAGTGTTGGGATTACAGGCGTGGGCCACTGTGCCCAGCCCATTTCCCGCTTTTTGAATTCTTCCACTGGAAGATGTGTCATTGGACCAGTTGCAATTAATCAAGTGCTTGAGATCTTTGCAACACTGATTTGAATTCCCTTCTGACCAATGACATAGTTTCAGAAAATAGCTTTTGTTCAGTGGCTACATCCCCTGATCTGTCAGTCAGCCTGAGGCTAATTTCATGTTATCTTTAGAAAATGTTAAGTCCCATTCTATTTTATTTCTTGTCCCCAGTGCATTTTGGACTCACTTCCTCCATCACTAGGAAGAGAATGTAATCTAGCTTAATATTAACCTACAATAAATTTAATTTGGAAGGGAATCTTTTTTTTTTTTCTGAGACAGAGTCTTGCTCTGTGGTACAGGCTAGAGTGCAGTGGCAAAATCATGGCTCACCGCAGCCTCAACCTCCACAGGCTCAAGCAGTCCTCCCACCTCATCCTCCCAGGTAGCTGAGACTACAGGCGCACACCATCAGGTCCTGCTAATTTTTGTATTTTTTGTAGAGATGGGGTTTCACCATGTTGCCTAGGCTGGTCTCAAACTCCTGAGCTCAAGTGATCCTCCCACCTTGGCCTCCCAAAGTGCTGGGAATACAGGCGTGAGCCACCGCACCCAGAAAAGAATCTCACAGAGAGAAAAACATATTCTAGACCCCTGAAGATACACAGTTAACTCTCGAACAACACGGGGGTTACGGGGTGCTGACCCCTTAAAAGTCAAATATTCCCATATAACTTCTTTTTTTCTTTTTGAGACAAAGTCTCACTCTGTTGCCCAGGCTGGAGTGCAGAGGTGCAATCTCAGCTCAATGCAGCCTCCCTCCTAGGTTTAAGGTATTCTCCTGCCTCAGCCTCCTGAGTAGCTAGGATTACAGGTGCATGCCACCACGCCTGGCTACTTTTTGTACTTTTAGTAGAGATGGGGTTTCACCATGTTGGCCAGGCTGGTCTTGAACTCCTGACTTCAAGTAATCCACCTGCTTTGGCCTCCCAAAGTGCTGGGATTACAGACATAAGCCACTGTGCCCAGCCTCATATAACTTTTGACGCCCCCTCACCCCAAATTTAACTACTGATAGCCTACCATTGACCAAAAGCCTTATTGATAAACAGTTGATTCACATGTGTTTTGTATATATATTATATACTGTATTCTTACAATAAGGTACGGTAGAGAAAGGAAAATATTAAGAAAATCAGGCCAGGTGCAGTGGCTCATGCCTGTAATCCTAGCACTTTGGGAAGTTCAGGAGGGAGGATCACTTGAGCTCAGGAATTCAAGACTAGCCTGGGCAACATGGCAAAACTCCATCGCTACAAAAAAAAAAAAAAAAAAAAAATTAGCAGGAGGCTGAGGTGGGAGGATCGCTTGAGCCCGGGGTGTAAAGGCTACAGTGAGCTGTGATTGCACCACCGCACTCCAGCCTGGGAGACAGAGCAAGACTCTGTCTCTAAAAAATAAAATTTTAAGGCTGGGTGTAGTGGCTCATCCCTGTAATCCGAGCACTTTGGGAGGCAAAGGCGGGCGGATCACCTGAGGTCAGGAGTTCAAGACCAGTCTGGCCAACATGGTGAAACTTTGTCTCCACTAAAAGTACAAAAATTAGCCGGGTGTGGTAGCGGGCGCCTGTAATCCCAGCTACTCGGGAGGCTGAGGCAGGAGAGTCACTTGAACCCAGGAGGTGGAGGTTGCAGTGAGCCGAGATCATGCCTCTGCACTCCAGCCTAGATGACAAGAGCGAGACTCAGTCTCAAAAATAAAAATAAAAATAAAAATTTTAAACCTTAGAAAAGACTAAAAAGAACCACCCGAAGGCTGGATGATGCTCTGGCCTCCAGGTGTCACCCTCTGGCTCTGGGGACTGTGGCGCATGAGAGAGGCCAGGGTGAGGTCAGTGGTGCTAAGAGGGGCAGCCCCCACGAGGTGTTTGCACTCGGAGTAGGGTCTGCCTTGCAGTGATGGAGGGAAAAGGGTAGGGGGCACAGTGGGGGAAGCTGGGAGGAAGAGGCTGGGAGTGAGAGGACAGAGGAGCTGGGGTGGGCACCTCGTCCTGTCCTGTCTTCCTTCCACTACTGCCTCCATCCTCCCACGGAGGCCGCCGTGGGGTGGCAAACCGGTGTCCTGACCCAGCTGCGCTCAGAGCCGTGGAGTGATGTTCTAGTGCCACCTGGTGGCCAGAGTGGTGTCTGCACCCAGGACTGTCCCTGTCTGGCCGGCCTCCCCTGCACATAGGGGGACAGTGCCAGAACCGGGCAGTTGAGGTGGTGGGGACGCCCCACTGGCTGCTGTAACAGTAATTGTGGCTGTCGTGTTCCCAGTCTGTGATTGTGTCAGATTCTCAAGGCAGTCACCTTCCTCATCAGACCCCTGTGCCCTCCCCAGCCTAATGGGAAGGGTGGCAGTTCACCACTGAGCAGGGTCCCCCCACCTCTTCCTCCTAGGTGGCCATGTCCCCAGGCTTCTGCTGTTCCCCAGCCTGGAGCAACGTCAGCCCCAAACATCCCCCAGGTCTGTGGGTACCACTTGAGCACCGCCTGTGGCTGCGTGTGCCCTGTGGCCACTAGACCCCCAGGGCAGCTTTGGCCATGTCCCTCCACCCAGGACCTCACTAGGCCTTTCCCAGGCCTGCCAGCCCTGAACTTGGCTTTCTTTCTTTTTTTTTGAGACGGATTTTCCTGTCACTCAGGCTCACTGAAACCTCCACCTCCTGGGTTCAAGCGATTCTCCTGCCTCAGCCTCCCGAGTAGCTGGGATGACAGGCTCCCACCACCACGGCCCAGCTAAATTTTGTATTTTTAGTAGAGATGGGGTTTCGCCATGTTGACCAAACTGGTCTCAAACTCCTGACCTCGGGCGATTCGCCTGCCTCGGCCTCCCAAAGTGCTGGGATTACAGGCGTGAGCCACCACACCCAGCTGAGCTTGGCATTTAAGACCTGTCTTTTGGCCGGGCGCGGTGGCTCACGCTTGTAATCCCAGCACTTTGGGAGGCCGAGGCGGGCGGATCACGAGGTCAGGAGATCGAGACCACGGTGAAACCCCGTCTCTACTAAAAATACAAAAAAATTAGCCGGGCGTGGTGGCGGGCACCTGTAGTCCCAGCTACTCGGAGAGGCTGAGGCAGGAGAACGGCGGGAACCCGGGAGGCGGAGCTTGCAGTGAGCCGATATCGCGCCACTGCACTCCAGCCTGGGTGACAGAGCGAGACTCCGTCTCAAAAAAAAAAAAAAAAAACCTGTCTTTTAGGCTGGGCACCTCCCGGGAAGAGGAGGTTGTAGTGAGCCGAGATTGGGCCACTGCACTCCAGTGTAGGTGACAGAGAGAGTCTCTGTCTCAAAGAAAAAAAAAAAAGAAAAGACCAGTCTCTCCCCTCATCCACTCTCCAATCCTTCCCTGGGCCCAGCAAGGGACCTCTGGGGCTGGGGGTGTCCTCCCAGCCACCCCTCACATGGGCCCCATTAGCGGCCGCCACCCACCTGGAGCATGTGGGCTGTCCCTCTCTGTCATTGGTGTCGTGGTATCGTCCTTTCCTCTCTCACTCAGCGGCGCCTCTCTCCTGCCCCTCTCTGTCTCCGGCAGACCCAAAGTGTTATGTACGACCTTGTATCGGAGCTGCACGCTCAGCACGAGGAGCTGGAGGCCCGTCTGGCCACCCTGGAAAGCCGCCTGGATGCGCTGGGTGCCTCTCTACAGGCCCTGCCCGGCCTCATCGCCCAAGCCATACGCCCGCCCCCGCCTCCCCTGCCTCCCCGGCCCAGCCCCGGCCCCCAAGACCAGGCAGCCCGGAGCTCCCCCTGCCGGTGGACGCCCGTGGCCCCCTCGGACTGCGGGTGACGGCCCTGCCCGCCACCAGACCCCTAAATCTTGGCCATCGTGTGGCCGCCACCTCCGGGAAGCCTTGTACAGTGGCGCCTCTTGGAGTTCAAGAAGCCGACGCTGAGTCAGGCTGAGTGGACTGAGGCCTGCCCCGCCCAGACTGCCCAGGCAGAGGGCAGGGCTGGACCATGGGTGAGGGCAGGGGAGCCCGGAGCTTCCTCTGGTCACCTGGTCCCCCGACTCTCCCCAGGCCCCCGGTGGGCATGGAGCAGCCCGGGGAGGGGTCCGTGCTGGTTCTGAATAAAGCAGGACCCGCCTAGTGGCTGCCTGTGTGCGTGGCTGGAAGGCACTGGTGATGTCCCAGGAGGCAGACCCCCAGCCCCAGGTACCAAGATGAATGTGGGAATCAAAAAAACCTGTTCCCATCACCGGCCTAGCCTAGAATCCTAGCCTAGAACTCCCCTCTCCCTCTGGGCTGGAGCTCAGTGAGGGACAACTCTAGGGACACCTGTACCAGCTCCACCTGGTGCTGAGATCCCGCAGAGAGCGTGGCCCAGCCCTGGCCGGAAGCATCTCTCCCCTTCAACTAACCGCGTTGATGGACACCCACTGTGTGCCAGGCCCCAGCAGGGCCCATGGGGGAGGTGACCTCGGTGAGGAAGGTCATTTGGGTTTTTGTGAGATTTGTATTGAGCACCTGCTGTCTACAGAGAATGTGATAATGTCAATTACCACACTGATTCCTCATCAGAACTTGACCACGGTGGGATGGGGGGGAACTGAGGCCCAGAGAGGTGAATCTACCTACCTGGGACCACACTTCGAGAAGGGATGGTGCATTCAAACTGGAAATCCCCTAGGCCAAAGTAAAGAACCGGACTGGCTGGGCGCAGTGGCTCACACCTGTAATCCCAGCACTTTGGGACGGTAAGGCGGGCGGATCACCTGAGGTCAGGATTTCAAGACCAGCCTGGGCAACATGGTGAAACCCTGTCTCTACTAAAAGTATAAAAATTAGCTGGGCGTGGTGGTGCACGCCTGTAATCCCAGCTACTCGGGAGGCTGAGGCAGGAGACTCACTTGAACCTAGGAGGTGGAGGTTGCAGTGAGAAAAAAAAGAACCTGGACTTCGTGGAAGGGACTCCATGGAGGAGCCATGGGGACGTCAGGAGGAGGGGGTATTTGGTGACATCCAAAGGTCAGAGAGATCCTTCAGGGGTGGGCTAGAGGGGAGGGTTCCAGACACAGGTAGAATCAGAAAGGTCCCTGGAGGCCATGGGCTTGGGTGCTGGGAGCAGCAGGCACTTACTTGGCAGATGCTGAGCCCTGGGTGGGGCGAGGAGACCTGGCTCCTGGGGAGACGATGCTGTGCATAGCTGAGGAGCCCCAGGTCCTGGCAGCCTCTGATAAGGTCATCCATCGCCTGGCTCAATGAGATAACTAGGCCGTGGCTGGTGCATGAATGACCAGCTTGGGCCCAGGCACGAGAAGGGTATGAGGAGATGCTGGTCAGACTGGGGTTCGAGTCCTGACTCTGCCAACTGCTGGGTGACTCTGGGCAGTGGCTGCCCCTCTGGGGCCTCGGTTATTTCATCTGTAAAATGGGGTGACAGTCTATTTAACTAGAACTCCCTAAAAAGGGCCAGGCAACTGGTAGGTGCTCAATAAATGTTCCTTCCCGCCTGAGGGATCACATCAGAGTCTTTGGCAGGACTCATCCTTTCTACCCTGTTGTCTGGCTGGGGAAACTAAGGCCTGAGAAGGAAAGGGGCTGTACTTCAGGGTGAGAACCCAGGGCTCAGTTCAGGAACATCCGTGGGTGTAACTTCCGTGCCAGTGGTAGCTCCCAGGTCTGATGGCAGAGGCACAGTAAACCCATAGTACTTAAAAAAAAAAAAAAACCCAAAGCCATAAAGTTATAAACAGGCCTGGCGTGGTAGTTCACGCCTGTAATCCCAGTACTTCGGGAGGCTGAGGTGGGAGGATCATCGGAGGTCAGGAGTTAGAGACCAGCCTGGCCAACATGATGAAACCCCATCTCTACTAAAAATACAAAAATTAGCTGGGCGTGGATGACTCCTGTCGTCCCAGGTACTCAGGAGACTTGAGAATTGCTAGAAACAGGGAGGTGGAGATTGCAGTGAGCCAGGATCACGCTACTGTGCCCTGGCCTGGGCGACAGAGCGAGACTCTGTCTTTAAAAAAGAGAGAGAAAGAAAGAGAAAAGTAAACAAGGCAAGAAAGAAAGAAAGAAAGAAAAAAAAAAGAAAAGGAAGGAAGAAAGGAAGGAAGGAAGGAAAAAACAAAGAGAAAAGTAAACAAGGCCAGAGGTGGCAAGGAGACTCTGAGGAAGTGGCATTTGGGCGTGGGCGAGATGGGTGGGAGAACGGATCTGGTAGCGGAACAGCCCAGTGCGGAGGCGAAGAGGGCTACTCTAGGTGGATTTTGTTTGGGGGACAGCCAAGAAGTGACAATGACAGGGAGGCTGAGGCGGTGCCGGGTTCTGGGCGTGGCGGGGGGGTGCGAATGAGACCATAGGGCTGAGATCTGCGGCCGCCTCGGTGCCTCCCCAGCCACCTCCGCTCCTGCCTGCCTCTGATTCAACAGCGCCGACCCTACAAAAACAGGGCCCGCCCATCTCCGAGGATGGCAAAGTCAACAGCGCGGGTACGCGGGCGGCCAGTCCCTGGCGGCCCGTGTGCGTCACGGGGGCGGATGCAGAGGACCAGGAAGTTCGCCGACGACGCGCCCGCCCTGGGACAACGGCGCCGGCCCAAGTTCGCCGGGGGGGCCCGGAGGAAGCTCGGGGGACGCGACGGGGGAACGCGGAAACCCCGGGGATCTGCAGGCGCGCCCCGGCCGTGCGCCTCCTCGCCGCGTGTCCAGGCCGTGTCCCCAGCCGCGCGCCATGCGCCGTGGGGGCGTGCGCAGCTTTGCGCTGGAGCTGGCGCGGGGCCCGGGCGGCGCCTACCGCGGCGGGGAGCGGCTGTGCGGCCGGGTGCTGCTGGAGGCGGCGGCCCCGCTGCGGGTGCGAGCGCTCGAGGTGAAGGCGCGCGGCGGGGCAGCCACCCACTGGTTGGAGGGTCGCAGCGTGGGCGTCAACGCCGTATCCAGCGACTACGCGGCCGCGGAGACCTACCTGCGGCGTCGGCAGCTGCTGCTCCGAGGTGAGACACTAGTCGCGCCGCCCCCGCAGCAGCCAGGACCCCCTCGGCCGGGACCCTCTTCAGGGCCAAAAGCCTTTCAACTTAGAACCTCTGCGGTCGGGTGATCCTTTTCAAGGACCCTTCCCGGGGTCCTGACCCTCCCACAGGTCAGGAGTTCAAGACTAGCCTGGGCGACTTGGTGAAACCCCATGTGTCCAAAAACTACAAAAATTAGCCAGGCTTAGTGGCGCGCGCCTGGAGTCCCAGCTACAGGCTGAAGTGGGAAGGAAGATCGCTTGAGCCTGGGAGGTAGAGGTTGTAATGGGCTGAGATGGCACCACTGCACTACAGCCTGGACACCCACCGCGCCCTGTTCAGGACCCCCACTAACCGGGAACGTCTACCCAGGGTCTGGGTGTTCGCTTCTCTGGAGCCAGACGCCCTCGACTTAGAGGCTGTGCGGTGGGCAGCCCCCTTTCAAAGCAGGGGGACCCTCCTATTAGAGTCCAGGAAACCCCTGGGAAATAGAATGGGAGATCTCCCTGGTGGACCCCAGTGTCTCCGTTGATCCCAAGCCTGGAGTCCCTGATTCTCAGAGAAGGCCCCCAACTCGTGTTACCCAGGGCCCCACCTCAGTTTACCCCACAGGGTCTCCAGCGGTGAGTTTTTCCCTGGGGTAGGGTTGGGGGTCTGGTAGCATTTCCCGGTGAGGAGATGGAAATGCATCCCAGAGGGGAAGAGATGAAGTGGGGTCACATTCTCCTGGGAGTCTGGGTCTTGGGCAGGTCCCTACTCTTCCCCTAACCTCAGTCCTTCTCGCACCCCAAGCACCCGGAGGCCACACAGCTGGTCACCAGCGAGCCAGTGGTCACAGAAGGAGGTGGTCCATAGCCTCACACCCTACTGTGTGGCTGCGGGAGGGCATCATCCTCTCTAGGCCGCCCTGACTATTCCTCCGGGCCAAGCCAGAACTCACTATACCCGTCTGTAAAATGGGCCGGGAGGGAGGCAGCTCAGATTCCCGACAGCCCCACTTTTTTCCCAGCGCTGCGGGCAATAGAAGCTTTGGGCACACAGGAGCCACAGGTGCGGGGGACCCTTCCCTCCCCAGCAGTGGAAACAGGAGCAAGTGTGGTGAGGCGGGGCAGGAAGGGGCGCTGGAGGCACTTCCCTTCCCCTGCGACTCAGAACTATTGGGACCGCTTTCACCCGAAGGCCGGCCGTCCCAGACACTCAACGGCGACTTCCTTAAAACACTGGAGAGGCAGCTGGGTGCAGTGGCTCACGCCTGTAATCCCAGCACTTTGGGAGGCTGAGGCGGGCGGATTACCTGAGGTCAGGAGTTCACGACCAGCCTGGCCAACATGGTGAAACTTTGTCTCCACTAAAAATAAAAAAATTAGCCGGGCATTCTGGTGGGCGCCTGAAATCCCAGCTACTGGGGAGGCTGAGGCAGAAGAATTGCTTGAACCCGGCAGGCGGAGGTTGCAGTGAGCTGAGATGGCACCACTGCACTCCAGCCTGGGCAACAGAGCAAAACTCCGTCTCAAAAACAAAAACAAACAAACGAAAAACACTGGCGAGGCGAGCCTGGTGAGTCCACCTGTGGTCCCAGCTACCACAGAGGCTGAAGCGGAAGGATTGCTTGAGCTAAGTTAGAGGCCAGCCCGGGCAACATAGCAAGACCTCCCACCCCCCACCCTGTTTTTGTGTTTGTTTGTTTTTGTTTTTGAGACAGGGTCTTACTCTGTTGCTCAGGCTGGAGTGCAGTGGCACGATCTCGGCTCACTGCAACCTCTGCCTCCCGTGTTCAAGCGATTCTGCAACCTCAGCCTCCTGAGTAGCTGGGACTACAGGTGGCCACCACCACACCCAGCTAACTTTTTTTTTTTTTTTGAGACAGAGTCTCGCTCTGTCACCCAGGCTGGAGTGCAGTGGCACCGGCGCAATCTCGGCTCACTGCAACCTCTGCCTCCCGGGTTCCAGTGATTCTCCTGCCTCAGCCTCCCGAGTAGCTGGGATTATAGGCACCCGCCAACACGCTGGCTAATTTTTATTTTTATTTTTATTTGTTTGAGATGGAGTTTCCCTCTGTTGCCCAGGCTGGAGTGCAGTGGCGCCATCTGGGCTCACTGCAAGCTCTGCCTCCCGGGTTCACGCCATTCTCCTGCCTCAGCCTCCTGAGTTGCTGGGACTACAGGCACCCGCCACCATGCCCGGCTAATTTTTTGTATTTTTAGTAGAGCCACCGTGCCCGGCCAATTTTTGTATTTTTAGTAGAGACGGGTTTCACCATGTTGGGCAGGCTGGTCACGAATTCCTGACCTCAGGTGATCTACCCGCCTCGGCCTTCCAAAATGCTTGGCTTACAGGCATGAGCCACCATGCCCGGCCCCCATCTCTTAAAATACATAAAAATTGGCTGGGCGCAGTGGCTCACGCCTGTAATCCCAGTACTTTGGGAGGCCGAGGCAGGAGGATCACTTGAGGTCAGGAGTTCAAGACCAGCCTGGCCAACATGGTGAAGCCCCGTCTCTACTAAAAATACAAAAATTAGCCGGGCTAACTTTTTTTTTTTTTTTAGGTGGAATTTCACTCTTGTTGCCCAGGCTGGAGTGCAATGGCGTGATCTCGCCTCACTGCAACCTCCACCTCCCAGGTTCAAGTAATTCTCCTGCCTCAGCCTCCCAAATAGCTGGGATTACAGGCATGCGCCACCACACCCGGCTAATTTTGTATTTTTAGTAGAGACGGGGTGTCTCCATGTTGGTCAAGCTGGTCTCGAACTCCTGACCTCAGGTGATCCGCCTGCCTCGGCCTCCCAAAGTGCTGGGATTACAGGCGTGAGCCACTGCGCCCGGCCAAGCTGGGCTAATTTTTAAATTCTCCCAGCTACCCAGGGGGCTAAGGCAGGAGAATCGCTGGAACCCGGAAGGTGGAGGTTGCAGTGAGCCGAGATGGCGCAACACTGCAAAAAAAAAAAAAAAAAAAAAAAAAATCGGCTGGCCACGTACCAGCCTGGGCGGCAGAGCTGAGTCAGACAGCCTGGGCAACATAGTGAAACCCCATCTCTACAAAAAATACAAAAATTAGTCGGGCGTGGTGGTACACACCTGTAATCCCGGCTACTTGGGAGGCTGAGGTGGAAGGGAGGCAGAGGTTGCAGTGAGCCTAGATGGCACCACTGCACTCCAGCCTGGGCGACAGAGTGAGATCCTGTCTCAAAAAAAAAAAAAGAAAAGAAAAGAAAATTAAAAAATTGTTAAACATTTGGCGGCCGGGCGCGGTGGCTCATGCTTGTAATCTCAGCACTTTGGGAGGCCGAGGCGGGCGGATCACGAGGTCAGGAGATCGAGACCACGGTGAAACCCCGTCTCTACTAAAAATACATAAAAATTAGCCGGGCGTGGTGGCGGGCGCCTGTAGTCCCAGCTACTCGGAGAGGCTGAGGCAGGAGAACGGCGTGAACCTGGGAGGCGGAGCTTGCAGTGAGCCGAGATTGCGCCACTGCACTCCAGCCTGGGCGACAGAGCGAGACTCCGTCTCAAAAAAAAAAAAAAAAAAAAAAAAATTGTTAAACATTTAAGGAAAAAAACAGTGACACTGGAGGAGCGAGTTCAGTGGAGCTGCTGTGTGACCTCGGGCAGAACCCCACCCCTCTCTGGGCCTCTGGGGTCCATCTGTGAAATGAATTGAGGGAGGCGCTGGCTCAGTATTCCCTTCAGGGTTACCTCATCCCGCTTATCCTCCCGGACTTAACGGCCTACTGTCTCCCCTCTAGTATCCACTGAAACCTGGCCTAATGTCCCAGGCCTTCCTTTCAATTCCAAAGACCCATCCTCCCAGGCAGCCTTCCAGGCTGATCACTGTGCCTCCAACTCCTTCGTTCCTGTTCTGATCCCCATCAAGGACTGCGGGTGACCGTGTTTGTTTATGACCGCCCCCTCCACACCCACACACCTCACTGAGGTGGTGGAAGTCTCGTGGTCTCCTGAGCCAGGCTCAGTCAGAGGCGGACAGTCAGGGCAGGGGATGGGTTCAGCGGCAGCGCACTCCGCTGCCACGAGAGGGCGACAGCGTCCCGCAGACGACGCAGAGGCAACTACCGCTGGAGAAACTCCATGCGACTTTTCTTTGGGGAAACTGAAGCCCAGAGAGAGGTCACGCCGTCCCGAGGCCACACCGCAGCTGTGGACCTGGGGGTGCCCGAGCGTCCCCTGCATTCAGCTCTGTGGCGGGACGGGGGCTGAGGATGACTGGAGCAGGCACAAGGGCTGCGGGGAAGGTAGGGTTTGCCAGAGGCTGAAAATTGGGAAGGGAACATCAGGTATGTCAAGAGCTGGTTGATGACCGGGGAGCGAGGCTCTTGGAGGAGTCCAGCTGGGGCTGCACGATGACCCATGCATAACCTTCTGAGGTCAGGACTGATTATTACTTTCTCCCGGCTCTACAGAGGTGGAAACTGAGGCTCCAAGAGGTTGTCATTTGCCCAGAGCCACCAGCTAAGCGGGACTTGAATCAGGGAAGGGGTGCAGCAGGCACCAGTGTGGAGGGCGGTCCCACCCACCTCCTCCACTTCTCCCTTTGCATAGCGGGGGAAACAGGCCTGGAACAGTCATAGGCTCTCTGGCCCTCAACTGGGGCGAGAGTCCCCCGCCCCAAATCGGGCTGGACATGCCTCGAGTCACGTCTACGAGGGGCTGCTGGTGAGCGAATTAAGCCGAGAAGCTGAAGGCTCTGCTAGGTGACCTCAGGCCTGGGCTCTGCCTCGGGACCTCTTTTTCCCCTCTTTGCCCCCGGGGTCCGCGAGAGGCCAGCTCTGGCCGCCTAAGGGCTTCAGTTTCTCCCCTGGGTCCGCAAGGGAAGGGGGCAGCCGGCGGTGAGCAGGGGCGTTTGTTATTTTGCTCCACGCCTGGGCAGAGCCACGCCCCTTATCGCGCTATTGGTGGAGTCCCTTCCGGGGGCGGGGGAGAGACGGTGACCCCACCCCCCCCCGCCCTGCCGTATAAAAGCGGCGCCGACGCACGGCGCGGGGATTTTCTGCTCTGGTTTGTGAGCGCGCTTGCGCGTTGACGGCGATTTTGCGTTCTGAGGCTGCAGCGTCGGCTTCTTGAGCTGCCGGTTCGCGGGTTCGAGACCAGGTTCCGCGTGTCGTGGGTTCGCACCCTGGGCGCGATGCTATTCAACAAGGTGAAAGTGTTCTCAGTGCAGTTGGACGGCGCGACCGCGGGCGTCGAGCCCGTGTTTAGCGGCGGCCAGGCCGTGGCGGGCCGGGTGCTGCTGGAGCTGGCAAGCGCCGCGCGCGTGGGTGCCCTGAGGCTGCGCGCGCGGGGCCGCGCCCACGTGCACTGGACCGAGTCGCGCAGCGCGGGCTCGAGCACGGCTTACACGCAGAGCTACAGTGAACGCGTGGAGGTTGTGAGCCACCGCGCCACGCTCCTGGCGCCAGGTACGGATGGGGGACCCCTGCTGTGTGCATCGGTTGTGTGCCTCCCACCACCTGGACGGCGGGTGCCTCCGTCAGCCCTGGGACCCCAGCGCAACCGCTCAGTCGCCTCCTTTTGCTCCCACCCGCAGATACCGGGACGACCACGACGCTGCCTCCTGGGCGCCATGAGTTCCTGTTCAGCTTCCAGCTGCCCCCGTAAGTCCTCTGGGGTGCAGGGTTGCCCTAAGCCTGCAGCCCCTTCCAGATTTGTACCTCCAATACTGGGTATCTGGGCACCTCTGAGCCCCAAGACTCTCCCCGTGGGAGGCCCCCGGAGTGTCTGTGTCTCCTTCTCCCTGCCTGCTTGTCTCTGTATCTTGCCCCCTGAAGTCTCATCCCTCCACCCTAGGACCCTGGTGACATCCTTCGAGGGCAAACACGGTAGTGTCCGCTACTGTATCAAGGCCACCCTGCACCGGCCCTGGGTCCCAGCACGCCGGGCAAGGAAGGTGTTCACTGTCATCGAGCCTGTGGACATCAACACGCCAGCCCTGCTGGTGAGTGGCCACCCTTGGGGAGGTAGGATAGGAGTATTGTAGGAAGGGGCCTGGCTGCTAGGTGACACCAACCAATAAGATGGAGGTCATAGGTGGGCCCTGGCAGGGAGGGAGGCAGGTGTGGGAATGCGTGTGGAATCCACTGGGATCTGCACCCATTTGCCGTGTGACTCTGGGCAAGTGTCTTGAAGCCCTCTCTGAGCCTCAGATGCCTCTTCTGTGAAATAGACCACAGCTAGGGCTTACCAAGTGCGAATTACACACCAAACACTTGGCTTATACATTTCATTTCTGGCTTTATAAGATGGGTTGTGTCCCTGGCTCTATTTAACGGATAGTTCCTGGATTGTTAAAAAGAAACCAAGCCCTGCCCAAAGTCCTCCCTCAGCTGGGGGTGGTTTGGAAGCTCCACAGCGCCTGTGGTTTGCACAAAGTGACTCATCCATGTCACTTTCCTCTACACCGACAGGCACCTCAAGCGGGGGCTCGGGAAAAGGTTGCCCGATCCTGGTACTGTAACCGTGGCCTTGTCTCCCTTTCGGCCAAGATCGACCGCAAGGGCTACACCCCAGGTAGGCAGACCGGACTGGGTCGAGACAGGGGCTGGTGTTGGGGCTGCAGGAGGGGAAACTGAGGCCCCACTGCTCCTTGCTGCAGGAGAGGTCATCCCTGTCTTTGCCGAGATCGACAATGGCTCCACACGTCCTGTGCTGCCTCGGGCAGCTGTGGTGCAGACACAGACGTTCATGGCCCGAGGCGCCCGAAAGCAGAAACGGGCGGTGGTGGCCAGCCTCGCGGGCGAGCCAGTGGGCCCCGGGCAGCGGGCGCTGTGGCAGGGCCGGGCACTGCGGATCCCCCCAGTGGGTCCTTCCATCCTGCACTGCCGCGTTCTACATGTGGACTACGCACTCAAGGTAGGGCATTCTGCTGGCCCTGGGGGACATTGGCTACATTCACCCTGTATTCCCTCAGACTGGGGGAAGCTGAGGCCTTAGTCTCCCCAGGCATAGAAGGGAGGTGGGGGTGGGGGAGGCTGCCTGGGCACCCTCCCTTATGGTTCCTTCCTCCAGGTCTGTGTGGATATCCCGGGAACGTCCAAGCTGCTGCTGGAGCTGCCACTGGTGATCGGCACCATTCCCTTGCACCCTTTTGGCAGCCGTTCCTCCAGTGTGGGCAGCCATGCCAGCTTCCTGCTGGACTGGAGGCTGGGGGCCTTGCCGGAGCGGCCTGAGGGTAAGCTCCCACCCTGCTTGCATGCAGAGGGTGGGTGGATACATGGAGAGGTGGATGCCGGGTCAACTCTCTCACCACGAGTCTCCTGGAATCCCAACCAAAGGACATACAGCCTGGCAGCCCCAGAGCTGGCATAAGCCAGCTCCTGGCCCCTGGTCCCTTGGAGCAGGGCTCTCTCCTGCCAACCTCACCCACCCTGTCTCTCGCTTCCAGCTCCTCCTGAGTACTCGGAGGTGGTAGCCGACACCGAGGAAGCAGCCTTGGGGCAGAGCCCCTTCCCACTTCCGCAGGACCCCGACATGAGCCTTGAAGGCCCGTTCTTTGCCTACATCCAAGAGTTCCGCTACCGCCCGCCACCCCTGTACTCTGAGGTGAGCTCAGGGGTCTGAGAACCACCCATGCCTCTCTGGACCGTGGGAGCCTTGGTGGGGTGGCAGACATAGTAGATGGGTTTTTTTGTTTTTTGTTTTTTTAGACAGGGTCTTGCTCTGTTACCCAGGCTGGAGTGCAGTGGCATAATCATAGCTCGCTGCAGCCTCGACCTCCCGGGCTCAAGCAATCCTTTCACCTCAGCCTCTTGACTAGCTGGGACTACAGGCGCATGCCACCACGTCCTGCTAATTTTTGTGCTTTGTTTTGTTTTGCTTTGCTTTTTGAGATGGAGTTTCAGTCTTGTCACCCAGGCTGGAGTGCAATGGTGCGATCTCAGCTCACTTCAACCTCCGCATCCCTGGTACAAGTGATTCTCCTGCCTTAGCCTTCCGAGTAGTTGGGATTACAGGTGTTAGCCACCACGTGTGGCTAATTTTTGTATTTTTAGTAGAGACGGGGTTTCACCATGTTGGTCAGGCTGGTCTCGAACTCCTGACCTCAGGTGATCGCCTGCCTCAGCATCCCAAAGTGCTGGGATTATATGCGTGAGCTACCACGCCCGGCCAATTTTTGTATTTTTTGTAGAAATGGGGTCTCACTATGTTGTCCAGGCTGGTCTTGAACTCCTGGGCTCAAATGATCCTCCCACCTTGGCCTCGCCAAAGTGCTGGGATTACAGGCGTGAGCCACTGCACCTGACTGGCAGTGGATTTTAATTGTCGATGGAATTTCTCTACATACAGTCGGCCCTCTACGTTAGCTGGTTTGGAATCTGCAGATTCAACCAAACATGGGTCAGAGACATTTGAAAAATAAATACATACGTGGATAATACAGATTAAAAATATGATAGGCTGGGTGCGGTGGCTCATGCCTGTAATCCCAGCACTTTGAGAGGCCAAGATGGGAGGACCGCTTGAGGCCAGGAGTATAAGACCAACCTGGGTAACATAGCAAGACCCCCATCTCTACTGCAAATAATACAAAATTACCCAGGCATGGTGGAGCCCATCTATGGTCAGGAGGCTGAGACAGGAGGATCGCTTGAGCCCAGGAGTTTGAGGCTGCAGTGAGCAATGATTGTGCTACTACACACTCCAGTCTGGGAGACAAAACAAGACCTCATCTCAATACTACTACTAATAGTAATAATGCAGTATAACAGCGATTAAATAGCATTTATATTGTGTGTGTGTGTGTGTATATATATATATATATTTTTTTTTTTTTTTTTTTTTTTTTTTTTTTTTTTTGAGATGGAGTCTTGCTGTGTCACCCAGGCTGGAGTGCAGTGGCACAATCTCGGCTCACTGCAATCTCCACCTCCTGGGTTCAAGCGATTCTCCCTGTCTCAGCCTCCCGAGTAGCTGGGATTACAGGCATCCACCACCATGCCCAGCTAATTTTTGTATTTTTTAGTAGAGACGGGGTTTTGCCATGTTGGCCAGGCTGGTCTCGAACTCCTGACCTCAGGTGATCTGCCTGCCTTGGCCTCCCAGAATGCTAGGATTACAGGCGTGAGCCACCACACCCGGCCATAAAGTATTACAGGTAATCTAGAAGAGATTTAAAGTACATGGGAGGGCTGGACGCAGTGGCTCATGCCTGTAATCCCAGCACTTTGGGAGGTTGAGGTGGGCAGATGACTTGAGGTCAGGAGTTTGAGACCAGCCTGGCCAACATGGTGAAACCAGGTCTCTACCAAAAATACAAAAATTAGCCAGGCGTGGTGGCGTCCACCTGTGATCCCAGCTACTCAGGAGGCTGAGGCAGGAGAATCGCTTGAACCCAGGAGGTAGAGGTTGCAGTGAGCCAAGATCGTGCCACTGCATTCCAGCCTGGGTGAGAAAGCGAGACTCTGTCTCGAAAAATAAAATGAAATAAAAATAAAGTACACAGGAGGATGGGCTTAGACTATTTGCAAATATTAGGCCATTTTATATCAGGGACCTGAGCATCTGTGGATTTTGGTATCCACAGGGTTCCTGGAACCAATCCCCTGTGGATACCAAGGGACAGTATACACTCAGCTCCAAAACCCTCCTTGCACCCCAGTCTGCCGTAGACACCACCTCCCGATGGCCTCTTCCCTGGTCAAGGGTGGGAGTTGGGAGATGGCTGGATGGGGAGCGGTATTTCTGAATTTCTGTTTCCAGTGTCCCCTGAGGCTTAATAGGAACATTTCTCTTAGGAGGATCCAAACCCACCCTCGGGGGACATGAGGCCGCGCTGCATGACTTGCTGAACGGCACAGGGACCCCTCGAGGAATGAGGTTGCACACCAGCTTTCAGCCACCGTGACTGTGGGGGAGCGGCTGGACCAAGGGCTGACCTCCCCGACTGCATCGAAGTTGGGGAACCAAGTGTCAGAGTGAGGCGGGGCCTTTCGGATATCACATGGGACAGAGGAAGAGCCCGGCTGGAATCTGACTTATCTGGACCGCTGTCCTTGTGAGGCATTGAATGCCCAGTGCAGTATCCGAGAGACTGTTTAATAACCTGTCTTGCCAGCCTGTTGGCGGTGCTGGAATCCCCCAGGAGCCTTCAGTCTGGGAGAAACAGAGCCAGACATAGACAGTTCCAGCATCACAGAACCAGAAGAAGAGACCTGCAGCTGTGAGTCCAGACAGGAAGCAGAGAAGGCGTCCTTGCAGAAAGGGCATTTTAGCTGAAGCTTTGGAGTATGAATAGGAGCTCAGCAGGCAGATGAATGAGGAAGAAAGGTCAGAGAAGGTCAGAGCTGAGTGATGTTTGGAATCCACCCCGTTTATTGTTGAATTGGGGGTTCAGAGGGCAGGTGCCTCAGAGTTGAGGCCACACAGTGAGGTCCGGTGGGTGAAAGGACCCAGGGATGAGGCGTTCAGGAAAGCAGGTTGTCAGAGCTATGTGGAGTCTGTGGGTGGCAGGGGCAGCCGCTCCAGCCTTTGAAGACTGAAAGCCAGAGATTCCTGGCGCAGGCTTGGACTTCCTGGGAGCTCCTCCAAGTACCCAGGGGCATCAGAGCTGCCTGGGTGTTACATAGCCCAGGGAACCCAGGTTCAGGGTAGGACAGGCAAGACCAGATACCTAATGTGCAAAGTGAAAACACTAGGCTCCCTGTTAAATGATGAAGAATTCAAGACGGTGACAGCATTACGTCACCCCTGGGGACAGAGGTCAGCCTAAGGTGACACACTGGGACTACTGTGCTTCCGGAGGCTCCCTGTGTCCTGGAGGAGAAGAGCATTAGAGGGGGCAGCTGGACAAGCTCCCAACTGCGGAGTCCCAGCCCTGGCTGGGGCAGGGCCCCAGCCTGGGACTCAGCATTTCTGATATGCCTTAAGAATTCATTCTGTTTTATACAATTATTTTTTAAAAGTAAACATGTGGAGAAAGAATCCAGGCTTCTTGGTTTATTTCCCCGCCATCCGGCTGCTGAGGGAACTGGGACTGCCACCCCTAGTCACTATCTTGGAGACTAAATTCCTGGCCAAGGAAGGCAAAGGGGCCCATGATTCAGAAGGGGAAACTGAGGCCCAGGACTGGGAGGGGGTTGGCCCAAGGACACATGAGGAGGCTGAGCTGGGGTGGGAGCCGAGCCCTGGGCGCCATACTTGCACTCCCTGTGGGAGTCTCAGAGGCTGGCGGGGGCTGAACAGTGGAGGACAAGCAGAGAACTCTATCCTCAAAGAGTGGGGAGCAGGGGGCTGGGGCTGGGAGGAGCTGCCTGAGTACGGGAACATCCTGTCACCTGAGTCTACGTTTGGTTTTTGTGGGGTTTTTTCTGTTCATTTTTGTTTTTTAGAAGGAGTCTTGCTGTGTCGCTCAGGCATAGTGTAGAGTGTAGTGGTGCAATCTCAGCTCACTACAACCTCCGCCTCTCGGGTTCAAGTGATTCTCCTGCCTCAGCCTCCCAAGTAGCTGGGATTACAGGTGCCTGCCACCACACCCAGCTAATTTTTGAATTTTTAGTAGAGGTGGGGTTTATTTATTTATTTTTATTTTTTTTTAAGACAGAGTTTCGCTCTGTCACCCAGGCTGGAGTGCAATGGCTTGGTCTCGGCTCACTGCAACCTCTGCCTCCCAGGTTCAAACGATTCTCCTGTTTCAGCCTCGAAAGTAGCTGGAATTACAGGCATGTGCCACCATGCCTGGCTAATTTTTCTATTTTTTAATAGAGACAGGGTTTTACCATGTTGGCCAGGCTGGTCTGAAACTCCTGACCTCAGGTGATCTGCCTGCCTCAGCCTCCCAAAGTGCTGGGATTACAGGTGTGAGCCACCATGCCTAGCCCTGGATTTGTTTTTATTGAGGTGAAATTCACATATTATAAAATTCACCATTTGAAAGTGTTCAATTTCGTACACTTCACAATGTAGCATTTAGTACATTCATAATGTTTCTTTTGTTTGGTTTTGAGATGGTCTCACTCTGTTGCCCAGGCTGGAGTGCAATGGCCCGATCACAGCAGCCTCAAGAGATCCTGGGCTCAAGAGATCCACTTGCCTCAGCCCCGCAAGTAGTTGGGACCACAAGTGTGTACCACCACACCCAGCTAATTATTTTTTTGTAGAGACATGATCTCCCTTTGTTTCCCAGGTGGGTCTTGAACTCCTGGGCTCAAGCGGTCCTCCCGCCTCAGCCTCCCAAAGTGCTGGGATTACAGGCGTGAACCACCACAACCGACCTGGCTATTTACAATGTTTTTTTTTTTTTTTTTTTGAGACGGAGTCTTGCTCTGTGCCCCAGGCTGGAGTGCAGTGGCGCGATCTCGGCTCACTGCAAGCTCCGCCTCCCGGGTTCACGCCATTCTCCTGCCTCAGCCTCCTGAGTAGCTGGGGCTACAGGCGCCCGCCAACACACCCGGCTAATTTTTTGTATTTTTAGTAGAGATGGGGTTTCACTGTGTTAGCCAGGATGGTCTCGATCTCCTGACCTCATGATCCGCCCGCCTCGGCCTCCCAAAGTGCTGGGATTACAGGCTTGAGCCACCGCGCCCGGCCTGGCTATTTACAATGTTATGCAACCATCACCACCATCTATTTCCAGAACATTTCTATCCCTGCCAAAGGAAACCCAGTCCCCACTAGTGAGCAATCCCCATTCCCCGCCCCCACCTCCGGCAACCACTTTCTGTCTCTGGATTTGCCTATTTTGAACATTTCACATCAGTGGAATCATGCGGCCTTTTGTGTCTGGCTTTTATCACTCAGCATGTTTTCCGGGTCCATCCACATTGTACCATGTATCAGAACTTCATTCCTTTTTCTGGTTGAATAATATTCCATTGTGTGCATAGACCACACTGTGTTTCGCCATTCACCCGCGGACGGACATCTGGGTTGTTTCCGTGGCTTGGCTATAGTGAATCTTGCTGCTAAGAACACGTGTGTTCAAGGATTACTTTGAAAACCCACAGAGCTGTCAGGTGGCCCTAGTGGAGTGGGGCTGTTACTCTTCTGGAGTTACAGGTGGGGATAGTGAGCTCAAGAGAAAGAGACTAGCCTGGCCGACATGGTGAAATCCTGTCTCTTCTAAAAAGAATACAAAAATTAGCCAGGCGTGGTGCAGGCACCTGTAACCTCAGCTACTCCAGAGGCTGAGGCAGAAGAATCACTTGGACCCGGGAGGCAGAGACTGCAGTGAGCTGAGATCATGCCACTATACTCCAGCCTGGGTGACAGAGTAGTGAGACTCTTTCTCAAAAAAAAAAAAAAAAGGAAAGAAGAAAGAAAGAAGCGGCCGGGCGCGGTGGCTCACGCCTGTAATCCCAGCACTTTGGGAGGCCGAGGCGGGCGGATCACGAGGTCAGGAGATCGAGACCATCCTGGCTAACACGGTGAAACCCCGTCTCTACTAAAAATACAAAAAAAAAAAAATTAGCCGGGCGAGGTGGTGGGCGCCTGTAGTCCCAGCTACGCGGGAGGCTGAGGCAGGAGAATGGCGTGAACCCCGGGGGGCTGAGCCTGCAGTGAGCCGAGATCGCGCCACTGCACTCCAGCCTGGGTGAAAGAGCGAGACTCCTTCTCAAAAAAAAAAAAAAAGACGGAAGGAAGGGAGGGAGGGAGGAGAAGAGAAAAGAGAAAAGAAGAAAAGAAAAAAGAGAAAAGAAAAGAAAGGGGGAGGGAGGGAGAGAGAGAAAGAGAAACGGAAGAGGAGGGAGGGAGGGAAGGGAGGGAGGAAGGAAGGAAGGAAGGAAGGAAGGGAGGGAGGGAGGGAGGGAGGGAGATGCCCCACTCAGGGTCTCACAGTCAGGACTGAGACAGCCAGCACTCAAAACTGCCCCTTGGGCCAGGCACAGTGGCTCACACCTGTAAATCCCAGCACTTTGGGAGGCTGAAGCAGGAGGATCGCTTGAGCCTAGGAGTTTGAGACCAGCCTGGGCAACATAGCAAGATCCGGACTCTACAAAAAAATATAAAAAGTTAACCAGGTGTGGCAGTGTGGACCTGTAGTTCTAGCTACTCGGGGGATGAGGTTAGGAGAATCACCTGAGTCTGGGAAGTTGCGGCTGCAGCGAGCTATGATCGCACCACTACACTCTAGCCTGGGTGACAGAGGGAGATCCTGTCTCAAAAAAATATATAAACACTGCCTCTTAGACTCCCGAGTCCATGCCGCCCTCAGGCCACATGATACTGTGCCCCTCAAGCTCCCGCTGAAGCTCCGCCTGTCTCACTTAAGCCCTCATGCCCGTCCAAGGTTGGGCAAGGCCCTATTGAAACCCTAGTCTGGGCCGGGCGTGGTGGCTCACGCCTGTAATCCCAGCACTTTGGGAGGCCGAGATGGGCGGATCATGAGGTCAGGAGACCGAGACCATCCTGACTAACACAGTGAAACCCCATCTCTACTAAAAATAGAAAAAAATGAGCCAGTCGTGGTGGCACGTGCCTGTAGTCCCAGCTAGTCGGGAGGCTGAGGCAGAATGGTGTGAACTCAGGAGGCAGAGATTGCAGTGAGCCGAGATCGTGCCACTGCACTCCAGCCTGGGCAACAGAGCAAGACTCCATCTCAAAAAAAAAAAAAACAAAAACAAACAAACAAACAAAAAGAAACCCTAGTCTGATAGCCCAGGCTGTCCACCTGCCCAAGGCAGCAGAAATTAACTGGCAGACTGGAGGCTGGAGTGGCCATTGTCACGGCCAGGAGCCAGGGATGAGGACTGGGGGACCCAGGGGCTGGACACGAGGAGATCTGGGTTAGGGCTTGGCTCTCTGTGTGACTACAGGCAGGTCACCTTGTGTCTGAGCCTGTTTTGCCATCTGAGATTCTGGGAGACAGCCCATCCCCACACCCTACCACAGTCCTCAATCACGTCCTTCCTCTGGCCTGAAGGTGAGCCCTCCTTTCCTGCTACCCCTGGTCCTAAGGTCCACCAAGACCTCCTTTGACCTGGCATCAAGCTTGGAGCATGCCATGCATGGGAGGTCCCTGGGGCCAGGCAGAGGGGAAGCATTCCCACAGCACAGTCACTAGAAGCCGAACTGACAGTCTCAGTAGGAAATGAGTTATTTGTCATGCAGGGTGTGCAAGACATATCAGTTTCCAGATCCATGTTCCCAAACAGAGGAGAGTCTAAGGTATTTATTCCAGCAAGGGATGTGGGTACAGTGCGACGGAAAGATTCCACCCAGAGGGGGTGGGAGGACAAGACGCCCCGTGTCCTCAGGACTCCTGAGTCTGCAACTATGGGGAACTTGATCCCGACAGAAGGAGAACTTTCCGGTTCAGATGATCGACAACCAGGACAAAGCTGGCCCAGGTAGTCCCAATTCAGGAAACTTCCTGAACACGGGGAGGGGCCCAGGGAGCCCAAAGGCAGGTGGTCAATTTCTGTCAAACATGAAATGAGGCCAAGCGTGGTGGCTCACACCTGTGATCCCAGCACTTTGAGAGGCTGAGGTGGGAGGATCACGTGAGGCCAGGAGTTTGAGACCAGCCTGGGCAACAGAGCGAGACCCCATCTCTAAAAAAAAAAAATGTAAACATTAGCCAGGCCTGGTGGCATGTGCCTATGGTCCCAGCTACTCAGGAGGTTGAGGTGGGAGGATCACTTGGCCCAGGAGGGCTAGCCTGCAGTGAGCTGTGATCAAACCACTGTACTCCAGCCTGGGTGACACAGCAAGAATTTTTCTCAAATAATAATAATAATAACAACAACAACAACAACAGGCCGGGCGCGGTAATCCCAGCACTTTGGGAGGCCGAGGCGGGTGGATCACGAGGTAAGGAGATCAAGACCATCCTGGCTAACACGGTGAAACCCAGTCTCCACTAAAAATACAAAAAATTCTCCGGGCGTGTTGGTGGGCGCCTGTAGTCCCAGCTACTCCGGAGGCTGAGGCAGGAGAATGGCATAAGCCTGGGAGGCAGAGCTTGCAGTGAGTGGAGATTGTGCCACTGCACTCCAGCCTGGGCGACACAGCGAGACTCCATCTCAAAAAAATAAAAATAAAAAATAACAACAAACGTCAACCCTCTCTAGGCCCATAAGACCCCCTGCCCACCTCTCCCTCCAGCTTCCCATCCCTCCCTGTCTGCTACACAAACACTCCAAGCTGATTTTTATTTTTATTATTTTTATTTTTTAGACAGAGCCTCACTCTGTTGCCCAGGCTGGAGTGCAGTGGCTCAATCTCGGCTCACTGCAATCTCCGCCTCCCAGGTTCAAGTGATTCTGCCTCAGCCTCCCAAGTAGCTGCGACTACAGGTACCCACCACCATGCTCAGCTAATTTTTGTATTTTTAGTAAATACAGGGTTTCACCATACTGGCCAGGCTGGTCTCGAACACCTGAACTCAAATGATCCACCTGCTTCGGCCTCCCAAAGTGCTGGGATTACAGGCGTGAGCCACCGCACCTGGCCCTCCAAGCTGATTTTTACCTTGAGGACTTCTCATATACTATTCCCCCTGCGAAAAGGCTCTTCTCCCATTGATGGTTTCTCTTTACCCCCTGGCCTCACTTTTTCAGAGCCACTCCAACTTCCTGGCCAAAGTTGCCACCCCCTCCACCACTCCCTCTCCTATCTCTGTGTTCTGTAGTCTTCCTAGCCCTCATCAAGCTCTGAAATTACTACTTAGATGTTCATTTGTTTGTCTGACCCTTTGTGGGCAGGGCCAGATCCAGGCTCTGACCCCCGCCCCGGCATACAGCAGGCATGAGGGTGGTTGACTAAGTGACTGGGGGACCCCTGCTCTGCCTACTTTCGTGTGGATGAAGACTCCTCTTTTTTTTTTTTTTTGAGACGGAGTCTCACTCTGTTGCCCAGGCTGGAGTGCAGTGGGGCGATCTCTGCTCACTGCAAGCTCTGCCCCCCGGGTTCATGCCATTCTCCTGCCTCAGCCTCCCAAGTAGCTGGGACTACAGGCGCCAACTACCACGCCTGGCTAATTTTTCTTTTTTTTCGTATTTTTAGTAGAGACGGGGTTTCACAGTGTTCGCCAGGATGGTCTCAATCTCCTGACCTCGTGATCTGCCCACCTCAGCCTCCCAAAGTGCTGGGATTACAGGCGTGAGCCACCACGCCAGGCCTTTTTTTTTTTTGAGACAGAGTCTCGCTCCATTGCCCAAGCTGGAGTGGAGAGCCTCGATCTCGGCTCACTGCAAACTCTGCCACTCGAGTTCAAGCAATTCTTGTGCCGCCTCGGCCTCCTGAGTAGCTGGGATTACAGGCACCCATCACCACGCCCAGCTAATTTTTGTATTTTTAGTAGAGACAGGGTTTCACCATGTTGCCCAGGCTGGTCTTGAACTTCCGACCTCAGGTGATCTGCCCACCTTGGCCTCCCAAAGTGCTGGGATTACAGGCGTGAGCCACCGCGCCCAGCTCGGATGAAGATTCTGATGGGGGTGGATGTGTCACCCCTTGCGCTTGCTCCCAAGACCCCCTAGAGTCAGACGTGTCCCCTGTGCAGAGTCAAATGCTAGGTCTCTATCTCTCAGTGTCTCCGTCTGTTTCATTCTGACTCTCACCATCTTTTCTTTCCCATCTTGGTCTCTCTCTCAATGTCTCTCTTGCTTACTGTCTCTGTCTCTGTCTCTCAGTCTTGTTGCCTCTGTACTTCTCTCTTTTTCTCCCTGTCTCTGTCTCCCTCTGCCTCTGACTCTCTCACTATCTCTCTTGGCTACCATCTCTCTGTCTCTCTGGGTCCCTGACTCTCTCACCATCTCTGCCTCCTGCCCTGGCCCGGCCAGCTGGGGGACAAGGGGTAACAAGCCGTCAGGGCGCCCGCTGCTTGTTTTCCCGCCCATGCTGGCAGGGAGCCCAGCCCAGCCAGGCCACTGTTCAGGAATCCTCCAGCCTCCCCGCTCCAGCCACCAGGCGCGGCCACCGCCAGCCTCTCCTCCCAGCACATTCTGTCCCAAGCAAAGAGCGCCAGGGGTGGGGTGGGGTGGGGGTGAGGGTGGGAGGGGGACGCATTCCTGCTGAGCTCCAGTTACAGGACAGCTTGTCCTAGTGGCCCCACCAGCACAGCCTCCTGATGTTTCCCCGTCCTGCTCTGGGGTTAGACCTTCCTGAATGAGGCCAAAGCCCCTCTGCCAGTTCATGCCCACCTCAGGGCCTTTGCACCAGCCATGCCTTCCACCTGGCACTCTGTCTCCCTAGATCTCCCCAAGACCTCCTCCGCCTGCACATCTGAGACGTCACATCACCTTCTCAGCAAGTCCCCTCTGTCCCTAGGCCCGGGCACCCCGAATTCCCCTCCTGCTGCCCCAGTGCATTTAACTTCCTGGTCTTCCCCACCTCCCGGGGGTTACATATTCACTTGTTTGTTGATGTGGTGTCTATTACACCAGGTCCCCACTGTGTTCCAGCACCCTGAACACACAGTAGGTGGCTCAGTGAAGGTTTTTACAATTGACATCTTTTCCTCCCAAAGCTCAGCCCACCCAGGCTCATCCATGTGGCTCCCCAGTTCTTGACCTACCCCACCCCCATCTCGCCCTGCCTCCGCCACCCCTGCACCCCAATGCACCAGGATTTTCCAAGCCCCCCTGCCTTGGCCCAGGGAGTTCTCTCCACCAGATGCACCTTTCTGAGCGAGGGGCTGGGTGCATTGAGGGGCAGGGGCGGCTGGAGTTCAGATGCACCTTTTGAGCGAGGGGCTGGGCCTCTCTGTCGCTGGACTCCAGGCACAGGGCAGTCATGATGTACACACACACGTGCAAACACACACGCACACACATAAGCCTGTCAGCAACACAGAAACACCAGCCAGTGAACTTGGGCACAAGCAGCCGGGCACATGGTGTTCACCGGGTGCTCACATGTGGAGTCCCCCAACTCCTAGGGGGATGCGGTTATGGCCTGGATCCTACAGGTGGGGCCCAGACGTGGGCTTTGAACCCACGCCAGGGTATGCACAAACCTATCCAAACACACGCGTCTTTGCCCTCGCTTCCCCCACCCGAGAGTCACCCCCCCCCACCACCTTGTTTTTGATGTTCAGGAAAGTCCCCAGAAAGCACTGGGCCCGGGCAAGGGGCCAGGAGGAAATGGTGACTCAGCCGGTGGCCATCAGTGCCTGCCACGCTGGGCTGGGTGGCCTGATCTGGACTGCGCGGCCCGATCTGGGAGGATCCACAGAAAACAACAATAAAAGATGAGGGCGTGGGTGCGGGGTAAAAAGGACTCAGCCCAAGAACGATCAGAGAGGGGATGGATCCCCCTGTGCTCCAACATTTCAACCCTGCTGGGCCTGATTGACAAGTGGGGAAACTGAGACACAGGAAACAAGTGACTTGGCCAAGGCCCCCCAGCCAAGATGGTACAGGCAAGGGGATCCCTAAGTCCTTAACACAGGGGTCTGGAAGAATGTCTACCTGCGCTTTTTTTTTTTTTTTTTTTTTTTTGAGACAGGGTCTCACTCTGTCCGTCAGGCTGGAATGCAGCGGCATGATCTCAGCTCACTGCAATCTCCGCCTCCTGGGTTCAAGTGATTCTCCTGCCTCAGCCTCCCAAGTAGCTGGGATTACAGGCGCCTGTCCCCACGCCCAGGTAATTTTTGTATTTTTAGTACAGACGGGGTTTCACCATGTTGGCCAGGCTGGTCTCAAACTCCTGACCTGAGGTGATCTGCCCACCTCGGCCTGCCAAAGTGCTGGGATTACGGGCGTGAACCACAGTGCCCGGCTCCCTGCCCCACTTTCTGAGACCCAGATCCACTTCCTGGTTTCCTGTGTGGTCATGTGACCAGGCTTGGCCAATTAGAGCCTTTTGTTATCCCAGACACAGGGATTGGTTCAGGGCTGGGCAGGTGATCCTGGCTGGGCCAGTCATGCTACGAGTTTGGAGACTCCCTGGAAGAAGGCCTGGAAGTAAGGAAAACCATCTTGGACGCATGATGTGGGCAGTGGATCAGAGTCCCAAGGACACTGGTGAAGAGCAGAGCAGGACTCACACAACCCCAGATCCCTGTGGAGTCAGAGTGGAGCCAGAGGGAAGGCTGAAGTCTGGAGGGTCCTGAGAGGCCTTGCAGAAAGAGAGGACATTGGAGTTGGGGCTTTGATGGTTGAAGAGGAACTAGGGAAAGGCATTCCAAGCAGAGGGAACAGCCTGTGCAACCACAGCAGGCAGGTGGGAGCTAGGTGTGTCCTCAGCCACCCCAGTGGCCCCATGGGGCTGGAGCATAGAGAGGCATCTGCAAATTTGTTTATTTGTTTATTGAGATGGAGTTTTGCTCTTGTTGCCCAGGCTGGAGTGCAGTGGCGCAATCTTGGCTCACTGCAACCTCCGCCTCCCGGGTTCAAGCGATTCTCTTGTCTCAGTCTCCTGAGTAGCTGGGATTACAGGCGCACGCCACCACGCCCACCTAATTTTTTGTATTTTTAGTAGAGACAGGGTTTCACCATGTTGGCCAAGCTGGTGTTGAACTCCTGACCTCAGATTGTTAGGTAACAGGGGTACCTTAATGGCGCCGGTTCCGGGTTCTTCTCCCCTCCTTGACCGGGCACTGTCTGAACCCGCCAAAGGAGGGCCAATCAGAAAGAAGCATCTCCCGCCTTCCCTTGGGCCCACCCCTAACCCAATCCATGTAGGCCCAAGGGATATAAAACCCAGCACACCAGCAGCTCTCTTTCTCCTCTTCTCTTCTCTTCCTTCTCCACTCGATACCTCCAATAAAGATCTCTTGACCGCGACTGGTGTAGTCTGATCCTTGCCCGACCTGTTTCACAGATGATCCACCCGCCTTGGCCTCCCAAAGTGCTGGGATTACAGGCGTGAGCCACTGTGCCCGGCTATTTATTTTTTTAGATGGAGTCTCACTCTATTGCCCAGGCTAGAGTGCAGTGGCACGATCTTGGCTCACTGCAACCTCTGCCTCCCAGGTTCAAGCGATTCTGCTGCCTCTGCCTCCCAGGTTCAAGCGATTCTCCTGCCTCAGCCTCCCGAGTAGCTGGGATTACAGGTGCCTGCCACCACGCCCGGCTAATTTTTGTATTTTAATAGAGACGGGGTTTCACCATGTTGGCCAGGCTGGTCTTGAACTCCTGACCTCAAGTGAGCTGCCTGCCTCAGCCTCCCAAAGTGCTGGGATTACAGACGTGAGCCACTGTGCCCGGTTTAAATGTGTTTATTTGTCTCTGTGCTCAATTTTCCCACCTACAAGCCCCCTAAGGGCAGGACCGGGTTTGCTTTGTTGGTGGCCAGCAGTTGTCCATTAATATTTGTGATACAGGTGAACCAGGCCACGTGAAGCCTTGAACCAGGGCTGACAGCCAGCGCTTTCTTTTGGGGACACAAAACAGGCAGGATGGGCAGGGGGTGGTGAATAGGAAGGATTGGGTACATGAGGCAGAAGAGCCTGGGGCTTTATGGGGGTGGCCCCTGAAGCCTGTGACCCAGGAGGGACCAGGCCCAGGCCACAGTCCAGGCAGGAGAGGGCGTGTCCCCACCTGTGAACCCCCAGACCCCAGCCATGGTGCTTCGGTGGGAGGCAGGGTGGAGCTTCGGGTCTGGGCTCTGGGACCACCTCTTCCTCCCTGTGTGACCGTGGACAAACGACAGCGCCCCTCTGAGCCTCAGTTTCCTCATCTGGAGATTGACTTCACTGTACGTCAGTGTCAGGACTGGGCACAGAGTGGGTGCAGCGTCTATGGGGCAGCATGGGGGTGCTGAGGCAGCGGGTGAGGGGTAGGCTCATCTGGAACATGCTGTTAGCAGTTCCCAGCCTCTTTGAAAACAGGAAGCCGACTCTCGTGGGAGCCCCCAGCTGCGCTTCCTGAGTCTCCACGTGATGTGCGTGTGCTGGGGCAGTGTAGGCAGGCATGTGTGTGTTTGCGTGTTTGCAGGCGGCCTGGAATATAGGTGGACCCGCCTGCGTGTGCATATGTATGTGTGTGTGTGTCGGGCTGCCCGTGGCATTGCCCAGAGGCGTGTGCACACACAACTGTTACCTGTGCTCGAATGTGGATCTATGGATCTCAGCCAATGTGGGAAGCAGACAGTGGGTTGGTTGGGGCACTTTTGAGTCTGGGTCTAAGTGTTAAGCCTGTGTGTCCGTCAGCAGCGGCGACTGGTGTGTGCTGGTACTGACTTGGGCCGGCAGAGCCTGTATGGCGGCCCTAAGGCCTCTGAAACCCCAGATCAGCCCTGATTCAGCTGCTGATGTTGGCTTTGTTTATTTATTTATTTTGAGACAGGGTCTTGCTGTGTTATCCAGGCTGGAGTGCAGTGGTGCTCTGATAGCTCACTGTGGTCTCGACCTCCTAGGCTCAAGCTATCCTTCCACCTCATCCTCCTGAGTAACTGGGACTACAGACACACACACCACCACACCCAGCTAATTTTTGTATTTTTAGCAGACACGGAATCTTACTATGGTGCCCAGGCTGGTCTCCAACTCCTGAACTCAAGCGATCCTCCTGTCTCAGGCTCCAAAAGCACTGAGATTACAGACATGAGCAGCAGCCACTTTTTTTTTTTTTTTTTTTGAGACAGTCTCACTCTGTTGCCCAGACTGGAGTGCAGTGGTGCAATCATATCTCACTGCAGCCTCGACCTCCCAGGCTCAAGTGGTCCTCCTCCTTCAGCCTCCCAACCATCTGGGACCACAGACACAAGCCACCTCGCCCAGCTAACTTTTTTTTTTTTTTTTTTTTGGGATGGAGTCTCACTCTGTCACCCAGGCTGGAGTGCAGTGGCAAGATCTTGGCTCCCTGCAACCTCTGCCTCCCAGATTCAAGTGATTCTCCTGCCTCAGCCTCTAGAGTAGCTGGGATTACAGGCATGCACCACCACATCTGGCCAATTTTTTATATTTTTGGTAGAGATGGGGTTTCACCATGTTGGCCAGGCTGGTCTCAAACTCTTGAACTCAAGTGATCATTCTGCCTCAGTTTCCCAAAGTGCTGGGATTACAGGCGTGAGCCACCATGCCTGTCATTTTATTTTTTTAATTATTTTTATTTTTGTAGAGAAACATAGGTTTCCCTATGTTTCCAGGGCTGATCTCAAAATGCGATCCTCCTGCCTCAGTTTCCCAAAGTGCTGGGATTACAGGAGTGAGCCACCACGCCTGGTCTACAACAGGTTCATTGTCACCTCAGGGCCTTTTTTTTTTTTTTTTTGAGACAGAGTTTTGCTCTCGTTGCCCAGGCTGGAGTACAATGGCACAATCTTGGCTCACCGCAACCTCTGCCTCCAGGGTTCAAGCGATTCTCCTGCCTCAGCCGGGATCCCAAATAGTTGAGATTACAGGCATGTGCCACCACGCCCAGCTAATTTTGTATTTTTAGTAGAGATGGTTGTTCTCCATGTTGGTCAGGCTGGTCTCGAACTCCCGACCTCAGGTGATCTGCCCGCCTCGGCCTCCCAAAGTGCTGGGATTACAGGCGTGAGCCACCACGCCCGGCACCTCAGGGCCTTTCTACGTGTTGTTTTTTCTGCCCAGATAGCTCTTCCTCTTGCTCATTACAAAGCCTGCACTTTCTCTTCCTGAAGATGTCAGTTTAATCATCCCCTCCTTAGAGACCTTTCCACCTCTTCTTGTTTTTTGTTTTTTTAATTTTTTGACAGAGTCTTGCAGGCTGGAGTGCAGTGGCGTGATCTTGGCTCACTGCAGCGTCTGCCTCGCAGGTTCAAGCAATTCTCCAGCCTCAGCCCCCCAAGTACCTGGGACTACAGGCATGCGTCACCACAGCCAGCTAATTTTATTTTTTTTCGAGACAGAGTCTCGCTCTGTTGCCCAGGCTGGAGTGCAGTGGCGCGATCTCGGCTCACTGCAAGCTCCGCCTCCCAGGTTCACGCCATTCTCCTGCCTCAGCCTCCCGAGTAGCTGGGACTACAGGCGCCTGCCACCACGCCCGGCTAATTTTTTGTATTTTTTTGTAGAGGTGGGGTTTCACCGTGTTAGCCAGGATAGTCTCGATCTCCTGACCTCGTGATCCGCCCGCCTCAGTTTCCCAAAGTGCTGGGATTACAGGCATAAGCCACCGCGCCCAGCCTAATTTTTGTATTTTTAATAGAGACGGGATTTCAACGTGTTGGCGAGGCTGGTCTCAAACTCCTGACCTCCAGTGATCCACCCACCTCGGCCTCCCAAAGTACTAGGATTACAGGTGTGAACCACTGTGCTCAGCCCCTTTCACCTCTTTCACAAAAGCTGCCCTATTCTCTCTCTCAGTTCCTTTCAATTCCTTGCTTTGCCTTTCTCACAGTTTGTAATTACAATGTATTGACAGGTTCACGGCCTGTCTTCCACCTCCCCTCTGTACTGGGAGCTCCAAGAGGGCGGGTCATAGCATGCAGTAGGTGCTCAATAAATTTACTGGCTGGGTGTGGTGGCTCACGCCTGTATAAAGCGCTTTGGGAGGCTGAGATGGGAGGATCGCTTGAGGCCAGGACTTTGAGACCAGCCTGAGCAACATGGTGAAGCCCCATCTCTACTAAAAATAAAAATAAAATAATTTAGCCAGGCATGGTGGCACACACCTGTAGTCCTAACTACTGGGGAGACTGAGGTGGGAGGATTGCTTGAGCCCAGGAGGTTGAGGCCACAGTGAGCCGTGATTGCACCGCTGCACTCCAGCAGAACGTGACCCTATCTCTAAAATAAATAAATAATATAAAAATAAATGCAGTATGCTAAATGAGAGTGCGGAGCCTGCACAAGATGCAGAGAGTGGCGAGGTGGAAGACAAGGGCCCTCCCTCAGTAGCTGCTCAATTAGTGTATGATGGATTAATGAAGCTCAGAGTGAGACCTTGACCCACTGGTCCTGGCCTCCTAAAGAGGAGTCTTCTGGCCTCATCCCTAGCCTCCTGGCCCCAGATCACACTGTGTGAGCAGCCCCTGGAGCCTGCTTAGCAGGGGAGGAACAGAAGTCCCTGCTCAGTTATTTGCACACTGGCTTCTCCCACGAAGTCGTAACATCACAACTTCAAGTGCCCTTTCCTTTCAGACCCCAGGCCTGGAAAGGTCTTTATTTTGGCCACCTCAGCCCATTACACAGAAGGGATATCCAAGGTCAGAAGCAATCCCGTCCCTGTGTCCAGGTTGAGCATGTCCCTCCTCTGCTCACACACCCTCCATGGCTCCCTATTACCCTCAGGAGAAAGTCCAGCTCCTCAGCTCAGCAGTCGCAGTCCTGCCTGAGTGTGGCAAGATCTTTTTTCCTTTGTCTAATTCTCAGTCACTCTTTGGGTCTCATCTTGGTTATGTTTCCCAGTTTTGACCATTGACACAGTCCCAGGACAAACTAACTGCTGTCAGAAACCGAATGTTCGTTGCATTAATCATGTCACAACATCAGGCTGAATGTGACTTTTATTGTTGTTGTTGAGAGACTGTGTCTGGCTCTTTCACCCAGGCTGGAGTACAGTGGTGCAGTCATGGTTCACTGCAGCCTCAACCTCTGGGCTCAAGCGATCCTCCCACCTTAGCCTCCCGAGTAGCTGGGACTACGCACACTACCACATTCAGCTCATTTATTTATTTTTTATAGAGATGAGGTCTCAGTCTGTCACCCAAGTTGGAGTGCAGTGGTACAGTCATGGCTCACACAGCCTCGACCTCTGGGCTCATGCGATCCTCCTATCTCAGCCTCCGGAGTAGCTGGGACTACAGGCACAGAGCACCACACCTGACTAAGTTTTTTTTTGTTTTTTTTTTAATTTTTTGTAGAGACAGGTCTCACTGTGTTGACCAGCCTGGCCTCAAACTCCTGGACTCAAATGATTCCTCCCCACTCTGCCTCCCAACGTGCTGGATTACAGGCATGAGCTGCCATGCCCATTAGGATATGACTTTTTTTTGTTTGTTTTGTTTTTTGAGACGGAATTTCGCTCTTGTTGCCCAGGCTGGAGTGCAATGGTGCAATCTCAGCTCACTGCAACCTCCGCCTACTGGGTTCAAGAGATTCTCCTGTCTCAGCCTCCCGAGTAGCTGGGATTACAGGCGTGTGCCACCACGCCCGTCTAATTTTGTATTTATTTTGAATAGAGACGGTGTTTCTCCATGTTGATCAGGCTGGTCTCAAACTCCCGACCTCAGGTGATCCACCCGCCTTGGCCTCCCAAAGTGCTGGGATTACAGGCGTGAGTCACCGTGCCTGGTCTAGGATATGACTTTTACAAAGTAAGAAGACTTACGGTTTGCATTGCATGTGAACACTGTGGACCATTGACTATTAACAGAGTATTAAATTCAATATAAAGAGCAGTGACTGCCCAAGAGCTTAGATCAGTAATTGGCAAGCATTTTCTATAAAGGGCCAGATAGGAAATATTTGAAGCTTTGAAAGCTACACAGTCTCTTTTGCGATTACTCTACTCTGCGGCTGTTTGAAAGCATTCATATACACAAATAAGTGAGCATGGCTGTATCCCAGGAAAACTTTGTTCATGGACACTGAAGTGTGAATTTCATGTAATTTTCACATGTCATCAAATAGTCTTCCTCTGGTAGTTTTTCAGTCATTTTAAAATGCAGGCCAGGCATGGTGGTTCTTGCCTGTAATCCCAGTGCTTGGGGAAGCTGAAGTGAGAGGACCATTTGAGGCCAGGAGTTCAAGACCAGCCTAGGTAACATAGGGAGGACCCCCCACCCCAATCCTTACAAAAAGTTTTAAAAATTAGCTGGGATGCCTGTAGTCTCAGCTATTCAGTAGGCTGAGGTGGGAAGATCACTTAAGCCTGGGAGTTCGAAGCTGCAGTGAGCTATGATCCCGCCACTGCACTCTAGCTTGGGTGAATGAGAGAGATCTTGTCTCTAAAAAAAAGGAAGGAGCCAGGGCCGGGCATGGAGACCAGCCTGGCCAACGTGGTGAAACCCTGTCTCCACTGAAAATACAAAAAAGAAAAAAAAAAACCCCAAACTAGCCGGGCGTGGTGGCAGGTGCCTGTAATCCCAGCTACTCGGGAGGCTGAGGCAGGAGAATCACTTGAACCCAGGAGGTGGAGGTTGCAGTGAGCTGAGATGAAGGCATTGCACTCCAGCCTGGGAGACAAGAGTGAAACCCATCTCAAAAAAAAAAAAAAAAAAAAAAAATGGAGCCAGGAGTGGTGGCTCACACCTATAATCCCAGCAGCACTTTGGGAGGCTGGGGCAGGCGGATCACTTGAGGCCAGGAGTTCTAGACCAGCCTGGCCAACATGGTGAAACCCTGTCTCTACTAAAAATACAGTACTTATCTGGGTGTGGTCCCAGCTACTCAGGAGGCTGAGGTGGGAGATTCGCTTGAACCTGGGAGGCAGAGGTTGCAGTGAGCCGAGATTACGCTGCTGCACTCCAGCCTGGGCGACAGAGTGAGACTCTGTCTCAAAAAAAAAAAAAAAAAAAAAAGAGAAAAAAAGGGAATACTGTTTTGGGGTCATGGTTAAAGCTGAAGTTTGCCAACCCCTGATGGGTCATAAGTGTCACGATTTGTGTTTACAGAGTATCAGAACTTTGTTTAAAATTACCAGCTGATAAAATATGGGGACAGGTTTATGGCTAACAGGGTTTCATCATTGACAGATAGCAAGTATCAGGATTAGTCTTTTTTTACAAACTTTCAGAACACAGCAAGCGCTGATGGCTAATCAGGTGTCAGGACCTGGGTTTAAGTCCAACCCTGCCTGGAGGCCCCCGGCACCGCGTTAACCACCAACTACTGTCCACTCTCAGGACACTGTTTACTAAGTATCGAGTGACAGGCTGATGGCAAAGTATCGGGTCACGGATAAGTCACACTGTGAGTTGGGCACTGTGACAGCGTCTCTAGATGCCAGCTGTTTACAGTGACAGGAGACTGACTGTTTACAGGGGATGAGTCAGCCCCACTTCCAGATACGCAAGTCCAGATGGCGGGTAGGATTGGCACCTCTCCAGGTGTTTACAGGGTACTGAAGTCCTGGCAAGCTGGGCTTCTCTCCTGCGGCCACCTCTAGCCAGGGTGGGGAATGAGGCAACCCTGAAGTCTGTGGGACCCATGATCCTGGTTAGATTCTCCTTCTGCTCATCCCTGGCTGTGCTGCCTCGGGCATATTACTTAACTTTTCTGGGCCTCTGCCTCCTCATCTGTAAAATGGGCATGATGATGAAGCTAGGTTGCCAGATAAAATATAGGTTACTCAGCTAAATGTGAAGTTCAGATCAATATTGAATTTGGTTTTAGTGTAAATATATCCCATGCAACATTTGGGATATACTTATACTAAAAAAAAATTATTCATTGTTGCTGTGGTTTGAATGGTCCCCCAAAGTTCATATGTTTGAAACTTAATCCTCAAAGCAATAGTGTTGAGAGGTGGGACCTTTAAGAGGTGATTCGATCACTGGAGTGGGTTCGTCATTGTGAGAATGGATTTGTTATAAAAGTGAGATTGGAGGCAGGGCATGGTGGCTCACACTTGTAATCCCAGCACTTTGAGAGGCTGAGGCGGGCGGATCACTTGAGGTCAGGAGTTTGAGACCAGCTTGGCCAACATGGTGAAACCCCATCTCTACTAAAAATACAAAAATGAGTTGGGCGTGGTGGCGGACGCCTGTATTCCCAGCTACTCGGGAAACTGAGGCAGGAGAATTGCTTGAACCTAGGAGGCAGAGGTTGTAGTGAACCAAGATCACGCCATTGCACTCCAGCTTGGGGGACAGAGTGAGACTCTGTCTCAAAAAAAAAAAAAAAAGTGAGATTGGAGGCTGGGCACAGTGGCTCATGTCTGTAATCCCAGCACTTTGGGAGGCCAAGGCAAGCAGATCACCTGAGGTCAGGAGTTCAAGACCAGCCTGGCCAACATAGTGAAACCCCGCCTCTACTAAAAAAAAACAAAAATTACCCAGGCATGGTGGCACATGCCTTTAATCCTAGTTACTCAAGAGGCTGAGGCAGGAGAATTGTCTGAGCCAGGGAGGCGGAGGTTGCAATGAGCCGAGATCATGCCACTGCACTCCAGCCTGGGTGACAGGACGAGACTCCATCTCAAAAAAAAAAAAGAAAAGTGAGATTGGGCTGGACACAGTGGCTCACACCAGTAACCCCAGTGAAAGGCAGGAGGATCGCTTGAGCCCAGGGGTTTGAGAACAGCCTGGGCAACATAGTGAGACTCCGTCTCTACAAAAAGTTTAAAAATTAGCTCAGCGTGGTGGTATGCACCTGTAGTCCCAGCTACTTAGGAGGCTGAGGCGGGAGGATCGCTTGAGCCTAGGAGTTCAAGGCTGCAGTGAGTTATGATTGCACCACTGTACCCCAGCCTGAGAGACAGAGCAAGACCCTGTCTCTGTTTTAGAGACAAATACATGTCTCTAAAATATATATAATATATGAAAATATATATCATACATATAGATACATACATGCATATATATTATATATTTATAGTATATATGTATAGTGAGACCCCATCTCTACAAAAAGGAACAAAATTAGCTGGGTGTGGTTGTGTGGGCCTATGGTCCCAGCTACTCAAGAGGCTGAGGCGGGAGGATTGTTTGAGCCCAGGAGGATGTCAAGGCTGCAGTGAGCCGAGATTGCACCACTGCACTCCAGCCTGGGCAACGGAGTAATAACCTGTCTTTAAATTTTTTTAATGTAAAAATAAATAAAAATTTAAAGGAAAAGCCTGGCCAGGTGCCATGGCTCATGCCTGTAATCCCAGCACTTTGGGAGACCGAGGCGGGAGGATCACGAGGTCAGGAGATCGAGACCATCCTGGTTAACATGGTGAAACCCTGTCTCTACTAAAAATACAAAAAATTAGCTGAGCATGGTGGCACGTGCCTGTAATCCCAGCTACTTGGGAGGCTGAGGCAGGAGAGTGGCTTGAACCCAGGAGGCGGAGGTTGCAGTGAGCCAAGATCATACCACTGCACTCCTGGGCGACAGAGCAAGACTCTTTCTAGAGAAAAAGGCAAGGCAAGGCAGGGCAGGGCAGGGCAGGGCAGGGCAGGGCAGGGCAGGCAGGGCAGGCAGGGCAAGGCAGGGCAAGGCAGGGCAAGGCAGGGCAAGGCAGGGCAAGGCAGGGCAAGGCAGGGCTGTTTGGGGCTTCCCTTGCTCTCTGGCGTGTTTCTCTTACCAGATGATGCCTGCACCATGTCATAACACAGCAAGGAGACCCTCGCCAGATATGGCCCAATCTTGGACTTCCTAGCCTCCAGAACCACAAGCCAAATAAACTTCAATTGTTTATGGATTGCCCAGCCTGTGGTATTCTGTTATCGCAAAGCAGAAAGCTGACTAAGACAGTTGTTTCTCTGAAATTCAAAGTTAACAGGGTGCCTGGATGTGTATTTGCTAAACCTGATCCCCCTGTGATGAAGCCTGCTACATCACAAAAAAAATCTTAGGAATTTAAAACTTAGTCAGGTATGGTGGTGCACACCTATAGTCCCAAACTCGGGAGGCTGAGGCAGGAGAATCCCTTGAGCACAGAAGGTCAAGGCTGCAGTGAGCCATGATCGCACCACTGCATTCCAGCCTGAGTGACAAAACAAGACCTTGTCTCTGTCTATTTTTTTTTTCTTTTTTTAGACAGAGTCTTGTTCTGTCGGCCAGGCTGGAGTGCAGTGGTGGGATCTCAGCTCATTGCAACCTCTGCTTCCTGGGTTCAAATGATTCTCCTGCCTCAGCCTCCTGAGTGGATGGGATTATAGGCGTGTGCCACCATACCTGGCTAATTTTTGTATTTTTAGTACAGATGGGGTTTCACCATGTTGGGCAGGCTGGTCTTGAACTTCTGACCTCAAGTGATCCACCTACCTCAGCCTCCCAAAGTGCTGGAATTACAGGTGTGAGCCACCACATCTGGCCAAGACCTTTTCTCTAAAATATATATATATGTGTGTGTGTGTGTGTGTGTGTGTGTGTAACCTAGACAAGACCTACCAAAGGGAGACACTCATTGCCAGGACCCTGTCCCCATTTATTCAAATGAATGAATTGTGGGGTCAATCCAAGAGGGCTTCCTGGTGGAGGTGATTCCTTACTGAGTCGTAAAGGCAGAGGTTTTGTAGCTACAAGCAGGAGACAGAGCATCCCAGGCAGAGGGCACAGCATGTGCTAAGGCCCTGGGTGGGAGGCATTGTGACGATTTCAGGAGCTGTCTTCGTGCCACCTCCAGCTCTCTTCACAATTTGCCAGCTCACAGTTGACGAGGCTGAAGATAAGTCTGGGATGGCCTGGGTCACCTGGCAAGTCAGGCGGATGTGGCATCATCACTGCCCACTCTGGGGGAAAGAACGCAAGGTCCCACCGTATTCTCAGCCCGGGCAGAGGCAGGATGATCAGTGAGGCTGCAGAACCAGGCACCACCTCTGCCCTGGAATTTCCTGAGCTGCTGGCCAGGTATATCCTCCCCTATCACATTGCAGTGTAAGAGGAACGAGACTTGGCCTTGGGCTGCTGGGCGGAGTGGGGAAGCAGAAAGCAGAGCTTTGGGTCACCTGGCTGAGCCCATTCAAGACCAAGAACCAGGGCTGGGATGACAGTCATAGCAACAAAAGCCCCACCAGGCCGGTTCTGTAAACATCCCCATTTTACAGACAGGGAAATAGAGGTCCAGACGGACAAAACTGCTTGCTGAGGACTCCTGGTGACCTATGAACACCATCTTTTCCCTTTTATCCTTTCTTCTTTCTTTCTTTCTTTCTTTCTTTCTTTTTTTTTTTTTTTTTTTTTTTACAAGTCTTGCTTTCGCGTGGGGAGTGGGCTCTGCTCACTCCTCCCTCCGGTTCCCTTTCTCCTCTTCATCTCTACCCCCCCCCCCCCTTTTTTTTTTTTTTTTTTTTTTTCTTTCTTTCTTCTGCTCGTGATCCCCCTCCTCCTCTTTCCTCCCCCCCCTCTTTCTTTCTTTCTTCTTCTTTCTTCTTCTTCTTCTTCTTCTTCTTCTTCTTCTTCTTCTTCTTCCTCCTCCTCCTCCTCCTCCTCCTCCTCCTCCTCCTCCTCCTCCTCCTTCTTCTTCTTCTTCTTCCTTCTTCCTTCTTCCTTCTTCTTCTTTCTTCTTTTCTCTTTCTTCTTCATTTGAGACAGAGTCTCTATGGCCCAGGCTGGAGTGCAGTGGTGCGATCTTGGCTTGCTGCGACCTCCACCTCCTGGATTCCAGTGATTCTCCTGCCTCAGCCTCCAAAGTAGCTGGGATTACAGGTGCGCACCACCACGCCTGGCTAATTTTTATATTTTTAGTAGAGACAAGGTTTCACCGTGTTGAGCAGGCCGGTCTTGAACTCCTGGCCTCAAGTGATCAGCCCGCCTCAGCCTCCCAAAGTGCTGGGGTGACAGGCGTGAGCCACTGCATCTGGCCTTCACCTTTCTCTTTTATCCTTACTTTTTTTTTTTTTAGACCGGATCTGGCTCTGTCGCCCAGGCTGGAGTGCAGTGGCGCGATCGCAGCTCACTGCAACCTGGACTTCCCAGGTGCAAGTGATCCTCCTGCCTCAGCCTCTCAAGTAGCTGGGACTACAGGTGGATGTCACCATGCAAGGCTAATAACTTTTTTTTTTTTTTAAGAGATGGGATCTTGCCATGTTGCCCAGGCTGGTCTCAAACTCCTGGGCTCAAGCGATCCTCCTGCCTCGGCTTCCCAAAGTGTTGAGATTACAAGTGTGAGCCACTGCGCCTGGCCTTATCCTTGCTTTTGAGGTGAGAAGATGGAGGTCCAGCATCCAGGGCCAGATTTGAGCCCACTGGGTCCTTTGTCTCTAGCCTCAGTAGCACTGGCCATGAAATGGGACTTTAGCCAACTGCAGGTGACCAAGAGCCAACCTTCCATCTCAGGCTGCTGGGCCCCTCTGAGCTCAGCCCCGGGGGCTTGTTGCAGGAAGGCCCCTCACTTTTATTTATCCCCCCACCCCCATTGTATATGTAACTGTCTGAAACTCACTGTTAACCCCATAAGGAAAAATGTGCTTGGCTGGGCACCATGGCTTATGCCTGTAATCCCAGCACTTTGAGAGGCTGAGGTGGGAGGATCACTTGAGGTCAGGAGTTCGAGACCAGCCTGGGCAACATGGTGAAACCCCCGTCTCTACTGAAAATACCAAAATCAGCCGTACATGATGGCGTGTGCCTGTAATCCCAGCGTCTCAGGAGGCTGAGGCGGGAGAATCACTTGAACCCGGGAGACAGGGGTTGCAGTGAGCCAAGATCACACGACTGCATTCCAGCCTGGGTGACAGAGTGAGACCCTGTCTCAAAAAAACAAAACAAAACTCATTCAACTGTACTTTATTGGATATAAGTTACACCTTAATACACTTGACTCAAAATTTATGTATTTAATATTTTATTTTGAGAACATGAGAAAAAAAAGTAACATAAGAATAAAATCCAGGCCAGGAGTAGTTCACGCCTGTAGTCCCAGCACTTTGGGAGGTGGAAGGATCATGAGCCCAGGAGTTTGAGACCAGCCTGGGCAATGTAGGGAGACCCCCCATCTCTACAAAAAAAAACTTTTTTAAATTAACCAGGTGTGGCAGTGGACACTCAGAATGTTACAGAATGGTTCTTGTGACTAGGCCTTTAATCACAGCTACCTGAGAGGCTGAGATGGAAGGATCACTTGAGCCCAGAAAGCTGAGCCTGCAGTGAGCTGTGATGGTGCCACTGCACTCCAGCCTGGGCAACGGAGTGAGACTGTCTCAAGAAAAAAAAAGAAGGCCGGGCATGGTGGCTCACGCCTGTAATCCCAGCACTTTGGGAGGCCGAGGCAGGTGGATCACGAGGTCAGGAGTTTGAGACCAGCCTGGCCATCATAGTGACTCCCCATCTCTACTAAAAATACAAAAATTAGCCGGGCATGGTGGTGGGCGCCTGTCCTACCAGCTACTTGGGAGGCTGAGGCAGGAGAATCGCTTGAACCCAGGAGATGGAGGTTGCAGTGAGCCGAGATCGCGCCATTGCACTCCAGCCTGGGTGACAGAGCGAAACTCTGTCTCAAAAAAAAAAAAAAAAAAAGGAAAAAGAAAAAGAAAAAGAAAAAAAAATTCAAATGCTTTATACAAAGTCTTCTGTTTTGGAAAACTCGTGTGATTAGTTCCAGCTCTGGAATGATGAAGAGTGGTCTCTTGCTACATACCCTAGCTATCCAGATGTGTCTGTTCATGTTCTTTTTTTTGGGGGGGGGGATGGAATCTCGCTCTGTCACTCAGGCTGGAGTGCAGTGGCGTGATCTCAGCTCACTGCAAGCTCTGCCTCCCTGGTTCACGCCATTCTCCTCCCTCAGCCTCCCGAGTAGCTGGGACTATAGGTGCCTGCCACCATGCCTGGCTAATTTTTTTCTATTTTCAGTAGAGATTGGGTTTCACCGTGTTAGCCAAGATGGTCTTGAACTCCTGACCTTGTGATCCTCCCGCCTCGGCCTCCCAAAGTGCTGGGATTACAGGCGTGAGCCACAGCACCTGGGCTTCTTTTTCTTGCTTCAAAATAAAACACATCTGTGTTTTAAGTTACAAGTATTAATTTGCTATATTCAAAGTATTCATGAAACGTGAGCATACCATTAAAGAAACACAGAAAAAAAGGAGAAAACTGTCAATTTATTTATTTATTATTGAGACAGGGTCTCAGTCTGTCACCCAGGCTGGAGGGCAGTGGTGCAATCATGGCTCACTGCAGCCTCGACTTCCTGTCCTCAAGTGATCCTCCTGCCTCAGCCTCCCAAAGAGCTGGGATTACAGGTATGAGCCATGGTGCCCATCATTCTGAGACATACAGATGTGTGCCTCAGTTTTCTCATCTGTACAATGAGGTTGTACAGATGAGAAGGTACAATGACCCCCTTGCGCATGGGGTCATTGTGAGGACAGGGTGGGTTGGGCCTGGTGCAGTGGGCATTGTCAGAGCGGGAGAAATAAGCCCCAGGTTGGATTTAGTGTCTTTTGTCTTCTCAGCTGCGTTCATTTGTTTTACACTGGTGTGAGCCAACCTAAAGTCTCACTCTGACATTTTGTCATCATCCAAATGGCCAACTGCTAATCATCAAGCACTTCCCTGCCAGCGCAGCGAGGCAGCAGCAGCGATGTCCCAGGATCAGCCAGTTCCTGGTCACATCCCATTGCACACCTGCCCCTTTGAAATGTCCAGTCCTGGGGCTGCTTAGATTCTAGAACAATCTTGGGAGCGAGGAGCCCAGGCCAGGGTGGCGTCCTGTGGTCTTGATCCCGATACCTGCTGTTCCAGGGTCACTTGGAAGCTGGACTCAGTGTCCCAGTCGGGGAGCTGGTGGCTCAGGCAAAGGGATGCAGAGGAGCCCCGTTGGGGACTCAGCAATGTGCCCCTAAGGGAGCTGGGTGCAGCACAGTGGCCCACGCCTGTAATCTCAGCACTTTAGGAGGCCGAGTGGGAGGATCACTTGAGCCCAGGAGTTCGAGACCAGCCTGGGCAACATGGCGAAACCTCATTGCTACAAAAATACAATATAGAGCCGGGTGTCGTGGTTCACCCCTGTAATCCCAGCACTTTGGGAGGCTGAGGAGAGTGGATCGCCTGAGGTCAGGAGTTCGAGACCAGCCTGGCCAACATAGTGAAACCCCGTCTCTAATAAAAATACAAAATATTAGCTGGGCGTGGTGGTGGGTGCCTGTACTTTCAGCTACTTGGGAGGCTGAGGCAGGAGAATCGCTTGAACTCGGGAGGCAGAGGTTGCAGTGATCCGAGATCGCACCACTGCACTCCAGTCTGGATGACAAAGCGAGACTCCATCACAAAAAAAAAAAAAAAAAAAAAAATTAGCCAGGCATGGTGGCATGCACCTGTGATCCTAGCTACTTGGGAGGCTGAGGCAGGAGAATAGCTTGAACCCAGGAGGTGAAGGCTGCAGTGAGCCATGACTGTGCCACTGCACTCCAGCCTGGGCGACAGAGCAAGACTCCGTCTCAAAAAAAAAAAAGAAAGAAAGAAAGAGAAGAAAGAGGAATAAAGGAATCAAAAAGTGTTTTCAACTCTGCAGGGAAACAGACACAAACTGTATTAAGAGAGATTAATGATGCAAGATGGATGTCCAGGACACACCTGCTGGGGGCCACAGTGGCTTAACTCCACTGTCTGTGGGGGCTTGGAGGTCATGGCAAGCACAGCAGTGAAATTCCTGCACCAGGAGGGGGCCCGGGCCATGGATGAGGAGTTGTTTCATGAGTACCAGCATGGCCCAACTTACAGAATTGGCTGGGCTCAGCTGTTCCACTGTCATTGCCAAGGCATATCCTCCCATATCCATGTCCAGGGCCCCTGCTACTGTTCCGATCATCCATGGCCCAGGGAATAATGGAGAAGGTAGCCTGCTCTGTGCTTGACACTCCAAACATTTTGGTCACCAGCCAATCATCTTTGACCCCAAAAGACCCAACAAGCCACTCTACACTATGCTGGTGACCCATCGTCAGGAAAGGGACATTCTCTTGCTTGGTGAAGTGCCCCCAGAGCCCATGCTGATCAATGAGCTGTATGGGCTGGGGGTGGATGCCATCTTTGCTTCAGCTTCAAGGGCAATGTTTGAAAGCCATTCTGTAACATTCTGAGTGTCCTGAATGGACTCACTGTGCCACTGCCAATGCTGACATTCCCTTGGAATGGGATTTGGAGAAGGAAAACTCTGGAGGGATCCAGCCAGAACTGCTTCTCTCCCTGATAGCACCCAAAAAGTCTGAAACCTAGTCTACAGATTGCTACCACTACTTGAGGGGTTGTTGACTGCCACCTGCTTTGGAAAAGAAGTACCAGCTAAAACCTACCATTGTACCCTAACCCTGAGTATGTCTCATCATCTGCAGTAAGGGAAGGTGGATGGACATTCTTCCCAATAAAGACTTAGTGCCTCTGTCTCCCAGAAAACACACACACACGCATACACACACACACACACACACACACAACGCGGAGAGAGACTACTGAGGCTAAAGAGATGGTGGGCATACCATGTTCATGGACAGGAAGGCTGAGGTTCATAAAGATGCTGATTAATTCATTTAATAGTCCCAACCCACCAGAAAGAACCAATCTTGCAGATACCTTGATTTCAGACTTCTAGCTTCCAAAGCTGTGAGAGAATAAACATATTAAATTAATTTCCCCCTCTGTAGTTTCGACACAATCCCAATTAAAGTCATGTCAGAGCTTTCCCTGGAACTCAATATGATAATCGAAACATTTAACTGGAGCAGCAGAGGGTTGCAAATCATTGGGACATTACTGCAGAAGAACAGGGCGGTCCTACCTGACATACCAGATATTGGAACCCATGACAAAGCCTGTAATTAAGTCAGCAAAATACTGGCGCAGAAAGAAGCACATTGACCAATGGATTAGAATTAAATGCCCACAGACAGCCCTATGCAGGTCAGGAATTTTGCTTCAAGAAGGAGACAGTCTGTCCCAGCAGTGGGGAGGGGAGGCTATCCCATAAAAGGATCTGGGAAATGGGAGACCATGTCGAAAACAATATTGGTTCTTTACTTCACACAATATGCAAAACAAAACTCCACATGGGTTAAGGAGTTACACACAAAAATATAACAAAATTAACCTTTTTATTTTATTTTTTTTACACAGGGTCATGCTTTGTCACCCAGGTTGGAGTACACTCACTGCAGCCTCAAACTTACAGGCGCACATTACCACACCTGACTATTCTTTTTTAATTTTTTTTTTGCAGAGACAGGGTCTTGCTATGTTGCACAGGCTAGTCTTGAACTCCTGGTCTCAAGTGATTCTCCTGCCTCAGCCTCCCAAAGTGCTGGGATTACAGGCATGAGCCACTGTGCCTGGCCCAAAAGAAAGCTTTAATGTCTTGGTAGAAAATATAGGTGAACTTGAGGGCAAGGCTTGGTGGCTCATGCCTGTAATCCCAACATTTTGAGAGGCCAAGAAGGGAGGATCAATTGAGCCTAGGAGTTTGAGACCAGCCTGGACAACATAGGGAGACTCCATCTCTACAAAATAAAATTTAAAAATTAGCTGAGTGTGGTGGTGCATCCTGTAGTCCCAGCTACTAGAGAGGGTAAAAGGTGAGAGGACTGCTTGAGCTTGGAAGGTTGGGGCTGCAGTCAGCCATGGTCACACCGCTCTACTCCAGGCTGGGCAATAAAGTGAGACCCTGTCTCACAGAAAAAAAAAAAAAAAAAGAGAGAGAGAGAAAAGAAAATATTGGCAAACTTGGGGTAAGAAAGGACTTTCCAGGCCAGGCGCAGTGGCTCATGCCTGTAATCCCAGCACCTTGGGAGGCCGAGGTGGGTGGATCACGAGGTCAGGAGATCAAGACCATCCTGGCTACACGGTGAAACCCCGTCTCTACTAAAAATACAAAAAATTAGCCAGGCGTGGTGGGGCGCCTGTAGTCCCAGCTACTTGGGAGGCTGAGGCAGGAGAATGGGCCTGTGAAGTCCCGACGCAGTAGCTTGGAGCAGGCTGAGCAGGAGAATTGGCCATGTGAACCGGGACTGGCTAGAGCTTGCGGAGTCAGACCTGGATTGAACCCATCTACAAAAAAAAAGGGAAGGAAGGTACTAGCCAGCATAGAGGCAGAGAAATTAGACAGGGGGGCATGAACAACACCAGCCTGATAGAAAAAAAAAAAAAAAAAAAAAAAAAAAAAAAAAAAAAAAAAAAAAAAAAAAAAAAAAAAAAAGCTGGTGTGGGCCTAATCCCAGCTCTCGGAGCTGCAGGAGTCCTGGGGCGGAGGTGCAGTGAGCCGAGATGACGCCACTGCACTCCAGCTGGACCACAGAGGGAGTTTTCACCTCAAAACAAAACAAGGCCGGGCACAGTGGCTCATGCTTGTAATCCCAGCACTTTGGGAGGCCGAGGCGGGCGGACCACGAGGTCAGGAGATCGAGACCACGGTGAAACCCCGTCTCTACTAAAAATACAAAAAAAAAAAAAAATTAGCCGGGTGTGGTGGCGGGCGCCTGTAGTCCCAGCTACTTGGAGAGGCTGAGGCAGGAGAATGGTGTGAACCCGGGAGGCAGAGCTTGCAGTGAGCGGAGATTGCGCCACTGCACTCCAGCCTGGGTGACAGAGCAAGACTCCATCTCAAAAAAAAAAAAAAAAAAAAAAAGACTAGTTACAAATTAGGGAAAGATATTTGCAATATACTCAACAGATGGAGGAATACTATCAAACCTACATAAATAATTCCTATAATGCCATCCAGGCATGGTGGCTCACGCCTGTAATCTCAGCACTTTGGGAGGCTGAGGTGGGTGAATCACCTGTGGTCAGGAGTTCGGGACCAGCCTGGCCAACATGGTGAAACCCCATCTCTATTAAAAATACAAAAATTAGCCAGGCATGATGGCAGGCACCTGTAATCCCAACTACTCAGGTGGCTGAGGCAGGAGAATCACTTGAACCCGGGAGGCAGAGATTGCAGTGAGCTGAGATCATGCCACTACACTCCAGCCTGGGTGACAGAGTGAGACTCGGTCTCAAAACAAAACAAAAAGACAAGTTACAAATTAGGGGAAGATATTTGCGATATACCCAACAGATGAAGGAATACTATCAAACATATATAAAGAATTCCTATAATGAACACCGCAAAGAACACAGAGTAGGATTTAACGAAGGAGGAAACACAAGGGGCAAAGAGATGATCAGCTTCTACTCAGGAAGATGCAAATTAAAACATCAGGTAGATGGCCGGGCGCGGTGGCTCACGCTTATAATCCCAGCACTTTGGGAGGCTGAGGCAGGTGGATCACGAGGTCAGGAGATCGAGACCACGGTGAAACCCCATCTCTACTAAAAATACAAAAAAAAATTAGCCAGGCGTGGTGGCGGGCGCCTGTAGTCCCAGCTACTCGGAGAGGCTGAGGCAGGAGAATGGCACGAACCTGGGAGGCGGAGCTTACACTGAGCTGAGATTGCGCCACTGCACTCCAGCCTGGGCGACAGAGCGAGACTCCGTCTCAAAAAAAAAAAAAAAACACATCAGGTAGATGCCATTTGATTGGCAAAAGCTACAAAATCCACGAATACCAAGTGTTTCCCAAGATGTATTCATGAGAAACTCACAAATGGCTGTGGGAGGGTGCATGGTGCTGACACTTGGGAAAAACCTCTGGAGTTTCTAAGTGTCTCTGAGTCCACAACCCACATGCTCCAGGAATCCCCAAAGAGAAATACATACCTTCCTGCTCCTGGACAGAGTGCTGGAGGTAGGCACTACCCTCTCAGACCTGGAGGACCTGCAGGAGGACAGGGGAGTTTTTACTTGGGGTTGGAGAGGGGACTGTGTAAATTTCCTGGGGCTAATGTAACAAATTTGCACAACCTGGGGGACTCCAGACAACAGAAATTTATTCTCTCCCAGTTTTGGAGAGAAGTCTGAAATCAGGATAATTGCCAGGGTTGATTCTTTCCAGTGGCTTGAGATGTTTAAATGAGCTAATACCTGGTACACACTAAACACTTAGTATATGCTCGCTGGGAGAATAATAAAATGCAGGAATACAGCAAAGCATAAAATAAGCATTGATTGTTGATTGGATGAGTGATTAAGACTAAGTGAAGGGCCGGGTGCTATGGCTGATGCCTATAATCCCAGCACTTTGGGAGGCCGAGGAGGCCAGTTCAGCTGAGGTCAGGGGTTCGAGACCAGCCTGGCCAACATGGCAAAATCCCATCTCTACCAAAAATACAAAAATTAGCTGGGCGTAGTGGCGTATGCCTGTAATCCCAGCTACTCAGGAGGCTGAGGCAGGAGAATCGCTTGAACCCCGGAGGCGGAGGTTGCAGTGAGCCAAGATCACGCCACTGCACTCCGGCCTGGGCAATGGAGTGAGACTCTGTTTCAAAAAAAATAAAATAAAATAAAAAATAAGTGGAGGCCGCAGGCGCAGTGGCTCATGTCTGTAATCCTGGCACCTTGGGAGGCTGAGGCGGGCGGATCACTTGAGGTCAGGAGTTTGAGACCAGCCTGGGCAACATCGTGAAACCCTGTCTCTACTAAAAATACAAAAATTAGCCAAGTGTGGTGTCTCATGCCTGTAGTCCTAGCTACTTTGGAGGCTGAGGCTGCGGTGAGTTTGAACCTGGGAGGCAGAGGTTGCAGTGAGCTGAGATCGCACCACTGTACTCCAGCCTAAGCAACAGAGCAAGACTCTGTCTCAAAAAAAAAAAAAAAAAAAAAAAAAAAACAAGACTAAGTGGAGATGAGGGTTCAGTGCACCCCCATCCCCTGGCCCTGCTGCCCACGAGCCAGACCCTGAGCTGACAGATTGATGCCCATTTCCTCTTATGGATTGATACGGGACTCTTACCTCTGGGTTTGCTCAACCCAGCAGCAGGCAGTCAGTGCCAGAAGCTGTTTGCAAACCGAAACCGGTCTGCGGCTTGGGCCACCTACTTGTGAAACCAGCTGTCGCTGTTTCCTCCCTGTGAGAAAGTCCCCCAGTAAAGCTGCGCGGCAGAGAAGGAGGGTGGAGGAGGGCCGAGTAGCTTCCTGGGAGACCTTGGGGCGTGGCGGCGCTGCTCTGGACTTTGGTTTGCCCATCTGCAACTGGCACCATGGGGAAAGGGGATTGCAGGCTCCTGGCTGGGGAGTTTGGATTTGGGGATGCTGGACAAGTGACTTCACCTCTCTGAGCCTCAGTTTCCTTATCTGTGAACTAGTGAGAAACACATGGCCACCAGAGCTGCTGCAAAAGGGCATGTCCCTCTCTTCATTCAGGCCTTGGCCCCAAATGTCACCTATTCCAGGAAGCCCTCCAGGACTGCCAGATCAGGAAACACGCTCCCTCTGCTGCATCTGATCATGTATTCTACTTTATTCATCGCACTTTTCAACACCTGATTCCACATTACAGCTGCATCGCTTCAGGTGCATAACGTCCTCTGGGTCCCACCTTTGTCCCCAGACCATGAGTCCTACAAGGGCAAGATTGCTCTCAATTGTCCCCGGCTGTGTCCCCAGACCACAGCCTAGGGCCTAAAGCACAGCAGGCATCTGGGGAAACACTTCTTTTTATCAGCATATGATTATCTGTGAGCACACTCATTAAGCCCCAGCTGTGTACAGGAGCCGGAGACACCACCATGAATGAGATACAAATTCCTTTTTTTTTTTGGACGGAGTCTCATTCTGTTGCTCACTGCAACCTCCACCTCCCAGGCTGAAGTGATTCTCCTGCCTCAGCCTCCCAAGCAGCTGGGATTGGTAGCTGGGACTACAGGCTCCCACCACCACACAGTTAATTTTTGTATTTTCAGCAGAGATGAGATTTCACCATGTTGGCCAGGCTGGTCTTGAACTCCTGACCTCAGGTGATTTGCTCACCTCAGCCTCCCAAAGTGCTGAGATTACAGGCATGAGCCACCGCGCCTGGCAGAGATACAAATTCCCAATGGCAGAGGAGGGAGAGAGAGTGTGGGTGACGATGATATTTGAACTGAGACCCAAAGGAGGTAAGGGAAACATACGGGCGTCTCTGGGAAGATGGTCCCTGGGAAAGCACAGCCTTTGGACAGGCCCCAAGGCAGGAGCCTGTCTGACTCACTGGAGGAGCTTGGAGGAGGCTGAGGTGGCCTAAGTCGATTAAGCAGGGTGTGGAGGGAAGAGGCGATGGTGCCGTGAGACCAAGCAGGGCCTTGAGGTCTAGGGGAGAACTTTGGCTTTTACTCTGAGGAAGGTGGGAGCCACAGAGGTTTCTAGACAGAAGAAAGACAAGCTGGACTTAGGATACCAGAGTGGGGGTATCTGTGGGGGATAAAGGGAGAAGCGAGGAGACCACAGAGGGGTGCCTGTGCTGGTCCTAAGGAGCAATGATAGTCTGGACCAGGGAGGAGCGACCTTCATGAGAAGGGATCAGATGTGGGAGCAATTTTGACAGTGGATGGATGGAGGAAGAAGATTCAGGGGTACCAGCGTGAGCCCATCTCACAAGGGAGGAAACTGAGACTCTGGGGGCAGAGGGATCTCAGTAAAGGAGAAACTGGAAGAAACCGGTGGGACGTTCAGAGGTTACCAGGGTCCAGGAGGGAGCCCCCGCACCTCCCTGAGTCAGAGAGATTGCCAGCTTCCTCCTGATGCAACCTGACCTTCCATCTCTCTCTTTGTTTTTTGTTTGTTTGTTTGTTTTATTGTTTGTTTGTTTGTTTGTTTTTTGAGATAGAGTCTCACTCTGTCACCCAGGCTGGGGTTCAGTGGCACGATCCCAGCTCACTGCAACCTCCACCTTCCATGTTCAAGCAATTCTACTGCTTCAGCCTCCAAAGTAGCTGGGATTACAGACACACACCACCATGCCTGGCTAATTTTTGTATTTTTAGTCAAGACAGGGTTTCGCCATGTTGGCCAGGCTGATCTTGAACCCCTGACCTCAAGTGATCTGCCTGTCTTGGCCTCCCAAAGTGCTGGGATTACAGGCGTGAGCCACTGCACCCGGCCTCTCTTTGATTTTATCTCTATAATTTCCATCCCTGTCAGAGAGAAGAGGCTCCACCACCTACAGACACCGATAGGCCTGACTCAGCTTCCCACAGATTCATTTACTAACCCCCAAACCCCAAGACATGGGCACCAACCCTGTTTTACAGATGGGGAAACTGAGGCTCATATAGGCGAAGTGGTTTTCTAGGTTGACTAGTGGCAGAGTCAGGGTTAGAACTCCGAGCCTTGGCTCTAGACCCCTGCTCTTGAGATGGCACTCTGCTAGGGGTCATCAAACATTCCACCCCGAGATGCATTATTCAGTTCCCAGCTTCTGAGAACTGGGGCTTGGGTGGGAGGCCCCTGCAACGTGCTGAAAATCCAGGTTTAGGCATTTTTTTAATTAAAAAAATATTTACTTATCATCCAGGCACGGTGGTTTATGCCTGTAATCCCAGCACTTTAGGAGGCCAAGGTGGGCAGATCAGTTGAGGTCAGGAGTTCAAGACCAGTCTGGACAACATGGCGAAACCTCATCTCTACTAAAAATACAAAAATTAGCCAGGTGTGGTGGCACATGCCTGTAATCTCAGCTACTACAGAGGCTGAGGCAGGAGAAATCGCTTGAACCCAGGAGGCGGAGGTTACGGTGAGCCGAGATCCTGCCACTGCACTCCAGCCTGGGCAACAGAGCAAGACTTCATCACAAACAAATGAACAAACAAAACTTATCTATTTATTTTCTAGAAACAAGATCTGTCTTGCTCTATCACCCAGGCTGGAGTGCACTGGCATGATCACAGCTCATTGCAGCCTCAAACTCCTGGACTCAAGCGATCCTCCTACCTCAGCCTCCCCGAGTAGCTGGGACTACAGGCACCTGCCACCATGCCCAGCTACATTTTTTCAATTTTTTGTAGAGACAGGATCTCACTATGTTGCCCAGGCTAGTCTCAAACTCCTGGGCTCATGCAATCCTATAGCCTCGGCCTCCCAAACTGCTGGGATTACAGCCTTGAGCCACCAACCTTAGCCAGATTTAGATTTGAATGGCCTTATGTTTCTGAGTTTGTAAGATTATATACGATTCATTTGTTCATTCATGTTCATTCATTCCTGGCCACCTCCAGGTGCCTGCATTATTTGGGGTGATGCTTAAGGCCCCAGCTTGGGAAGGTCCAGGCTGGATAGAGATATTCTTGTTCCCATAGGGTCAAGGCTAGGCTGGAGGGAGGTACCCAGGGCTGGGGGTCCCCAGCGATCCAGGAAGTGGGGAGCTTGCTGAAGAAGGGAACCTCATGCCAAGGGCCTGGGTCCCTTCCTCCTCATGCCCACCACCCCCATGACGAAAGCCAGAGAGGATGAGGGCAATGTGGGGCTTCCAGACCCCAAATCTGATCCTGGTGCCTGTGGAACCCCAGAGCCTGCCACAGTGTCTCTAGTGATCCTTGAAAAGTTCCAGCATATTTTGGGAGTACTCAACACCAACATCGATGGGTGGTGGAAAATAGCCTTTGCTATCACTGCCATTAAGGGTGTGGATGGAAGATATGCTCATGTGGTGTTGAGGAAAGCAGACATTGACCTCACCAAGAGGGCGGGAGACTCACGGAGGATGAGGTGGAATGGGTGATCACCATTGTGCAGAACCCACAGCAGTACAAGATCCCAGACTGGCTCTTGAACAGATAGAAGGATGTAAAGGATGGAAAATATAGCCAGGTCCTAGCCAAGGGTCTGGACAATAAGCTCCGTGAAGACCTGGAGCAACCGAAGAAGATTCCAGCCCATAGAGGGCTGTGCCGCTACTGGGGCCTTCGTGTCTGAGGCCAGCACACCGAGACCATTGGCCGCCATGGCCGTAGCCGTACCGTGGGTGTGTCTAAGAAGAAATAAGTCTGTAGGCCTTGTCTGTTAATAAATAGTTTATGGCCGGGCGCGGTGGCTCATGCCTGTAATCCCAGCACTTTGGGAGGCCGAGGTGGGCGGATCATGAGGTCAGGAGATTGAGACCATCCTGCTAACACGGTGAAACCCTGTCTCTACTAAAAATACAAATAATTAGCCAGGCGTGGTGGCACACGCCTGTAGACCCAGCTACTCTGGAGGCTGAGGCAGGAGAATCTCTTGAACCCGGAAGGCAGACGTTGCAGTGACCTGAGATCGTGCCACTGCACTCCAGCCTGGGCAAAAGCAAGACTCTGTCTCAAAAAAACAAATAGTTTATATACCAAAAAAAAAAAAGGAAAAGAAAAAAACCTGAGCCCAAAGCCTCGCCCTAAACGTCACCTCCGGTCCCCATTCCCGGCTTGCACCGGGCAGCAGCCAACACCACAGGGACGTGGCCTGGGCTTCCCGCCAGACTGCCTGCTGGAAAACCAGCTCTGGGAGGTGGGGGTGTCACCATCCAGTATGTGAGGGTGGAACCTTCTGGGCTGACCATTTATGGGACAGGCCCCTAGAACGGGAGGCCCAGGACAGCCGGAGAGCCACAGAGCCCAGCAGCTGGACCAGGATGACCGTGATGCCACTGGGGCTGGACACCTGCACGAGACTCTTCAGGAATAAGCCCCTATTTCCCCACCTAAAAATGGAAGTGGGGCCAGGCACAGTGGCTCACGCCTGTAATCCCAGCACTTTGGGAGGCCGAGGCGGGTGGATCACTTGAGGTCAGGAGTTCGAGATCAGCCTGACCAACATGGTGAAACCCCATGTCTACAAAAATACAAAAATTAGCCAGGCATGATGGTGGGGGGCCTGTAATCCCAGCTACTGAGGAAGCTGAGGGAGGAGAATCACTTGAACTGGGAAACAGAGGTTTCAGTGAGCAGAGATTGTGCCACTGCCCTCCAGCCTGGGCCACAGAGCAAGACTCTGTCTCCAAAAATAAAAAAAGAGACAAAGAAACAGAGAAACAAGGAGAGACAGAGGCAGTGAGAGACAGAGACACAGAAAGATACACAGGGAGAGACAGAGACAGGTGAAACACAGACAGAGAGAGATGAGACAGAGACACACAGAGAGACAGAGACACAGAGAAACAGGGAAAGAGACAAAGGGAGACACAGGGAGACAGAGATAGAGAGACAGAGACAGAAGTGAGACAGAGAGATGGGACAAAGACAGAGAGAGAGACAGGGAGAGAGATGAGAAATGAGACAGACAAAGAGAAAGATGACATAAATATTTTGGGAGGCTGAGGGGGGAGGATTGCTGGAGGCCAGGAATTAGAGACCAGCCTGGGCAACATAATGAGACCCTTATGTCTACAAAAAGAAAAAGAAAAAAAAAAGATGGCATAGAAAGAGACAAGGAGAGAGACAGAGAGACAAGACACAAAGAGAGAGAGAGAGGCACAGGGAGAAAGAGACAAAGAGAGGCAAGACAAGCCAGGTGCAGTAGCTCACTCCTGTAATCCCAGCACTTTGGGAGGCTGAGGAGGGTGGATCACCTGAGGCCAGGAGTTCAAGATCAGCCTGACCAACATGGTGAAACCCTGCCTCTACTAAAAATACAAAAATTAGCATAGTAGGGTGGTACACGCCTGTAATCTCAACTACTCGGGAGGCTGAGGTGGGAGAATCACTTGAACCTGGAAGGTGGAGGTTGCAGTGAGCCAAGATTATGCCACTGCACTCTAGCCTGGGCAATAGAGTGAGACTCTGTCTCAAAAAAAAAAAAAAAAGCAAGACAGAGAAATAGAGACAGACAGAGAGACAGGAAGAGATGAGAAATGAGAGATAGGGAGAGACAGGGAGGGAGGGAGGAAATAGGAAGCTGGGGGTGGGGCCAGGGCACAGTGGCTCATGCTTGTAATCCCAGCACTTTGGGAGGCTGAGATGGGAGGACTGCTTGAGGCCAGGAACCTGAGACCAGCCTGAGCAGCAGAGTGAGCGCTCTTTCTACAAAAAATACAAAAATTAGCTGGGCTTGGTGGCACACACCTGCAGTCTCAGTTACTTGGGAGGCTGAGGTGGGAGGATTGCTTGAGCCCAGGAGGCTGCAGTGAGCTATGATCACACTACTGCACTCCAGCCTGGGTGACAAACAGAGACAGTGTCTCAAAATAAAACAAAATGAACATTAGCCAGGCATGGTGGCGGGCACTTGTAATCCCAGCAACTCAGGAGGCTGAGGCAGGAGAATTGCTTGAACCCGGGAGGCGGAGGTTGCAGTGAGCTGAGATCCCACCAGCCTGGGAAAGGAGAGCAAAACTCCGTCTCAAAATAATAATAAAATAAAATTAAGATCACTCCTGTTTAGTTGGTTAAGAAGAAAAAAAAAAGAGGTTAGGGGTACAGGACCAGCCACTGGGAGAAGAGGGCCCTCCTACCCGGCCAGAGGAGCCCCTGCCTGGAGCTCCTGATCCCAGCACATAAGGTTTAATATTATTAAAGGTGATGATATCTTGGAGGGTTGGGCACCTCGTTCACCTAGCTCCCTCTCACCTCTCATAGCCCCCCCGGGGGGTTAACTACCCCATTGCACCGATGGGGAAACTGAGGCTCAGAGAAGCCCTGGCTGCACAGCTAGTTGGAAGCAGAGCCAGGACTCGGCTGGATCCTTGAGACGTTTGTCGACTGACTGTGTGACCCCTGGCCCCTCCAGTCTCCAACCCGGAGGAGAAACCCGCCCCTCTTCCCGTCCCCCACCCCCAGCCCCCCGGCGGGTGTTTTTTTTTTCCCCTCCTCCTGGGTATTTTGGTTTCGGAAGGAACCGCACGGGGGAGCAGGCGGTTCCCGCTGGCAGGGTCAGCCCAGGGCGGGGACCAGAGCCAGGAGCAGCTCCAGGCCAGGGAAGGTGGGGATGACTCGGGGAGGGAGCCTGGCCGAGGCCCCGACCACTGGGACCAGGCTCGCGTCCCCATCCCAAACTTGCGGTGCCACAGTTTCCCCACCTGGAAAGCGGGGCCCTGCGTGATCGCGGCATGGCCCGTGGAGACGCGTCGCGCATGGGGCCGCGCGGGGTTTCTCCGTCTCCACCAAGGTTCTGTCCGCTCAGTTATTAAACATTGATGGAGGCCTCCGATTCGGGGAGGGAGCCAGAGGCCAGTGCCCCAAACCGGGGCGGGAGGTGGGGAGGGGAGGAGGGGGAAGGACAGACCAGAGGTGGGGGCTGGGGGCGGGGAGGATGGAGAGAGGTGCCCGCAAGAGGGGTTTATCAAGATCAGGAGGATTCTTAGGTAGCACACCCAAAGCACAAGCCAGCAAAGGAAAATAGATCAACCCGACTCCATACAATGTAAGACTTTTCTTCTGCAAAGGCCACTATTAAGAGAGGCCGGGCACAGTGGCTCACACCTGCAATCCCAGCACTTTGGGAGGTTGAGGCAGGAGGATCGCTTGAGCCCAGGAGTTCAGGATCAGTCTAGACAACATAGTGAGATGAGACCTTGTCTATCCAAAAAAATATTTAAAAATTAGCCAGATGTGGTGGTGTGTGCTTGTATAGTCCCAGCTATTGGGGAGGCTGAGGTGGGAGGATCGTTTGAACCCAGGAGTTCGAGGCTGCAGTGAGATATGATTGCATCACTGCACTCCAGCCTGGGGCAACAGAGGGAAGCGATCTAAAAAAAAGAAAGAAAGAAGAAAGAAGAAAGAAAGAAAGAAAGAAAGAAAGAAAGAAAGAAAGAAAGAAAGAAAGAAAAAAGAAAGAAAGAGAAAGAAAGAAAGAAAGAAAACCCACAGAATGGGAGAAAATATATGCAAATTATGCATCTGATAAGGGTCAAAAAGATAAATAATCCAGCCAGACATGGTGGCTCATGCCTGTAATCCCAGCACTTTGGAAGGCTGAAGCAGGCAGATCACTCAAAGTCAGGAGTTCAAGACCAGTCTGGCCAACATGGTGAAACCCCGTTTCTACTAAAAATACAAAAATTAGCCGGGCATGGTGGCTAACGCCTGTAATCCCAGCTACTCGGGAGGCTGAGGCAGGAGAATCACTTGAATCTGGGAAGCAGAGATTGTGGTGAGCCAAGATAGCACCACTGCACTCCAGTCTTGGCAACAGAACAAGACACCATCAGGTGAAGGAGGAGGAGGAGGAGGAGGAGAAGAAGAAGAAAAAGGAGGCCAGGTGCAGTGGCTCACACCTGTAATCTCAACACTTTGGGAGGCTCAGGTGGGAGGGTCACTTGAGCTCAGGAGTTCCAGAACAGCCTGGCCAACATAGTGAAACTCCGTCTCTACTAAACATACAAAAATCAGCCGGGCATGGTGGCAAGAGCCTGTAATCCCAGCTACTTGGGAAGCTGAGGCACGAGGATGATTGCTTGAACCCGGGAGGCAGAGGTTGCAGTGATCCGAGATCACGCCACTGCACTGCAGCCTGGGTGACAGAGCGAGATCCTGTCTCAAAAAAAAAAAAAAAAAGGAAAAGAAAAAGGAAAATAGCAAGTGTTGATGAGGATGTGGAGAAATTTGAACCCTCATGCCTTGCTGGAGGGAATGTGAAATGGTACAGCTGACGTGTGGAAAAGTTTGGCAGCTCCTCCAGAAGTTAAACACAGAATTACCATATGACTCTGTGATTCCACTCCTAGATATATACGGAGAAAAATGAAAACAGGTGTTTATGCCAAAACTTGTACACAAACGCTCAGAGCTGCGCTATCCACAACAGCCAGAAAATGGAAACCACCCAAGTGTCCATTGATGGCTGAGTGGATAAATAAATAGTGACACATCTACACAATGGAATGCTATTCAGCCATCAAAAAGAATGAAACCCTGACACACACTATAAGGAGGATGGGTTTCAAAAACATTTGAGTTTCTTTCACAAAAGAACAGACAGAAAGGCCACATATTGTATGATTTCATTGATATGAAACGCCCAGAACAGGCAAATCCACAGAGACAGGAAGCAGATTAGTGATTGCCAGGGGCTGGGGGAGGGGAATGGGGAGTGGCTACTGATGGCACGAGGTTTTCTCTTTGGGGAGATGAAAATGTTCTAGAACTAGGTATGAGTGGTGGCTGCACAACCTTGTGATTGTACAAAAACCACTGAATTGTACTTTTTTTTTTTTTGAGACAGGGTCTCACTCTGTCACTCGGGCTGGAGTGCAGTGGTGCAGTTATGGTTCACTGCAGCCTTAACCTCTTGGGCTCAAGTGATCCTCCCGCCTCAGCTTCTCAAAATGCTGGGATTGCAGGCATGAGCCACCATGCTCAGTGTCAACTGTACACTTTAAGAGGGTGAATTGTATGGTGTGTGAATGTATCTTTAAAAAGGAGGAATGGGCCGGGCGCGGTGGCTCACGCTTGTAATCCCAGCACTTTGGGAGGCCGAGGCAGGTGGATCACGAGGTCGGGAGATCGAGACCACGGTGAAACCCCGTCTCTACTAAAAATACAAAAAAATTAACCGGGCGTGGTGGCAGGCGCCTGTAGTCCCAGCTACTAGGAGAGGCTGAGACAGGAGAATGGCGTGAACCCGGGAGGCGGAGCTTGCAGTGAGCCGAGATCGCACCACTGCACTCCAGCCTGGGTGACAGAGCGAGACTCCATCTCAAAAAAAAAAAAAAAGGAGGAATGGCTGGGCGCAGTGACTAACGCTTGTAATCCCATCACTTTGGGAGGCCGAGATGGGCAGATCGCCTGAGGTCAGGAGTTTGAGACCAGCCTGGCCAACATGGTGAAACTCCATCCCTAGCAAAAATACAGAAATTAGCCCTGCATGCATGGTGGTGGGTGCCTGCAGTCCCAGCTACTCCGGAGGCTGAGGCAGAAGAATTGCTTGAACCCAGGAGGTGGGGTTGCAGCGAGCCGAGATCACTCCATTGCACTCCAGCCCCCTGGGCGACAGAGTGAGATTCCATCTTAAAAAAAAAAAAAAGGAATAAGGCTGGGGCTCAGTGGCTTGTGCCTGTAATCTCAGCACTTTGGGAGGCTGAGACAGGAGGATCGCTTGAGCCCAGGAGTTCAAGATCGGTCTGGACAGCATAGCAAGACTCTGTCTCTAATTTAAATTTTTTTTTAAAAGAAAGAAATGAGTTAAAAAAGAGAGAGAGAGAAATGGGCAGAGGGCAGAGTTGGAAGAAGGGCCTTCCTAGGCAGAGGGCCTGGCATCTGGGGCACAGATAATAAAGTATCAGGGGCCAGGCCAGGGGCTACCCTGAGTCCAGGGGTCATCTCCTTGCAGCTCATGGTCCCCAGAAACCTGACACCTCAGTCACATCCTGGGTTAAGGGCAGAGGCAGAGACAACATCTGTTTCTGACCAAACCCAGAGGCTACTGGAGATATAGAGAAGGAAGGTACCTGGGGAGGTAAACTGAGGCAGCCTATCTCCCTGATAAGGACACGCTTCCCACCCAATAGGTGGGAGCCATGGAGAAGGGAAAAGATGGATCAGGAAAGACAGACAGAGTAGGGAAGGTGGGAAGAGGGGCAGGGGCTCTGGAGAGGCTGCCTGACCACATCCATTTTATGGACCAGAAAACTGAGGCCCACAAGATGAATCACTTACTCCCAGCTGAACTGCAGCCAGAATAAACTCTGAACCTCTCACCAATCAGGCCCTGACTCTCCAGCTCCAAGACCCCACAACACAAGCATAAAACCCTAGCCCACTGGGCGCAGTGGCTCACGCCTGTAATCCCAGCACTTTGGGAGGCCGAGGCAGGCGGATCACTAGGTCAGGAGATTGAGACCATCCTGGCCAACATGGTGAAACACCATCTCTACTACAAACAGAAAAAGATTAGCTGGGCATGGTGGTGGGCGCCTGTAGTCCCAGCTACTCGGGAGGCTGAGGCAGGAGAATGGCGTGAACCCGGGAGGTGGAGCTTGCAGTGAGCCTAGATTGTGCGACTGCACTCCAGCCTGGGCGACAGAGCGAGACTTCATCTCAAAAAAAAAAACAAAAAAAAACCTGGCCCACGGGTACAGTGGCTCATGCCTGTAATCCCAGCATGTTGAGAGGCCAAGACAGGAGGATCACTTGAGCCTAGGAGTTTGAGACAAGCCTGGGCAATATGGTGAGACCCTGTCTCTACAAATAATCAAATAAACTAAGCTGAGCGTAGTGGCACATGCCTGTGGTTCTAGCTACACAGGAGGCTAAGAAGGAGAAACAGTTGAGCCTGAGAGGTCGAGGCTGCAGTGCGCTGTGGTCATGCCACTGCACTCCAGCCTGGGCGACAGAATGAGATCCCATCTCAAAAGAAAAAAAACAACTCTGGCCCATATGCCCCCAGCCTCACGTAGGCTACAACCTCTTCCCCCATCCCCCGTCCATTCCCCACCAGCAACCTCAGGGCCTTTGCACTCCCTCTTCTGGCCCCTCTTTACCACCTTGGTCCTAGCATTGCCTCCTCCAGGAAGCCCTCCCTCACTTGCTACTCCTCACATCCCCACTCGTCACTCTTACGGTTTCTCATAACTCTCTGAGTGATAATTAGATTAGTGTCTGCCTTCCCCAACCAGCTAAGAGCCCCTCATGACCAGGAAGATCCTGACTTGTGCAAGATGGGGCCTGGTATACAGTAGGCACTCAATGCTGGCTTTTTTTTTTTTTTTTTTTGAGACAGGGTCTCACCTTGTCACCCAGGCTGGAGTGCAGTGGTGCGATCTCAGCTCACTGCAACCTTGACCTCTCCAGGCTCAGGTGATTCTCCCACCTCAGCCCTCAGCCTCCCAAGTAGCTGAGACTACAGGCGTGTGCCACCAAACCTGGCTAATTTTTGTATTTTTAGTAGAGACGGGGTTTCACCATGTTGGCCAGGCTGGCCTCGAACTCCTGAGCTCCAGCAATCGGCCCACCTTGCCCTCCCAAAATGCTGGGATTACAGGTGTGAGCCACTGCGCCGGACCCTGATTTCTTAAGTGAATGAATGAAACTGAGCTGTGAAATGGGGGCTAACACCGTCCTGACCCCTGGAGCTGCTGGGAGAAGCTGAGGCATGGCTGCTCTGAGGAGCCCTGGAGTAATAGTTGCATAGCAGTTGCTCAATAAATACCAGGCCAGGGCCCTGCTAAGCAAATTTGCTGGGCCCATTGAGAAAAGGACTCCAAACCCCTTCCTATTTTATAGACGGGTAAGCAGAGGCCCAGAAAGAACCTCCTGCTGGTCATTTTCTAGGGACAGAAGAAGGACTCAAAGTGGCTTCATCAAACAGGGAACTGAGGCCGGGTGCAGTGGCTCATGCCTGTAATACCAGCACTTTGGGAGGCCAAGGCAGGTGGATCATTTGAGCTCAGCAGTTCAAGACCAGCCTGGGCAACATGGCAAAACCCTGTCTCTACAAAAAATACAAAAAAATTAGCTGAGCATGGTGGCTTGAGCCTGAGGCTGAAGCTGGAGGATCACTCGATCCTAGGAGGTGGAGGTTGCAGTGAGCCAAGATGGCGCTACTGCACTCCAGCCTAGGCAACAGAGTGAGGCTCCGTCTCAAAAAAGAAATAATAAATAAATAATAAAAATAAAATATTTATTATTTATTTATTTTTTAAGACGGAGTCTCGCTCTGTCACCCAGGCTGGAGTGTAGTGGCACAATCTTGGCTCACTGCAACCACCACCTTCCAAGTTCAAGTGATTCTCCTGCCTCAGCCTCCCAAGTAGCTGGGATTATAGGCGCTTGCCACCACACCCGGCTAATTTTTGTATTTTTAGTAGAGACGGGGTTTCGTCATGTTGGCCAGGCTAGTCTCAAACTCCTGACCTCAGGTGATCAGCCCACCTCTGCCTCCCAAAGTGCTGGGGTTACAGGCATGAGCCACTGCGCCCGGCCTAAAATATTTTTTTAAAAAGAGGAACCGGATGGAAAAATATTGGGTTTCAGGTATGGCTGGATCCAGGAACTAATACGTCATCTCGGTGCTGTTGTCCTCCCTGCAGCCTCCTCTCTCAGACAGGCGTCCCTACGGTGGGAAGGAAAGAGGCTCCAAGCTCCAGGCTTCCCTCTGTCCAGCTCAGTCTCCCGCTAGTGGAAGCAGGGTGTGCATCTTCCCCATGCACTCTGGCAAAAGTCCCAGCTGCTCTCCTACTTCTCGCACCCAAGGGACTGTGCATAGGGGTGGGTTTGCGGCCAACTCCAGGGGCCTCCAGGGCTCACACCTGCAATCCCAGCACTTTGGGAGGCTGAGGCGGGTGGATCACTTGAGGTCTGGAGTTCAAGACAAGCCTGGCCAACATGGTGAAACCCTGTTTCTACTAAAAATACAAAAAAATTTTAGCTGGTCATGGTGGCGGGCGCCTGTAATCCCAGGAGAATCGCTTGAACCTGGGAGGTGCAGGTTGCAGTGAGTCAAGATCGCGCCATTGCACTCCAGCTTGGGCAACAAGAGCGAAACTCCGTCTCAAAAAAAACAAAAAAAGGAGGATAAACGCTCAAGGGAGGGCATGCCTGGTGGAGGGAACGGCTTGAGCAGAAGCTGGGATGTGGCAGATCCGGAGCGGGGCGGGGGACATTTGCAGAACTCTGACCAGCCACCCTGTGGCTGGGGCACCGGGATCCAGGCCTCTGTTTCCCTATCTAGATGCATCGATGGAGAAAGGGAGGCCCCCCCGCCAAAGGGGCGGGGCCTGGGCCTCTTGCCTCCTGGCCCTGTTGGCTGCCAGGGGTCTCTCCCCAAGAGGTCTCATCCTTTTTTTGCCACAAAATTCAGTAGTTCTTGGCTTTTTAACTCCCCTCCTCTGTCTGAAACCGGAAAAGTCTGTTTAGCAAACGCGGTGAGAGGGGCAGGGCGGGCTCGGCCGGGGAAACACGCGCCGCTGTTGCCACCTGGTGGCCATGGCGGGAATCTGGACTACCCGCTAATCTCCAGGGCTGGGGTGGGATTTCAGGAGCCCCCTCACACCTCGGCTCAGACCGCAGTGGGCATCAGGGGGAGGCGGCTGCAGAACGCGAGGGAGGTGGGGCAGTGTGGGCAGAAAGAGGGAGGATTCAGGGTGTGTAAGGGGGGCAAGGGTCCTGCTGTGAGTTGGTGGGCGTGAGGAGGAAGGAGCGTGGGGGCAAACCACGGTTCCTGTTATGGGAGTGCCCGGCTGCTCCACTCCCCTTAGGCCGTCCCTTCCCCTGCTCAGTCCTAACTTAGTAGGGTTCCAAGCTCTCATCCGGCTCTGTCTCCCCCAGATTAGGTGCTCCTGGAGGAAACCCAGAGGAAGAGATTAATAAATATATGTGGAATGAATGAATGAATGAATTCCAAGGCTCGTGTTTTGAGATTTTGAGCAGGACATTCAAGCTTCAAACGGGAAAAAAATACCCACGAGGAGGCTCATTTACGATGATTTTGAACAGCTGTGTAAGGTCATTATCATCACCCCCATTTTATAGGGGGGTGAGGGTGGGGTGGGGGTGGGATGGGAGGACCATCATTTTTTCCACAATGTTTACAGCCCCCTTCCCCATATGCCTGGATCCTCCAAGCTACAAGACCCCGCAATGCTGCAGGGAGCCCTTGAGTCCAGACTCCCCATCCAGTGCTCCTGGGGGTGGATGCCCAGCCCAGGGTCCGGGGATCCATCTGAGCCCCCTTTGCCCCCATTCCCAGTCTATTCTATTCCAGAACAGGTCAGTGGCAGAGTCTGCTCCTGCCCCACGGATGCCAGGCCCAGCAGGGTGCAGCAGCTTCCATTTCATGGCAGCATCTAGGGTTCCTCCCGCAGGATGTGTGGCAACAGGCGCGGGGCAGAGAGGAGGCAGGTGCACTGGAGCCTGGAGGAGCTCTGGGTTATTTGGGTCCAAATTTGACTCCTGTGTGTGCTACGTAGCCTCAGGCGAGTCACTCACCCTCTCTGAGCCTCAGCGATCACATCTGTAAAGTACAACAGTCATGGTTCCTTTCAGGGAGTGGTTGTGGGGATTTGGTAGGGAATCATGTGAGTGGATGGAATGGGCTGGGTATGCCATAAGCGCTTAATAACCAGCCGTTGTGATTGAGATAGTCGCTCTTCCTGTCTGTAAGACAAAGTGGATGTTCTCATTTCTCCCTGAGGCCTCCAGGCCCTGATATCCCAGGAGCGATGGATGTCTAGCCCCCCCACCCCCCGGGCAGGGTTGCACCCCTGACAGTCTGGCCCACTGGGCCCCAGGACCTTGGCCTTGCACCTATCTCCATCCTCCAAGGACAACTCTGTATCCAGGGCCAGCTCAGGGGCACCCTCTGGTAGCTCTGTCTTCCTGAGAGGCTCAGTCCTCTCGCCTTTGTCCCAGGACATCTCCACCACCAGGGCCTCCTGCAGGGATGCCTCTTCCTGGAAGTCCACTGGGTTGATCCACTGCCAAGTCTGCAGAGGGAGGGTAGGGCCACAGCTGTGAGCAGAGCTCTACTTCCCATCCACAGCAGGATGGAACGGACCAGGTCACTGCTGGCTAAATTCTCTAAAATCCTGAGACCTGGACGGGCACTGTGGCTCACACCTGTTATCCCAGCACTTTGGGAGGCTGAGGTGGGTGGATCACTTGAGGTCAGCAGTTTGAGACCAGCCTGGTGAACATGGCCAAACCCCATCTCTACTAAAAATACAAAAATTAGCTGAGCTTGGTTGCGCATGCCTGTAATCCCAGCTACTTGGGAGGCTGAGGCAGGAGAATTGTTTAAACCCGGGAGGCAGAGGTTGCAGTGAGCCGAGATGGTGCCACTGCACTCCAGGCTGGGTGACAGAGCGAGACTCCATACACCCTGAGACCGATTTGAGGATGGAGTCTGCCGCACTGACTCCCATTCAGCTCCTCTTAGGAAGAGCACTCCCATCTGTCTTTGGGAAATTTCCCTCCCTCTTTTCACAGATGGTGTGGTTGACAGTGCAGTGACCCCACCTCAGGTCTAGCAATAGTCATGTGACCCTGGCCAGCCCACCCATCAGACCCTTCCCTACCCCTCTGGTTCTAGCCCTAGGCTCAGGGAAGGGCATGTGACCTAAGCTGGACCAATCAGTGATGGCCCTGAGATTTTGCCCCAGTTAATGGGGAGAATGGACACCCTGCTTCCAATCAGAGAAGGCTCAGCCTGCCTGGGGGAGAACCCTGAACGGATAGCTCCGAGATAGACCCCAGTCGCTGGATTCAGCCACATCTGAAGGCCACTCCCTTGGGATTTTTCCATCAGGTGCCCTTTATAATAAAGCCACTTTGAGTTCTGTTTCTAGTGCCAGGAAATGGACCTCTGCTTGCCTGTCTTTAAAATGGGAAGGGGTTTGGAGCACTGGTTTTGGAGTCCTTACCTTGATGGATTGGGGGAGAATAAAATGAGCTAATGCGTGACCCTTGTCCATCGTGTGCACCCAATAAAAAGACTTACAATTAGAAAAGGAATCCTTACCTCCTTCCCTCCGAACTCAATGGCAGAGCTGGCACAGGGTGTGGGCAGTGGAGGGCACAGGTGCCGTGCAGCCCTGGGGAGGAAAGGGGGCCGGTGAGAGGAGCTGAGGTTTTTTTTTTTGGAGATGGAGTCTCGCTCTGTTGCCCAGGTGGGAGTGCAGTGGCGTGATCTCGGCTCACTGCAACCTCTGCCTCCTGGGTTCAATCAATTCTCCTGCCTCAGCCTCCTGAGTAGCTGAGATTACAAACATGTGCCACCCCACCCGGCTAATTTTTGTATTTTTAGTAGAGACAGGTTTTGCCATGTTGGCCAGGCTGGTGTCCAACTCCTGGCCTAAAGCGATCTGCCTGCCTCAGCCTCCCAAAGTGCTGGGATTACAGGCGTGAGCCACTGTGCCCGGCTTGAAAGCAGTTTTCAATCAGACATGCCCACCAGTGTCACCGCCCCTTTCCATGGGAATGACCAAGGACCCAAAAGTTACTACCCCTTCCCTAGAAATTTCTGCATAGGATCACCTGAGGTCAGGAGTTCAAGACCAGCCTGGCCAACATGGTGAAACCCTGTCTCTACTGAAAATACAAAAGAAATAGCTGGGTGTGATGGCACGCACCTGTAGTCCCAGCTACTTGGGAGGCTGAGACGGGAGAATGGCTTGAACCCGGGATGGGGAGGTTGCAGTGAGCCAGGATCGTGCCACTGCACTCTAGCCTGAGTAACAGAGTAAGACTCCATCTCAAAAAAAAAAAAAAAAAAAAAAAAGAAAGACAAAAAGAAAGAAAGAAAAAGAAATTTTGCATAAACTGCCCCCCTTAATCTGCATGCAGTTAAAAGTAAGTATAAATCTGACTGCAAAACCGCTCTCAGCGGCTACTCTCCACCTACAGGGAAGCCCTGCTCTGCAGAGGCAGTCATGGAGCTATAACTGCTGCCTCAGTAAAGCTGTTTTCTTCTACCTCTGGCTTGCCCTTGAATTATTTCCTGGGCAAAGCCAAGGACCCCATCTGTGGGCTAAGCTCCACTTTGGGGCTCCCCTGCCCAGCATCATTACCATCGCTATGGTAATGGTAAAAGGTGTCAGTTACCTGTTCAGGCCAAGGTAGCCAAGGACGCCCACGAAAAGGATGCTCAGGAAGCTCCCCAGGGAGGCGAAGAAGATGAGCCAATCAGAAACCTGCATTTCTGGGGTGGGAGAGCGTGGGTTGGCAGAGGGCTACCTCCTGCCTCTTCCTCAGGGAAGGAGCTGGGAGGGCCTGGTTTCTCCATGAACTTTGCTGCTGACCCTGGTGCACATGCCACGGGCTTCTCACTGGGAGACCACAGAACCCACCCGCCCGGTAGTTGTCAAGGAATAAAGGCCTGGCATGCAGAAAGTGTTCAAGACTCTGTAATTCCAGGCCGGGCACAGTGACTCATGCCTGTTATCCCAGCACTTTGGGAGGCCAAGGCGGGCTGATCACCTGAGGTCAGGAGTTCGAGACCAGCCTGACCAATATGATGAAACCTGTCTCTACTAAAAACGCAAAAATTAGCCGGGCGTGGTGGTGTGCGCCTGTAATCCCAGCTACTCGGGAGAGTGAGACAGAAGAATCGTTTGAACCCGGGAGGCGGAGGTTGCAGTGAGCCGAGATCACATCATTGCACTCCAGCCTGGGCAACAAGAGGGAAAATCTGTCTCAAAAAGAAAAAAAAGTCTCCGTAATTCCAGGAGCCTGCACATAGGGCACATATGGCAGCCCCTGGACCCAGGCCTGCCTGCCCCACACCAACCCTGACTCTTTTGTTCTCTGGGTTCCAGTTGGTTCTCTTGGAACTGAAAGGACACCGTGGCATGAACAGGGATCATTTGATCTCTGAATCTCTTATAACCATGCACCCCAGACAACAGAGCCTGTGTTGTTCTCTTCCTCCTCCTCCTTCTCCTCCTCCCTCTTCTTCTATTCCTCTTCCTCTTCTTCTTTCTTCTCCTTCTTCTTTTTTTTTTTTTTTTTTTTTTTTTGAGACAGGGTCTTGCTCCGTCGCCCAGGCCAGAGTGCAGTGGTGCAGTCATGACTCACTGCAACCTTGAACTCCTGGTCTCAAGCCATCCTCCCACCTCAGCCTCCTGAGCAGCTGAGACTACAGGTGTGCACCACCATACCCCGCTATTTTTAAAATATTTTTTGTAGAGATGAGGTCTCACCATGTTGCCTAGGCTGGTCTTGAACTCCTGGGCTCAAGCAATCCTCCAGCCTCAGCCTTCCAAAGTTCTGGGATTACAGGAGTGAGCCACCACACCGGGCTTTGCCTGTGTCCTCCTTGTTTTTGCATTCATTTATTTGTTGCTCAATGAACAGATTCCTGCATCTTCCTCCTCCCCAAGAGCCCCCAGATACCTTGACACATCTACCCCTAACCCCGCAGTGTCAGACCAGGGAGGAGGGACAGTTGTAGACAAGGGCATGGCCAGAAGGAGGCAGAGAAGGCTTGCTGGAGGAGGGAACTTTTGAGCTGAGTTTTGAAGGATGAATAGGAGTTGGACTGTGTGGAAAACAAACATTCCAGGCAGGAGGGAGGGAAGGGCCTGCATGGGCAAGGCTCCTGGAGTGTGAGAGGAAGCTGCGAGAGAAGACAATGGGAGCAGGTTGAGCTGCTACTTTCTCCTGAGGGCAGTAGGAAGCCATGGAGGGAGTGAGAGTGAGGGCAGGGCTGCTAAGATCATTATGGGAAGCTCAGTGCAGTGCATGCTGGGTAAATAACTGGGTCCCACCCCCTCCACTCACCGATGCTGAAGCGCTGGGGCTGGCTCCAGACACCCCTCAGCCACGCTGTGTCTGCTCGCACCTGCACCGTGTAGGCTACACCAGCCCGCAGGCCACTGAGGGTAACTTGGGTCTCTGTGGGCTGCACGGGATGCTCTGCAGTAGGAGAGGCAACCCTGAGTCCTGGGACCTCTTTACTCCTCAGAGGCCAGGCTGGGCTACCACAGCCTGTGGGTGGGGTGGGGATTCATAGGCATTTTGCTAAAATCTCTACTCTCTCTCTCTTTTTTTTTTTTTTTTTTTGAGAAGGAGTCTTGCTCTGTCGCCCAGGCAAGCTCTGCCTCCCGGGTTCATGCCATTCTCCTGCCTCAGCCTCCCGAGTAGCTGAGACTACAGGCACCCGCCACCACGCCTGGCTAATTTTTTGTATTTTTAGTAGAGACGGGATTTCACTGTGTTAGCCAGGATGGTCTCGATCTCCTGACCTCGTGATCCGCCCACCTTGGCTTCCCAAAGTGCTGGGATTATAGGCGTGAGCCACCGTGCCCAGCCTAAAATCTCCTCTTAATGCGCCCATTCATCTCAAGATTTTTTTTTTTTTTGAGGTGGAGTCTCACTCTGTTGCCCAGGCTGGAGTGCAGTGGCACGATCTCAGCTCACTGCAACCTCTACCTCTCAGGTTCAAGTGATTCGTGTGCCTCAGCCTCCTGAGTAGCTGGGATTACAGGCGCCCACCACCACAGCCAGCTAATTTTGTGTATTTTTAATATACATGAGGTTTCACCATGTTGGCCAGGCTGATCTTGAACTCCTGGCCTCAAGTGATCCGCCCGCCTCAGCCTCCCAAAGTGCTGGGATTACAGGCGTGACCCACCGCGCCCGGCTGACTTGTTGGATCTTTGGGCAGGTGGATCTGAGGTTGGAGGCAGGATTGGACGCTGGAGGCAGGGCTTGGACACAGGACCAAATCGAGGACTAGCTAAAGCAGGTCCTGGGCTTTCCGTAAGATGCACCCACCAGTGTGCCACGTCAGTTTACCATTACCATGGCAACACCCGGAAATTACCACCCCTCTCCATGGCAATGATCCCATAACCCGGAAGTTACCACCTTCATCCTAGATATTTCTGCATAAACCATCCCTTCATTTGCATATAATTAAAAGTGGGTATAAATATGAGAGGTAGCTGCCCTGCCTGTGGGGTGTCCCCGCTCTGCAAGGAGCAGGACTTCTGCTGCTGCTCTACACAGCCACTTCAGTAAAAGTTTCTAACACCACCGACATGCGCTTGAGCTCTTTCCTGGGGAAAGCCAAAAACCCTCCTGGCTAAACCCCATTTTGTGGGCTTTCCTGTCCCTCATCAGATCCCCCCTCCAGGCCTCGGTTTCCTCATCTGTGGAATGGAGACAGTCATCCCTGCTTGATGAGAGTTCAGCTGCTGCTACATGTGAGGAGCAGCTTCCCATGGATGAACCCAACACACCATAAGCACTTGGCTGGTGCCCACCCAGCCTTCTCCAGTGTCTGCAAGGGGTGATCAAGACCCTCAAGTTCAGCTGGGTGCTCATGACTAATCCCAGCACTTTGGGAGGCCAAGGTGGGAGGCTAGTTTGAGGCCAGAAGTTTGAAACCAGCCTGGGCGAGGCCGGACACAGTGGCTCACACCTGTAATCCCAGCACTTTGGGAGGCCAAGGCGGGTGATTCACCTGAGGTCAAGAGTTCGAGACCAGCCTGGTCAACATGGTGAAACCCCGTCTGTGCTAAAAATACAAAAATTTGCCAGGCATGGTTGTGGGTGCCTGTAATCCCAGCTACTTGGGAGGCTGAGCCAGGAGAATTGCCTGAACCTGGGAGGCAGAGGTTGCAGTGAGCTGAGATGGCACCACTGCACTCCAGCCTGGGTGACAGAGCCAGACTCCCTCTCAAAAAGAAAAAAAAGAAAAAATCCCAGCCTGGGCAATATAGCAAGACCTCATTTCCACAAAAAATAAAATATTAACTGTGCATGGTGGTGTGCACCTGTGTTTCCAGCTACTAGGGAGGCTGAGGTGGGAGGATCGCTTGAGCCCAGGAGGTTGAGGCTGCAGTGAACTATGATGGCACCACTGCACTCCAGCCTGGGCACAGAGTGAGTCCTTGTCTATAAAATTAAAAAAAAAAAAAAAAAAAAGACCTTCAAGTCCAATTATCTTGTTTTTGTTTTTTGTTTGTTTGTTTTTGTTTTTGTTTTCTTGAGACAGAGTCTCACTCTGTCACCCAGGCTGGAGTGCAGTGGTACAATCTCAGCTCACTGCAATCTCCGCCTCCTGGGTTCAAGCGATTCTCCTGCCTCAGCCTCCCGTGTAGCTGGGATTACAGGCATGTGCCACCATGCCCGACTAATTTTGTATTTTTAGGAGAGACGAGGTTTCTCCAAGTTGGTCAGGCTGGTCTTGAACTCCTGACCTCAGGTGATCCGCCCGTCTTGGCCTCTCAAAGTGCTGGGATTACAGGCGTGAGCCACTGCGCCTGGCCAATTCTCTTGTTTTAAGGGTTTGATAACCAAGGCCCAGAGAAGGACAGCAAGGTGCCCAGGATCACACAGCAAGAGAGATCTCAGGCCAGTATCCTCCCTTCCTGCCCAAGCCAGGTCTGCACCACCTCACGTACCTGACACCTGGTTGCTGTCTTCATCTCGGCAGCGGACAACATACTCCTTTAGGACGCCGGGACAGGTGCTCAGCAGGGATGGTGCCCAGTTCACAGACACAGAGTCCAAGCTATGATTCTTCACCGAGACGTGGTGCGGTGTCCCAGCCGCTGAGGCTGCAACCAGTACCACTGTTATAGTCAACTCCAAGAGTGCTGGTCGAGGCCTGGCACAGTGGCTCGCACCTGTAATCCCAGCACTTTGGGAGGCCGAGGTGGGTGAGTCATTTGAGGCCAGGAGTTCGAGAGCAGCCTGGCCAACATGGCAAAACTCCTTCTCTACTAAAAATACAAAAATTAGCCAGGCATGGTAGCGGACACCTGTAATCCCAGCTACTCAGAGGCTGAGGCAGGAGAATCACTTGAGCCCAGGAGGCAGAGGTTGCAGTGAGCCGAGATGGTACCACTGCATTCCAGCCTGGGCAACAGAGCAAGACCCTGTCTTTAAAAAAAAAAAAAAAAAAAGGCCAGCCACGATGGCTCATGACTGTAATCCCAGCATATTGGGAGGCCAAGGTGGGCAGATCACTTAAGGTCAGGAGTTCGAGACTAGCCTGAGCAACATGAGGAAACCCTGTTTCTTTTTTTTTTTTTTTTTTTTTTTTGAGACGGAGTCTCGCTCTGTCACCCAGGCTGGAGTGCAGTGGCGCAATCTCAGCTCACTGCAAGCTCCGCCTCCCAGGTTCATGCCATTCTCCTGCCTCAGCCTCTCCAAGTAGCTGGGACTACAGGCGCCCGCCACCACGCCCGGCTAATTTTTTGTATTTTTAGTAGAGACAGGGTTTCACCGTGGTCTCGATCTCCTGACCTCGTGATCCGCCCGCCTCGGCCTCCCAGAGTGCTGGGATTACAAGCGTGAGCCACCGCACCCGGCCTGGGAAACCCTGTTTCTACTAAAACTACAAAAATTAGCCGGGCATGGTGGTGGGCGCCTGTAATCCCAGCTACTCGGGAGGCTGAGGCACGAGAATCGCTTGAACCCGGAAGGCGGGGGTTTCAGTGAGCCGAGATCGTGCCACTGCACTCCAGCCTGGGCCACAGAGAGAGACTCTGTCTCAAGAAAAAAAAAAAAAAAAAAAAGGAGTGCTGGTTGAGTACTTCTTGAATGCCCAGCCTCCCACTGTCCAGAGACGGGGGTAGCATTTGCCACAGAGTCAGGTGGGCTGGGTTTTAATTCTGGTTCTGCCATTCAGTCACTGTCATTTCCCTTCCCTGGGCCTCAGTTTTCTTATCTATAAAATGGACAATGCTGGCTGGGCACAGTGGCTCATACCTGTAATCCCAGCACTTTGGGAGGCCAAGGCAGGTGGATCATGAGATTAGGAGTTTGAGACCAGCCTGGCCAACATGCTGAAACCCCGTCTCTACTAAAGATACAAAAAATTATCCAGGCATGGTAGTGCACACCTATAATCCCAGCTACTCAGGAGGCTGAGGCAGGAGAATGGCTTGAACCCAGGAGGTGGAGGTTGTATGATTGCAGTGAGCAATCACAGCTCACTGCAGCCTCGAACTCCTAGGATGAAGTGATCTTCCCACCTCGGCCTCCTGAGTAGTTGGGACTACAGGCACATGCCACCATGGCTGGCAAATTTTTTTCTTTCTGTAGAGACAGCGTCTCGCTATGTTGCCCAGGCTGGTCTTGAACCCCTGGGTTCAAGTGATCCACTAGCCTCAGCCTCCCAAAGTGCCAAAGTGCTGGGATTACAGGGGTGAGCCATTCTGTCTGTCTTAACAGCATTGTCCTTTTTTTTTTTTGAGACATAGTCTTGCTCTGTCACCCAGGCTGGAGTACAGTGGCATGATCTCGGCTCACTGCAACCTCCGCCTCCTGGGTTCAAGCGATTCTCTTGCCTCAGCCTCCCAAGTATCTGGAATTACAGGTGTGCGCCACCACACCCGGCTAATTTTTGTATTTTTAGTAGAGACAGGGTTTCGCCATGTTGGCCAGGCTGGTTTCAAATTCCTGAGCTCAGGTGATCCACCCACCTTGACTTCCCAAAGTGCTGGGATTACATGCGTGAGTCACCATGCCCAGCCTCTATTTTTTTTAATTATTTAAAAAGAAAAAATAATGTAAGCCTGCAGGTTTGGGTCACTTACCATTGCCCCCAAAGTGGTAGGTGGACAGGACCGTAGACCACAAGGTGAGCTTCTCGGGGTGCGCAGAGGCGAAGATGGTAATGTAGTAACACTTTTCCTGCCCCATTGCTCCAGACTCTCGACTCCAGCTGTAGGTTGCTGGAAGGATAAGCAAAGGCCAGGCCATTCAGTAGATTGTGTTCCCACCTCTGCACCGTTGCACTGGCTGTGCCATCTGCCAGGAACCCCCCAGAAAACTCCTACACATGCTTCAAAGCCCTTCCACCAATATCCCCTCCTCCAGGATCTCTTCCCTATGCAATGCCCCCAACCCCATCCCCATCCTCCTCTAACCTAGCCCTTACTCCATGGAACCAGGGCTTCTTTTTTTTTTTTTAGATGGAGTCTCACTCTGTCACCCAGGCTGGAGTGCAATAGCACAATCTTGACTCACTGCAATCTCCGCCTCCTGGGTCCAAGTGATTCTCCTGCCTCAGCCTCCTGAGTAGCTGGGATTTACAGGTGCGCACCACCATGCCTAGCTAATTTTTATATTTTTAGTAGAGACAGAGTTTCTCCATGTTGGCCAGGCTGGTCTCGAACTCCTGACCTCAGTTGATCCACCTGCCTCAGCCTCTCAAAGCGCTGGGATTACAGGTGTGAGCCACCTTGCCCGGACAATGGGGTCGGGGTTCTGTGTCCAGTTCTGTCTCCTCAGGCTGTGTATTCCTCAAGGAACAGGCTGAGGTTGAGGCTTTCTAGGGCTCTGGCAAGGCCCAGAGCAGGAAGTGGGAGAGTGAGAGGCCACCTGAGCCTCACAGCCCCCCTTTCCCTAAAGACTCCTCATTAATTTGCCACCAGCATCTCGCAAACTGCCACCTTCCCTGGCGCGGTTGAATATTTAACAAACACCTTAGGATGTGAGATTCATTACCTGTAGGTGTACGATCTGCCTGGAACTGAGCTCAGGATGCCAGCAAGAGGTTCCAGACCCATATGGGTGAGAGGCTCCGAACCTCACCCTGTCCCTACCTCTGAATGACATTGAGTAAAGCAGCAACACCTCTCTGGGCCTTAGACACCCGCTATGTGTCTTCCCTGCAGGTTTGAACCCACCAGGACCTAAAAGGGAGGGCACAGAGGAGGGGTAGAGGCAGGCCATTCCAGGCCATTACCCATTCCAGCCAGATCCGGGTCTTGCGGTGCAGTCAGGTTGCAGGTGGCAAGGCCCCTGTCCTGGCCCACAGGCTGCCATTCAATGCAATATGTCGTGCTCTGAGCCCGGGCTGGCCAATACATGGTGGTCCCGTTGGTTCCGACGCTGATATTCAGAGCCACTGGTTCTGGAAGGAGAGGGGAGAGACTCATTGAGACAGTTGCCGTCTCTCTCCCCAGCCCCCTTCTCTGGCTCCTGCAGCCTCTCTTCCACCCTCTTGTCTATACCCCTGACCCTACAGGGCCAGGGGTGTCTGTGTTTGGCTGTTTCCCTGCACTGGAGGCTGCCTGGGGGCCAGGCACAAAGTGGGTAGCAGATGGCGTTTGTTTTTTTGTTTTTTCTTTGGATATGGTTTCTTGCTCTGTCGCCCAGGCTGGAGTGCAGTGGCATGATTTTGGCTCCCTGCAACCTCAGCCTCCCGGGTTCAAATGATTCTCCTGCCTCAGCCTCCTGAGTAGCTGGGACTACAGGCGCCTGCCACCATGCCTGGCTAATTTATTATTATTATTTTTTGGTGGAAATGGGGTTTCACCGTGTTGCCCAGGCTGGTCTCGAACTCCTGACCTCCAGTGATCCACCTGCCTTGGCCTCCCCAAGTGCTGAGATTACAGGCGTAATCTGCCGCATCCAGTCAGCAGATGGTGTTTGAATGAGCTGAGTCCTCCTCCAGCCTAACGGCTGTCTACTTGCCAGGATATTCACCATGAGGGCTTCCTGTACTGCCATTACACCCACTTCCAGCCTTGTAGGCGTCTCCGGCTGTGGCAGATACCTGGCTGCCCACCACTTGCCTCGCCTAGGCGGAGAGTGTGATGAAAGACCAGGCCTCCCCGGCCTGACCGGCCCCACTGGTGGTCTCATGCCAAACTCAGAAGCACGAGCACACACCCACTCAGTCCCTGGGCAAATCTCTCCCACTCCCTCCTGCCAGGGCGTCTGCATGAATGTCAGAGAGACGGATACTGCTTGCAATTCTGGCGATAGCAACTGCAGTTTATTGAGTACCAACTGCATGTGCCAAGCCAATGCTGAGAGCTTTACAGGCACCATTTCACTATGATAAGGGACCAGGCTGGGTGCAGTGGCTCATGCCTGTAATCCTAGCACTTTGGGAAGTGGAGATGGGTGGATCGCTTGAGCCCAGGAGTTCGAGACCAGCCTGGGCAACATAGGGAGACCCCTGTCTCTACAAAAAATAAAAATAAAAAATTAACCAGGTGTGGTGGTGCATGTCTGTAGTCCCAGCTACTCCAGAGGCTGAGGTGGAAGGGATCACTTGAGTTGGAGTTCAAGGCTGCAGTGAGCCATGATTGCACTCCAGTCTGCCAACAGACTGAGAACCTAGCTCAAAAATAATAAAAATAGTAGGTCGGCCACAGTGGCTCACACCTGTAATCCCAGCACTTTGAGAGGCTGAGGTGAGTGGATCACCTGAGGGCAGGAGTTTGAGACCAGCCTGGGCAACATGGTGAAACTTCATCTCTACTAAAAATACAAAAATTAGGCTGGGCGTGGTGGCTCACGCCTATAGTCCCAACACTCTGGGAGGCCAAGGCAAGTGGATCACTTGAGGTCTGGAGTTCGAGACCAGCCTGGCCAACATGGTGAAACCCCATCTCTACTAAAAATACAAAATTAGCCGGGTGTGGTGGCAGATGCCTGTAATCCCAGCTACTCGGGAGGCTGATGCAGGAGAATCTCTTGAATCTGGGAGGCGGAGGTTGCAGTGAGCTGAGATCATGCCATCCATCACAAGAAAAAAAGAAATTAGATCTTAAATAAAGACAGGGTCAACTCTAGCCTTTTTTCTTTCTTTCTTTCTTTTTTCTTTTTTGAAACAGAGTGTAGCTCTATCACCCAGGGTGGAGTGCAGTGGCTCAACTAGTTTTTGTTGTTGTTGTTGTTGTTGAATATTGCATAATAGCCAGGTATGATGGCACATGCCTATATTCCCAGCTATTCGGGAGGCTGAGGGAGAAAGATTGATTGAGCCCAGAAGTTCAAGTCCAGCCTGGGCAACATAGCAAAACTCTGTCTCTTAAACAAACAAACAAACAAACAAACGAACAAACCAACAACAACAAAAAACTGCATTATGGATCTTGATTATTGAATTTTTTTTTTGACATAGTCTCGCTCTTTGTTGCCCAGGCTGGAGTGCAATGGCACAATTTCAGCTCACTGGAACCTCTGGCTCCTGGGTTCAAGCGATTCTCCTGCCTCAGCCTCCCAAGCGGCTGGGACTACAGCCACCACGCTCAGCTAATTTTTGTATTTTTAGTAGAGACTGGGTTTCACCACATTGGCCAGACTGGTCTCAAACTGCTGACCTCAGGTGATTCACCTGCCTTGGCCTCCCAAAGTGCTGGGATTACAGGTGTGAGCCACTGTGCCTGGCTGATTACTGAATTTTTGATACACCCCTAAATTAGGCACTCCTTTCAAATTTTCTGCCTCACTCCTCTCATCCTGGTCTAGCTGAGGCTCAGAGTAGGTGCTCAGCTCTGAGGGGCCCTCATACTGCCCTCCCCACCCAGAGGAGGCACCTGTGTGGGTGTCGGCAGGAATGTGCCACGTCTGGTTCAGGCCAGGACCAAATTGGTTCGAGGAGATGACAGCCACGTTGTAGGCAGCACCCGAGAGATAGGGCATCTTCCCTAGGTGCAGGGTCCTGGTGGCCTTGGCCTTACACGGGCAGGACAGCATGTGGAGCTGCAGTCGGTAGGTGACCTCTGTGCCAGGCGCCAGCCCTTGACAGCCTTCTGGAAGCTCCAGCTGGGTTGGCTGTCAGGAGTACGAAAATCAGCTTGTGGGGACCTGATCACACTCATCATCCCATAGGCAGACAGCAGGGCACAGCCTCTGAAGACAGACTTGGACAAAGGCCACAGCCAATAACATGCATCAAAAATTAAAAAAATAATAAACCTCAATGCTGGCAAAGCTGCTGTGAGACAGGCATTCACCTCCAGCACACATCTAGCTTGGGGGAGGTGGGAAATTGACAAAACCCACTGACATTCAGGAAAACAAAAATGTTTCCATCTTTTAACCCAGTTACCTCAAGCAGAAAATTTTTCCTTAGGAAAGGAATTTGAGAGGCTGGGCACAGTGGCTCACGCCTGTAATCCCAGCACTTTGGGAGGCCGAGATGGGTGGATCATGAGGTCAGGAGATTGAGACCATCCTGGCTAACATGGTGAAACCCCGTCTCTACTAAAAATACAAAAAATTAGCCCAGCGTGGTGGTGGGCGTCTGTAGTCCCAGCTACTCGGGAGGCTGAGGCAGGAGAATGGCGTGAACCCGGGAGGCAGAGCTTGTAGTGAGCCGAGATGGCACCACTGCACTCCAACCTGGGCAACAGAACAAGACTCCATCTCAAAAAAAAAAAAAAAAAAAGAAAAGAAAAGAAAAGAAAAGGAATTTGAGTTAGAGGAACATAGGAAGTAAAGGATTTTTGCTACAGCCTTATAGTAACAGCCCATTAGGGACCTGACTAAGATGACTATGGTAAATTCAATGAGTGGAGTATTTGTCAGTTTTGTCTCAACAGAGATACTCCCTCTATGCCTCAGTTTCCCTCTCTGTAAAATGGGGCTAATCAGACTGCACTTAATGGGTTGCTTTGGGACTTAAAGCAATAATCTGCTACCCAGGCAAATGCAGTCACCATTATCACCTTCCTGGCCTTCTGGCTTCTGTGCAATTCCCCCACACTCTGTTTCTCACACAGGAGCCAGGGAGAGCCTGTGAACATCTGAGTCCAATCATGTGCCTCCCCTGCTCACACACACTCCATGGTTCCCTATTACCTTCGGAGTTAAACCCACAATTTGCCCACTTCCTGCCACCTCTACATCTCGTTTCCCTCCATGTACCACTTGCTCATCCCCCTCCAGCTTTTTGCCTCCTGCTCCCCATCCCAGGCCACCCCACAGCCCTGTGACAGCCTCGTTACCTGCTCTTTCAGGGTCAGCCGCCTCCTCCCATCCCGGCCCAGCTGTTCCACTGAGAATCTCACCTGAGGCTGTGGGGGGTTTTCTGCAATCAGAACCAAACCAACCAGATGAATTGGAAGGAGGGAAAGACTGATGGATCTTTTCTTTGTAAATGATGGATTCTCCATATTTACAAAGTGAAAATCCCTTGCTGCCCCAAATTGCAGAAAAGAGAAAAAACTGGAGGAAGAAAAATTAACACAATTTGCATCCCCAGGGATAACTGCCACCTGTAATCTCATGTTGCCTAAGGTTTTTTGTTTGTTTGTTTTTTGAGACGAAGTCTAACTCTATTGCCCAGGCTGGAGTGCATTGGTGCAATCTTGGCTCACCGCAACCTCTGCCTTCTGGGTTCAAGTGATTCTCCTGCCTCAGCCTCCCAAGTAGCTGGGATTACAGGCATGTACCACCACGCCCGGCTAATTTTTGTATTTTTAGTAGAGATGGGGTTTCACCATGTTGGTCAGGCTGTTTTCGAACTTCTGACCTTGTGATCCACTTGCCTCGGCCTCCCAAACTGCTGGAATTATAGGCGTGACCCACCATGCCCAGCCTCTAGGTTTCTTTTTGAATGCAAATGTATTTCTCTGCATGGTTTTGTTGTTGCTGCTGTTGTTTTATAGACTAGAGACAGGGTCTCGTTTTGATTCCCAGGCTTGTCTCAACCTCCTGGCCTCAAACAATCCTCTGGCCTTGGCCTCCCAAAGTGCTGGGATTACAGGCATAAGCCACAGCGCCAGGCCTTTCTGCATGGTTTGAAACCGTCTCACTCATTTCCCTGTTGCCCAGGCTCGGGGCAGCAGCCATTTAGTACACCCTGCCACCTACAGGTGACGTTGTCCTTGAAACACCGTGAGGTTCAGCCTAATGATTCTCACTTGATAAAGCCCTGCAGTGGGCTGAGCGCAGTGGCTCATGCCTGGAATTGCAGCACTTTGGGAGACCGTGGTGGGAGGATCACTTGAGGCCAGGAGTTCGAGACCAGCCGGGCAAACATGGCGAAACCCCATCTCTACTAAAAATACAAAATTAGGGCGGGGGTCAAGCTGTACGCACTTGGGGGGGGGGCGGTCGGGTCGAGATGGACCATCCTGTAAAGGGTGAACCCGTCTCTAAAAACAAAAATTAGCCGGGGTGGGGGCGGTGCCAGCTCGGGGGCTGAGGCAGGAGGGGGGGGGGGCGCGGAGCCGAGATCGCGCCACCACTCCAGCTGGGAAAAAAAAAAAAAAAAAAAAAAAATACAAAATTAGCTGGTGTGGTGGTGCATGCCTGTAAATCCCAGCTACTCAGGAGGCTGAGGCAGGAGAATCGCTTGAACCCGTGAGGCAGAGGTTGCAGTAAGCCAAGATCACACCACTGCACTCCAGCCGGGGTGACAGAGCGAGACTCCATCTCAAAAAAAAAAAACAAAAACAAAAAACAACAAACAAACAAAAAAACAGCAGCAAAAAACCCTAAAGTGGATGCAGCAAGACCAGATACCACATTGTCAGGGTTTGAGCACCCATTTCTCCCTCTGCCTTATTTCTAACACTTACCACCTTGTTTCTAATACCTGCTGCCTTATTTCTTTTCCCATCTTATTATTACTTTTTTTTTTTTTTTTACTCTTTGAGACAGAGTCTGGCCCTGTCGCCCAGGCTGGAGTGCAGTGGTGTGATCTTGGATCCCTGCAACCTCCACCTCCTGGGTTCAAGCGATTCTCCTGCCTCAGCCTCTCAAGTAGCTGGGATTCCAGGCTCCCGCCACCACACCAGCTAATTTTTATATTTTTAGTAGAGAAGGGGTTTCACCATGTTGGCCAGGCTGGTCTTGAACTCCTGACCTCAAGTGATCTGCCCGCCTCAGCCTCCCAAAGTGCTGGGATTACAGGCGTGACCACCATGGCCGGCCCCATTTTATTTTATTTTTTAGAGATGGGGTCTCACTATGTTGCCCGGGCTGGTCTCAAATCACTGGCCTCAAGTGATCCTCCCACCTCAGCCTTCTGAGCAGCTGGAACTACAGGGGTGCACCGCCACTTCCGGCTGCTGCCTTATTTCTTTTTTTTTTTTTTTTTTTTTTTTTTTTTTTTTTTGAGACGGAGTCTCGCTCTGTCGCCCAGGCTGGCGTGCAGTGGCGCAATCTCGGCTCACTGCAAGCTCCGCCTCCCGGGTTCACGCCATTCTCCTGCCTCAGCCTCTCCGAGTAGCTGGGACTACAGGCGCCCGCCACCACGCCCGGCTAATTTTTTGTATTTTTAGTAGAGACGGGGTTTCACCGTGGTCTCGATCTCCTGACCTCGTGATCCGCCCTCCTCGGCCTCCCAAAGTGCTGGGATTACAAGCGTGAGCCTTATTTCTAATGCTTGCCCCTGTTCCTGTGCCCGGAGTGATCTTACCAGGGGGAACACACACGGAGCTGCTCCACTTGCTCCAGGAACTTCCTTGGCTATCCAGCCGCCGTCGTCGGAGCTGGAATTCCTGGGCCACATTCATCTCCAGGGGGCAGAGGCAGGACTCTGGGGAGAGGCAGGTCCAACATCAGGCCGTAAGAATTGTCCAGGACTTGGCCCCAGTCACTTAGCCATCATGCACTTATTGAGCCCCAACAGTGTACAGAGCCACGTGCTGGGTCCTGGGGGCTCAGCAGAAGCAGGCCAGGCCCTGTCCTCTTAGGGCCTCCAGGATCACCCACGTCCATTCCTGCCCTCAGTTCAAGTCCTGGCCGCAGCCATCCCTTGGGTCGTGGCCTTGGCCAAAGGCTTCTCACCCCCTCCGAGTCTTGATTTGTTTCCCCACCTGCAATTTGGAAATAATCCAATACTGAACTATGGGGCAGGGTAAGAGGCATACAAAAAATTCAGCATTGGACCTGGCATACAGTAGGCGCTCAATTAATGCCAATTTGCTGCAGCTGTTGTTGTCATTACTATTATTATACTCACCAGTATCATCATCCTGAGGTCCGCAGTCGCCCTAGAATAAGAACATATTCATATATTGTTTTGCACTTTGGTGCTGAAAAATATTTGCTGTTTTACAATTATTTATTTATTTACTTATTTATCTGAGACACGGTCTCACTCTGTCATCTAGGCTGGAGTGCAGTGGTGCAATCACGGCTTATTGAAGCCTCAACCTTCCAGGGCTCAGGTGATCCTCCCGCCTCAGCCTCCTGAGTAGTTGGGACTACAGGCATGCACCATCACACCCAGCTAATTTTTGCATTTTTGGTAGAGACGGGATTTCACCATGTTGCCCAGGCTGGTCTCAAACTCCTGGCCTCAAGCAATCCCACCCCAACTCGGCCTCCCAAAGCGCTGGGATTACAGGCGTGAGCCACCGCACCTCGCTAAATTTTTTTAAATTAAAGACCATACTTTCAGGGATTATTTCTATAGTTAATTACTAGAGAACCTTCTCTAGGTTCAAACCTTCTTTAGGAACATATAAAGCAGTAAAAAATTATTATAACTAAATTTTAAAAATTAATAATTTTTTTTTTTTTTTTTTTTTTTTTTGTGACAGAGTCTCGCTCTGTCGCCCAGGCTGGAGTTCAGTGGCGCAATCTCGGCTCACTGCAAGCTCTGCCTCCCGGGTTCACGCCATTCTCCTGCCTCAGCCTCTCCGAGTAGCTGGGACTACAGGCGCCCGCCACCACTCCCGGCTAATTTTTTTATATTTTTAGTAGAGACGGGGTTTCACCGTGGTCTCGATCTCCTGACCTCGTGATTCACCCGCCTCGGCCTCCCAAAGTGCTGGGATTACAAGCGTGAGCCACCGCGCCCGGCCAAATTAATAATTATTTTATTAAACACAATGTGGGATCCTGGATTGAATCTAGGAACAGAAAAAAGACATTCCTGGAAAAACTGGTGACATTCAAATAATGCCTGGAGTTTATGTAAGACATTAACATTAGAGGAGTTTGGGTAAAGGGTATATAGGCGTTCTCTGCACCAGTTTATATAGTAACTTTTCTGAAAATCAAAGATTATTCCAAAAGAAAAAATTTATTTTAAAAAATTTTAGTGGGAGCCAGGCGTGGTGGCTCATGCCTGTAATCCCAGCACTTTGGAAGGACAAGGTGGGCGGATCACCTGAGGAGTTTGAGACCAGTCTGGCCCACATGGCGAAACCCTGTCTCTACTAAAAATACAAAAATTAGCCGTGCGTGGTGGCGGGCGCATGCCTGTAATCCCAGCTACTCGGGAGGCTGACGCAGGACAATCGCTTGAACCCGGGAGGCAGAGGTTGCAGTGAGCTCAGATCGTGCCACTGCACTCCAGCCTGGGTGACGGAGCAAGGCTCCGTCTCAAAAAAAAAAAAAAAAGAAAAGAAAAAGAAAAAGAAGAAAACCATCTCGGGGGTTAGAGTGGGGGCTGGTTGGGAGTGGGGACAGATGCAGAGATGGTGAGACTGATTTGGGGGTGAAGGTGCCCTGGAGAGACCTGTGTCCCCCCGGACTTGGGAAACAAACTCACCAACTTCCATGGGCTGCTGGGTGTCCGGTGCCGGAACTGCACCTCAGCACCAACCTGGTTATCCGGGGTCTCCCACTCCATACGCAGCTGCCCAGCCAACTTGGACACCTTGATGTCTCCCAGAGGAGGCTCATATTTAACTGGAAGCAGAGGTAGGGATTGGCGAGGGACAGCCCACACGTGTGTGAGTTAATGGGCCCTGAAAATCCGCCCTGTCCAGGGTAAGCAACTGAATCCCCAAATATGAATTAGGGGACACCTTGCAGGTCCCAGCTAAGCCTGGTACACTATGATCAAAAAGTCAAGATTTATACACAAGCCACATAAGGTGGCTCACCCTGTAATTCCAGTATTTTGGGAGGCCAAGGCAGGAAGATCACTTAAGCCCAGGAGTTCGAGACCAGCCTGGGCAACATAGTGAGACCCCCATCATCTTTACATAAAAATTAGCCAGGCATGGTAGTTCATGACTGTGGTTCCAGCTACTTAGGAGAGTGAGATGGGAGGATTACTTGAGCCTAGGAGGTTGAGGCTGAAGTGAGCCCTGAACACACCACTGCACTCGAGTCTAGCAGACAGAGGGAGACCTTGTCTCTAAAAAACAACAAATATGGCCAGGCACAGTGGCTCATAGCTGTAATCCTAGCACTTTGGGAAGCCGAGGTGGGTGGATCATCTGAGGTCAGGAGTTTAAGACCAACCTGACCAACACGGTGAAACACCGTCTCTACTAAATACAAAAATTAGCCAGGCATGGTGGTGGGCGCCTGTAATCCCAGCTACTCCAGAGGCTGACACAGGAGAATTGCTTGGACCCAGGAGGCGGAGGTTGTAGTTAGACGAGATCCCCCCACTGCACTCCGGCCTGGGTGACAGAGCAAGACTCTGTCTCAAAACAAATTAAAATTAAATTAAAATTTAAAAATAAATAAATAGGCCGGGCGCGGTGGCTCACGCTTGTAATTCCAGCACTTTGGGAGGCCGAGGCGGGCGGATCACGAGGTCAGGAGATCGAGACCACGGTGAAACCCCGTCTCTACTAAAAAATACAAAAAATTAGCAGGGCGTGGTGGCGGGCGCCTGTAGTCCCAGCTACTCAGAGAGGCTGAGGCAGGAGAATGGCGTGAACCCGGGAGGCGAAGCTTGCAGTGAGCCGAGATTGCGCCACTGCACTCCAGCCTGGGTGACAGAGCGAGACTCCGTCTCAAAAAAAAAATAAAAAAATAAAAAAAATAAAATAAATAAATAAATAATTTTTAATAAAGATTTATACACAGGATCCTGTTAGTGAAGATATCTTTAAAATATTAACACCCATTGCTGGCAAGGCTGTGAAGAGACAGGCACTTTTGTAAATTGCTTGCCAGAGGGTAATAGATTCTGGCAAGCAATTTACAAAAGTGCCTGTCTCTTGCGGGTGATCCTCCCGCCTCGGCCTCCCAAAATGCTGGGATTATAGGCATGAGCCACTGTGTCCAGCCAATTCTTTGTTTGTTTGTTTGTATGTTTAGAACTATCAGTGAAATCATACTTAGTTTTTAGATCCATTTCAAGGAACCTGACCTAAGGAGAGACATAAATTAGCATAAATTGGTCTTGCTGCACCGCGATCATACCCTGCCTGATTCTTTTGTATATTGTATAAATTTAAGAGGTATGATGGTTTGATATACATATCCATAGTGAAATGATTACTACAGTAAGGAATTTAACATATCCATAGCCAGGCACAGGGGCCCACGCCTGTACTCCAAGCACTTTGGGAGGCCAAGGCAGGAGGATCATTTGAGCCCAGGAGTTCAAGACCACCCTGGCCAACATAGCAAGACCCCATCTCTTAAAAATATATATACATATCCATCACCTTCTATAATTACTTTTTTGGTGTGTGGTGAGAACACTTAAAATTTTTTCTTTTTTTTTTTTTTTTTTTTTTTTTTGAGAGGGAGTCTTGCTCTGTCACCCAGGCTGGAGTGCAGTGGCGTGATCTTGGTTCACTGTAACCTCCATACCCCAGGTTCAAGCGATTCTCTTGCCTCAGCCTCCCGAGTAGCTGGAATTACAGGCGCCCGCCACACACTCAGCTAATTTTTGTATTTTTAGTAGAGATGGGGTTTCACCATGTTGGTCAGGCTGGTCTCGAACTCCTGACCTCAAGTGATCCTCCCACCTCGGCCTCTCGAAGTGCTAGGATTACAGGCGTGAACCACGGCACCCAGCCCTAAAATCTATTCTTTTAGCAAATTTTCAATATACATTATTTTTAATTATAGTTCTCTACTGTACATTGGAACTCTAGACTTATTTGTGCCACGTAACTACAAATTGTATTCCTTTGACCTACATCTGCCCCATTTCCTCCTTCTCTCCATCCCCGGTAACCACCGTTCTACTTTCGGTGCCTAGATATTCGACTTTTTTTTTTTTTTTTTTTTTTTTTTTTTTTGAGACGGAGTCTCGCTGTCGCCCAGGCTGGAGTGCAGTGGTGTGATCTCGGCTCACTGCAGGCTCCGCCCCCCGGGGTTCACGATATTCTTCTGCCTCAGCCTCCTGAGTAGCTGGGACTACAGGCGCCCGCCACCTCGCCCGGCTAATTTTTTGTATTTTTAGTAGAGTCGGGGTTTCACCGTGTTAGCCAGGATGGTCTCGATCTCCTGACCTCGTGATCCGCCCGCCTCGGCCTCCCAAAGTGCTGGGATTACAGGCGTGAGCCACCGCGCCCGGCTTTTTTTTAAGATTATACATGTAAGTGGGCTGGGCGCGGTGGCTCATGAGGTCAGGAGATCAAGACCATGGTGAAACCCCATCTCTACTAAAAATACAAAAACTTAGCCGGGCGTGGTGGCGGGTGCCTGTAGTCCCAGCTACTCGGGAGGCTGAGGCAGGAGAATGGTGTGAACCCAGGAGGCGGAGCTTGCAGTGAGCCGAGATCGCGCCACTGCACTCTAGCCTGGGCGACAGAGCGAGACTCTGTCTCAAAAAAAAAAAAAAAAAAAAAAGAAAAGAAAAATAGAAAAAAAGATTATACGTGTAAGTGAGATCATGCAATATTTTTGTTTCTGTGCCTGGCTTACTTCACCCAACGTAATGTCCTCCAGCTTTGTCCATGTTGTGGCAAATGACGTGATTTCCTTCATTCTTTTCTTTCTTTCTTTCTTTCTTTTTTGAGACAGTGTCTTGCTCTGTCACCCAGGCTGGAGTGCAGTGACTCGATCTTAGCTCACTGCAACCTCTGCCTCCCGGATTCAAGCCATTCTCCCACCTCAGCCTCCCGGGTAGCTGGGATTGCAGGCACGCACCACCACACCAGGCAAATTTTTTGGCTTTTTTTGTGTGTGTTGCTGTTGTTTTCTAGACGGAGTCCTGCTCTGTCGCCAGGCTGGAGTGCAGTGGCTCAATCTCAGCTCACTGCAACCTCCACCTCCCGGGTTCAAGCGATTCTCCTGCCTCAGCTTCCCCAGTAGCTGGGATTACAGGCACGCGTGGCCACTCCTGGCTAATTTTTGTATTTTTAATAGAAATGGAGTTTCACCATGTTGACCAGGATGGTCTCGATCTCTTGACCTCATGATCCGCCCACCCCAGCCTCCCAAAGTGCTGGGATTACAGGCGTGAGCCACTGCACCTGGCAAAATACATGATGTTGAGTCATGAGAACAGATATTAAGAACCTAACCAGGTCTTGGCAGCATTATGGCTAGCAGAGAGAAACCAGAAGCAATCTAAGTGCCCAGGAATAGGGGATTGGTAAGGGGACCATGAAAGGCTGCTTTGTCACAATAGTGTTTGTGTGACACTACGTGAAGTGACAATGGCTAGTAGTATCAAGTCCCTTGCCAGGGGCCAGGAATCCCCTCCAGCTCCAGCCTTGCAGCCTGATGGCCTCTCTGGGTAAAAAAGGGACAGGGGGGAGAACAAGGTGCTAACCTGAGTTGTAGAGCTGCAGGGTCACCTCAGGAGACTTCTCTGTCTGGTTCCTGGCCCAGGATTCCACCCAGAGTGTGACCGTGTACAGCACGGACACCCCAGCCTGGTCGGAGAACTGCAGCCTGGTGGCTGAGCCGGTGGCGAAGTAGCAGCAGCGCCCAGAGCTAAGGCTGCAGCAGGAAGGAGGGTGTCGGTGCCGAGTCTGGGGTCCTAGTGGACCCCACAGCTGACTTTGTGCATCACATCCCAGCATCGTTTTTTTGGTGTTTGTTTGTTTGTTTGGAGATGGAGTTTCATTCTGTCACCCAGGCTGGAGTGCAGTGGCGTGATCTCGGCTCACTGCAACCTCCACCTCCCTGGTTCAAGCAATTCTCCCACCTCAGCCTCCCTAGTAGCTGGGATTACAGGCACAGGCCACCACATGCGTCTACGTTTTGTATTTTTAGTAGAGATGCGGTTTCACCGTATTGGCCAGGCTGGTCTCCAACTTCTGGCCTCAAGTGATCTGCCCACCTCAGCCTCCCAAAGTGCTGGGTTTACAGGCGTGAGCCACTGGGCCCAGCCCCCAGCATCCTTTTCTGTCCCTTGTACACCTCCTCCCCCAGCCTGGGGGTTCCTTGGAGATCAGTCTGGGACTGGAGGGGTTTGAGGGACCCCAGTATCTCCCAGCAAGGACTGCACCACACAGCGAAGAAACGAATGAAGGGGCTGGGCGCAGTGCCTCACACTTGTAATCCCAGCACTTTGGGAGGCCAAGGGGGGTAGATCACCTGAGGCCAGGAGTTCAAGACCAGCCTGGCCAACATGGTGAGACTATGTCTCCACTAAAAATACAAAAATTAGCAGGTGTGGTGGCGTGTGCCTATAGTCCCAGCTACTCAGGAGGCTGAGGCAGGAAAATCACTCTAACTCGGGAGGGAGAGGTTGCAGTGAGCTGACTCATGCCACTGCACTCCAGCCTGGGCAACAGAGCAAGACTCCGTCTCAAAAAAAGAAAAAAGAAAAAAGAAATGGACGGATAGATGGATGGATGGATGGATGGATAAGTGAAAGGGTGAAGAAGAAAGAAGGACTAGAGAGACCCTCATGGCCACCCACCCTGGGATGCCTACCTTCACTGACCAACCCCCCACCACAATCCTCCAACTCTCTTCTTAGATGAGAAACCGAAGCCCAGGAAGGAGTGCTGACCCAGCCAAGATCACGCATCCGAGAGTAGGGGCACCAGAGGGGGTTGGAGCAAGAGTGGGATGGTGGGTGAGGGTTTGGGAATGGTAGAGGGGTCCTCACCAACACCGCAGGAAGTGGCTGACCCCAGCTGTGGGACCCTCATACTGCCAGGAGCACTCGTAACGATCACTGGATATCCGATAGCAGCTCAGGTCCCTAGGGCCCGAGGCCGAGCCTGGAAGAGATCCTGTAGGCTTGGGAACAGACCAGAGGCTGGAGGGGTCTTCGTGCCTAGGACAAATCTTTGCGATGCTTATATCTTTCAGTCACCTCAGCCCAAACCCTCCCTGCGCCCTTCCTACCTCATCTCCTGCCATCTCTCGCCTCAACCTATTCCGAATCCTCAGCCTCCTAACTTGTCCTCACAGTGGCTGGATGTCCTGCCACCTCTCTCTCTATCCCTCACCCTCCTCTGGTGTTTTTTTTGGGGGGTCCCCCAGGCCCCAACTTCCATCCTCTGGTTCTTCAAAACACATCATCACATTTGTGATAGACATTTGTTTGCCTGTTGTCTATCTCTTCCACTAGGCTGTGGTCTTGGGAAGTCAGTTGAGCTCAGAGCCAGTTCCCTACGTCTAGAACTGTGTCCGCACATAGAAGATGCTCAGTAAATCGTTATCAAACAAAAGAATGGACAGCGTGTCTGCTCAGTGTCAGACCCTTTTCAGGGTGCATTAGGAGCATAAATGTTCCGACAATATGGCCGGGCGAAGTGGCTCATTCCTGGAATCCCAGCACTTTGGGAGGCTGAGGCAGGTGGCTCACCATCACCTGAGGTCAGGAGTTCAAGACCAGCCTGGGCGACATGGTGAAACCTTGTCTCTATTAAAAATACAAAAATTAGCCAGGTGTGGTGGCGGGCACCTGTAATCCCAGCTACTTGGAAGGCTGAGGCCGGAGCATAGCTTGAACCTGGGAGGCAGAGGTTGCAGTGAGCTGTGATCAGGCCACTGCACTCCAACCTGGGCAGCAGAACAAGACTCCGTCTCAAAAATAAATAAATAAAATAAATGTTCCAATAATTTATCAGGTGGGGGAGGCTTCAAAATGCTTAACAGGTACTTTCTCCCATGGACCGACCAATCTGAACGGACACAGACACCAGCCCTGAGACCATGCTAGGGAAGTGATGAGGTTCAGAGAGGCGGCTGGCTACTCCAGGGCACCTTGAACCTGGTGAGAATGGGCCAGCAGGTGGTGGGGTGGGGGCTCCCAAGACCACAGTTGGGGCTGGATCTTTGGCCTGGTGGTGGAGGCCATGGGAGGGGCTGCTGTGGATGGAGTCAGGCAGAGCCCTACATAATCCTCAGCCAACAATGAGGAACTGCCCCAAACCTGGGTCTGCATCCGGATATGGCGGGTCCTGAAAACAGCACTCATTGGTTCTGCAGGCAGCTGTAAAGGCAATGAAGACATAATGACATCTCTGGCCTTGCACTGTGTGGGGAGAAGGGCTCGGCCTTGGGGTCTACACCCAAGTGATCATCAGCCCTCCCACCCACCCACCTTCCCATCTATGCACCCTCCTACCACCACCCATCCATCCATCTGCCCATGTATTCATCCGCCCATCTACCCATCCATCCATGTATTTATTCATCCATCCACTATCTACCCATCCATCCACCCATGAATTCATCCATTCACCCATCCATCCATCCATCCATCCATCCATCCATGTATTCATCCATCATCCATCCACCCCACCATCCACCCATCTACCCATCCATCCATCCATGTACTCATCCATCCATCCACTCATCTACCCATCCATCTATCTAACCATCCATGTATTCATTCATCCATCCCTCATCTATCCATCCATCCATCCACCTCACCATCCACCCATTCACCCATCCATCCATGTATTCATCCATCCATCCACCCATCTACCCATCCATCTATCCATCCATGTATTCATTCATCCATCTACCCATCCATCCATCCATCCAACCATCCACTCCACCATCCATCCATCCATCCACGTATTAATCCATCCACCCCACCATCCAACCATCCATCCATCCAACCATCCATCCATCCATCCATCCATTCATCCATCCATCCGTCAATCCATGTATTAATCCATCCATCCACCCCACCATCCACCCATTTATCCATCCATTCATCCGTCCATCCATGTATTAATCCATCCATCCATCCACCCCACCATCCACCCATTCACCCATCCATCCATGTATTCATTAATCCATCCATCCATCCATGTATTCATCCATGCATCTATGCATTCATTCATCCATTATCCATTCACCCAACCATCCATCTATCCATCTAGTCACCAATCTATCCATCCATCCATCCGTGTATTCATTCATCCATACACCCACCCATCCATCCATTTATCTACCTACCAATATATCCATCCAGCCACACATCCATCCATCCATACATACATACATGTATTTATTAATTGATCCATCTATTCATTTACCCACCCATCCACCTGTCTATCCATTCATCCACCACCCTTTAGTCCTCAGAGGTTGAGATGCATATTTGGGAGACACTCTTGGGAGGTCCCCCCAGCAGGAAAGAACAGTAAGACCAACAGTCTGGAGGGCAGAGAGAAGTGGGGGTGTGCCTGGGGTGGCACCAGTGTCTGAAGCCAGCATGGGGAGAGACAGTAGAGGGTGCATGGCACGGAGAGGCCTGCCAGGGCTGGCCCAGGCAAGCACACTTGGCCCACTAGCAGTTGGGGCAATTATTAATAACATTTCTCCAGGAGGCAGCGACATCCCTCAGCCACTGGGACCCCTGTGCCCTTTAGGAGTGCCACTGTCTGCTAGGTGTGGAACTGGGTGAGAGAAGGAGGGGGATGCCACCATGGATGGGTCAGGAAGACCCCAGCGCCCTCACTCTCACAAGAAGGACCTGCCCTGAGCCCTGCAGGCAGATTGGAAGCCTTGGGGGAGAAGGTGGCACCCCAGGAAACGGCCCCAAGGGTCCAACCTTGAGGGGGGAAGGATGCTTAACACACAAGGCTCTCCATCCTTCCATCTCTCTCTGTGATGACACAGAACCCCCACCCACCCACCCACCCCTGGCAGCCTAAAGCCCATCCTCCTTCCCTCTCCCTGGACTGACCACTCACTGCCACTATCTCCAGGTTACCTTGTGGGCTGCCCCTAGCCCCCTCCCTGCTGCTGGTCTCCAGCCATGCCTGGTCCCTGAAGGCGCTAGGACCTTGAGGTGTGGCCAGCACTGCTGTGGGCATTCTACAGGCACTCAGTGCATCTCAAGAGCCATTGAAAAATTCAGCACCCCGCTGATCCCCAGTGTACAGAGAGGGAAAGTTTATTTATTTTTATTATTGAGATAGAGTCTTGCTCTGCCACACAGGCTGGAATGCAGTGCTGCAATCTCGGCTCACTGCAACCTCTGCCTCCTGCATTCAAGCGATCCTCCCACCTCAGCTCCTGAGTAGCTGGGAGTACAGGTGCCCATCATCAAGCCTGGCTAAGTTTTGCATTTTTAGTAGAGATGGGGTTTGACCATGTTGGCCAGGCTGGTCTCCAACTCCTGACCTCAAGTGATCCACCCGTCTTGGCCTCCCATAGTGCTGGATTTTCAGAAGTGAGCCACAGTGCAGGGCCTGAGATTATTTAAAGTATATGGGAAGGCGGGGCCTGGTGGCTCACACCTGTAATCTGAGTACTTTGGGAGGCCGAGATGAGTGGATTATTTGAGCCCCGGAGTTCAAGACCAGCCTGGGCAATGAAGCGAGACCCTGTCTCTGTAAAAAGTATGCGCCAAAAAAATTAACCAGGCATGGTAGTGTGCGCCTGCAGTCCCAGCTACTCAAGGGGCTAAGGCAGGAGGATCACTTGAGCCCAGGTGGTCAAGGCTGCAGTGAGCTATGATCAGGCCACTGCACTCCAGCCTGGGCAACAGAGTGAGACCCTGTCTCAGTAAATAAATAAATAAATAAATAAATAAATAAATAAATAAAGTATACGGAAGGATGTGCGTAGGTTATATGCAAATACTTTACCATTTTTTATCAGGAACTTGAGTATCCTTGGATTTTGGTATCTGCAGAGGGTCCTGGAACCATTGCCCCATAAATATGGAAATTACTGTATACATTACATTATGTATGTCTATCTATTGTAAACTACATACATAAGATACTATACTATGTCTACCTATTAGATACATACTTGCTTTTTATTCCTTCCTTAGTTTTTTTTCTCACTGAACTCTGGGAGGTGGAAAAGATTTAGTGCATTTCACAGAACAGAAAATCAAGACTGGAGGAAAGATGTCTAAGTTCGATCCCAGAAGCCATGACTGCCCATCTCCCATTTGACAGCAGGAAAGACTGAGGCACAGAGAGATGAAACCAACGCACACAGCAGGCCCACAGCTCTCCACACATACACGTGCCTCCACCCAGCAAGAGGAGCCGCCATGCCAGGGTCGGGGGACTCACCGCCCTGCCTGGACAGCAGGAAGAGGAAGAGGAGGGCGACCACCCAGGTCACCAGCGGCCCCATCGGATCCACGCAGAGCCCCACAGCCCCAGGGGAGCCTCTCTGCCACCTGCGAGGTTCAGCCACCCCGTCCCCACTCCGGAACACATTGAAGCTGAGCAAGGAAAAAAGACCAAAAAAAAAAAAAAAGAAAAGAAAAAAAGTAAAGTGTCACAGCCCATCCCTAGGGCAAGTCAAAGTGAAAGAGAAACCCAGGAAGTCACCTCCGTTGTGGTGGTGATGGTGGCGGCCACAGACTCTGGAGCAAGTCTGACTTTGGAGCAAGTCAGGGTTCTAGGGGGTTCTGCCCTGCTGGCCCCAGACCTGAACTGAACACCCGGGTGCCAGCCCCATGGGCCACCTGTGGTTCTATGCACTTGGCCAGGTCCCTGGCCCTCTCTAGCCAATTTTTTTTTTTTTTTGAGACGGAGCCCCGCTCTGTCGCCCAGGCTGAAGTGTGGTGGCATGATCTCCACTCACTGCAACTTCCGCTTCCCGAGTTCAAGCGATTCTCCTGCCTCAGCCTCCCGAGTAGCTGGAATTACAGGCAACTGCCATAACATCGGGCTAATTTTTGTATTTTTAGTAGAGATGGGGTTTCACCATGCTGGCCAGGCTGTCCTCGAACTCCTGACCCTAAGTGATCTGCCCGCCTCAGCCTCCCGAAGTGCTGGGATGACAGGTGTGAGCTACCGGGCCCGGCTGCCAAATTCTTTTTTTCTTCTTTTGAGATAGGGTCTTGATCTGTGGCCCAGGCTGGAGTGCAGTGGTGCAATCACGGCTCACTGCAACATCAACCTCCCCAGGCTCAGGCCATCTTCCTACCTCAGCCTCCCCAGGAACTGGGACTACAGGCATGCACCACCAGGCCCAGCTAATTTTTGCATTTTTTTTTTTTAGAGAGGGGGTTTTGCCATGTTGCCCAGGCTGGTCTCAAACTCCTGGGTTCAAATGATCCATCCGCCTTGGCCTACCAAAATGCTGGGATCACAGGCGTGAGCCACCGCACCGGGCCATCTCGCCAACTTCTGAGTCTGAGACTCAAGAGCTGAAGGAGAGCAGTGTTCTTGGATGGCCTAAGTTCATCCTTCCAACAAATTGTTACAAAGAGCTTGCAGCATGCTGGCCCTCCAAAATGCCCACCTCCCCATATGCCAAGCTCCAGCCTTGTGCACCTAGGCTCACCCCTCTAATCCCAGCACTTTGAGGGGTCGAGGTGGGAGGATCACTTGACCCCAGGAGTTTGGGACTAGCCTGAGCAACATAGCAAGACCCCATCTGTATAAAAAATAAAGAATTAGGACAGGCGTGGTGGCTCATGCCTGTAATCCCAGCACTTTGGGAGGCCGAGGCGGGTGGATCACGAGGTCAAGAGTTTGAGACCAGCCTGATCAAAATGGTGAAACCCTGTCTCTATGAAAAATACAAAAATTAACCAGGTGTGGTGGCAGACACCTGTAATCTTAGCTACTGAGGAGGCTGAGGCAGGAGAATCGCTTGAACCCAGGAGGCGGAGGTTGCAGTGAGCCGAGATCACGCCACTGCACTCCAGCCTGGGCAACAGAGTAAGACTCCATCTCACAATATATATATATATATAAAGTTAGCCAGGCGTGGTGGGGCACATCTGTATTCTCAGCTACTCAGGAGGCTGAGGTGGGAGAATGGCTTGAACCCAGGAGGCTGAGACTGCAGTGAATCGTGATTGCACCACTGCACTCCAGCCTGGGTAACAGAGCAAGATCCTGTCTCTTAAAAAAAAAAATTTAAGAGATGCAACTTAGTTTTTCCCCCGTGTTCCATTTCTTAGCCTCTGAGTATTTTGTTTCCTGCCCGTCCCTCCCCACTGTTGGCAAAGCCTCTAAATGTCAGTGGAGAAGCTCTGATCCAAGCTACCGTGTGGATGAACCCTCAAAAACATCATGCCAGGCTGGGCGCGGTCATTCACGTCTGTAATTCCAACACTTTCGGAGGCCGAGGTGAGTGGATCACCTGAGGTCAGGAGTTCGAGACCAGCCTGGCCAACAAGGCGAAACCCTGTCTCCACTAAAAATACAAAAATTAGCTGGGCCTGGTGACATGTGCCTGTAATTCCAGCTACTCAGGAGGCTGAGGCAGAGAGAATTACTTGAACCTGGGAGGTAGAGGTTGCAGTCAGCTGAGATCATGCCATTGCACTCCAGCCTGGGTGACAGAGTGAGACTCCATCTCAAAACACACACACACACACACACACACACACACACACACACACACACACACAAACCCCATCATGCTGGGTGGACGAAGATGGACAGGAAAGGCACACACTGTATGATTCCACTTACATAAAATATCCAAAATAGGCAAATGTACAGAGGCAGACAGTAGCTGAGTGGTTGTCAGGGGCTGGGGGGAGGCGGGAGTGAGAAGTGACTGCTGATGTATGCGGGGTTTCCTTTTGGGGTGATGCAAATGTTCTGGAACCAGATAGAGGTGGTGGTTGCACAACACTGTGAATGTGCTAAATGTCACTGAATCGTTTGCTTTAAAATGATGAATTTCCGGCCCGAGCACGGTGGCTCACTCCTGCAATCCCAGCACTTGGGAGGCCGAGCCAGGTGGATCATTTGAGGTCAGGAGTTCGAGACCAGCCTGGACAACATAGTGAAACCCAGTCTCTACTAAAAATACAAAAATTAGCTGGGCGTGATGGCATGTGCCTGTAATCCCAGCTACTCGGGAGGCTGAGGCAGGAGAATCGCTTGAACCCGGGAGGCAGAGGTTGCAGTGAGCCAAGATCACACCACTGCACTCCAGCCTGGGTGAGAGAGTGAGACTCTGTCTCAAAAAAAAAAAAAAAAAAGATGAATTTTAGGTTATGTGAGATGCATCTACAGAAAAAAGAAATATTCTTAGAGTCCAGGGGCACTGAGGAGGGAGACGGAGAGGGTCTCTCCTGGGGGTGAGCATCTGTGGAAACTGAGGCCCAAGCAGCCAGGGTTGTGCCATGCGGTTCAGCCTCCTGGGAGGAGGTCCCTCCTTCAAGAAGCCTGGCCCCAAGGGGCAGCTGAGCTGGCCAGGGTCAGGCGCCCAGCAGGCTATGAGGTCAGTGAGTTGGGGACAAAGACTCAGTGTCCTGGGCCTGGCACAGTGGGGACCGGGGCCCTGTGACCCCATACAGGACAGCCTTCTCTGGCCCTGGGGCCCAGGCCAGGGTCAGCTGGGGGATGGATGTGTGAGGCCTGGGGGAGGGGCAGAGACAGAGAAAGGGGCAGAGATAGAGAGATACATAAAGATGGAGGAGCCCAGGCAGGGTAGATTATGCCTGTAATCCAGCAATTTGCGAGGCCAAGGCAGGAGGATCGCTGGAGGCTAGGAGTTCAAGAGCAGCCTGGGCAACATAGTGAGACTCCATCTCTACAAAAAATAATGTGCTGGGCATGGTGGCAGGTGCCTGTAGTCCCAACTACTTGGGAGGCTGAGGCTTAAGCCAGGGAGGTCGAGACTGCAGTGAGCTCTAATTGCGCCACTGCACTCCAGCCTGGGCCACAGAGCAAGACCCTGTCTCAAAAAATAACAAGAAAGGTGGAGGAAATAGGTAGAGATCAGAGGAAAGTCACGGCCCCCTCCTGACCATCCTGAGACCCTCCCAACTCCACCAATTCCCAGAGAGTCCCTCACTTGCCTTATTTCACAGATTGGGAAACTGAGTCCAGGGGCACTCAGACCACCTGAGGCCCCAGCTGGAGATGAAGAGATGGATTCAAACCACCCCTTGTGGAGTACAGTTTTGCCCTTCCAGAGTGGAGACCGTGCCTCAGGGCTTCCCCCACCCCCACCAAGGTTGGCCCTCTCAGGCCTCATCTTTCCCATCTGCAAAATGGGCTTTTGTGAGTATGAAGGAGGGCTTGGCTTGCAGTGAGCGCCGTCCACCCGCTGGCCAGTGTGATTAGTCATTGTTGTTTTTCCCCAGCGGCCTCTGCCTGGCAGCTGCTGGAAAAACATCGAGGGAGGGAGATACAGGGCCGGGGAGGTGAAAAGCTGGACACAGACGCCCCTAGCCCCTTGGGATCAGGGACAGATGGAGGCTAGGGGCCCTGAAGTAGAGCAGGGAGGGCTGCCTAGAGGAGGGACACTTGAGCTAGAATTTATAGAATTACAGGGCATCTCTGGCAGAGGCCACAGCAGAGGCAAAAGTCCAGAGGAGGTGCTTTGGGGACCACCAAGATGGACACAGTGGATCTGGGGTTCTGTGGGGTGATGGGCTGGGGCCTCGAGCGCCAGGCTAAAGGGCCTGGCTTTCTCTAAGGGCAGTAGGGAGCCATGGCAGGTGTGTGAGCTGGAGGGGTACCCCAGACAAAGGTGAAGTGGTATTTCTCCCCTTATTGAAGTCACAACCTGACACTCCCTCTGAAGTTCGCCACATCCCACCTTCCCCTTGCCACACCTTGGCAAGCCCACCTCCTTCCCTCCCTCTCTAGGCCTGCCAAGAGGCCCTGTGGGCCCCTTATGGCTCCACCCAGCTGCCCCAGAAGCTCATCTGAGATAAGTTCCCAGGGCTGCCCCACTTTCAGATGCCCCACAGACTCGGGGGCGGGTGAAGCAGGAAGGATAGGGTCACGGGGGCCCCGGAAAACATGACGGGAGGAACCACAGCACTTCCCCACCTCCTCAGCTTCCGCCTTCTCAGGGAGAGAGACCTTCAGCCCGAGGAGGAGGGCCGAGCTTCCCTCCATGTGGCCAAGAGACCCTAATGCCGCTGAGGATCATCTAAAGAGGGTGTTGAAGGATGCATAGGAGTTAGCCCGGAGACGATCCATTTGTTAATTTAACAAACTCAGGCATCATTCATCAACAAGAACAAGTTTCATCATTCAATCAGGACTTTCTAACGCCTCTGAGAGATCATTTGAGGATGTTTAATTATTATTTTTATTTGAGACAGGGTCTCACTCTCTTACCCAGGCTGGAGTGCAGTGACACGATCATAGCTCACTGCAGCCTCAACCTCCCAGGTTCGACCTATCCTCCCACCTCAGCCTCCGATATAGCTGAGTAGCTGAGACACAGGCCTATGCCACCATGCCCGGCTTTTTTTTTTTTTTTTACTTTTGAGACAGAGTCTTGTTCAGTCACCCAGGCTGGAGTGCAGTGGTGTGATTTCAGCTCACTGTAACCTCTGCCTCCTGTGTTTAAGCAATTCTCCTGCCTCAGCCTCCTGAGTAGCTGGTATTACAGATGTGCACCACCACGCCCAGCTAATTTTTGTATTTGTAGTAGAGATGGGGTTTCACCATGTTGTCCAGGCTGGTCTCAAATGCCTGACCTTAAGTGATCTGCCGGCCTCAGCCTCCCAAAGGGCTGGGATTACCAGCATGAGCCACTGCCCCCGACCATCCAGCTATTTTTTTTTTTTTTTTCAGTTTTTGGTAGAAATGTAGTCTCATGCCTGTATCCCAGCACTTTGGGAGGCCAAGGTGGGCAGATCACTTGAGGTCAGGAATTCGAGACCAGCCTGACCAACGTGGAGAAACCCCATCTCTACTAAAAATACAAAATTAGCCGGGCATGGTAGCTCATGTCTGTAATCCCAGCTACTTGGGAGGCTGAGGCAAGAGAATCACTTGAACCTTGGAGGCAGAATTTGCGGTGAGCCGAGATCACGCCATTGGCCTCCAGCCTGGGCAACAAGAGTGAAATTCTGTCTCAAAAAAAAAAAAAAAAAAATGAAATAAAAATACAAAATTAGCCAGGCATGGTGGCACACGCCTGTAATCCTAGCTACTCAGGAGGCTGAGGCAGGAGAATCGCTTGAACCTGGTAGGCAGAGGTTGCAGTGAGCTGAGATTGTGCCACTGCACTCCAGCCTGGGAGACAAGAGCAAAACTCTGTCTTAAAAAAAAAGAAAAAGAAATGTGGTCTCACTATGTTGCCTAGGCTGGTCTCAAACTCCTGCTCTCAAGTGATCCTCCCACCTCAGCCTCCCAAAATGCTGGGATTACAGGCATGAGCCACAGCTCTCGAACAGATTAAAGGATGTTTTAAGGAAGACGCAGGAGGTTACCAAGAAAAAAATTCATTCAACCACTGCACTTCCTGATGTCACTTATAGAGACATGTGAGGAGAGTTTTGATGGGTTACATAGAAGCTCACAAGAATAAAATGTATTTGTTCATTCAATACAAGGTCCTCTGATGCTTCTCAAAGAGAATTTGAAGTGGATTTTGAAGACTATATAGATGTTAGGCCGGGTGTGGTGGCTCATGCCTGTAATCCTAGCATTTTGGGAGGCTGAGGCGGACAGATCGCCTGAGGTCAGGAGTTCGAGACCAACCTGGCAAACATGGTGAAACCCTGTCTCTACTAAAAATACAAAAATTAGCAGGGTGTGGTGGCAGGTGCCTGTAATCCCAGCTACTCGGGAGGCTGAGGCAGGAGAATTGCTTGAACCCAGGAGGCAGAGGTTGCAGTGAGCCGAGATTGCTCCACTGCACTCCAGCCTGGGCGACAGAGCGAGACTTCGTCTCAAAAAAAAAAAAACAACTATACATATATACAAGTGTGTGTGTGTGTGTGTGTGTGTGTGTGTGTTAACCATAGAAAAACTGCATTCATTCATTCAGTCCAGTCAGTCACTCAATAAGCACTCGTTGCCCATTGAGGGGTTGTTCAGGAGGCAGTTCAGTGTAGGAATTCTCCAGATGGAGCAGCGGATTTGAGACCTCTCTGGTGGCTCTCTCCAGCATGTTCCCACATGCCCAACCCAACCCTGGTTCAGGGAACCTCTCTTTCCCCAGGATTCCATTCAAAGCCCCAGGGAGGGCTCTGATAGGCTGAGCTTGGGTCACATGTACACCTTGAACCAATCACAGTGGCTGAGGTGGGTAAACGACTCTGAGTCACATGTCCACTCCAGGCTGGACTAAGGGAGAACTTTGAGGCAGAGCTGCCCAGAGTCAGAACAATTGGCCATTGCAGGACATGAGCTTCCCATCACTTGGGGTGTGCAAGCTACAGTCTGAAGTTCACTTAGTGCAGGATTGCCAGATAAAACACAGGACTTCCCCACCCCCATTGACTTCTGCCTTCTCAGGGACCTTCAGCCCGAGGAGTGGGGAGCTTCCCTCCATGTGGCCAAGAGACCCTGATGCCCCTGAGGGGTCATCTAAAAAGGGTGTTGAAGGATGCATAGGAGTTTGCCAGGAGAAAATATATTCATTCATTTAACAGACTCATTTATAGTCATTGTTCATTAAATAACATTTAAATTAAATTTCCAGTTAAATTGGAATTTCAGACAACCAACATATTGACTTGTGTTTTGTTTTGTCTTGTTTTGTTTTGTTTGAGACAGAGTCTCGCTCTGTCACCCAGGCTGGAGTGCAGTGGCGCTATCTCAGCTCACTGCAACCTCCGTCTCCCAGGTTCAAGTGATTCTCCTGCCTCAGCCTCCCGAGTAGCTGGAATTACAGGTGTGCCCCATTATGCCCCATTAATTTTTGTAGTTTTAGTAGAGACGCGGTTTCACCATGTTGCCCAGGCTAGTCTCAAACTCCTGACCTCAGATGATCCACCCACCTCAGTCTCCCAAAGGGCTGGGATTACAGACATGAGCCACCACACACGGCCAACACATTGTTTTTTAATATAACTATGTCCCAAGTACTGAAGGGGGCATACTTATACTGAAAAAACATTCATTGTTTATGGAAATTTAAATTTAACTGGGTGTTTGCTTTGGAAAACAGCCTGGTTGTCTTTTACAAATTTAAAACATAGAGTTGCTGGGCGCGGTGGCTCATGCCTGTAATCCCAGCACGTTGGGAAGCCAAGGCAGGAGGATCGCTTGAGCCCAAGAGTTTGAGATCAGCCTGGGCAACATGGCGAAACCTTGTCTCTACAAAAAATACAAAAAATTATCTGGGCATGGTGGCGTGTGCCTGTAATCTCAGCTACTTTGCACTCCAGCCTGGGCGAAAGAGCAAGACCCTGTCCCAAAACGAAACAACCCAAAATATAGAGTTACACCATATGATCCCAGAAGTCCATTCCTAGGTATGTACCCAAGAGAACCAAAACATATCCACAAAGGCAGGGGGCAGTAGCTCACACCTGTAATCCCAACCCTTTGGGAGGCCAAGGTGGGTGGATCACTTAAAGGTCAGGAGTTCGAGACCAGCCTGTTCAACATGGTGAAACCCCATCTCTACTAAAAATGCAAAAATTAGCTGGGAGTGGTGGTGGGTGTCTGTAATCCCAGCTACTCAGGAGGCTGAGGCAGGATAATCAATTGAACCTGGGACACAGAGGTTGCAGTGAGCCAAGATCCCACGACTGCACGCCAGCCTGGGCATCAGAGCAACACTTCATCTCAAAAAAATAAAAATAAAAAACTATGCAAAACGTTGTATACCAATGTTTATAGCAGCTCTAATCAGAATAGCTACCAAAAAGTGAAAAAATCCAAGTGACCACCAACAAATGAGTGGATCAACAAAATGTACATGTACATATATACAATGGAATATTATTTGGTCATGAAACGGAATGAAGTACTGATATTTGCCACGACATGGGTGCATCTTGAAAGCATGATGCTGAAAGAAGCCAGACACACAAGGCCACATGTTATATATTTTCATTTTTATGAAATATCCAGCACAGGAAAATTCATAGAATGCGAAGCAGATTGGTAATTGCCAGGAGCTGAGAGAGGGGGAATGAGGACTGGCTGCTAATAGGTACAGGGTTTCTTTCGGGGATGATACAAATGTCCTGGAATTAGATTGTGGTGATGGTTACACAACTCTGTGAGTGTGCTTAAAACACTGAATTAATTGCACACTTTAAAAGCGTGAATTTTATGGTATGTGAATTATATGTCAATTTTTAAAATTGTATGAGAAAAACAAGTTTTCCCTGGCATACTGTATTTTTATTTGCTCAATCTGGCCACCATAACTTGATGCAATTCTACAGTACCTCACGGACAATCGGGCCCAGTGACCCTTCCTAGGGTCCCCTCGAGTCTGAAAACATACTCCAGTGTCCAAACTGTACAGTGGGGCAACCGAAGACAATTGCGGCTGCAGAGAAAGTGCGAGTCCCAGGGAAAGAAAAAATGCAGGTGCTAAGCCAGGCACAGTGGCTCATGCCTGTAGTCCCAGCGCTTTGGGAGGCTGACGCAGGAGCATCACTTGAGGCCAGGAGTTCCAGACCAGCATGGGAAACATGGCGGTACTCCATCTCTACAAAAGAAACACAAAAATTAGCCAGGCATGGTGGCATGTGCCTGTGGTCCCACCTACTCTGGGAGCTGGGGTATGGGGGCTGAGACGGGAAGATTGCTTGAGCCCGGGAGGTAGAGGCTGCAGTGAGACAAGATTGCACCACTGCACTCCAGCCTGGGTGACAGAGACCCTGTCTCAAAAAAATTTTTTTTTTAAATGTGGGTGCTATTTTGGGACTTTGGGCTTTTCTCAGCCTCAGTTTCCCCTTCTGCAAAATGGAGTAGGACAATTATCTTCAAATATCTGTGAGAGGTCGTGTTTATGAGACACTTAGGGCAAAAAGGCAATCATCCTCAAAAAAGAAACTGACAACTGCAGCGGCTACCTGTTTTTGTAAGTAAAGTTTTATTGGCACCGGGGCCAGGATTAAAGGGAGGCAAACAAGGCTGAGTGGTGCAAGGACAAGGGTCTGATCATGTCTTAAGAGTTTTAGTGTTTTCGCCAGGCAAAACACCAAAACTCTTTGGCCTGAAATCCCAGCACTTTGGGAGGCAAAGGTGGGTGAATCACCTGAGGTCAGGAGTTCGAGACCAGCCTGGCCAACATGGTGAGACCTCATCTCTACTAAAAATACAAAAAATCAGCCTGGTGTGGTGGTGGGCACCTGTAGTCCCAGCTACTAGGGAGGCTAGGCAAGAGAATAGCTTGAACCCAGGAGGCAGGGGTTGCCGAGATCATGCCACTGCACTCTAGTCTGGGCAACACAGCGAGACTCGTCTCATAAATTTAAAAAAAAAAAAGTTTTGGTGTTTTGGCCATATGCGGTGGCTGACACCTGTAATCCCAACACTTTGGGAGGCCTAGGCAGAAGGATCATTTGAGGCCAGGAGTTCAAGACCAGCCTGGGCAACATAGTGAGATCCCCGTCTCTAAAAATAAAATAAAAAATAAAAGTTTTGATGTTTTGTTCATCATAAATGTTTTCATCAATTTTACGTTTTTAAAATATCTTGATGGCTGAGTTGTTTGGGGCCCCTTTAATTTTGCATAGGGGTGAGATCCTCACTCGCCTCACACTAGAACCCGTTCTGCTGTGTGTACTGGGCACATTCCTTGTTGTTATTTTGTTTTTGTTTTTGAGACAGAGTCTCGCTCTGTCGCCCAGTCTGGAGTGCAGTGGCGCTATCCCGGCTCACTGTAACCTCCGCCTCCTGGATTCAAGCGATTCTCCTGCCTCAGTCTCCTGAGTAGCTGGGATTACAGGCGCGCGTCACCACCCCCAAGTAATTTTTTTTTTTTTTTTAGTAGAGACAGGGTTTCACCATGTTGGCCATGGTGGTCTCGAACTCCTGACCTCAAGTGATCTGCCCACCTCGGCCTCCCAAAGTGCTGGGATACAGGCGTGAGCCACTGCGCCCGGCCAATGCGCTGGGCACATTGATTAACCTATCTTAGCCTCAGTTTCTTCATCTGCAAAATGGGGCTGAATGATGCTCCCTTACTTCTGAGAGGATTCATGCAAAATATTTACTTCTGCGCTCTGCTGGATGGGCGGGGCCAGCTCGCCCAGTGGGGGCGGGGCCCTGTGGTCGGGCTCCCGGGAGGGGCGGGGCCAGGCCGCATCAGCTGACCGGCCTGGCCAATGGCACCTGGCGGCGGGGCCTGGCAGGCCGGGGCGGGGCCGGGGGCGGGCCTGGCGGCGCGGACTCCCTGGCCATGGACGAGTCGAGCCTCCTGCGGCGCCGCGGGCTCCAGGTGAGGCCCCTGCGCGGGCGGGCGGGAGGCGGAGGGCGCGGCCAAGTGGACGCGGCCTGAAAAGTGCCGGGGGGGGCGGGGCCTTCACGGGCTGTAGGGAAACTGAGGCAGAGGGTGAGGAACGCTCAGATCGCTTCTTTTTGACCACCCGCTTCTCAAAGTGCTTTTTCTCCTGGTGGGAAGGGGGAAGGTGCCCCCCTTGGACATCTAGGGAAACTGAGGCTCCGAGCGATGGCGTGGGAGGAAGAGGCTGAGGGCTCTGCCCCTCCCAACCAGCTGTTCTAATAATAATGCTAGCAACAGCAGCCAGAGAGCTCACCATATGTTCATGGTTGTTTTTGTCCTATTACTAGCGATGTATTAATATTAGTTCATATGTATTAATACCTCTTTGGGTCGTAGCTGCACCACAGTACACCCTCAGCTCAGCCCTACGACGACCTGGGGAGGTTGGGGCTGTCAGGCGCCCATTTGTCAGAATAAGGAAACTGAGGCTCTAGTCCCGGAAAGCCACTCTCCAGAGGTCGCCTAGCTGGGATTCGATCCTGCGCCCTCAACCAGCTCTCTTACTGCACAAGGTGCTGCCAACCAGCAGTGTGACCTGGGGGGAGGGCACCCTTGCTTCTCTGGGCCTCAGTTTTCCAACGAGCCATAGGGTCCTCCTTTTACCGAATTTATGTTTGGGAGGCTGTGTCATCAGGAGGTAGGGACACAGGCGTCGGGGACAGCAGAAGCCTAAGTTTGAAGCCACACAGGGGCTACATGACCCCGGGCAGCCACCCCTTGACTTCTGTGGGCCTCAGTTTCCCCATCATAAGAAATGAAAAACGGGAATTAAGATTTGGCCATTTTCCTCTGGGACTTAGACCACACCCTTAAGAAGCCACCAAGTTTTCAGGTAGGGAACCTGGGATTCAGCACTTACCCAGCGAACATTTATGGAGCGCCTGCTGTGTGCCTGGCTCTGGAGAGGCAGCAGAGTGTTCTGCAACCTCTGGAGCTGCCCTCCTAGAAATCCCAAACTGTTGGGGGAGGTAGACGCCAGAGCAGCGGTGACCCCACGGAGTGATCGGTTGTGATAAGGGACTCACAGCAAGTGAAGAAGGCGCCTGACCCAGGAATTGCTGGGAGCCCTGGGGTAGAGGAGGCAGCCAAGGGTGGCGAGGCATTGCAGCGGGGTATTTAGGGAAATGAAAGAGGTTGACAGAAGCTGGAACCTAGGGAGGACTGAGCAGGTGGGGTGGGGGTCGGGGACTGAGGTTAGCTCCGGGCCGGTTGAGGGGGTGAGAGGAATGGGGCCGGCGGGTCTCCAACCTGGAGCCGCACCGGTAGCTGCGGGACTGCGAACTCAGCAGGTGATGGGAAGCCAGGTCGGGAGTGGTCAGGGAAGGCACGGGCTGAGCTGCAGATCAGAGACACCCGGTCTCTGGCCGCGCGGGGGTGGGGCAGAACTGGAGGCGCTGAGGCCAGAGGCAAGAGTGGGGGACTTGGGCGGAAAGGAGGGGGCGGGGCGGGATTGGCGAGCAGCGTGGTGTTGGTGGGGGGGCAGCCCCGCCTCCAGCCCCAGTTAGATGCCAACCCGCCCGCAGCCTCTTAAAATAGAGAAACCGCCTCCGGGTAGGCGAATGGGGGTGCTGCTGACGTCAGGAAGTGGGGCCTGTTCCATGGTGGGGGGGTCAAACATTTCCTGATGATAAGTTCTATGTTACAAAAGGGGAAACTGAGGTTCAGAAAAGCATAGCCACTGTCCGGGTTTCACAAAGTATAGGTGACAGAGTCAGACAGGATTTGAACCCAAGCAGTTCCGGCTTCCTCTCCAAACCAACCCAGCACAGGTGTCCCTCCACGAAGGTGGAGGGATGAGCACGGATTCCCCAACTGAATGATGACATTCCGGGCAGAGGCCACAGCACGTGCAAAGGCCCAGAGGCATGTCGCCTTTCTTACCTGTTTATATGGGGAAACAAGAACTTGAACCTATTTCTTAGCACTAGAGGCTGATGGCCAGGACTTAATGCCTCCAGGGCCTTCAGTGCTGATTTTGAAGAGGTTAGACTTTCCCCCTAGGGTGATGGGGAGCTATGGAAGGCGCTGGAGCAGGAGAGGACATGCCCATATTGAGGGGCTGGGAAGACTCCTCTGGAGGGCTAGGAACAGGAGTGGGGGAATCAAAAAGGGCAGGAAGCCAGGAAGGAGCATGGAATGAAAGTCTAAGTGTACCTGGTGTGGTGGCTCATGACTGTAGTCCCAGCTACTCAAGGAGGCTGAGGCAGAAGGATCTCTCTTTTTTTTTTTTTTTTTTTTTTTTTTTTTTTTTTTTTTGAGAAGGAATCTTGCTCTATTACCCAGGCTGGAGTCCAGTGGCGCAATCTCGGCTCACTGCAACCTCCACCTCCCGGGTTCAAGTAATTCTCCCTGCCTCAGCCTCCCGAGTAGCTGGGATTACGGGCACATGTCACCACGCCCGGCTAATTTTTGTATTTTTAATAGAAACGGGGTTTTGCCATGTTGGCCAGGCTGGTCTCAAACTCCTGACCTCAGGTGATCCGCCCACCTCGGCCTCCCAAAGTGCTGGAATTACAGGCGTGAGCCACCGCGCCCAGCCAAGAAGGATCTCTTGAGCCCAGGAGTTTGAGGCTATAGTGAGCCATGATCACGAGACCCAACTCAAAAATAAATGTAAAGGTCCAAGTGGGAGAAGATTAAAATAATAATAAAATAATAGTAAAGTGGGAATAACCGTTCATATTAACAGGCTAAGCCCTCTCATGCATTCAATTCTCCTAACAGCCCGAGTGGTCAGTGCTATTATTAGTTCCATTTTTCAGAGGAAGAAACTGAGACCCAAAGAGGGAAGTACCCACCAGAAAGCCAGAGAAATTCTAACCAATCTGGCACCTGAAGGTGTTGTCTTCATCAGCCCCAGTTTGGGGTCTCTTTTGACTGGAAACCTTGTTAATGGTCCAGGAGCACCCCAGCCAATCAGGGGGCAAATCGCTGATGCGAGCCAATCAGATTTCCTGGAGGCCAACGGCCAAAGAGTCCATTCACAAACGGGTGCTGACCGGCCAATCCAGACGGATAGCCCAGGGCATCCTCTCCGGTGGTGACAATGTGAGGCGTGCTCTTGGCTGTGTGCAGAAGAGGTCTGAAAAAGGATCCGGCCTGGCCCGCGGGAGGCCAGTTTGCGACAGCCCTGGGTCCAGGGAGGAGGTGGAGACCTTCCCAGTTTGGGTTAAACTCAGCCTCACGCATAACGTGTGCAGGCACCGGGTAACGTGAGCTATTATTACTACTGCTACTATTATCTTATTACATTTATCATCTCCTACTTGGACCTTTGCTTTACACATGACCGAATTTCAAAACACCAGGTCCCACAAACAGAGCATCCCCCGGCAGAGAAGGGCTAGAGCCTGTATCTGGACTTTTGTCTCTGCGGCTGCTGGGGTGGCTCCCCTAGGTTCAGCCCTCAAAGGTGATCCTGCTTTCTCATGGACCGCTTCCACTTATTTTCCTCCTCCTCCTCCTTCTCCTCCTCCTCCTCCTCCTCCTCCTCCTCCTCCTCCTCCTCCTCCTCCTCCTCCTCCTCCAGGAAGCCCTCAGGCTGGTGCCATGTGGTCCATGCTGACTTCTCTCCCATTTAATTCCAGGGGCATCGAACTTCCAACCAGGCTTGGTGCCCAGCAGGCTGAGTCTCACATCACTTTGCACGTGCTGTTTGCTGGGCATGGACTGGTGTTTTCCATGTGCCTGCTGGCTTTGTCTGACACCCCCTACTCCAGGAACCCCTTAGCTCTCCTCTCTGTGTGCCTCCAACCCCTCTTCTCCCTTCGAGTCTCTCTTTTTTTAGACAGGATCTTGCCCTGTCGCCCCGGCTGGAGTGCAGTGGCCCAGGCTGGAGTGCAGTGGCGCGATCTTGGCTCACTGCAGCCTCTGTCACCTGGATACAAGCGATTCTCACTGCCTCAGCCTCCTGAGTAGCTGGATTACAGGCGAGCGCCACCACATCCGACTAATTTAATTTTTGTATTTTTTAGTAGAGATGGTGTTTCACCATGTTGGCCAGAATGGCCTCAAACTCTTCTTTTAAATTTTTTTTTATTTTTGAGATGGAGTCTTGCTCTGTTGCCCAGGCTGGAGTGCAGTGGCGTGATCTCTGCTCACTGCAAGCTTCGCCTCCCAGGTTCACGCCATTTTCCTGCCTCAGCCTCCCAAGTAGCTGGAACTACAGGCGCCTGCCACCACACCCAGCTAATTTTTTGTATTTTTAGTAGAGACGGGGTTTCACCGTGTTAGCCAGGATGGTCTTGATCTCCTGACTTCGTGATCCTCCCGCCTCGGCCTCCCAAAGTGCTGAGATTACAGGTGTGAGCCACTGCGCCCAGCCTTTTTTTTTTTTTTTTTGAAACAGAGTTTCACTCTTTTTTTTTTTTTTTTGAGACGGAGTCTCGCTCTGTCACCCAGGCTGGAGTGCAGTGGCGCGATCTCGGCTCACTGCAAGCTCCGCCTCCTGGGCTCACGCCATTCTCCTGCCTCAGCCTCTCCGAGTAGCTGGGACTACAGGCGCCCGCCACCACGCCCGGCTAATTTTTTTTTTGTATTTTTAGTAGAGACGGGGTTTCACCGTGGTCTCGATCTCCTGACCTCGTGATCCGCCCGCCTCGGCCTCCCAAAGTGCTGGGATTACAAGCGTGAGCCACCGCGCCCGGCCCAGAGTTTCACTCTTTCGCTCTTCTTGCCCAGGCTGGAGTGCAATCGCACGATCTTGGCTCACCGCAACCTCTGCCCCCGAGTTCAAGCGATTCTCCTGCCTCAGCATCCCACGCAGCTAGGATTACAGGCGTGCGCCACCACATCTTTCTAATTTTGTATTTTTAGTAGAGATGGGGTTTCTCCATGTTGGTCAGGCTGGTCTCGAACTCCCGACCTCAGGTGATCCGCCTGCCTCGGCCCCCCAAAGTCCTGGGATTACAGGCATGAGCCACCGTACCCGGCCACCTTTTTTTTTTTTTTTTGAGACGGAGTCTCACTCTGTCACCCAGGCTGGAGTGCAATGGTGTGGTCTCGGCTCACTGCAACCTCCGCCTCCCGGGTTCAAGCGATTCTCCTGCCTCGGCCTCCCAAGTAGCTGGGACTACAGGTGCCTGCCACCACATCCGGCTAATTTTTGTATTTTTAGTAGAGACGGGTTTTCACTATGTTGGCCAGGCTGATCTTGAACTCCTGACCTCGTGATCCGCCCACCTCGGCCTCCCAAAGTGCTGGGATTACAGGCATGAGCCATGGCACCAGGCCGCTTTGGGTCTCTCTTAATCCCTCCAGTATGGGGGTGCTCCTGCTGTGCTATGTCTTCTCCAAAATGGGATTTCCTCAAGGTGGGGCTAAAGCTTGTGGGGGAGGCAGCATTCCCCAGCCTGGGCAAGTGCAGATGGGTATACCATAAATATTACCTTTAAAGGGCAGTTTCAGGGGGTCGGGGCCTTCCCAATCTCCACTCCTCTGGGTGGGAACCACTCCCAGGGGAACAGCAGGCACAGAGGGGGCCGTGGGCGGAAGCAGATGGTGCGGGGACCGAAGGGTCCGGGAGTGGTGCCAGGAGAGTTCTGTGTGGTCCAGCTTCCCCGGGAGCCTTTGCAGGCAGCTGCCGATTTTGCCTCACCTCTCTCTGCCACTTTAAAAAAAAACATCTTCAGGCCAGGCACAGCGGCTCAGACCTGTAATCCAGCATTTTGGGAGGCCGAGACGGGAGGACCCCTTGAGGTCAGGAGGTCAAGACCAGCCTGACCAACATGGTGAAATCCCATCTCCACTAAAAATACAAAATTAGCCAAGCATGGTGGTGGGCGCCTGTAATCCCAGCTACCTGGGAGGCTGAGGCAGGAGAATCGCTTGAACCCAGGAGGCGGAGGTTGCAGTGAGCCAAGATCGCACCATTGCACTCCAGCCTGGGCGACAGAGCAAGACTCCATCTGAAAAAAAACAAACCAACGAAATATTCACATCTTTTTGTCTTTTGGAAGCAACTTTCAACTGGTGGTTATTATTCACCTCTTGATCATTGTCTTGACTCCCATCCATCAAAGTCTCCCCCAGCACTAGGCCCTGAGCTTGCTACTCATTGATTCCTCCAGGGACACTATGTCACTGGGCCATTTTCCAAATGAGGAAACTGAGGCACAGAGGGGTTAAGTCACTTGTCGGGTCACACAGTGCAGAAGTGGGGGAGCCAGACTGGGAACCTAGGACTGTCAGAGTTTTGGAAGGAAATGCCTGGATGGGGTGCAAGTGGGACCCCCCACCAGGGTTCAAATCCCTCCCTGTTTCATGTGGGATAGTGGAGGAAGTGGTATAAGATCCCACAACTGGCTGGGTGCAGTGGCTCATGCCTGTAATCCCAGCACTTTGGGAGGCCAAGGCAGGTGGATCACTTGAGACCAGGAGTTCAAGACCAACCTGGGCAACATGGTGAAACCTCATCTCTACAAAAAATACAAAAATTAGCTGGGTATGGTGGCACATGCCCACAATCCCAGCTACTCAGGAGGCGGAGGTTGCAGTGAGCCAAGATTGCACCACTGCATTCCAGTCTGGGCGACACGGTGAGACGCTGTCTCAAAAAAAAAAAAAAAAAAAAAATCCCACAACTATTGGAAGGGGCAGAAGGAGACCCTAATGGCCACGGTGATGGTGGTGATGGTTCCATCACCATGACTGCTTGAACTAAACGTAATGAGTTGTCTGTCCTCAGACATATTCAAGCAGTCAGGGAGACCTCCGAGGGGTAGATTATTCTCCTCCCATCGTGACAACTTGGTTTTCTGAGCGCAGAGCAGCTGAAGTCAGGCTTGGGGTGACCCCACACCCCCGCGACCCTTCCCCGCCTCTCCCGGGAGACCTTGCCCTCCCAGCTGGGTCATCCAGCAGCCCAGCAGCTTCCGGCCCCCTCCAATTGGCTGTAGGGGCCGATGGCGTCACTGGTTGCTATGGCGAACACCCAGATCACGACGTGGGCAGCCTGGAGCCCACCAAAGTAAAAATAGTCGTGTGTCCCCAACGTGGCCGCCCTGATGTGTGGAGGGAGGGTGTCCTGAGACCCAGTTTCCTGCCTCTCACTCCACTAAGAGACGTGGGCAGCCGACTTTCCTCTGCACCTAAGTTTACCTGCCAGTAAAACAGCCCTTACCCGCGGTTCGTATGAAGCGGCTCAGTAAATGCAAGGACAGTTACCAGGTATTATGATAGCTTCCATAGTCCCTTGCTGAGCTCAACAATAGTACAACAGCACACAACAGCAGCAATAGTAATGGCTGATCACAATTAACCCAGAATCCTCCTCACGTCATCTCCAGTTACAGATGGGGAAACTGAGGCACGGGGCATACAAATAACTTGCATGGCCAGGAAGAAACAGAGCATTGAACTGGACTCAGGTCTGGCTGTCCCCAAATTCTAAACTTGTGCCACATGGCATTCTGAGAATTTAAAAACCCTCATGATTGACCGGGTGCGATGTCTTACGCTGTAATCCCAGCCCTTTGGGAGGCTAAGGCGGATGGATCACTTGAGGTCAGGAGTTCGAGACCAGCCTGGGCAACATAGTGAAACCTCGTCTCTGCTAAATATACAAAAATTAGCCGGGCGTGCTGGCACACACCTGTAACCCCAGTTACTTGGGAGGCTGAGTCAGGAGAATCGCTTGAACCCAAGAGGCAGAGGTTTCAGTGAACCAAGATTGCACCACTGCACTCCAGCCTGGCGACACAGTGAGACTCCATCTAAAAAACAAACAAACAACTGTTTTTTTGGCCAGGCATGGTGGCTTACGCTTGTAATCCCAGCATTTTGTAATCCCAGCATTTTGGGAGGCCAAAGTGGGTGGATCACCTGAGATCAGGAGTTCAAGACTAGCCTGGGCAACATGGCAAAATCCTATCTCTACTAAAAAAAAAAAAAAAAAAGTCCCAGCTACTCGGGAGGCTGAGGCAGGAGAATCGCTTGAACCCGGGAGACAGAGGTTGCAGTGAGCTGAGATTGCGTCATTGCACTCCAGCCTGGGCAACAAGAGCAAAAGTCTGTCTCAAAAAAACAAAAACAACAACAACAAAAAACCCTCTTGGGCAGGCCATGTCTGAGGATGGACTATGAGGTCACAGTGGAACACAAGCTCAGGGCTTTCTATCCTGCATGCGGTGAGGGCACCCAGAGTTGGTGCAGGTCGGCTTGCTGAGCTCTAAAAGGGTCTTCAAAAGGGAGTCACCCATCAGCCGTCCTCCCCACCCCTCCATTGGTACCCAGGGCCCAAACCTGCGTAGGCCTTGCAGCGAGTGAGGAGAGAATGGCGTTCAGACCTAGACCGAGGAGGAGAGGGACATCTGAGACGGGACAGGGAGAGGACAACTCAGGAATCTCTATTTTCTCAACAGATTATTAGTTTTTAGCCACTACTGACATACTTCTTCATAAATACAACTAATTTGTAATTTTAAATAAAATTATTATTATTTTTTAGACTTAGAGTCTTGCTCTGTCACCCAGACTAGAGTGCAATGGTGTTATCATAGTTCACTGCAACCTCCAACTCCTGGGTCAAACAATCCTCCCACCTCAGTCTCCTGAGTAGCTGGGATTACAGGCGTGCAACACCATACCTGGCTAATTTTTTTTTTCTTTTTTGAGACGGAATCTCGCGTTGTTGCCAGGCTAGAGTGCAATGGCACCATCTCAGCTCACTGCAACCTCAGCCTCCCAGGTTCAAGCGATCCTCCCGTGTAGCTGGGACTACAGACGTGCGACACTATGCCCAGCTAATTTTTGTATTTTTAGTAGAGACAGGGTTTCACCATGTTGGCCAGGATGGTCTTGATCTCTTGACCTCGTGATCTACCTGCCTTGGCCTCCCAAAGTACTGGGATTACAGGCATGAGCCACTGCACTCGGCCCTTCTTATTTATTTATTTATTTATTTATTTTTGAGATGGAGTTTCGCTCTTGTTGCCCAGGCTGGAGTGCAATGGTGCAGTCTCGGCTCACTGCAACCTCTGCCTCTTGGGTTCAAGCAATTCTCCTGCCTCAGTCTCCCAAGTAGCTGGGATTACAGGCACCCACCACCACGCCTGGCTAATCTTGTATTTTTAGTAGAGATGGGGTTTCACCATGTTGGCCAGGCTGGTCTTGAACTCCCGACCTCAGGTGATCCGCCCACCTCGGCCTCCCAAAGCTCTGGGATTACAGGTGTGAGCCACTGCGTCTGACTGGCCTGGCCTTTTTTTTTTTGAGACAGGGCTCAAGCAATCCTCCCACCTCAGCCCCCCAAGTAGCTAGGAGTACAGGCTTGAGCTGCCATGCCCAGCTAAATTTTTTTTTTTTTTTTTTTTTGTAGAGACGGGGTTTCACTATGTTGCCCAGGTTAGTTTCAAACTCCTGAACTCAAGTGATCCATCCGCCTTGGCCTCCCAAAGTGCCAGAATTATAGGCGTGAGCCGCCGCACCCGGCCTAGTCTGGCTAATTTTTTAAAAAAGTTTTGTAGAGATGGAATCTTGCTATGTTGTCCAGTCTGGCTTAAACTTCTAGGCTCAAACAACCCTCCTGCTTTGGCCTCCCAAAGTACTGAGATCACAGGTGTGAGCCACCATGCCCAGCCTAAAATATTTTTTAATGCAGGTATGGTAGGAGCTGGGTGGGGAATTAGACTGTGAATCTGGAGGGCCTCCAGGAAGAAGGGATGTTGAGTTCAGACCTGGAGTATGAGCTGCAGTTAATTAGGGCCGGAAGGGAGGGAAGGTTGTTCTGAGAGAGGACACAGATAGCGCAAAGGCCTTGAGGTAGGGCTGAGCCCAGTGTGTAGAGTGAGCGGGAAAGATGCATTGGTTGGGGCAGGGGATTGGGGATTGTGGGGGTGCATCAACGGCCAGGGGTTCTGAGGGCTAGTTTCTCTGAGAATGATCCCCATTTCTGTCTCATTGCAGAAGGAGCTGAGCCTGCCACGCCGAGGACGTGGGTGAGTTCACCTGGGGCTGGCGGGCTGTGTGGGCCCTGGTGGTCTTGGAAGTGGATATTTCAGCAACAGCCACTGAATCGTGAATGTATTTAATAATTACAGCAACACATCTCATGTTCATTCTCGTCCTCGTGTTTGCAAAGTGCTTCACAAGCACCTGGCCTCTCGCGGCAAACATGGGAGGCCACGCCAGTTTGCAAATGAGGAAGCTGAGGTGCAAAGGGGTTTCATCACCAGCTAAGCGCACTCAGCTGGGAAGGAGAGAAACTCATCTGGAATCCAGAGTCCAGATGTTGAATTTCAACTGAAGTGTATTAGAACTGGCTTGAATGCCTCCCATGATGGGGAGCTCACTTCCTTTTGGGGAACACCAGCAGAAAATCATCTCTCAGCTGGGCACGGTGGCTCCCGCCTGTAATCCCAGCACTTTGGAAGGCTGAGGCAGGCGGATCACTTGAGGCCAGAAGTTCAAGACCAGCCTGCCCAACATCGTGAAACCCCATCTCTACTAAAAATACAAAAAAATTAGCCAGGCGTGGTGGTGCACACTTGTAATCCCAGGTACTCAGGAGGCTGAGGCAGGAGATTCGCTTGAAGTGAGGTGGAAGTTGCAGTGAACCGAGCTCCCACCACCGGACTTCAACCTGGGCAACAGAGCGAGACTCCATCTAAAAAAAAAAAAAAAGAAAAGAAAAAAATCATCTCTCTTGGGGTCACATCATTGTTCCTGTAGGTTGGGTTTTTTTGTTTTGTTTTGTTTTTGAGATGGGGTCTCTCTCTGTCACCCAGGTAGTAGAATGCAGTAGTGTCATCTTGGCTCACTGCAACCACTGCCTCCCAGGTTCAAGAGAGTCTCCCGCCTCAGCCTCCAGAGTAGCTAGGACTACAGATGTGAGCCTCCACATCTGACTTGTATGTTTAGTAGAGACAGGGTCTCACTATGTTGCCCAGGCTGGTCTCAAACCCCTGGACTCAAGCGATCTGCCTGCCTCAACCTCCCAAAGTGCTGGGATTACAGGCATGAGCCACCATGCCCAGTCTAGGTTACCATTTTTTATCCCCAAAGCTTAGAGAACATTATTGTTCAATGGCTTCTTTCATTTACAGCTGAAAGAAACCAAAGGCCCGGGTGGGGAGGGGTTTACCTTGAGCTAGTGGTATGGAAGTGTGTGAGTGTGGACACCCCATCTTTGGGAGCTGCTTTTGCCTGAGTTGGGGGTGGGAATCACTCAATGAACATTTTTTTTGAGCACCTACTGTACACTGGGCCCTGCTGAAGGCAGAGGGGATACAGACAATTCAATCTCAGAGCAATGGTTGAAGTTTTGTATGCAGGAGAGAGATTAACCAGAGAAAGAGACAGAGGCGCTGGGGGTGGCTTTATCCTGAAGATCTGGGGCCTCTTGGAAGAAGTGACCTTTGAGCTTAGATCTGGAAGAAGAGGAGGAGCTGGCAGCAGGGAAGTCTGGGGAGAATGGCATTCCAGGCAGCAGGAACAGCGTGGGCAAAGTTTCTGGGGTGCCAGCACGCTTGGCGTTAGAAGAACAGCATGAAGACAAGGGTAGCTGAGTGGAGTGAGTGGAGATGAGGTGGAAGGAAGGAGAAGGAGGAGGTCCTGGGAATGAGGTCAGAGTGGCCCCCAAGCCCAGGCCATCTGCTCCTGTTCCAGTGGGGATGATACAGTTGGTGGGGAGGTGCTTGAAGGCCCCAGTGGTTGGGGGTTGCTGGGGGACTCGGACATTGCCCCGAGAGCCGGCACTGTTTCCAGCCTTGGCCCAAGCTGTGGGCAGACTGTTGGACCGTGAATCAACGAGGACTGCCGAGGGCAAAGTCCTGGACCTTGGGGCAGGACAGAGCCAAAGACTCCACAGGGATGTCCACTCCCTGCCACCTTCCCTGTGCCCCACTGGGTCCACCGGGGCCTCAAGAGGGCCAGAGAGAGACACAGGCACCTCCAGACCGTGGGGTTTGCGCTGAGAGGGAGGGAGGACAGGGCTGGCGGCGCCTGGTGCTGGTGGGGGTGTAGGGACAGCTTGGCGGAGGAGGGGCTGGTGGGGTTGGGATCGTATATGGGTGTGGGGGGCGACCTTCCTGGCAGAGAAAACAGCTGGAAGCCAGGGACTGGAGGTGTGGTCAGAGCCTCTAGTGTGCGCGGGGATGCGGAGACCCGAGCGGGTTAGGACCTCAGTGCTGAGCAGCTGGCCGGGATGCGGGGTTGGGAAGTTGGGGCGGACTGCGCTCAGATCCCGGCTCCCAGAGAGCCCCAGGGCCGGGGCGAGGGCTGAGGCCGGGCCAGGGCGGGGAGAGGCGGGGTCAGGCCGTGGAGCAATCGCGCCGACCGCGGAGCCAGTGACCGCCCTTCCCTTCCGGGACGCAGCTCGGGGGCTCCCGACCCGGCGGCCTCGGCGTCCCTGCGGCAGACAGGGCGGCACCCGCGGCTCCCCTCTCCCGCTGCGCGACCCTAGCTGCCGGGCCGGGCCTGCGCGCAGGTGCGGAGCTGCGAGCCCCGCCCCGAGGCGGAGCCAGCCCGGCCCCCAGCGGCCCAGCCCCCGCGTCTAGTCCGCCGCACCAGCCAGGCGTCTGTCCCTGCGTCCGTGTGTCCGTCCGTCGGTCCGATCGCGCCACGGTCAGGGCTTCCGGGGGCCACCAAGGGGGCGTCGGTACCCGGCCGCACAGAGGCGGCCTCTGCCTCGGCATGAAGTCCCGCAGGGACAAGCTGCACATCCCGGCGCTGACCCTCGAGTGAGTGTTGGGCAGGGCGGGGGTGTGGGGGGGTGCAGGGAGGACAGGATGACAACTACCCTCCCCCCACGTCTCTGTTCGTGTCGCCCAGAAACGCACCGCCGCCTCCGGGGAGCCCTCCCGGGCCATCGGTCTGGCCCCGCCCTCATGTCCTGAGCTGAACCCAGAATCCCCGGTCTTGGGCCCCTACTCCCTGAGGGAACCGCAGCCGCCATCCGGAGATCCGGATTCGGCCACACGAAGGGGCGGCCGCCAGGTTCACCGTCCCCGGCCTCTTTCTTTGCAGTCTGTCTCCGAGCAGCCAGAGCCCGTCCCTGCTGGGTCCCAGCAGCCCCTGCAGCCCCTGTAGCCCCTCCTTGGGCCTGCACCCCTGGAGGTAAGTGACAGCGCGTGTGGGCGGGGCGCAGACATCCTCCCTGGCACTCCAGAGCCTTGGAAACCCGCCAGACTCATCACTCTCCTCAAGATACTGTAGGTTGGTGACATCACCTCTCTGGGCCTCAGTTTACCCATCCACATAATGGCACTGCGATCCGTTCTAGGGGCTTAATGGGAAAATTCCATTTTCAGCCAGGCCAGCATCTGACAGGTGGCCAAGGAAAGGGAATAACTTAAGCTGTTGCCCAAGGACTTCCCCAAGACAGGTGCCGGATTCCCAAGCTGCTCAGGGCACTCCCTGCTGAATCGGCCTGGACTCCTGGGTGGTGACCTCAGGGAGAAAGCTCCTCCCTCTAAACACACACGCACACCCAAGGCTGAGAGGCCACCAACGAGAGCCCTGTGCATTGAGCTTAACCGAAGTGGCGCTGGGAGAAAAGAACCAGGGTGACTGAGCGCTGTCTAACCCCTTCCTGATCCCTACTTCCCAGTTAAGAAAACTGAGGCTCAGAGAGGAGATCCAGTTTTCCTGATTCAGTCCATCCCCTGGGGGCCAAGCATCAGGGACAGCTTTGCTACCAGGTCTGTTGAGGGTTCTACTGGCCGGTTGGTTGACTGTGACTGGCCAGGTTTCAGGACAGGAGGGAGTTTTGTGAGTTCCTCTCATGGTTTGGGCAAAAGTTTAGGGAGGGACCAATGTGAGGTCAATGGTGTCTATTAGAGTTATGTGGCCCATCAACCATTTACACTTTAGTATGAATGAGCTGCTTAAATCTTTCCACAGACTTTTTTTTTTTTTTTTTTTTTTTTGAGGCAGAGTCTTGTTCTGTCCCCTAGGCTGGAGTGCAGTGGTGCAATCTCAGCTTACTGCAACCTCCACCTCCCAGGTTCAAGCAATTCTCCTGTTGTAGCCTCCCAAGTAGCAGGGACTATAGGCACCTGCCACCACATCCAGCTAATTTTTGTATTTTAGTAGAGATGGGGTTTCACCATGTTGGCCGGGCTGGTCGCAAACGCCTGACCTCAAGTGATCTGCCTGCCTCAGCCTCCCCAAGTGCTGGGATTACATGCATAAGCCACACGCCAGGCCATCCACAGACCTTTAATGGGGAGAAGAGAGAACAATATGGAGCCCACATTTGGGTGCTGGGTAACAGGGAGGTGCCTTCATTCAGGCACCAAGCACTTATGAGACACCTACTGAGATCCAGTGCTAAAGGCATTGCTATAAAGAAAGCATAGTCCCTCCATCAATGGCTTCTCAGTCAGCTTGGAGAATTCAGTGATAAAAATGAATGGATAAACAAGATGTATTCAGACAGGGACCGCTTGGGGAGGTGATATTTGAGCCAAGGCCTGGGCACAGCTAAAGGAAGATTGGCACCAGCAGTGGGTACTGCATGTGCAAAGGTCCTGTGGCAGGACTGAGGTGGTGGGTTTTTTGTTTTTGTTTTTTGAGACAGAGTCTCACTTTGTCGCCCAGGTTGGACTGCAGTGGCATGATCTCGGCTCACTGCAACCTCTGCCTCCCAGGTTCAAGTGATTCTCCTGCTTCAGGCTCCGAGTAGCTGAGACTACAGGCATGCCACCACGCCCGGCTAATTTTTTGTTTGTTTGTCTGAGAAGGGATCTTGCTCTGTTGCCCAGGCTGGAGTCCAGTGGTGCCATCTCTGCTCACTGCAACCTCCGCCTCCTAGGTTCAAGTGATTCTCCTGCCTCAGCCTCCCAAGTAGCTGGGATTACAGGCACATGCCAACACTCCCGGCTAATTTTTGTATTTTCAGTAAAGATGGGGTTTCACCATGTTGGCTAGGTTGGTCTCGAACTCCTGACCTCAAGTGATTCTCCCGCCTTGGCCTCTCAAAATGCTGGGATTACAGGCATGAACTACTGAGCCTGGCCTAATGTTTGTATTTTTAGTAGAGGTGGGGTTTCATTATGTTGGCCAGGCTGGTCTTGAACTACTGACCTCAGGTGATCCACCCGCCTTGGCTTCCCAAAGTGCTAGGATTATGGGCATGAGCCACTGTGCCCCACCAGAGATTTTTTTTAAGCCTCTGTGGCTGCCTTGTGGGGAGAAAGTTCTGCTGGGGCCAGGAATGGAGGTGGCCAGAGAGAAGGAGGTGGCTAGGACAACATCCAGGACCAAGTCGAGGCATCCAATGGGAATCAGAGACTGCCATCGCCCCCATTTTGTGAAGAAAACGGGGGCATAGGACCTCAGAATGTGTTATCAGGAGCATCCTAGGAAGGTTTCGGGCCAGATCTGACTCTGTCTGAATCCTTGGCTTCCACCCCAGGTGAGGACATGATGAAGGGAGGACCCTTGTGTTGGAGGCCGCTGAGCGGATTTGACCAGTTTTAACTGGGAGGGGAGGGAGGAAGTATCTGGGGCTGAGAAAGGCCACAAGGCTGCCTCACTCACCACCAGGGGGCAGCAGAGCCACATTGCCTTGGGCCTGGCAGGGGAATGGGTCCCTGGCAGGGAAATGGGTCCCTGCCTGCCATGTTCCAAGCATCCTAGGAATAAGCTCATAATTGTCCCAAAAGAGTCCAGCCTCTACAACTCCCCTGCCTCCTTTTTTTTTTTTTTTTTTGAGACAGTCTCGCTTTGTTGCCCAGGCTAGGGTGCAGTGGTGTGATCTCTGCTCACTGCCACTTCCGCCTCCTGGGTTCAAATGAGTCTCCTGCCTCAGCCTCCCGAGTAGCTGGGATTACAGGCATGCACCACTACACCCGGCTAACATTTGGGTGTTTTTTTTTGTTTGTTTGAGATGGAGTTTTCCTCTTGTTGCACAGGCTGCAGTGAAGTGGCACGATCTTGGCTCACTGCAACCTCCGCCTCCTGGATTCAAATGATTTTCCTGCCTCAGCCTCGTGAGTAGCTGGGATTACAGGCGTCTGCCACCACTCCCAGCTAATTTTTTGTATTTTTAGTAGAGATGGGGTTTCACCATGTTGGCCAGGCTGGTCTCAAACTCCTGACTTCAGGTGATCTACCCGCCATGGCCTCCCACAGTGCTGGAATTACAAGCGTGAGCCACTGCGCCTGGCCTAATCTTTATATTTTTAGTAGAGACAGGGTTTCACCATGTTGACCAGGCTGGTCTTGAACTCCTGACCTCAGGTGATCCACCCGCCTTGGCCTTCCACGGTGCTGGAATTACTGGCATGAGCCATTGTGCCTGGACTTGCAACTTCCCTGCTTCCATTCTATCCATCTCCCCGTCGCTCACTTGGCTCCAGCCACACGGCTGATCCTCCAGAATGCAGGCTGGTCCAGCCTCAGGGCCTTTGCACTTGCTGTCCCCACTGCCCAGAGCTCCATTCCCTCCTTTCTTCTTCCGTCACATCCTCATCAAGGCCTCAGCCTCAAATAGGAAGCCTTCCCCAACCACCCCCTCCTTCCAGGCCCCACAAGCATGGGGTATAATATGCATTATACCTGTCCATTTCCACATCCAGAGCCCAGGGATTTTCTTTTTCTTTTCTTTTTTTTTTTTTTTAAGACAGTCTTGCTCTGTTACCCAGGCTGGAGTACAGTAGTGCAATATCTCGGCTCACTGCAACATTTACCTCCTGGGTTCAAGTGATTCTCCTGCCTCAGCCTCCCAAGTAGCTGGGATTACAGGCATGCACCATCACGCCCGGCTAATTTTGTACTTTTAGTAGAGACAGAGTTTCACCATGTTAGCCAGGCTGGTCTCGAACTCCTGAGTTCAAGTGATCTGCCCATCTCAGCCTCCTAAAATGTTGGGATTATAGGCATGAGCCACAGCACCCAGCCAACCCCAGAGATTTAATTTCCACATTGTCTTGTGTGATTATCCAGTTATTTTTCTCACCCAGAGGTTTGACAGCCTCTCCGGGACCAGACCTTGTCTGTCCTGGTCATATTGTAGCCGCAGGGCAGGCCCAGGGTATATACAGCAGGTGCTCAGTTAATGCATGTGGCTTAGATGAATGGGCAGTATCTGGGAGGGCTGTCCTTGTGGTGGTGATGGCATTGGGGGTTGGGAGTGGTGTTGAAGAAGGCCATGAGTTGGGCGCTCATAGACAAAGTGGCTGTTCCAGGCAGCAACAGCATCATCAGAGACACATTCCTTCTGGAGCCTCAAATCCCAAGGGCAGGAAGAATGTGGATTTTCTACCTAGGGCACTAGGAGCCATACAGTGTGGTGCTGGGAGGGGCACAGATATATGAGCAGGTGGGAAGCGCTGGGGTAGTCCCACTAAAAAGGGGCCGTTGAATGGGGGTGTCTGTATATCTACCCGAGACTTGGGCATTTACAGTCACAGCACAGTCAGGGAGAGTCAAATGCCGATGTCACAGAGTTTGTCAGGGACACGGCTAGGATGTGACCTCTGGGAGAGGGATTCACCCAGGAATGCAGTTTTGTTTTGCTGTAAGAGCAATAGGGAGCCATGGAGGGTTTGTGAGCAGGGGAAGGGCATGATCTGGGGAGCAGTGGGCTGACACCAGAGCTCAGTGGCTCAGCCAGCCTTTCATAGAAGGCCTTCACCATGGCAGCAGGCCCTCTGGATTGTCAGCTGCAGCCCTGTTTTGCAGAGAGGGAAACTGAGGACAAATGAGCATGGGAGAAGGTTCTCTCCCTGCTACAGATGTCAGGGCAGTGGGTGTACGTAATAGGGGGTGTGTAGGTGTTACTGGGTGTAGCTGTGGCTGGGGAAGAGGGGGCAGTGCCTTTACCAAGTGTATGCAAAAGTGTGTCCCCGTGCATGTGGGATGGCTCAGCACGTAGTGACAGCAAGTGGAGACTGTGGCCCCATCCCCACTTGGGTCCTCAGACTCAAGAGAATCTGTACTCCGCATGAGGCTTGGGCTGCATACCTGGGGGTCATAGGTGACCACTCCCATACTCATCACCATCTCTGGTGGCCTCAAAACCACCATCTCCCCTAGTCTCAAAACAAGTCCCAAATCCACCCACTTTTTTCCATAGCTTCAATATTCCCCTCCCAGACACCGTCCCAGCCCCTTACTGGCCTCCTGCTACCTTCATTCCTGTCCCCCAACAGTCTGCTCCCCATAGCAGACATAAGGGGGTTTACAAACATAGTCTAGATCATACCCCTTCTCTGCTCAGGCACCCTCTATGACTCCCCATTGCTCCTACAATAAAATTGCACTCCTCCCTGCAGCCCACAAGGCTTATGTGGTCAGCCCCGCTGGCATTTTGCCCTCAGTGCTGCCTCAGAGAGCTGTGCCCTTTGCCTGGGACACGCTTTCTGCATAGCCAGCTCCTTCCTCCTCCATTTCTAGCTGGCTGCAGCATTACCTCCTCTGAGAGGCCTCCTGGCTAAAGTCGCCCCTTGCAGTGTTCTCACCTTTCTCTTCCCTTCTCAGCCTTGGTATTTGAAATTATCCTTTTTTTTTTTTTTTTTTGAGATGGAGTCTCGCTCTGTCACCCAGGCTGGAGTGCATTGGTACGATCTCGGCCCACTGCAACCTCCACCTCCCGGGTGCAAGTGATTCTCCTGCCTCAGCCTCCTGAGCAGCTGGGAATACAGGCATGCACCACCATGCCCAGTTATTTCTTTTGTATTTTTATTTATTTATTATTTTTATTATTATTTTTTTTTTTTTGAGACAGAGTTTCGCTGTTGTTGCCCAGGATGGAGTGCAATGGTGCTATCTCAGCTCACTGCAATCTCCGCCTCCTGGGTTCAAGCAATTCTCCTGCCTCAGCCTCCCAAGTAGTTGGGATTATAGGGACGCGCCACCACGCCCAGCTAATTTTGTATTTTTTTTAGTAGAGACTGGGTTTCACCATGTTGGCCATGCTGGTCTCAAACTCCTGACGTCAGGTGATCTGCCTGCTTCAGCCTCCCAAAGTGCTGGGATTACAGGTGTGAGCCACCACGCCCAGTCAAAATTATCTTGCTCATTGAATTGTTTCCTGTTGGCTGGGCACGGTGGCTCACGCCTGTAATCCTGGCACTTTGGGAGGCCGAGGCGGGCGGATCACCTGAGGTCAGGAGTTTGAGACCAGCCTGGCCAACATGGTGAAACTCCATCTCTACTAAAAATACAAAAAATTAGCTGGGCGTGGTGGTGCAACACCTGTAATCCCAGCTACTCGGGAGGCTGAGACAGGAGAATCGCTTGAACCCAGGAGGCAGGGGTTGCAGTGAGCCGAGATGGTGCCACTGCACTCCACCACACTTGGCCTCACCCAGGCTGGGTTTTTTTGTTTTGTTTTGTTTCGTTTCGTGATGGAGTCTTGCTCTGTCGCCGAGATCTGGCGCGATCTCGGCTCATTGCAAGCTCCGCCTCCCAGGTTCACGCCATTCTCCTGCCTCAGCCTCCGGAGTAGCTGGGACTACAGGCGCCCGCCACCACGCCCGGCTGGTTTTAAACCAAGGCTGGGGAAAGCCGGTTGGAGGTTGGGTGTGGTGGTTCACGCCTGTAATCCCAGCTACTTGGAGGCTGAGGCAGGAGAATCGCTTGAACCCGGGAGGTGGAGGCTGCAGTAAGCTGAGATTGCGCCATTGCACTCCAGCCTGGGCAACGACAGCGAAACTCTGGCTCAAAAAAAAAAAAATTGTCTCTTTAGATATGAAGCCTGGGCTCCAGCATTGGGCCTGGACTGGGTCGCAAAGTGTCCTGGGGCCCAGGAAGGGGCATCCCTCATGATGACACTGCCCCTGACTTGCCTGGGCTGTCATGACAGGAGAAAGCATTAATTCAGTCTCTACGGTGGGAGACACTTCTGCTTCCATAGTGGCTTCCATAGTGAACACATATTGTACCCTCAGCCCTGTTCCAGGCTCTGTGTCTCAGATTTTATTCTGTTTTCAGTATGTGGGATGTTATGCATGGGGAAACAGAGGTCTGGAGGTTAGCCTGATGCTATCGTTTACAGAGATAAATTATATAGAGATATGGAACATATACCAGGTGCCCTTGGAAGTGCCCCCTTACATCTGATTTGTGTAATCCTCATGTCAGTCCAGTTTTCCTCCAATTTCACAGTTGAGGAGACTGAGGCTGGAGTTCAATCAGGTGGCTGATTCCTAACTGAGGCAGGGCTGATGGCCTTTCCCGCCACACACAGGCAGAGCACGCCCCGACTCAATTTGCCAAACACACCCTCTATGCCAGTCCGGTTCTGGGAGCTGCTAGGACCCTAAGGAGCCCCCAACCTGGGGAAGACAGAGCCGGACAGACAGGAAAGCGGGTTTTTCAGAGGAGAGGACGCAGTCTTGCCAGGCTAGATTCCAAGCAGTGGGGCCAGAGTGGGCGTGGTAGCATGAGCCGGGCCAGGACGCTGGGGTGGGTCTTGGGTGCCGCACTGAGAAAGGGTCAGTGCTCTGGGAGAGGGGAAAAAGAGGGAGGGAGCGATTAGATTTACATTTTAGCAGAAAGGAGCCAAAATGCCTGCCCCTGGCTCGAGGTTAAGGTGCCGCCAACGCCCCGCCCCCGCCGCCCGCGGTCATAGCAACGCCCTGCCTCAGCCGCCCGCGGCCCTAGCAACGCTCCGCCTCTCCGCCCGCGGCCATGGCAGCGCCCCGCCCACTCGCCGGCACGCGGGTCCGCCGGCCTGGCTTCCGCGTCGCTCGCTCCGCCTCCCGGCAGGCCCCGCCCCCAACGGCCCCGCCCCCGCACTCGCCTGGGCGGAGTTCCCGGCCGCGCTCGGGGGCGCGCGCTTCCTTCTCGCCGCCCCCCTTTCCCCGCAGCCCCGTGCGCCCCCGTCCCTGTCCGGCTCCGCGGGGCTCCTGGGGCCGATCCCGCCGCCGAGGTTCGCGCCCCGCCGCCGCCGGCTGCGCCCCCGCGCCTTCCCGGCCTCGGGCGGCGGCGGCGGCACAAAGGGAAGCAGCATGTCCGACCCCAGCTACTGGACGGCGGTGGCGGCTCCGGGCCATCGCAGCCGCCTGGCAAAAGGCGCACTGCTGCAGCGCTCCAAGAGGTAGGGGGCACGGCGCCGAGGAAGGCTCGGCGGCCAGCCGAGCAAACAGGAGTTGCCAGAAGTGTGTCCTGGCCTCGTGGCGCGGACCACGGCGAGCGTCTTTCTGTGGCAGCAGTGGGAAGGGGGGAGGACGCCTGTGGATCGAGGTGTCCCCTGGGGTCCCTGGCACCCTCCTTTCGCCCCTCGTTCCCTGGACTGGGGTGTCTGTACGCCAGCGTCGCAGCTGGGGTGGTGACAGACAGGAGTGAGTTGAGACTGAGCTAGGATTTGAACCCGGGTGTCCGGGGCTGGGCAGAACCAGGGAGGAACTTCTTGGAAAAACTGAGGCTGATCTGTCCCTGGGGGCCAGTTCAGCAGAAATGTTGGCTCAGAAGCAAATATTTACTGCACGAGGCTGGCATTCGGGTGGGGTGTCAGGAGTCCAGATAGTTGGGGTTAACCCCCGCCAAAGCCTCACCGTGTCTCAATTTCCCCTTTTGAAAAGCAGAGAGGATAAGTGAGGGCTGTGGATTCTACCGGACCTGGGTTCAAATTTCGACTCAGCCACTACCAGGCTGTGTGACCTCAAGTAGCTCCTTAACCTCTCTGTGCTTGGGTTTCTCATTGGTGCTGGACTGGGGCAAAGTCTGGGCGGTGGGACCAGCTACCGAAAGACCTTGAATGCTGAGTCCAGGGCTTAAACTTCCCTCCAAGATCGTGGGGAGCATTGGAGGGGGAATATGTGTGCCAGAGGGATGAGGTGCAGGAGGCTGGCTTCAGGCCCCTGCTTTCTGCCACATTCTCTCTGTTGTGTCCTGGGTACCAAGAGAGGATGGTTCTCAAATGGCAACTTCTCGAGGTCCTGGATCTCCTCCAGGAAGAGTTGAACAAACAGTCGGCCCTGCATAGATGCTTGGGAAGTGAACAGATGATGCTTAGTTCTCCTTTGAGGCCTCACATTTGGCCGTGTTTTCAAGAAGACCTCGCCCAAGAACAGGAGGGAGGGCAACCAAGTGTTTTTCCCAAATGCTTTTGGAAGCAGCAAGTGATACAGCAGTATTGGGGAGGGAGGGTGCTGGTGGTGCAGTGTGGGGGCGAGGAACCAGGTGAGGGGCTGGGAGAGGATGTGGAGACAGCCAGGTGAGCATGCATTGAGGGGTTGGCAGGAAGTTTTGCAGAAACCTGCGGGTTTCACTTTTGCTTCTGCAGCTCAGGCTGGGAGACAATCACTGTGACTGTTGACATCTGTGGCTTCAGTTTCCCAGTCTGGGAAATAGGCTCAGCTGCTCATTCCCGACTCTGGGGCTTGTTGGGATTGGCACATGTTGGGGATGTAATTCACTCAGGAGGCATTGCCTGCTCTCCCAGCGTGAGCCAGGCCCTGTGAGCATTGTCTAGGCAAAGACAACAGTGTACGTACCTGAGTCCGGCCCAAAGCTGAGCACTGGATATGGTAGGTTTCATCCTTCAAGGTAGAGATGAGGAAACTGAGGCTCAAGGGGCAGCCACACTTGGAGACGTAGACAGGCTGGGCCTCTTCTCCCTGCCCACCTTGTCACCTGTGTCCTTTGATGATCGTACGCTTGTTCTCCCATGGATTGACCTGCTCCGAGCATTCTGCCTGGGACCCCATTTCTGCACCTCGGAGGCCCCGAGACTTCATCTCTCCCTCCCTGCAATGTTCTCCCGCCACTGAGCTGCGTTGGCGGCTTGGGGTGTGTGGGCTGATGCTCTTGTGGAGCAGAGCTGTTGCTGGGCAACTGCTCTGGTGGGGCGGGGGACGGTGTCGCTCCCAATTTCCTTCTGTCAAGGTGTGGGCTGAGGCCAGGCCCCAGGTGGGAGAAGAGGCCAGGCAGGGTGTGAGAGACCTGGGCCAGGGATCTGGTGGCCAGAAGGGAACTGGGATGGAAAGAGGAAAACGTGTGGGCAAAAGTTCAGCAGAACAGGCAGGACTGTGAAAGAGGTTGCATTTAGGGTTTCTAGTTGGGTCGCATTGGCATTTTAGGGGCATCTTGGGAAGAAGGAGGGTTTTCAAGAGATGGGAGCAGGGACTTCAGGAGGGGTGTATAGAACGGTGTGTCTCAGCCCATATCTGGGCTCCAGGGTGTGTTTGGTCCACCTGATTTGCTGGTGCTGCTGGCAGTAGCCATGGTACAGGGAAAGGTGTGGGGGTGGGACTGTGACACAGAACCCTGAAAAGCTGGGCCAGGGGCTCCTGGCCATATGTAGTATCTACCATCAGGCTAGAAGCACTTCATGCCATTGCTGTTAATAACAACACTGCCAATAGTTTGTGTTTGTTTTTGTTATTGTTTTTGAGACGAAGTTTCACTCGTGTCGCCCAGGCTGGAATGCAGTGGCGCTATCTCAGTCCACCGCAACCTCCGCCTCCTGGGTTCAAGCCATTCTCTGCCCCAGCCTCCTGAGTAGCTGGGATTATAAGCGTGCACTACCACGCCTGGCTAATTTTTGGGTTTTTTGTTTTGTTTTGTTTTTTCGAGACGGAGTTTCGCTCTTGTTGCCCAGGCTGTAGTGTAATGGCACGATCTTGGCTCACCACAACCTCCACCTCCTGGGTTCAAACGATTCTCCTGCCTCAGCCTCCCAAGTAGCTGGGATTACAGGCATGCATCACCACGCCCAGCTAATTTTGTATTTTTAGTAGAGAAAGGGTTCCTCCGTGTTGGTCAGGCTGGTCTCAAACCCCTGATCTCAGGTGATCTACCCACCTCGGCCTCCCAAAGTACTGGGGTTACAGGCATGAGTCACCATGCCCGGCCTAATTTTTATGTTCTTAGTAGAGACGAGTTTCACCATGTTTACCAAGATGGTCTCAAACTCCTGACCTCAGGTGATCTGCATGCCTTGGCCTCCCAAAGTGCTGGGATTACAGGGATGAGCCATTGTGCCCAGCCTTGTTTTTGTTTTTTTAAGAGAGAGGGCCTTGTTCTGTCACCTAGGCTGGAGTGCTGTGGCACGATCATGGCTCACTGCAGCCTTGACCTCCTGAGGCTCAAGCGATCCTCTTGCCTCAGCCTCCTGAGTAGCTGGGACTACAGGCGTGCACCACCACACCCAGCTAATTTTTAAATTCTGTGTAGAGACGGGGTCTCGCTATGTTGCCCAGGCTGGTCTTGAACTCCTGGCTTTAGAGGATCCTCCCACCTTGGCCTCCCAAAGCACTGAGGTTACTGGCGTGAGCCACCATGCCTGGCCAGCAGTAGTGTCAATAATAAGGAATGTTAGTCGAGGGGTGACTCCCTCCTGGGCCTTGAAGACCTGGCTAAGGGCCATGGGGGAACCCAGCTGGGGGCAGAGTGGGAGTGGCCATGTCCAACATCCCATCCTTCTCCAGAACAGGCTGCGCGTGTGATTTAGGCTGGGCAGGCGGCTTAGCGTGGGGCCCTGGGCAGCCACCTACCCTGTCCCCTTTTCCCCCAACAGCTGCCGCAGCGGGAACCGCAAGAGCTTGGTGGTAGGAACGCCCTCCCCGACCCTCTCCCGGCCGCTGTCGCCATTGTCGGTCCCAACGGGTGAGTGTGGAAGCAGCCAGCGGGTGCTGTGTCCTGCCTCTGCCCCGCTGACTCAGTTTCCCCGCCTCCTCCTCAGCAGGCAGCAGCCCCTTGGATAGTCCTCGGAATTTCTCGGCTGCCTCTGCCCTCAATTTCCCCTTTGCCCGGAGGTGAGTGATTGCCGGCTTTGGGAGATAGCGCGGGCACCACGGGCAGGGGTTGGGCAGGGGCACGTGCTCGGTGGCTAGACCTGGCTCCTCATTCATTTCATTCACCTTTTCCCCTCCCCTGGTCCGTCTGGTGGTGGTCTCCCCCTCTGGCTCCCATCCCTGGCAAATGCATGCCATCTTGCAGCCACATCCCACGCACGGACAGGTAATTTCAACCAGCCCAGGGGGTGGGGGGTCGTGGGGGGATACAGCCCTAAGAATCATTAACTCACTAAAAAAATCATTTATTCATTCACTTAACAAGAGCTGATTGAGCACCTGTCATGTGCCAGACACTTGCATTTCATTTATTTATTCATACAACAACATTCATTAAGCACCTGCTGTGTGTATGCTCTGTGCTGCGGGCTGAGGGCATGGTTGCAAATGGGCGGCTGGCCCTGAGCCCCTGGGGAGTCCTCCGTTTGGTGGGGGGTGGTCAATGTGTGCCCCAGAAGCTGCAGCTCAGAAGTTGAAGCTTTGACGGGACACAGTGGCAGCTGGAGTCACGTGGGGGCTTCCTGGAAGAGGTACCTGAAGAGAGAGAGCATGCAGTGGACTTGGTCAGCCTGTGTCTCTGTTCTTGGTTATTTTCAGGAGATCCTTCCTATAACAGAGCCAGAATATGCTGGCCACAGTGTCTGTTCTTAGTCCCCACAAACCACAGGGGCCAGGCCTTCCTTCCATCTGTTCTTGTTCCCCTCTCCAGGGCAGACGGCAGAAGATGGTCCCTCGCGTCTCTCCCATCTTCCGGCTATGGAACCAACACACCCAGCTCCACCCTCTCGGTACCCATAGCCCCACCTTGGCAGGTTGACAGGCAGATGCTGGGCTGGTGGGGGGACACATCTTTGTGTGTTTTTTTTCAAGGTGTTGGATAGTTGTGCAGTCAGCAAACATACTAGCTACTTCCTCCATGCACGCCCCATTCTGGGAAATGCAGGGTCCCCTGAGAGGACCCAGCCTTGGCCCCAAAATAGTCCCCAGTTGGGGAGATACAGATATCCTCAGTCTATGGGGTCAGGGCCTGACCAGAGGGGGACTTGGGGCTGCCCAGGGGTACAGGCAGGGAGGACTTCCTGGAGGAGAGGGCATCAGAGCTAGGGTTTTGAGGGATGCATAGGAGCTAGGCAGGAGAAAGAATGTTACCTTCTGATGGCCAGCAGGCAGCCTGGGCCTTGAGGGGTGGTGCTGGGGTCCTGGCCACACCACTGACGGTGAACTCATGGCTCTAATCCCCATCACTCTCTACCAGTCAAGCTCATCCTCCCGGGAACGTCTCCACCAGCTTCCCTTCCAGCCGACACCGGACGAGCTGCACTTCCTGTCCAAGCACTTCCGCAGCTCAGAGAATGTGCTTGATGAGGAAGGCGGCCGGTCACCCCGCCTCCGCCCCCGCTCTCGCAGTCTCAGGTGGGCCTCGACCTCTGGCCCCAGCCCCGGCCCCTCCCTGGGCTGGCGTGGAGGCCCAAGTTGTGGCTCCTCCTCCACACCAGCCCTAACCCTGACTGAGCCTAGCCTCTGATTCTTGTCCCTCAACCCTGGCTCAGAGCCCCCAACATCCTCCCCTGGGGTTGGTCTCAGGTCCCATATCACAAGCCAGCTGTCTTCCTTTCAGCCCGGGCCGTGCAACGGGGACCTTCGACAATGAGATTGTCATGATGAATCATGTGTACCGGGAGAGGTTCCCCAAGGTGGGCAGCGCCTGGCGGCTGGACCAGCCCCTGCACTGCTTTCCACATTGCTGTCCCTCCATGGAACTCTGTCTTCCTGTCTATGTCCCCTTTGCCGGTCTGTTCATTTCTGTCTTTCCTTCACCTTCCATTGAAAGATGTCGTTCCTCCTGCGCCAGCCCTCCCACCCGATCGTCCCATTGCCCCATCTCCTCTCTCCCCAACCATGCCTCTCCTGCCCCCTTCTGCGCGTGTCGCTTCAGCCCCACTTTCTGACCAGGTCGCCCCGTCTTGCCCCACCCAGGCCACAGCACAGATGGAGGGCCGTCTGCAGGAGTTCCTGACGGCCTACGCGCCTGGCGCCCGGCTGGCGCTGGCTGATGGCGTCTTGGGCTTCATCCACCACCAGATCGTCGAGCTGGCCCGAGACTGCCTGGCCAAGTCTGGCGAGAACCTCGTCACCTCCCGCTACTTCCTAGAGATGCAGGAGAAGCTGGAGCGGCTTCTACAGGATGTGTGTGGTTTTTTGCATGTTGAGGTTTTGCATGCAGTGGGACGTGGAGTGAGGGGGGGGTCCCCGGGCCAGACGGTGCTGAGGACCTGTGGGTGATGCCACGACCCACCTCCCCCAGGCCCATGAGCGCTCGGACAGTGAGGAGGTCAGCTTCATCGTCCAGCTTGTCCGGAAACTGCTGATCATCATCTCACGGCCAGCTCGGCTGCTGGAGTGTCTGGTAAGTGTCTTTTTCTACGGCCAGCTTGGGGTCCGGGCAGAACTGAGATTGGGACCACAACAGTCCTGCCAAGATACAGGTGACAGTTCCCATCGTGTAGGGCTTTGAGAGGAACACAGGGTGCTGTTGGGCTAGCGTGGGCTTCCCTGAGGAGGGAGCAGGAGCGGAGACCCAGGGGGTGAGCTGGGAAGGGTGCTCCAGGCAGAGGGAACAGCATGCGCAGAGGCCTGCAGGTGGAACCAAGCCCCAGGTGACCAGCCCTCCTGTGCCCCTAGGAGTTTGATCCTGAGGAGTTTTACCACCTGCTGGAGGCGGCTGAGGGCCATGCGCGGGAGGGCCAAGGCATTAAGACTGACCTTCCACAATACATCATTGGGCAGCTGGGCCTAGCCAAGGACCCCCTGGAGGGTAAGCTGGGATGGGAAGGGGAAACCAAGGCTGGGAAAGGCCGGATGGAGGCCAGGCACGGTGGCTCACACCTTTAATACCAGCACTTTGGGAAGCTGTGGCGGGCAGATCACTTGAGGCCAGGAGTTCGAGACCAGCCTGGCCAACATGGTGAAACCCCCCCCTCTACTAAAAATACAAAAAAGCTACGTGTGGTTGCAGTGAGCTGAGATTGTGCCACTGCACTCCAACCTGGGCAACAGAGCGAGACCCTGTCTCAAAAAAAAACAAAAAAAGAAAGAAAGGTCAGATGAAGCCAGGATTCAAACCCAAGCCCATCTGATTCCAGAACCACCACACTGTTCTTTGTCTCTCTGTGGCCTTGCTCTTAGGTCACCTGCGGGAATTATGCTGAGACCCTCTGATCTTTTGGGGCCCAGGGGCCTCATTGTCCTCAAATGCCACGTTAAGATGGCCAGGAAGCCTGGGGACCAGTATTAGCAGTGGCCTTCCCTTTGTCCTGCAAATTCACAAATGGCTTTACCAATTTCTGTGGCCTTTACTGTGGCCCAGAAAGTGGACTTGGAGTCAAACAGGACAACCCGTAGGTAAGAAGACAGTCAAAAACTCCCACAGCTGGCCGGGTGCGGTGGCTCACGCCTGTAATCCCAGCACTTTTGGGAGGCTGAGGTGGGTGGATCACAAGGTCAGGAGTTCAAGACCAGCCAGGACAACATGGTGAAACCCCATCTCTACTAAAGATACAAAAATTAGCGGGGTGTGGTAGCATGTGCCTGTAATCCCAGCTACTGGGGAGGCTGGGGCAGGAGAATCATTTGAACCCTGGAGGCGGAGGTTGCACTGAGCCGAGATCACGCCACTGCATTCCAGCCTGGGCAACAGGGCGAGACTCTGTCTCAAAAAAAAAAAAAAAAAACAACTCCCACAGCCAGCCCGGTGCAGTGGCTCACACCTGTAATCCCATAATCCCAACACTTTGTGAGACTGAGGCGGGCGGATCACTTGAGGTCAGGAATTCAAGACTAGCCTGGCCAATATGGGGAAACTCCATCTCTACTAAAAACAAATATTAGCCGGGTGTGGTGGCAGGTGCCTGTAGATCCCAGCTACTTGGGAGGATGAGGCAGGAGAATCGCTTGAACTCAGGAGGCAGAGGTTGCAGTGAGCCGAGATCATGCCACTGCACTCTAGCCTGGGCGAAAGAGTGAGCCTACATTTCAAAAAAAAAAGATGTAGCTGGCTGTAGTAGTGTGCGCCTGTAGTCCCAGCTACTCAGGAGGCTAAGGTGGGAAGATCGCTTGAGCTTGGCAGGTTGAGACTGCACTGAGCTATGATCACACCACTGTCCTCCAGCCTGGGTGACAAAGCCAGACCCTGTCTCAAAAAGAGAAAAAAAAATTTCCACAAATAGCCAGGATAAGAGGAACTGAAAGCTAGAGCACTGAACTTGGACCTAGCCTGGTCCAGCAGTAGCCAGGGGAGGCTCTGGGAGGAGGCAGTGTTCAAACTGAGGCCTGGAGGGCAGGAGGTGACCAGGTTGCAGATCCAAAGGGAAGAGTGAAACAGGCAGCATAGGCATAGACCCTAAGGTTGGACCATACCTGGAGTGGGACTGACCTGCCACTGTCCCCATTTAAAGCTGGGGAGGCCCAGCATGGTAGCTCACACTTGTAATCCCAGCATTTTGGGAGGCCAAGGCAGGAGGATCACTTGAAGCCAGGAGTTTGAGATCAGCTTGGGCAACATAGTGAGATCTCGTCTCTATTAAAAAAACAATCCCTGGGTGCAGTGGCTCATGCCTGTAATCCCAGCACTTTAGGAGGCCGAGGTGGGCGGATCACGAGGTCAGGAGATCAAGACCGTCCTGGCTAACACGGTGAAACCCCGTCTCTACTAGAAATACAAAAAAATTAGCCAGGCGAGGTGGCGGGCACCTGTAGTCCCAGCTACGCAGGAGGCTGAGGCAGGAGAATGGCGTGAACCCAGGGGGCGGAGCCTGCAGTGAGCCAAGATCACGCCACTGCACTCCAGCCTGGGCGACAGAGCGAGACTCCGTCTCAAAGGAAAGAAAAAAAAATAAATTAAAAAATAAATAAATAAATAAAAATAAAAAAACAATTAGCCAGGCATGATGGCACATGCCTGTAGTCCTAGCTACTTGCGGGGCTGAAGTGGGAAGATTGCTTGAGCCCAGGGGTTTGAGGCTGCAGTGAGCTATGATCGCACCACTGCACTCCAGCCTGGGCGACATAGCAAGACCCCATCTCTACAAAAAGTGTTTTTAAAAATTAGCGAGGTGTGGCAGTGAATGCCTATAGTCCCACCTACTCGAGAGGCTGAGGTGGGAGGATCGCTTGAGTTTAGGAGACTGAAGCTGCAGTGAGCCATGATGGCACCACTGCACTCCAGCCTGGGTGACAGAGCAAGAGCCTGTCTCTGAAATAATCATACTTGGCCAGGTGCGGTGGCTCACGCCTGTAATCCCAGCACTTTGGGAGGCCAAGGCGGGCAGATCACTTGAGGTCAGGAGTTTGAGACGAGCCTGGCCAACATGGTGAAACCTGTCTCTACTAAAAATACAAAAATTAGGCTGGGCATAGTGGCTCATACCTGTAATCCCAGCACTTTGGGAGGCCGAGGCAGGCGGATCACCTGAGGTCGGGAGTTCAAGACCAGCCTGGCCAACATGGTGAAACCCCATCTCTACTAAAAATACAAAAATTAGCCAGGTGTGGTGGCAGGTGCCTGTAATCCCAGCCACTCGGGAGGCTGAGGCAGGAGAATCTCTTCAACTCAGGTGGTGGAGGCTGCAGTGAGCCGAGATCGCGCCACTGCACTCCACCCTGGGCGACAGTGTGAGACTGCGTCTCAAAAAATAAAAATAAAAATACAAAAATTAGCTGGGCGTGGTGGCACACGCCTGTAATCCCAGCTACTTGGGAGGCTGAGACAGGAGAATCACTTGAACCCAAGAGGCGGAGGTTGCAGTGAGCCGAGATCACACCACTGCACTCCAGACTGGGTGACAGAGCGAGACTCCATCTCAAATAAATAAATTAATTAAATAATCATACTAATAAAAAATAAAGCTGGGGAAACTGAGGCTCCAGGCAGATGAGGCTGAGCAAGGAATCAAACCCAGGTGTACCTAAGGCCAGATGACATGTGGTCTGTGGCTGGACCATGTTTGCCAGGCATTCGCTAGGGGCTGTCCCTCTGCCAAGGCCTGGGGCAAGAACATACTGGACCCTCCACCTGGGCTGCACCCTGAGCTGAGGAAGATGTTAGGAGCTGACGCCCAGGGGGCCCGTGTCACATCCCGTGTTCACAGGCTCAAGGCTCAGAGCCTGAGTTTGATCATGACTGAGCACTTCAGAGCCAGGGCAGCCCACTGGCTCTTCCAGAAGGTTCCTAAGTCATTGCTTCATCCAGCCTCCCGGGTGTGGCTTCATGACAGTGTCATGGGAGTTGGTCAGGGGAGGTACTGCATCCCCAGCCTAGGGTGAGAACTCTAGAGGCCTCAGGAAATTGCTGGGTGATGCAGGGTGAGGCAGGGAGGCTCCAGCTGAGGCTCCTCCCTCATCTTGCAGAGATGGTGCCACTGAGTCACCTCGAAGAAGAACAGCCCCCAGCACCTGAGTCCCCAGAGGTGAGTAGCAGAGGCTGGGGGCCCCCGCTCATCTTGTTCTTTCCAGAGTGGACCAGGCACCCGCAGAAAGGGCTGGGTTTGCCGAGGTCTTGCTTGTAGCCTAATTAGCATCGGTGACTTTGGAGGCAAGGTGATGGCACGTGGGACTGCCCTGCCTTGGAAGTCGGGTGGGGGCAGTGCTGGAGGGGCACCGGAAAGGTGAGTTTTGTAGGATGTGTAAGAGTTTTCCAGGAGGAGGGCACAGCTGTGAGCAAAAAGGACAGAAGGTCAGAAGCTGAGTTGGAGAAGTTTGGACAGGGGAGGGGGTAGCATCGGGCACCAGGACCAGTGGTTTGGGCTTGGGGGCAGGAAAAGTCTGGCCAGCTCTGCAGCGGGGCAGGACCTTAAGCCCTTCCCATCCCCTAGAGCCGCGCCCTGGTCGGCCAGTCACGGAGGAAGCCATGCGAAACTGACTTTGAGACCATCAAACTCATTAGCAACGGAGCCTATGGGTGAGTCCCTGAGTCCTGCATAGATCCATTTCACAGATGTCTGAGAGGATGGTTGAGGCCCAGACAGCCCCTACATCCCCCTCCCACCCCAGCAGGGCTCACACATTCACCCTTGAACGGGCAGAGAGGGCACCTGAGGCCTGGAGGGGGAAGTGGAGACACGCCATAGCGAGGTTACAGCCTCATGTGTGCTCTGTCCACGAGCCAGGCCTTTACCTGCCCCAGGTGTAGGGCGTTCTAGGGGCTTAGGGGCTGATCAAGGAAGTAGATGCCCACCCAGTGGGAGTAGCACACAGTGAGCTTTACTTAGGTGCTGCTTTGAATGTCAGGCTTGCATACAAGGGAAGTCCCTCATAGTATAAGCCCTTTGGAGGCTGAGGTTCCAGGAGTCACCATCAAGAGGGAGAGGCTGGCAAGGGAACTCCCCGGGGAGAGGGGGATCAGAGAGGGGGCTTACGTGTCTAGGTGATGTTGTTCAACAGCATGGGCACTGAATCTCTGGGTCAGAGACTCCCTGCAGGGCGGTAGTAGCTTAGGGTCTTGAAATCCACAAAGCTCATCTTATCCATGGCTCAGAGATGGTGCAGTTTCACAAGTCTGCAAAGCAAACAGGCTCTCAGTGGCTAAAATTTTGCTTATTTGGGCTGTGTGTAAAACAAATGGATGGGTAAAACTTTGAGCTTGGTGCTAGCAGGCTTTTAAAAGAGCTGGACCGGGTGCGGAGGCACTTTGGGAGGCCAAGGTAGGAGGATCACTTGAGGCCAGGAGTTCGAGACCAGCCTGGGCAACATGGCAAAACCCCATCAATACTAAAAATAGAATAATTAGCTGGGCATAATGGCACATGCCTGTAATTCCAGCTACTTGGGAGGCTGAAGTTGGAGGATCACCTGAACCCAGGAGGCAGAGGTTGCAGTGAGCCGAGATCACCCCACTGCACTCCAGCCTGGGTGACACAGTGAGACCATCTCAAAAAAAAAAAAAAAAAAAAAAGGCTGGGCGTGGTGGCTCACGCCTGTAATCCCAGCACTTTGGGAGGCCGAGGCGGGCGGATCACGAGGTCAGGAGATTGAGACCATCCTCGCTAACATGGTGAAACCCTGTCTTTACTAGAAATACAGAAAATTAGCCGGGCATGGTGGTAGGCGCCTGTAGTCCCAGCTACTCAGGAGGCTGAGGCAGGAGAAGGGCGTGAACCCAGGAGGCGGAGCTTGCCTTGAGCAGAGATCGCGCCACTGTACTCCAGCCTGGGCGACAAAGCCAGACTCCATCTCCAAAAAAAAAAAAAGAAAGAAAGAAAGAAATACACAAGCAGCCAGTGGCTCTCGCCTATAATCCCAGCACTTTGGGAGCCCGAGGCAGGAGGGTCACTTGAGGCCAGGAGTTTGAGACTAGCCTCCGCAACATAGCGAGACCCCATCTCTACAAAAAATTTAAACATTAGCCAGGCTCTGGTGTGGGAGGATCATTTGAGCCCGGGGGGTGGTCAAGACTATAGTGGGCCATGATCTCATGACTGTTCCAGCCTGGGCAACAGAGTGAGGCACTATCTCAAAAAACATAAGATAAAATAAAAATAAAGAAACATACAACCTAGAGGCCAATATACAAGGGCCACGTGCAGCCCATTTATATGACCCCCAGCCATGGTGGCTTAAACCCAAAGGTGGCTGCTCTGGGAGGGGGACCAGGTAAGGAGAAAGGGTGGCGGAGGCAGAGGGCACAGCACAGGCAAAGGCCAGGCAGGTTGGGATCTGGGCTCAAGTTGAGCTGCAGTGCCTGCTGGGGCCTCGATCTCCGGTCCCAGCAAGCCTGGCCCTCTGTCCCCAGGGCCGTCTACCTGGTGCGGCACCGTGACACGCGGCAGCGCTTTGCCATCAAGAAGATCAACAAACAGAACTTGATCCTGCGTAACCAGATCCAGCAGGTCTTTGTGGAGCGTGACATTCTCACCTTTGCGGAGAACCCCTTTGTGGTCAGCATGTTCTGCTCCTTTGAGACCCGGCGCCACCTGTGTATGGTCATGGAATACGTGGAAGGTATGCTCACTGGGGCTTGCATGCCTCCAGCGATGGGGAGCTCACCCCTCCACGTCTGGGAGAAAATTTTTAGACCAAGTTGAGGTCTGTTCTGTCCTCCATGAGGTCTCACCCTGCTTTGGGGGACCCTCAGGAACCCCAGTCTGGGGTAGGGAGCCCAGCCATGGGGGTTTAGGGCTGGAGGAGCCCAGAGAGGAGTGTGTGAGGATGGGACCCTGGAGGCAAGAGGAGGGTGGCCATCCTAGGTTGGGGGAACTGATGGGCAGAGGCCTGGAGGCCAGAAGTGAAGGCAGGGAGATGTATGGTTCAGGCAGGTAAAGCACTATTACCAAAGTACTCCCAGGCGAGAGAGCGAACATGCACTTAGGAGACACCAGCTGTATACAGCACTAATTGCTGCCCTGTTGGGGAGAATCAGAAGGCAGGGTCTCAGCTTGGCACGCTGGCTCATGCCTGTAGTCCCAGCACTTTGGGAGGCTGAAGTGGGCTGATCGCTTGAGGTCAGGACTTTGAGACCAGCCTAAGCAACATGGCGAAACCCCCGTTCACGCCTATAGTCCCAGCTACTCAGGAGGCTGAAGCAGGAGATTCGCTTGAACTCTGGAGGCGGAGCTTGCAGTGAGCCGAGACTGCGCCACTGCACTCTAGCCTGGGCCACTGCACTCTAGCCTGGGCAACAGAGTGAGACTCTGTCTCAAAAAAATAAATAAAAATTAAAAAAATAGGCCAGGCGCGGTGGCCAACGCCTGTAATCTCAGCACTTTGGGAGGCCAAGGCTGGTAGATCACGAGGTCAAGAGATCGAGACCATCCTGGCCAACATAGTGAAGCCCCGTCTCTACTAAGAATACAAAAATTAGCAGAGTGTGGTGGTGTGCGCCTGTAATCCCAGCTACTCTGGAGGCTGGGCAGGAGACTCGCTTGAACCCGGGAGGCGGAGGTTGCAGTGAGCCGAGATCGCGCCACCGCACTCCAGCCTGGGCGACAGAGCGAGACTCTGTCTCAAAAAAAAAAAATAAATAAAAAAAATAAAAAAAATAAATAAATAAATGAAGGTAGGGTCCGCCCCTTCCCTCTCCCCCGACCCTCCCCGCTGAGACAGAACAAACTGGGGACCCTTTGCAGGAGGTAAAGCGAGGAGGATGCATAGGCATTGGGCATAACCTAAGGGGTGGGCGGTGGGGGGGCCGGGCCTCATGACGACATCCGCCCCTCCCAGGTGGCGACTGCGCCACGCTCTTGAAGAACATGGGCCCGCTGCCCGTGGACATGGCCCGCCTGTACTTCGCCGAGACGGTGTTGGCGCTGGAGTACCTGCATAACTATGGCATCGTGCACCGTGACCTCAAACCAGACAAGTGAGCTGAGCTAGCCTGCGCGGGGCCTCGGGGAGGGCGGGGCCAGAGCGGCTGGGGCGAGGCCAGAGAGGATCAGGAGCGGGGCCAAAGGGTCGGGGGCAGTGCCTCTGAGGTGAATCCCGGGACCCTTCAGGAGCCCCATCTGTCTGAGCTCTGTTGGTACCTCCTGACAGGAAGGCAGGGAGTGAGCGCATGGTGAACATCTTGTGTATACAGAGGAGAGGAGAGCAGACACTTAATAGGCGTCTGCTGTATGCAGGGGAAGGCTGGTGCACTTATGGAGGTGCTGCCAATCAAGGGGAGAGGATGTGCACTTAGGATGCACACACTGTATACAGGAGAAGCGGCTGCGCACCCAGAGCTGCCGCTGCACAAGAGGAGAGAACATGCACTTATAAGACACCAGCTACATACACAGAACAGGATTATGCACTTTGCAAGACCTTACATGTAAAGACAGTGACCGTGCATGTCTTGAGCACCTGCTGTATATTAGTGCAGGAAAGCAAGGAAGAGAACGTGTTTACTGATAGCCTTAGGATGTTTGTTTTATTCTAGTATGTAGTAAGCACTTACTGCATGCCAGACCTATGGGCAACTGGGAGACACAGGGCCACCTGCTTTGAAACCCCTGTATTATTTTCTCCTCTGCATTTATTGAGTGCCTGCTGTGTACAGGGAAAAAGGAATGCCCGTTTATCAAGTGTCCTCGAGATACGAGGCAAGAACTGGCATTTCTCACATACATGTGTGGAGATGTGAACATGAGTGTTAAGAGCCTTGCATGTAGGCCAGGCTTGGTGGCTCACACCAGTAATCCCAGCACTTTGGGAGGCTGAGGCGGGTGGATCACCTGAGGTCAGGAGTTCAAGCCCAGCCTGGCCAACATAGTTAAACCTTGTCTCTACTAAAAATACAAAAATCAGCTGGGAGTGGTAGTGCGCACCTGTAGTCCCAGCTACTCAGGAGGCTGAGGCAGGAGAATCGCTTGAACCTGGAAGGCGGAGGTTGCAATGAGCCAAGTTCGTGCCACTGCACGCAAGCCTGGGCAACAGAGCGAGACTCCATCTAAAAAAAAAAGCGCCTTGCATGTTTTCAGGGCATTTTGCAGTTGGCAAGTGGCTTAGAAAACAGACATGTATTTGGCACCTGCTGTATACCTGGGCCTGTGCTCGATGCTCTAAGGAACTCAGAAGTATGAATAACTCCTTACACACTAACACTGGCTTTCTATATCACATTTTCTTGGTTGGCATGTAACTTGTTAGGCACCAGGTGTGTACAAAATAGGCAGAAGAACAGTTATTAGGCAATGACTGTGTACCTGGCCTAGAACACTTTATCTTTATTTATTTATTTATTTATTGAGACAGGGACAGTCTCTGTTGCCCAGACTGGAGTACAGTGGCGCAATCTTGGCTCACTGTAACCTCCGCCTACCAGGTTCAAGCAATATTCCTGCTTCAGCTACCCGAGTAGCTGGGATTACAGGCATGCACCGCTACGCCCAGCTAACTTTTGTTTTGTTTTTTTTTTTTGAGACAGAGTCTCGCTCTGTCGCCAGGCTGGAGTGCAGTGGTGCGATCTTGGCTCACTGCAACCTCAGACTCCCTGGTTCAAGCGATTCTCCTGCCTCAGCCTTCCAAGTAGCTGGGATTACAGGCATGCGCCACCATGCCCAGCTAATTTTTGTATTTTTAGTAGAGACAGGGTTTCACCATGTTGGTCAGGCTGGTTTTGAACTCTGGACCTCAGGTGATCCGCCAGCCTCGGCCTCCCAAAGTGCTGGGGTTACAGGTGTGAGCCACCGCGCCCGGCGAATGAACTCATTTTTAAAACTCTCGGGCAGGTACAGTATACACTGCTGTTTAGGTTTTCCTGTGGACTTAAATATATAAATGTTTTGCTACATCATAGTGTCTTATGCACCAGCTGTATGAAGTCGCATTTCCGTGCACCTTCTGGGTGCATCTGCCACTTAAAAATACATTCCAGAGAATTCACTGTGTATAACCATCATTTAATGAACTATGTAGTCGGTACCTCCTGTTTGCCCCAGCTCTGTAAAGAAACAATTCTGGGCCAGGGGTGTTGGCTCACACCTATAATTCCAGCACTTTGGGAGGCCGAGGCGGGTGAATTACCTGAGATCAGGAGTTCGAGACCAGCCTGACCAACATGGCAAAAAATATATTTCTACTAAATATATTTCTATATTTAGTAGAAACCCCGTTTCTACTAAAAATACACTAAAATATATATATATATATATATATACACACACACATATACACACACACACACGGTAGAGACCAGGCATGCTGGCTCATGCCTGTCATGCTAGCACTTTCAAAGGTGAGAGGATTGCTTGAGGCCAGCAATTCAAGACCAGCCTGGGCAATATAGCAAGACCTCATGTCTACAAAAAAAAAAACAACACCTTAGCTGGGTGTGGTGGTGTGCACCTGTAGTTCCAGCTACTTGGGAGGCTGAGCGGGAGGATCGCTAAGGCCCAGGAGTTGGAGGCAGAGCTCCGCCCATCTCAGGTGGAGCCAAGGTCTAGGGCAGAAGGAGAGGCCAGGCACCCCAGCCCCCCAGCTCTGAGCACACCCCTAACCTGCCCACAGTCTGCTCATCACCTCGCTTGGCCACATCAAGCTCACGGACTTCGGCCTGTCCAAGATCGGCCTCATGAGCATGGCCACCAACCTCTACGAGGGCCATATCGAGAAGGACGCCCGAGAGTTCATCGACAAGCAGGTGGGCGGGCAGGTGGGTGGGCAGCCCTGGGATGCCTCCTCCTCTCTTCTGGGGCCTCTCTTGGGCTGGGGGCTGGCCTCAGTTTCCCCGTTCTGCCTGGCCCAGGTGTGTGGGACGCCGGAATACATAGCCCCCGAGGTGATCTTCCGCCAGGGCTATGGGAAGCCAGTGGACTGGTGGGCCATGGGCGTCGTCCTCTATGAGTTTCTGGTGGGCTGCGTGCCTTTCTTTGGAGACACCCCCGAGGAACTCTTCGGTCAGGTGGTCAGCGGTGCGTTTCCTCCATGGGCCCGGGTTCGAGCTGCAGCCCCACCAGAGCTCTGGGCAGTGGTCCTCCACCCACATGTCAGGGAGAGAAGCAGGAAGAAGGGAGGGAGTTGGATGCCAGGTGGGGAGGCGGCGGGGTGCTGAGTGAGGCGGGTGGCTGGATTAATTATAGGGTCACGGAGGCTTCACTGAAGTGACATGTGAGGCCGGGCACGGTGGCTCACACCTGTAACTCCAGCACTTTGGGAGGCTGAGACGGGAGGATCATATAAGGCCAGGAGTTTGAGACCAGCCTGGACAACATGGTGAAACCCCATCTCTACTAAAGATACAAAAATTAGCCGAGCATGGTGGCAGGCACCTGTAATCCCAGCTACTTGGGAGGCTGAGGCAAGAGAATCACTTGAACCCAGGAGGTGGAGATTGCAGTGAGCTGAGATTGTGCCACTGCATCCAGCCTGGGTGACAGAGCGAGACGCCATCTCAAAAAATAAGAAAAAGAAGTGACATGTGAGCAGAGACGTGCAAGAACCTGAGAATGAGAGGAAGCCATAGAGACAGAAAAGGGAAAGGTGGCTCTGAGCGTAGGGCACAGGTGCGGCAAAGGCTGTCAGTGGGTACCGAGCCTGCCACGTTGAAGGGGCAGAGGAGGCCAGTGGCTTGGAGTACACTGAGGTGAGGGGAAATGGTGGATGTTACTAGAAAGGAATACCCTTGCCTTCTCTCTCCCTCCCTCATTTTAGATGAGATCATGTGGCCAGAGGGAGACGAGGCCCTTCCAGCAGACGCCCAGGACCTCATCACCAGGTTGCTCCGGCAGAGCCCACTGGACCGTCTGGGCACTGGTATGTAGTGTGGGGGAGAAGCCAGGTGGGTGGCTCCTTCAGGCCCTGGGACCCAGGAAACGGAGGGATAGCGCCTGGAGTAGACAAGAGTTCTACTTGGGAAGCTGCATGGAGGAGGGGGTTTGCAGCTAGGGTTTTGAAGGATGCACAGGAGTTCTCCAGGAACTATCACAAGATAGTTGGAAAGAATAGAAAGTAGCTGGGTCTGGTGCCCATATGGAGCACTGAGCCTGAATAAGTATGTGAGGCTGTGAAGTCACCAGAACCTGTGTCAAAGGCCCAGCCCAGAAGATCCCACTGTCCCAGTTTTCCCAGCCACCTGGTTAATCATTAAGGGACCGTTTGAGACTCATGCAGCTACCCACCATGTGGCCACTATGGCTCTTGTTCATGACTGAGGCTTCGCTATGGGAGATGGTTGGGTCCAAGGTCGGGGATCATCACCTGCTCTGTGGAGCAGAAACAAGTGGGAGAAGCCCAGGAAGGAGGGCTTCGTAAGGCTCTGGGCTTTCTCTAGGCGGTGTGGTCCCAGATGGCAGCGGAGAGAAGGGCAGAATCTTTGGAACCTGGGCAGCCTGGGTGCTTTTTTATTTTTTTGAGATTAGATCTCACTCTGTCACTCAGGCTGGAGTGGAGTTGCACAATCTTGGCTCACTGCAACCTCCCCCTCCCAGGCTCAAGCGATCCTCCCACCTCAGCCTCCTGAGTAGCTGGAACCACAGGCATGTGCCATCATGCCCAGCTAATTTTTATACTTTGGTAGAAACGAGATTTCACCATGTTGCCCAGGCTGGTCTCAAACTCCTGACCTCAAGTGATCTGCCCGCCTCAGCCTCCCAAAGTGCTGGCATTACAGGCATGAGCCACCATGCCTGGCTGCTGACCTGGGTTTGAATCCTGGCTTGGTCCCTCTCCAGGCTCCTAAATGACAGCGGATTTTTGTTCCCATTTTTCTGGTTCTTTTGTTGTTGTTGTTGTTATTGTTTGAGACAGAGTCTCGCTTTGTTGCCCAGGGTGGAGTGCAGTGGTGCTATCTCAGCTCACTGCTGCAATCTCCACCTCCCAGGTTCAAGCGATTCTCTTGCCTCAGCCTCCCGAGTAGCTGGGAATATAGGCACCAGCCATCACACCTGGCTAATTTTTGTGTTTTTAGAAGAGATGGGGTTTTGCCATGCTGGCCAGGCTGGTCTCGAACTCCTGACCTCAGGTGATCCACCCTTCTTGGCCTCCCAAAGTGCTGGGATTACAGGTTCACACTGCGCCCGGCCCATTTTTCTGGTTCTGTGTTGTCCCCACCCTGTGTCCACCATGGGCAGTGGGGGTGGGGGGGCATCCTGTGGCGGGTGAGGTGAGGACCCACAGGGCTCAGCTGGGCATATCTGCAGGTGGCACCCACGAAGTGAAGCAGCACCCCTTCTTCCTGGCCCTGGACTGGGCAGGGCTTCTCCGACACAAAGCCGAGTTCGTGCCCCAGCTCGAAGCCGAGGATGATACCAGCTACTTTGACAGTAAGGAGGGGTCCCCCCCGCGGGGGGGGCTCTGCCATCCCTCAATCCCTGGGGGCAGAGGGCTGCGTGCCAGGCATTCCACCCGAGCTTGGCACCTCACCCTAGGCCTGGAGCTTCTGACTTCCTGAGCCTTCCAAGAATCTAGGGCGTGTGTTGGCCGCCCCCCGGCTGGATTTCCTGTGCGTCTGGGCTCAGGAGGCCACAGTATCCCTCAGGCTTCAGAAGGAGAAACCAAGGCACCAAGTGTGACAGACCTTTGGGGTTCCCCAGCAAGTTGGGCCTCCTGAGTGTCCGTCCCTGACCAGGCATGGGGCCCCATCTGTTACCCAGGAGGGTAGGGCGCCTCGTGTAGCTCTAGTGGAGGGGTCCCTGCAGGGGCACTGTAGGTGAGCTCTGAGGGATGACTCTCTCTCTCCCCACTTGGGGGTCCTGCCCTTCAGTGTCCAGCACCTCCTTCAGAGCTTGCTTCACGTCAGAGGTCTTCTCTGAGCTTGTTTCCTCTTCTGTAAAATGAGGAACATCCTTTATGTTTGAGATGCGCAATTTTGACCAGGCGCAGTGGCTCAAGCCTTTAATCCCAGAAGTTTGGGAGGCTGAGGTGGGCAGATCACCTGAGGTCAGGAGTTCGAGACCAGCCTGCCTGACCAACATGGAGAAACCTGTGGGAAGCTGAGGCACGAGAATTGCTTGAACCCGGGAGGTGAAGGTTGCGGTGAGCTGAGATGGCACCATTGCACTCCAGCCTGGGCAACAAGAGCAAAACTGCCTCAAAAAAAAAAAAAAAAGAGATGCGCAATTTTACCTAATTCTGTGTGACCCATTTCAAGGAATCACTGAAGTTTAGAAATAGGAATTCCCGCCCCTGGTCCCACAACCTGTTTTTTTGTTTGTTTGTTTTTGTTTTTGTTTTTTTTTGAGACAGAGTCTTGCTCTGTCGCCCAGGCTGGAGTGCAGTGGCGTGATCTCGGCTCACTGAAACCTCTGCCTCCCGGTTTCAAGCAATTATCTGCCTCAGCCTCCCGAGTAGTTGGGATTATAGGTGCTTGCCACCATGCTTGGCTAATTGGTCCCACAACTTTTTAATTATTTATTTGTTGAGATGGAGTCTCGCCCTGTCGCCCAGGCTGGAGTGCAGCGGTGCGATTTCGACTCACCACAACCTCTGCCTCCCAGGCTCAAGCGATTCTCCTGCCTCAGCCTCCCAAGTAGCTGGGATTACAGGCACATACCACTACTGCCCAGCTAATATTTATATTTGTAGTAGAGACGGGGTTTCACCACGTTAGCCAGGCTGATCTCGAACTCCTGACCTCAAGTGATCCACCTGCCTTGGCCTCCCAAAGTGCTGGGATTACAGGCATGAGCCGCCGCACCCGGCCCCACAACTTTTTAGGGACACAACTGGTGTTGATCCCCAGATATCTGCTCTGCCACCCAAGCGTCCTGTGGTCCTTAAACACACCAGGCACTGTCCCACCTCAGAGCCTTTGCCCTGGCAGTGACCTTATCCTGAGACGCCCTCCCTGCATCGCCACACTGCCCTTGAGATCATCTGTGGGCATCAGGCGTGCTGCATGTGCCTCTCCCTCCCACAGCACGTTCGGAACGTTACCGCCACCTGGGCTCCGAGGACGATGAGACCAATGATGAAGAATCGTCCACAGAGATCCCCCAGTTCTCCTCCTGCTCCCACCGGTTCAGCAAGGTGGGCCCGGGTCCCAAGGGAAGCCACTGCTCAGAAAACATTGCATGATGTCTCTTTGCTTTCGTATCTGTTTTTTGATTTTGCTTTGTTTTGTTCTGTAGAGATGAGGTCTTGCTATGGTGCCCAGGCTGGTCTCCAACTCCTGAACTCAAGTGATCCTCCCACCTCGGCCTCCCAAAGTGCTAGGAATTGTATTTTTTTTGTTTTGTTTTGTTTGAGACGAAGTCTCGCTCTGTTGCCCAGGCTGGAGTGCAATGGCGCAATCTCAGCTCGCTGCAACCTCTGCCTTCCGGGTTCAAGTGATTCTCCTGCCTCAGCCTCCTGAGTAGCTGGGATTACAGGCGCCTGCCACCACACCCAGCTAATTTTTTGTATTTTTAGTAGAGATGGGGTTTCACCATGTTGGCCAGGCTGGTCTCAAACTCCTGACCTGAGGCTATCCTCCTGCCTCAGCCTCCCAAAGTGCTGGCATTACAGGCATGAGCCACTGCACCTGGTCAATTTTTTTGTATTTTTAGTAGAGATGGGGTTTCACCATGTTGGCCAGGCTGGTCTCAAACTCTTGACCTCGTGATCTGCCCGCCTCGGCCTCCTAAAGTGCGGGGATTACAGGCATGAGCCATCGCGCCTGGCCTTGTTTTTTTTTTGTTTTGTTTTGTTTTTCTAATTTGCCTTTGTTTTAGCCATTTTCAGGCATACAATTTCCGAGGCGGGCGTATCACTTGAGGTCAGGAGTTCAAGACCAGCCCGACTAACATGGTGAAGCCCTGTCTCTACTAAAAATACAAATTTAGCCGGGTGTGGTGGCAGGTGCCTGTAACCCCAGCTACTCGGGAAGCTGAGGCAAGAGAATTGCCTGAACCCCAGAGGTGGAGGCTGCAATAAGCTGAGATCATACCGCTGCACGCCAGCCTGGGCGACAGAGCGAGACTCTGTCTCAAAAAATAATAATAATAAAGTAAAATAAAATGTACAATTTCGTGGCATTCAGCACATTCACAATGTTGTGCAACTGTCACCTCTATCTAGCTCTCAAATGTTTGATTCCCCTAAAAAGATAATTCATACCCATTAGCAACCACTCCCCATTTGTCCTCCTTCAGCCTCCATCTTTATGGATTTGCCTGTTCTGGGCATTTCATATCAATGGAATCTCACACTGTGTGGCCTTTTGGGTCTGGCTTCTCTTACTCAGCATCATGTACTCAAGGCTCATCCCTAATGCAGTGTGGACCAGTGCTTGCTTCCTTTTTATGGCTGAGTAATATTCCATCATATGGACAGAACACATGGTTTATCCACCCATCTTTGATGCACATTTGGGTCTATTCCACCTTGTGAATACAGGTACCATGCTGGGTGTTATTTTAGTTTATTTACTTATTTATTTATTTATTGAGATGGAGTCTTGCTCTGTTGCCCAGGCTGGAGTGCAATGGTGCAATCTCAGCTCACTGCAACCTCCACCTTCTGGGTTCAAGCGATTCTCCTGCCTCAGCCTCCCAAGTAGCTGGGATTACAGGTGCACGCCATCACACCCAGCTAATTTTTGTATTTTTAGTAGCAACGGGGTTTCATATGTTGCCCAGGCTGGTCTCAAACTCCTGTCCTCAAGCGATCCGCCTGCCTCAGCCTCCCGAGCTTAACTTACGTTCCCTACTTTGTTTATGATCTGATCAAAAAATGCTCCACTCTGCTCTAGGCCTGGGCCCCAGGCAGGACTTTCTAGTCAGCAGCAAAAATGCAGCTTGGTAGCCTGGCCCCTGAGCCTCAGTTTTTCCATCTGTACAATGGGCTAAAGTCTATGCTCTTTTAGGGATGTGGGGAGTGAGGATTTAGGGAAGTGACTCATACCAAAGCACCTGGTACATAGGAATCACTGGACTAAGCCAGCTTTCTTTTTTTTGAAACAGAGTCTCGCTCTGTCTCCTAGGCTGGAGTGCAGTGGCACGATCTCGGCTCACTGCAACTTCCGCCTTCCGGGTTCAAGCCATTCTCCTGCCTCAGCCTCCCAAGTAGCTGGGACTACAGGCATGTGCCACCACACCCAGCTAATTTTTGTATTTTTAGTAGAGATGGGTTTTTACCATGTTGGCCAGGCTGGTCTTGAACGCCTGACCTCAAGTGATCCGCCCACCTCAGCCTCTCAAAGTGCTGGGATTACAGGCATAAGCCACCAGGCCCGGTCTAAGCCAGCTTTCTTGCCACCTTTGTTGTTACTGGTTTTTTTGTTTGGGCTTCTTTTTTTTTTCTTTTTTCTTTTTTTGAGACAGGGTTTTGCTATGTTGCCCAGGTTGGTCTCAAACTCCTGGGCTCAAGTGATCCTCCCGGCTGGGCCTCCGAAAGTGCTGGGATTACAGGCATGAGCCATCGCACCCGGTTTACCATTCTTTTGTCTTGCCTCCCAGGTCTACAGCAGCTCTGAGTTCCTGGCCGTCCAGCCCACTCCTACCTTCGCTGAAAGGAGCTTCAGTGAAGACCGGGAGGAGGGGTGGGAGCGCCCCGAGGTGGACTATGGCCGCCGGCTGAGTGCTGACATCCGGTAGGTGACCTGAGGAAGTGTAGGCAGATCCAGCTTCCAAGCCTGCTGGGAGGTAGAGACACAAAATCTGATGCAAAGGGAGTTTCCAAGTGGCCAAGTAGAAAAGGGTCAAACATATTGACCAGCCTATCAGATCCCTGACAACCTTGCTCTCTTTGGCTCTGTGTTTCTCACCATGCAAACATAAAACAGCTATGTACCATCATGCTGATAGGCACACTTTTCCTTCTGTCCAGAATGCCCTTTGCTTACTAACTCCTATTCATCCTTCAAAGCTCAGACCCAACAGAAACAGTCAATGTCTGCTAGAGGATGGGTGTTGGAAGCTGGACTTTTTTTTTTTTTTTTTTTTTTGAGACGGAGTCTTGCTCTGTCACACAGGCTGGAGTGCAGTGGCGCAATCTCGGCTCACTGCAAGCTCCGCCTCCCGGGTTCACGCCATTCTCCTGCCTCAGCCTCCCGAGTAGCTGGGACTACAGGCGCCTGCCACCATGCCCGGCTAAATTTTTTATATTTTTAGTAGAGACGGGGTTTTGCCGTGTTAGCCAGGATGGTCTCGATCTCCTGACCTCGTGATCCGCCCTCCTCAGCCTCCCAAAGTGCTAGGATTACAGGCGTGAGCCAATGTGCCCGGCCCTTTTTTTTTTCTTTTGTTAAGAGACTCTGTCTCCCAGACTGGAGTACAGTGGCACGATCATAGCTCACTGCAGCCTCAAACTCCTGGGCTCAAGAGATCCTCTTACATAGCTGGGACTACAGGCGTGCACCACGGCACCCGGCTAATTTTTTGTAGGCCAGGTGCAGTGGCTTACACTTGTAATCCCAACACTTTGGGAAGCCGAGGCAGGTGGATTACCTGAGGTCAGGAGTTCAAGACCAGCCTGGTCAACATGGCGAAACCCCGTCTCTACTAAAAACAAAAAAATTAGCCGGGTATAGTGGCGCACGTCTGTAATCTCAGCTACTTGGGAGGCTGAGGCACAAGAATTGCTTGAACCTGGGAGGCAGAGGTTACAGTGAGCCAAGATTGTGCCACTGCACTCTGGCCTGGGTGACAGAGCGAGACTCTCTCTCAAAAAAACAAAACAAAACAAAAAACAAAAAATTGTAGAGATGGGGTCTCCTTATGTTGCCCAGCCTGGTCTCAAACTCCTGGCCTCAAACAATCCTCCTGTCTCAGCCTCCCAAGGTGCTGGAATTATAGGTGTCAGCCACTGCACCCAGCCTGGAAGCTGGGTTTTAAAAGTTGAATAGGAAGCCGGGTGCAGTGGCTCACACCTGTAATCCCAGCACTTTGGGACCCCAAGGCAGGCGGGTCACTTGAGCTCAGGAATTCAAGACCAGTCTGGCCAACATGGTGTAACCCCGTCTCTACTAAAAATACAAAAATTAGCCCAGTGTGGTGGCAGGCACCCATAATCCCAGCTACTTGGAAGGCTGAGGCAGGAGAATCACTTGAGCCCTGGAGGCAGTGGTTGTAGTGAGCTGAGATTGCACCACTGCACTTCAGCCTGCGTGACGGAGTGAGACCCTGTCTTTAAAAAAAAAGGTGAATAAGCGGTCTCCAGGTGGACAGAGAGGACAGTGCAGACAGACGGAACTTGTCCTGTCTATGCAAATTGCCCCTGACTGCAGACTGAGAGTTAAGATGTGGCCATAAAAGGTGGCTGAGTATCCTGGGGTGCAGGTGCCTGGCAGGGGTGATGCAGGCTCTTCCTCCCTGCAGGCTGAGGTCCTGGACATCCCCTGGATCCTCCTGTCAGTCATCTTCGTCCCAGCCCGAGCGGGGTCCCAGCCCATCTCTCCTGAATACCATCAGCCTGGACACAATGCCCAAGTTTGCCTTCTCATCAGAGGATGAGGGGGCAGGCCCAGTCCCTGCAGGCCCCAAGAGGCCCGTCTTCATTCTAGGGGAGCCTGACCCCCCACCAGCGGCCACCCCAGTGATGCCCAAGCCCTCGAGCCTTTCTGGTAAGCGGGCCCTGAGTAAGAGGGATGATGTCATGGAAGTTTCCCAGAGGAGGGGCTATTTGAGATGGGTTTTCAAGGATGAGTAGGAGTTCTCCAGAGCCAACAAAGGCTTTAAGAGAGGAGAAGCCAGGGTCCCAGAGAGACTTCCAGCCCCCAAGGAACCCCAGTCTAGGGTAAATGCCCCCAGCTTCATAGAGTCAGGATGGGACCCCTAGCTCCCAAGATGGGGGAACTAAGGGTCTAAATGGGTGTGGAGGAAGGCTTCCTGGAGGAGGGGACTTGAAGGCTTTTGCCTAGAGAATAATTTGGGAAGGGAATGCAGGAAGAGGGAACTGCATGAGCAAAGGCCAGGAGGCTGGACTGTGTAAATAGCGACCAGGGAGGATGGGCCTTAAGGTCCCTTTAGGACCACATGGTGAGTTTGAGGGGCACCCGGCTGACCCTGCTGACCCTCTAGCTGACACGGCTGCTCTCAGCCATGCCCGCCTACGGAGCAACAGCATCGGCGCCCGACACTCCACACCAAGGCCTCTGGATGCCGGCCGGGGCCGCCGCCTTGGGGGCCCAAGAGACCCAGCCCCTGAGAAGTCCAGAGCCTCCTCCAGCAGTGGCAGTGGTGGCGGCGGTGGGGGCCGCGTGCCCAAGTCGGCCTCTGTCTCTGCCCTGTCCCTCATCATCACGGCAGGTAATGCCCAAGGCCCCCTCTCACCTTTGTCTGTCTGCACGCATTTTAACCAACAGGATGGGGGCCCTTCCTGAGTTGGGGAGGCTGGGGATGAGCCCCAGAAGAGGGGAGGAGGAGCAGGACACAGGGAGAGCTGGGGGGACGGTGTTCCCAGTAGAGGGCACTGCACGTGCAAAGGCCTGGTGGGGTGACCATGCTTGGGACATTGAAGCAACAGCAAAGTGGCCAGGGTGGTCGTTGTGGTGGGAAAGAGGGGGCCCCAGGGGAGACCTGCGAGGGAGTGAGTGACCCCCTCCCTAACCCCCTGCAGATGATGGCAGCGGCGGTCCCCTTATGAGCCCCCTTTCCCCGCGCTCTCTGTCCTCGAACCCGTCGTCCCGTGACTCCTCGCCGAGCCGAGACCCGTCCCCCGTGTGTGGCAGCGTGCGGCCCCCCATCGTCATTCACAGCTCCGGCAAGAAGTACGGCTTCAGCCTGCGGGCGATCCGCGTCTACATGGGTGATAGCGACGTCTACACTGTGCACCATGTCGTCTGGGTGAGTGCGGAGTGGGAATGGCAGGGACCCGGGTCCTAGTCTCACTCTGCCCAGTCACGTCCCTTCTCAGAGCTGCATTTTGGAGCCTGGCAGGGTTAGGTAGACAGAGCTGGTGCCACAGAGTTCATCTTGGTCCCTGTCAGTTGGCAGGGAGGAGGTCAGATGAGAGAGACAAGGATGGATGGATGGAGGCTCACAGATCCCAAGTGGCATTTACCTCCCAGCTCCATATGGGGATGCACTGGACATGTTATCCTCCCTCTTCCAGCCCAAGGGCGTCAGGGCATGCCCTCCCTATTGGTTGCTCCCTGAACACACACAGAAGACTTTCTGGAGGAGGGGGCATAGGAACTGGGGCTTTGATGGGTGAGTAGGAGTTCCCCAGGATCAGGGAAACTGAGGCAGCACAAGAGGCAGCAGCTTGCTGGGGTCCCACAGCAGACCCAGCCTGGGCTGGGGTCTCCAGATGTGGGGCCCAGGCCATTGACCCCACAGTTCTGGTCTGCCCCCAGAGTGTGGAGGACGGAAGCCCCGCCCAGGAGGCCGGCCTGCGGGCCGGGGACCTCATTACCCACATCAACGGGGAGTCGGTGCTGGGGCTGGTGCACATGGATGTCGTGGAGCTGCTGCTGAAGGTACGGCACCCCCACTGCCCACCCTCAGGGCTCTCCGGCACCCCTTGGCCGCAGCTCCCCGTTCCCAGTGGTTCTCCGCGTCCAGACACACAACCCCACATTCAATGTCAACTCCAGGCCTGGCACACCCACTTCCTTCTGCCCAGAATACATGTCCTTCTTCAGCCCCCAAAATCACCCCTCAGAGCTGCTCCTCCAGGAAGCCCTCCCTTCTCCCTGGGCGCCCTCACATCTGTTCCTCCCTCTGGCTGAGGCCTGGAGGTAGGAGATGGGCTCAAGACAGGAGGAAGGGCCGGGCGCGGTGGCACACGCCTGTAATCCCAGCACTTTGGGAGGCCGAGGTGGGAGGATCACCTGAGCTCAGGACTTTGAGACCAGCCTGGGCAACAGAGCGAGACCCCATCTCTGCAAAAAATTAAAAAATAAAATTAGCTAGGCGTGGTGGCATGCGCCTATAGTCCTAGGTACTTGGGAGTCTGAGGTGAGAGGATCGCTTGGGCCCAGGAGGTTGAGGCCATAGTGAGCCGTGATTGTGCCATACTGCACTCCAGCCTGGGAGACAGAGTGAGACCCTCCCTGGTTCTAAAAAAAATAGAGGGCTCTCATGTGGGCAGCTGCATGGGTGGTTCATTGGATAGCTGGACACTGGGCAGGTGTCTTTGGCCTAATGACTCATGGGCCATTAAGTGAGTGATTGGGGGATGGGGAGATGTTGGGGTGATTAATGGGTGGATACCAGATAAGTGGGTGACAGACCCCGGGAGGGTGGAGAGTGAAGAGGGCAGGCCTCGATGGGCATTGACCACAGAGGGAAGGATCTTACCAGGAGGGATGGTGCTCCCTGGGCTGTTGTTTGACCGGATATATTGGGTAGGTCACTGGTTGTGTGGATGAATGGATGTTAGCGTGGTGGGTCCCAGCTGGTGCCCAGAGTGAAGGGGACACAGCAGCTGCCTGGCAAGTGCTGGGCCCTGTGGGAGGCACAGAGGTAACCCCTCACCATCCCTCCCACAGAGCGGCAACAAGATATCCCTGCGGACCACGGCCCTGGAGAACACCTCCATCAAGGTGGGCCCCGCCCGGAAGAATGTGGCCAAGGGCCGCATGGCACGCAGGAGCAAGCGGAGCCGTCGGCGGGAGACCCAGGATCGGTGTGCGGCAGTGACCACCAGGGAGCGGTACACAGGGGCAGGCCATGGGGACTGGGATTCTTTTTTTCTTTTCTTTTTCTTTTTTTTTTTTTGTTTTTCGAGACAGTGTCTTGCTCTGTTGCCCAGGCTGGAGTGTAGTGGCTCAATCTTGGCTCACTGCAACCTCCACCTCCCGGGTTCAAGCGACTGTCCTGCCTCAGCCCCCTAAGTAGCTGGGACTACGGGCGTGCACTATCATGCCCAGCTAATTTTTATATTTTCAGTAGAGACAGGGTTTTGCCATGTTGGCCAGGCTGGTCTCGAACTCCTGACCTTAAATGATCCGTCTGCCTCGGCCTCTGAAAGTGCTGGGATTACAGGTGTGAGCCACCATGCCTGGCCAGGAGCAGGGGTTCTGAAGCCTCCGGTTTTCTTACCCCAGGCGGAAATCACTCTTCAAGAAGATCTCCAAGCAGACCTCTGTGCTGCACACCAGCCGAAGCTTCTCCTCCGGACTCCACCACTCACTGTCATCCAGTGAGAGCCTCCCCGGCTCGCCCACCCACAGCCTTTCCCCCAGCCCCACCACTCCCTGCCGAAGCCCAGCCCCTGATGTCCCAGCAGGTGGGTGCATCCTGAACCCCCGCCGCCCCGGCTACCCTGGGAGCAAGGGCTGGTGGGCCCCAGGAGGGAGGAAGGAGTTTAGGGGATGGAATGATGTGATGTAGGGAAAAAGATGACCGGGATCCTGGTGTCTAGCAGGGAACCTGGGAGTACTTAGAGACGAGTGCAGGTGCCAGGGAAGGGTGTGCCCAGCAGAGGAAACATCATGGACAAATGGGGCTAGACAGGAGGGTGGGAAAACTGAGAAGAGGCCAGGCGCGGAGGCTCATGCCTGTAATCCCAACATTTTGGGAGCCCAAGGCAGGAAGATCACTGAGCCCAGGAGTTTGAGACCAGCCTGGGCAACACAGGGAGACCCCATCTGTACAAAACATAAAAAAATTAGGTGGGTGTAAGGCCGGGCATGGAGGTTCACACCTGTAATCCCAGCACTTTGGGAGGCTGAGGCAGGTGGATCACCTGAGGTCAGGAGTTCAAGACCAGCCTGGCCAACATGGAGAAACCCCGTCTCTACTAAAAATACGAAATCAGCCAGGCGTGGTGGCACATGCCTATAATCCCAGCTACTAGGGAGGCTGAGGCAGGAGAATCGCTTGAACCCGGGAGGCGGAGGTTGCGGTGAGCCGAGATTGCACCATTGCACTCCAGCCTGGGCAACAAGAACAAAACTCAATCTCAAAAAAAAAAAAATTAGGTGGGCGTGGTGTTGCACACCTGTGGTCCCAGCTAATCTGGAGGCTGAGATGGGAGGATCACTTGAGCCCAGGAGGTCAAGGCTGCAGTGAGCCATGATTGCATCACTGCACTCCAGCCTGGGCAACAGAGTGAGATCCCGTCTCAAAAAACAAAAGGAAAAAAAAAAACAGAAGTGATACAGAGAAGGCTTTCTGGAGGAAGGGGAGTAGGAGCTGGGGCTTTGATGGGTGAGTAGGAGTTCACCAGAGCTAGGCCAAGGAAACAGCCCTCAGCAGGAGGCAGAAAAGTCTGGCATGAACCAGGCATGATGGCTCATGCCTATAATCCCAGCACTTTGGGAGGCCAAAGCAGGCGGATCACTTGAGGTCAGGAGTTTGAGACCAGCCTGGCCAACATGATGAAACCCCAACTCTACTAAAAATACAAAAATTAGCCAGGTGTGGTGGCACGTGCCTGTAGTCCCAGTTACTTAGGGGGCCGAGGCACGAGAATCACTTGAACCTGGGAGTTGAAGGTTGCAGTGAGCCAGGATCATGCCACTGCACTCCAGCCTGGGTGACAGAGCAAGACTCTATTAAAAAAAAAAAAAAAAAATTAGCCAGCCATGGTGGCCTGCACCTGTTGTCCCAGCTACTCAGGAGGCTGAGTTGTGAGGATCGCTTCAGCCCAGGAGGTTGAGGCTATGATTGAGCCAGTGCACTACAGCCTGGGCAACAGAACAAGACCCTGTCTCAAAAACAAAAACAACCAGGCATGATGGGTGGCCGCATGGAAGGATGTGGGCTTTAGCAGTTTTTGTTAGTCCCACAGCTCCACTTCCGGACTGGGGACATTGAGGCCAGAAGCCCTGACCTACGCTTATCACCCACAGATACCACTGCATCCCCACCCAGCGCATCCCCGAGCTCCAGCAGCCCCGCCTCCCCAGCTGCTGCTGGCCACACCCGCCCCAGCTCCCTGCACGGCCTGGCTGCCAAGCTTGGGCCACCCCGCCCCAAGACTGGCCGCCGCAAATCCACCAGCAGCATCCCGCCCTCCCCGCTGGCCTGCCCGCCCATCTCCGCACCCCCACCCCGCTCGCCCTCACCCCTGCCTGGGCATCCGCCCGCACCTGCCCGATCCCCGCGGCTGCGCCGGGGCCAGTCGGCTGACAAGCTGGGCACAGGGGAACGGCTGGATGGGGAGGCGGGGCGGCGCAGTCGTGGGCCAGAGGCCGAGCTCGTGGTCATGCGGCGGCTGCACCTGTCCGAGCGCCGAGACTCCTTCAAGAAGCAGGAGGCCGTGCAGGAAGTTAGCTTCGATGAGCCACAGGAGGAGGCCACTGGGCTGCCCGCCTCAGTGCCACAGATCGCCGTGGAGGGCGAGGAAGCCGTGCCAGTAGCTCTCGGGCCCACCGGGAGAGACTGATCCCCTGCCAGGTCTCTCCCTGGCCTCAAAGTTACGCGTTTTCTTGTGCAATGTTTTTTCCATAAAGTCACGCCTGGATGGGGACTGAGCCACCAGCCTGACACCCAGAAGGCGAGAAGCCATCTTGGTCCTTGCTGGAAGGTGGACACACCGCTTGTGTTCTGGTGTCAATCGGGGCTGGATGGGGCATGAATGGGGGACAAGGGTAGCTTTGTAAATAGCAGCAAATCCCTGCAACTAATTTATTACTTTTTTTTCCTTTTTTTTTTTTTTTTGAGACAGAGTCTCACTCTGTTGCCCGGGCTGGAGTGCAGTGGCGTGATATCGGCTCACTGCAACCTCCGCCTCCCAAGTTCAAGCGATTGTCCTGCCTCAGCTTCCCAAGTAGCTGGGATTACAGGCACCTGCCACTATGCCCGGCTAATTTTTTGTGTTTTTAGTACAGACGGGGTTTCACCATGTTGGTCAGGCTGGTCTCAAGCTCCTGACCTCATGATTCGCCCGCCTCGGCCTCCCAAAGTGCTGGGATTACAGGCGTGAGCCACTGGGCCCAGCCTAATTTATTACTTTTTATAAGCGATAGCCGTACTGAGCTGCCCCCTGAAGGCGGCTGCCAGGTCTTGCCCCATGCACCTGGGACTCTGTTTGCAGGCCCTGCCCTCTGGGCTAAGAAGGAAGCACTTTGGACAAGTCATCTATGTTTGTGTTTTCTAGTTTTTCTGTACTTTTTAAGTGTTTTGTGTTACCTGGTCTCATTCCCCTCCCCACACCCACCCATTTGAGGGGATGGAGTTGAAGTCACCTGGTCACCTGTACCGGCCCAGTTCAGATACAACCTGGATTGTCCACAAACAATTCCTCTCACCCACAAAATAATGTAATCCCAACGATGGACTGGATTCTGAAGGCCACTTCCCACCATCATAGCTGCCATCCCCAGGCAGTGCCTGCTCTATATATAGAGTATGCCTCCAATCCTGCAGGCTTCAGCCTGGAGAAGGGATGTGGGAGCTGGAGCTTTGATGGATGAATAGGTGTTCACCGGATCTGGGCAGAGGGGTCATCCGCTCCCCAGGTGGGCACTGATAAAGGAAGGTACAGGCCTCACCTGGCACTGCCAAGGCAGCCTCCGGAAATGCTCGGCTGTCTCGGGGCATGCTCCAGTATGCCAGTCCTGCGGGATTATGTTCAGCTACTTCCAGAAACACTCAGTGTCCCCTCCCCTCAGGCTCCGCCTCGGCCTCGCCTTGTCCAGTCTACCCTGGACAAGATGCCATGTGTTTGAGGCCCAGCAGAGTAAGCCCTTGGCGGTGATGTGTCTGAAACACTTGTTAGGGGTTCCCTCCATATGTCAGAGCCTCTCTGGGATAAAGTTCAAGCCAGAAAACCCAGTCAAGGCTCGAGTTTGAATTTCAGCTTCACTGTGTGGCTCTGGGAAAATGGCTTTCCCACTCTGTGCCTCAGTTTCCTTGTGTTTACAAGACTAATCCCATTGACTGTTTATTAAGCACCTACTGTGTGCCAAGCGCTTTTACGTGGCTTCTCCCTCAGCCAGCCTTGAGAAGGCTGGAGGTGGTGTCATCACCTCCGTTTTACAGACAAAGCAGCTGAGACCCCAGCGAGGGGCGGAGACCTGTCCCACGATCACCCAGCAGGAGTCGTGGCAGAACGGAGCATCAGCCAGACCCTGTTGTGGGCGTTGTCATCAAGGGAGCTTGAATGGAGGGTCTGGTGTCAGATACAGCTGACTCCAGCCCCAGCTCATCCCCCATGATGCTGTGTGACCCACTGGGCACTCTGGTGAGGGAGCTTTCCAGACATCAACAGCCCACTCTGCTTCCCTTTCTGAGTCCCCTGTCCAGCACTGCCTAGTGTTGGAGGGTAGACCAAGGCTGTGCATGATTCACCCCCTCCTTCCATCCTGGAGCTGGCAGTGAATAAAAGCCCGTATTTACAAAGATGAGTTCCAACGTCTGGATTTGTGAGGGGCTGAGAAAGGAGGAAGGGAAGAGTGGGGAGGGGAGCGGAGTGAAATAGACCCATGGCTCAAAGTCATTGCAAGTGGGTTTTGAGGGCTGCATAGCAGTTCGCTGTTGAGATTCTTCCCGATGCCATCGCTGGTACCAGCCTCCTGCTACCCTCTCCCTGTGAGTACTCCATCATAGCTCTGCCTTTAAAAGCTTCCTCCAGACATCTGGGCCCTGAGCTATGTTTTTTATTTTTATGTGTTTGAGACAAGGTCTCGCTCTGTAACCCAGGTTGGAGTACAGTGGCGCAATCACGGCACACTGCAGCCTTGACCTCCTGGGCGCCCTGAGCTATGTTAATAAAATAAATAAGCGGCGGGGCGCGGTGGCTCACGCCTGTAATCCCAGCACTTTGGAAGGCCGAGGCGGGCGGATCTCCTGAGGTCGGGAGTTCCAAACCAGCCTGACCAACATGGAGAAACCCTGTCTCTACTAAAAATACAAAATTAGCCGGGCGTGGTGGCGCATGCCTGTAATCCCAGCTACTAGGGAGGCTGAGGCAGGAGAATCGCTTGAACTCGGGAGGTGGAGGTTGCGGCGAGCCGAGATAGCGCCATTGCACTCCAGCCTGGGCAACAAGAGCGAAACTCCATCTCAAAAAAAATAATAATAAAATAAGCAATCGTCGCGTCCTTTCTATCCTGGTCTTAGCTTGCGCTCTGCCATAAAACTCCCTCTAGCCGAACCCAGACCAGCCCTAGAGCAATCCGTTACTTCCGGGGCGCTCAGCCGGCTTGCAAACACTCTTGGCTACAGCCCCATCTCCGAGTGCGTTCGGCTATTTCCGGAAACAGTCGGCATCTGGGCTCAAGTCCGCTAAATTCTAGTGCCCGTAGGGGTCGAGATCGTTGGCTGTTTCCGGACGCTCTGGGTTGCCATGGAAACTCCTTCAACCCTGGCTTTCTCCGACCTCTGCTTTTTGCGGCAGGCCCTTTCCCCACTCTACTGCCCCCTGTTTGCTGAGCTTGAGAACGCCTCATTTGTCCCCTGGAACCATCTATGCTTCAGCAATTTCCATAAGCTGGCGGTCGCCTCTGGGTCTAAACTCCCAAGTCCTCCATTGGGCACTGAGCACATTCGGTTATTTCCAGAAACGCTCCACGGTCTTGGGGATTAGCATCGGTTGTACCAGTCCAGCCGGAGAAAGTGTTCGGACATTTCCGGAAGCGCTCGGGCGTCTCTAAGCCCAGCCGAACCCAGCTTCGGATCCCTCGCCGAGCCGATTGCACTCGGCTACCTCCGGAAACGCTCGGCTGTCTCGGGGCACCGTCCAGTCCACCAATCCCGCGGGATTACGTTCGGCTACTTCCGGAAACACTCGGGTGCCCCCTTCCCTCAGGCTCCGCCTCGGCCTCCGTTTACCCGCCCGGCCCGAATACGCTCGGGCATTTCCGCCGGGGGCGGGTTAGGCCGCTCGGAACCGTGGCGGCGGCGGAGGCGGGGATCCCGCGGCTGCGGCGACGGTGGCCGCGGTGGAGCCACGGGGCGGGCTCGGCTTGGTGTGACGGCGGCTGCGGCGGCGGTGGCGGCCGCGACCAGGTGAGTCCTGACTGGCCCTCGTGGCGGGGGCGGCTGGGAGTGTGCTTAAATGCGGGGCACCCGGGGGCAGTGCCAGGCCCCGGTGGAAGCCAGAACGCAAGCGCCAGGCTGCGTCGGGCCCCGCGGGAACTGGGGGGGCCGCAGGCAAGGGGGGGCCTCGGGCTCGGCTTCGCAGCGGTGCAGCCTCCCTGGGACGGTCGGGGCAGAATGGGGGAACTGCCCGCGTCCAAGATACCGGACTGGAGCCGCGGCCCCAAATGAGGGGAGGCCCTGCCTGGAATGGGGCTTCGAATAGTACCGAGGGGCGCCCAGGCATTGTGCGGGGTAGAATGGGGTGCGGGAGGGCCGGGGGTCGAACCCACTTCCGGTCCCCTAGCCGGGTGGCCGGGTCCACGCAGACCCAAGTGCGCGTCTGTGTGAGCGCTCAGGCCCTGCCTTCACCCGCAGAGCCCCCAGCCCTGCCTGCCCCGCCCCTCCCGCCTCCCGGGTTCGGGGAGCGCTGCTCCCGGGGCGCGCACACCGGGGCGTGGGGGCGGGCTGGCAGGCAGATCCAGGCGGTTTCCTGGGCATCCCCTCTCGGGGCCTCAGTTTCCCCACCTGTAGAATGAGGGTAACAGAGGCCTGGGAGTGGGTAAGTTGGGCACCCGAGAATGTGGCGCCCCTCCGCCGTGCTCGGACACCTCTTGGGGCTCTCCATGACTGAAGGATGCTCAGAGCCTCCACCTGACACTCGGGCCTCTTGGTGGATAGCACCTATCCTTATAGCCACCCTGAATCCTTGACAAGCAACTTAACCCGCTGCCAAGCCTTTGCATGTGCTGTTCCCTCTGCCTATCGCGCCTTCCTATCCGCTGTGATGATCCATTCTCTAGAATAGCACGTCCATCCCCCGACCCTAGCCCTGTCCATCACAGGGGGTCTCAACCTGCAGGGCCAGGCTGGGAATGTGTGCCCATCTCTGCCTCCCCAGGCTGGGGCTCCTGGGGAATGATCAATGCCCTGCTGCCGGCAGCCTCCCCTCCTCAGCTGCAGTACCCCCACCTGGCTCCCTGTCCCTCCCTGGGGCTAAGATTCCCTCTAAGCACCTCCCCATCTGCATTTTGTGCCTACTCTGGGCCCCAGGCTGGAGCTACCTGCCAGCCCACTCACTCCTCCTCTGCAGAGACTGGAGGTCCATTTGCTTGGACTCACCTCGAGGCCTTTGCTTGTGCAGGGGGCCTCTTCCTGGACTTCGTTCCCTACCTCTTAGTTCAGCTGGCCTGACCCCTCCCTGGAGCTCCCAAAGCACCCGGAGTGGCCCCCATTGAGTCCTCCCTGCCCTAGGTATCTGGCCCCCTGGCTGCTGCCCCCTCATGTCCAACTGGGCCAAGTCGGCAGATCTAGGTATAAGTCCTGGCTTCCTCCTGGCCTACTGCACGGCCCTAGATACCTCCCTGCTCTGAGCCTCAGTTTCCCCATCTGTAACAGGGGTGATGAAAAGCCAGTTTACTGGCCGGGCGCGGTGGCTCACACCTGTAATCCCAACACTTTGGAAGGCAGAGGCAGGAGGATTGCATCAGCCCAGGAGTTTGGGACCAACCTGGGCAACATAGCAAGACCCCACCTCTATTGGAAAAAAAAAAAAAAAGGGCTGGGCAAGGTGGCTCATGCCTGTAATCCCAGCACTTTGGGAGGCCAAGATGAACGGATCACTTGAGGTCAGGAGTTCAAGACCAGCCTGGCCAACATGGTGAAACCTCGTCTCTACTAAAAATACAAAGATTAGCTGAGCATGGTGGCCTGCTACTCGGGAGGCTGAGGCAGGAGAATCGCTTGAACCTGGGAGACAGGTTGCAGTGAGCTGAGATCACACCACTGCACTCCAGCCTGGGCAACACAGCAAGACTCTATCTCAAAAAAAAAAAAAAAAAACTGATTTACTGAGCATGTAGTATACCTTGGGCAGGTTCTTGGGAACTCTACTCCCAGCAGCTCCAAGGGAAGCCTGCCAGTATACCCATTTTACAGATGGAGAAGCTGAGGCCCTGAGAGGGACTGGCCCCAAGGTCACCCAGTGATTCAGGGAATTCCAAATCAGGATTTGGGCCCATCTCCGTGTTGGGGGTGAGAGGAGTTGGCCTGGCTAACGCTGCCCTATCCCTGTCTCCCTAGGTCGGCGTCCTTGGCTGACCGAGCATGGTGGCAGCCTGCACTCTTGGCTCCCTCGTCTGGTGCAGCCAGCAGAGCCGCCAGCCTTGGGCGCCCATGGCCCTCCGTGTGAGGGCGTGAGCGGCCTGCCCCAGCCTCACCTGCTGATGGAGGACTCAATGGCCCAGTGACCTGACACCACGCCACCAACTCCCTCCCACCAGTTGACGAATGGTGGACCCAGCGACGAGTGGCCCTTGTAAGGGTCATGGAATAATTTGAAGCGAGGCATGAGCGGCCCCCGTGGTCGCCTGTGACTGCTGGAGATAGAGGTCCCAGCACCCCAAGCCAACCCAGCGGACCCTCCCAGCCCTGCTCCAGCCAATGGGGCCAGTGGGGCTCCAAGCAGCCACCTAACCATCCAGACCCCACCCCACCCACGCGGCCATGGCGGGCCCTGAGGGCTTCCAGTACCGCGCTCTGTACCCGTTCCGCCGGGAGCGGCCGGAGGACCTGGAGCTGCTGCCCGGCGACGTGCTGGTAGTGAGCCGGGCGGCCTTGCAGGCACTGGGCGTGGCCGAGGGTGGCGAGCGCTGCCCACAGAGCGTGGGCTGGATGCCCGGCCTCAACGAGCGCACACGGCAGCGAGGTGACTTCCCTGGCACCTACGTGGAGTTCCTGGGGCCCGTGGCCCTGGCCCGGCCCGGCCCTCGCCCACGGGGCCCCCGCCCACTGCCCGCCAGGCCCCGTGATGGGGCCCCTGAGCCAGGTGAGCAGCAAGCAGGGGCCCTGGAAAACGGGGGTGGTCCCCTCAGACCCTTGGTCTCCTCTTCTGTCCAGTGAGGCAATGGGATCTCCAAGGAAGGAGGAAAAAGGACATTTGGTCATTTGACAAGTGTCTTCAGTGCTAGGCTCAGCAGTGGACACAAGGCCTGTTCCTGCCCTCATGAGCTTCTGGTTCAAGAAGGGATGAGAGTGTGTTTAGGAGGTGACACATGCCATGAGGAAGGGAGCTTGCATGGGAAGATGCGAGAGTGGAAGCTCAAGGCAGTGGGGGCAGCGAGGGCAGAGGCTGTGGAGTGGAACTCTGATGTCGGGAACGGCCAGCAGGAGGACTGGAGGGAGGAAGGGGAGGGCAATGTGCGCCGGCCTGGAGGACTTCATGGGATTGATTTTGAGGACAATTCAGAGTGTTCAGTAGGATTCAGAGGCTCAGCCTAGCTTCATCCTGCATTCTGCAGACAGGGTCCCTTGAAGAACTCCTTTGGAGACCCTGATTTCCAAAATGAAGCCACAAGGAGGGTGGGATGTGGGCTGCTCAGCTGAGGCCACACAGCACAGTGGGGTATGAGGACCCCACATCCCTCTTCAAAGACCCTTGGCCATCGCCACTTGCCAGGGGTGTGCCAGGTGTGGAGAATCGGGGGCACCGAGCCCACTCAGTGACTGCTGTTTGATGGGCAGGGAGTGTGGGCTCTGGCCGGGGAAACTGAGGCCCGGGTTGCAAAGAGGAGGCTGAGAAGTGCTGCATGCCCGGCACGGTCTGCTCCAACCCTCCCAGCAGCCCAGCAAAAGGCCCTGTGTGCAGACCAGGAGGCCTGAGTGCAAGGCCGTCAAATGCCGCACTTGGAACCAGTTGGTCACCCAGGGAGGCCAAAGCCCTGGGAGGTGCCAGGCCTGCTTTGTGCCAGGGTGACATTGCCCAAAGGCAAACCAGAGTCCCCCAGCGCAGGGCGGAATAGGGGGTGCCGAGGTGGTGCGACGCTGGCCCCGGCCTCCCGGCATCTGGTATCTCCAGGGCCCAGGCCTGCGTCCCGCCTTGGCCTGAAGGAGCAGGAGGCGGCCCCGTCCGGGCTCCCGGCCAGAATCTGCCTCTCCCCCTGGTAACAGCCACCTCCCTCCTCTGCCTGGCCTCTGTCCAGCCACCATACACGGCCCCACGTGGGGCGGCTGCCCAGCCCCACCCTCTGAATCTTCCAGGGTTATGTGACCTCGGCCAGAACCCACCCCCTCGAGGCCTCAGTTTCCTCATCTGGAAACAACAGGGTTGGTCCCTGGGGATGCTGGGACCCAACCCCTCGGAAATGTGCTGAAGTCACCTGAGCCCCACCTGGCTTTGCACCCACAGGGGAGGTTGCAGCCCCTCTGAGGCACAATTCCTCACCTGTGAAGTCGGGGTGATGCAGTTCTGATGGGAACCCCCTCCCCATTCTGCAGACTGATCCCAGGCCACTGTCAGGGTTGAGTTTCCCAACCCACCGGCCAGAGTGTCACCCACCTCCTCTTGTCCTTTCTCTTTTTTTTTTTTTTTTGGCGTTTTCATTGCAGCTGGGCCTTTCTCCAGCTTGAGGCGCCACCTGGCCCATCACTCAGGGAGGCCCCGCAGGCCCTGGCTTGCCCCTGCTGTGTGCCAGGGCGTCCCCGCCGAGGGCCAGAGCAGCGTCCAATGGTGGCAGACAGCGAGCTGCTGAGGCGGGGATGCTGCACACAAAAGGCCCTGTAGAGCTGGGAAGCCAGGGCTGGGAGGGGGCTGGGCCCAGGATGCCGCCGGCACCCGCTAGGAGGGGTTTCAGCTTTTCCAAAAGGAGAGCAATAATTTTCTTTCTTTTCTGAATTTTAATTTGGGGAAGAAATAATTTTTTAGAAGCAAAATGATTAAGAAAACGGGTCATGGTCCTTGGAAAGAAGCTGTTCTGACCCAGGCCGGGATATTTTTCTTTTCTTTCCTTTCAACCACTTTTTTGTTTGCATCAAGAAGGGTGAAGCGGGCCAGGCACAGTGGCTCATGCCTGTAATCCCAGCACTTTGGGAGGCCAAGGCGAGAGGATCACTTGAGGTCAGGAGTTCAAGACCAGCCTGGCCAACAGGGTGAAACCCCATCTCTACTAAAATAATACAAAAATTAGCCAGGCATGGTGGCACCCACCTATAATTCCAGCTACTCAGGAGACTAAGTCATGAGAATCGCTTGAACCCGGGAGATGGAGGTTGCAGTGATCCAAGATCGCGCCACTGCACACCAGCCTGGGCGACAGAGCAAGACTCCATCTCAAAAAAAAAAAAAAAAAAAAAAACAAGGAGGCCAAGGCAAGTGGATCGCTCGGGGCCAGGAGTTCCAGGCTGCAGTGAGCTAGGATTGCGCCACTGCACTCCAACCTGGATGACAGAGCAAGAACGTGTCTCAGAAAAAATGAGAGGCAATGTCATTGGCCCATTTTTCATTTGAAGGAACTGAGGCCCAGAGAGGGCAGGTCCTGTGGCCAAGATTGCACAGCAGGTTGTGGCGGAGCCCAAACCTGCTATATGACTTTCAGTGGCTGCCACAAAAATTACCACCAACTAGGTGGCTTCAAACAATGGAAATGTATTTATTAATTAATGTATCTTTTTGTTTTGTTTTGTTTAGAGATGGAGTTTCGCTCTTGTCGCCCAGGCTGGAGTGCAATGGTGCAATCTCGGCTCCTGCAACCTCCGCCTCCCAGGTTCAAGCGACTCCCCTGCCTCAGCCTCCCGAGTAGCTGGGATTACAGGCACGCGCCACCATGCCTGGCTAATTTTTGTATTTCTAGTAGAGACAGGGTTTCACCATGTTGGTCAGGCTGGTCTCAAACTCCTGACCACAAGTGATATGCTCACCTCGGCTTCCCAAAGTGCTGGGATTACAGGCGTGAGCCACCGTGCCCGGCCTCCTTTTTTTTATTATTATTATTTAAGAGATGGGGTCTCACTCTGTTGTCCAGGCTGGTCTTGAACTCCTGGACTCAAACGATCCTCCCGCCTTGGCCTCCCAAAGTGTTGAGATTACAGATGTGAGCCTTTGTGCCCCGCCACAACAGAAACTTATTCTGTCATGTTTCTGGAGGCTGGAAGTCCAAAATCACGGTCGTGCCCCCTCTGAAGTTTCCTTCCTTCCAGCTTCTGGTGCCTCCAGGCATTCATTCCTCTCGTGCATGGGTTGATTATTCCAATCTCTGCCTTGGCATTCTCTTCTTTTTTTTTGAGACGGAATCTCACTCTGTCACCCAGACTGGAGTGCTGTGGTGTGATCTCAACTCATGGCAACCTCCGCCTCCTGGGTTCAAGCAATTCACCTGCCTCAGCCTCCCGAGTAGCTGGGATTACAGGCGTGCACCACCACACCTGGCTCATTTTTTTGTATTTTTAGTAGAGATGGGGTTTCACCATGTTGGCCAGACTGGTCTTGAAGTCTTAACCTCAAGTGACCTGCTGGTCTCAGCCTCCCAAAGTATTAGGATTACAGGCGTGAGCCACCACGCCTGGCCTATTGATTTATTTTTGAAATGGAGTCTTGCTCTGTCGCCCAGGCTGGAGTGCAGTGGTGCAGTCTTGGCTCACTGCAACCTCCGCCTCCCGGGTTCAAGTGATTCTCCTGCCTCAACCTCCCGAGTAGCTGGGATTACAGGCACCCACCACCACGCCCAGCTAATTTTTCTGATTTTAGTAGAGACGAGTTCGCCATGTTGATCAGGCTGGTTCGAACTCCTGGCCTCCGGTGATCCACCCACCTCAGTCTCCCAAAGTGCTGGGATTCCAGGCTCGAGCCGCCATCCTGGCCAGCTTTCTCTTGTTACAAGGACATCAGCGAGTGGGTTTAGTGTCCAGCCTAATGCCAGGCTTGTCTCATGTACAGATTCTTGCTTTCCTTACACCTGCAAAGACCTATTTCCAAATAAGGTCACAGGTACCAGGGATGAGGACTTGGACATATCTTTTTGAGGACTTTATTCAGCACACTCCACCTAGTCTGTGAAGTTGTGTGAACTCCTGGTATTTTAACCCAGAAAATTGTGTCCCATCAATTCTGCCCTCTCCCAGCCCCTGCACCCAAGGTCTTGCAGCCTCCTGCGGATGGGAGTCAAGGTACCAGGCACTTGCCTGAGCTGGGCTCTGCCTCAAACTGCCCCAGCTGAGGTCCAGCCGGCAAAGAGAGGGGCTGGGCTCCTTCCAGGAACCCCACCAACATGCAACCCCCCTGCTTCCCCCACCAGGCCTCACACTCCCCGACTTGCCCGAGCAGTTCTCCCCACCTGATGTGGCGCCCCCTCTTCTGGTGAAGCTTGTGGAGGCCATTGAAAGGACAGGTGAGTTCCAGCCTGGCTGCAGCCCCTGGATTCTGCTTGCTTACCTCTAGTGACAGGCGACTCATCCCCTCACAGGGCCTCCAAGCTCTCATGCTGCACGGAAACAGGCTGAGCCTGGATGCCGTGGGCCTCTATGTTGACTAGGGCACAGAGTGACTCCTAAGGGAAGATAGGAAGGTGAACATGACGAGGCCACTGCATGTGCTGTGCCCTCTCCCAGTTTTCCCTCCCCACCCCTACCATGCCCTTATCTCTGGGCAGCAAAGGGAGACTGCAGGGGGGTTGAGCGGCCAGCCCAGGCCTCACAGGGGGTCGGGGCAGCATTTGAGAGCTGACTCGCCTGTCCCCGTCACCCCCAGGGCTGGACAGCGAATCTCACTACCGGCCGGAGCTGCCCGCACCGCGTACAGGTGAAGGGGAGCCTCAATGGGCTCGGGGGGAGGCTGGGGGCCCCAGTACACATGAGCTGGACATGTGCTCCCCTGCACCCGCAGACTGGTCCCTGAGCGACGTGGATCAGTGGGACGCGGCAGCCCTGGCTGACGGCATTAAGAGCTTCCTGCTGGCACTGCCCGCGCCGCTCGTGACCCCCGAGGCCTTGGCCGAGGCGCGCCGGGCCCTGCGGGGTGAGCCTGGCGGGAAGCCCGGGGGAAGGAGGGGGCTGTAGCGGGCGGGAGGGCCCAGGCCCGGCTCACCCTGCCCTGGCCATCTGTCCGCAGAGGCCGCGGGGCCCGTGGGGCCGGCGCTGGAGCCACCGACGCTGCCGCTGCACCGTGCGCTCACGCTGCGCTTCCTGCTCCAGCACCTGGGCCGCGTGGCCCGCCGCGCCCCGGCCCTGGGTCCCGCGGTCCGGGCCCTGGGCGCCACCTTTGGGCCGCTGCTGCTGCGCGCGCCGCCGCCGTCCTCGCCGCCACCAGGGGGCGCTCCCGACGGGTGAGGGGCGGGGCGGGGCGGAGCCGGAGCGAGCAGGGGTGGAGTTTGGGGTGTGGTGGGCGCGGCATGGCCAGAGAGAGCGGCGTCTAGGGTAGACCTTAAGAAGGGAGGGGACGGGGTCCAGCGTGAGAAGCTGCGTTCTTGTGATGACGGAGAGGGGAGCTGGGCTCCTGAGTTGTGGGACAGAAGGTGAAGGGGCCTAGTCCCGAAGCATGTGGGTGGTGCCCGCACCTTCCCTTCTGCTCCTCGCAGCTCCAGTACTGCTCTCTTGCTCGCCTTTGTGTGAGAATTTATGGAGCACTTACTGCATACAGCTATGGGGGAGCTGGCCTCGCACATGTGCCTGTATCATCTCCTCCTCCTCCCTGCACATACCGTCTCGTATATACCCCCAGGCGTGCAAGCGCACGCACAATCCTGTGCACATGCGTGGGCGGACAGGCCCTACCCAGCCCTCACCACACTCCCCTTCCCCCTAAGGAGTGAGCCCAGCCCTGACTTCCCGGCGCTGCTGTTAGAGAAGCTGCTTCAGGAACACTTGGAAGAGCAGGAGGTTGCGCCCCCAGGTGAGTCCCCTGTATTGCTGTCATTTCTTCCCGTTGGGGGCCGTAAATACTGATCCCTGAGTGCTGTCGGCATCAGCAGGCCGGTTGCAGTGGGAGGCAGCCACAGTATACAGTCGGTGCTCAGGATGCATTTGTTTTCCTGTCCCCCAGCGCTGCCGCCTAAACCCCCCAAGGCAAAGCCGGCCCCCACAGGCCTGGCCAATGGAGGGAGCCCACCCTCCCTGCAGGATGCTGAGTGGTACTGGGGGGACATTTCAAGGTAGGTTGCTGGCAGGGGGCCAGGGACCAAGGAGGTGTCACAGGGTGAGCGGGGTCTCCAGGTGGCTCGGCAGTCCCAATGTTGGATGTCCCCACAGGGAGGAGGTGAACGAGAAACTCCGGGACACTCCCGATGGCACCTTCCTAGTCCGAGATGCTTCTAGCAAGATCCAGGGCGAGTACACGCTGACCCTCAGGTGGGGGCCTGTCCCTGCAACGATAGCCGGGGGTCACAGGTCACGGAGACGGGGAGTTCAGAGGGGATAGAACATGTGCAGTTTCAAGAATGGGGGGCCAGGTGCGGTGGCTTACACCTGTAATCCCAGCACTTTGGGAGGCTGAGGCTGGCAGATCACCTGAGGTCAGGAGTTTAAAACCAGCCTGGCCAACATGGTGAAACCCCGTCTCTACTAAAAAAAAAAAAAAAAAAATTAGCTAGGCATGGTGATGGACGCCTGTAATCCCAGCTACTCGGGAGGCTGAGGCAGGAGAATTGCTTGAACCCGGGAGGTGGAGGTTGCAGCGAGCCGAGATCGCACCACTGCACTGCAGCCTGGACAACAGAGCAGCAAGACTCTGTCTCAAAAAAAAACAAAGGGACGGGGGTTGAGGGTCAGGTGCGGGGTCCCACTGGGTGCCAACACCCCTTCTCCTCCCCCAGGAAAGGCGGGAACAATAAGCTGATCAAGGTCTTCCACCGAGATGGGCACTATGGCTTCTCAGAGCCACTCACCTTCTGCTCCGTCGTGGACCTCATCAATCACTACCGCCACGAGTCGCTGGCCCAGTACAACGCCAAGCTGGACACACGGCTCCTCTACCCTGTGTCCAAATACCAGCAGGTCTGTGTCGCCCTGGGAGCCAGGGAGGGTAGCACCTGGCTGGCCCCAGGCCTCAGTTTCCTAGGTAGACCCGACCAGGCTATGCATCTCCCCTCATTCCCCCACATATCTCCAGGACCAGATTGTCAAGGAGGATAGCGTGGAGGCGGTGGGTGCCCAGCTCAAGGTCTATCACCAGCAATACCAGGACAAGAGCCGCGAGTATGACCAGCTCTATGAAGAGTACACAAGGACCTCCCAGGTACTCCAGGCCCCGTACATGAGGGAAACTGAGGCATAGAGAGGCAGTGGCAAGGCCGGGAGCAGGACGACCAACCCCAGAGGACTTGAGGATGAATATCCAGTTGCAGGTCACAGAGCAGGCACTTAGCACCAAGGGCTGTTCTAAAAACATAGAAATAAGGCCAGGCACAGTGCCTCACGTCTGTGCACTCGGGAGGCTGAGACAGGAGGATCACTTGAGCCCAGGAGTTCAAGATCATTCTAGGCAACATAGGGAGACCCCTCTACAAAAAAATTTAAAAATTAACTGGGTGTGGTGGTGCATGCTTCTACTCCCAGCTACTCAGGAGGCTGAGGTGGGAGGATCCCTTGAGCCTGGGAGTTTGAGGCTGCATTGAACTGTGATCATGCTGCTGCACTCCAGCCTGGGTGACAGGGCAAGACCTTGTCTCTAAAAACAAATAAAAACAGAAATAAGCATACGAGGCTGCGTGGGGTGGCTCACGCCTGTAATCCCAGCACTTTGGGAGGCCGAGATGGGTGGATCACTTGAGGTCAGGAGTTCAAGACCAACTTGGCCAACATGTTGAAACCCTGTCTCTACTAAAAATACAAAAATTAGCTGGGCATGGTGGCAGATGCCTGTAATCCCAGCTATTCAGGAGGCTGAGGCAGGAGAATCGCTTGAGCCTGGGAGGCAGAGATTGCAATGAGCCAAGATCATGCTACTACACTCCAGCCTGGGTGACAAGAGCAAAACTCCATCTAAAAATAATAATAATTAAAATTTAAAAATAAGTGTACGAGCTTTTACAAAACCAAAAAAGGACAGATGAGAAGGGCCCAACCAGCCGCACAGGAGTGGCTGAGCCAGGACCTGGGGAGTGTCCAGGATGAGCCTATCTCCAGCTGGACCTCAGTTTTCCCATCTGCAGAATGGAACCATGGACCTTGATTACTTATGTCCCCTTCAACCAAGATGTTACTCAAAATGAAATCATGCCAGGTGCAGAGCGCGCACCTCTAATCCCAGCTACTCGGAAGGCTGAGGCGGGAGGATCGCTTGAGCCCAGGAGTTCAAGACCTGCCTGGGTAACATAGCAAGACTTTGTCTCTTACTAAAGTAAAAATTAAGTGAGAGGTTTTATCACTCAAGGACTGTGCTAATAAGCTGCTTTTGCAAGTTAAGAGGGAATAGTTTCAGGTGGAACAGCTGGGAATTCCTCAGTCCTCCCTAGTACCCTAAGGGTTTTCTTTTTGTCCTCTTTTTTTTTTTTTTTTTTTGAGACAATGTCTTGCCCTGTCATCCAGGCTAGAGTGCCATGGCACGATCTCAGCTCACTGCAACCTCCGCCTCCCTGGTTCAAGCGATTCTCCTGCCTCAGCCTCCCAAGTAACTGGGACTACAGGCACGTGCCACCATGCCTGGCTGATTTTTGTATTTTTAGTAGAGACGGGGTTTCGCTGTGTTGGCCAGGCTGGTCTCGAACTCCTGGCCTCAAGTGATCTGGCTGCCTTGGCATCCCAAAATAAAAAAAGAAAAAAAAAATTAATAAAATTAAAAGGTGGGCTGGGCACAGTGGTTCATGCCTGTAATCCCAGCACTTTGGGAGTCCGAGGCAGGCAGATCATCTGAGGTCAGGAGTTTGAGACCAGCCTGGCCAACATGGTGAAACCCCATCTCTACCAAAAAGATAAAAAAGTTAGCCGAGCTAGGCACAGTGGCTCAAGCCTGTAATCCCAGCACTTTGGGAGGCTGAGGCAGGTGGATCACGAGGTAGGGAGTTCAAGACCAGTCTGGCCAACATGGTGAATCTCCGTCTCTACTAAAAATACAAAAAATTAGGTATCATGGCATGCACCTGTAATCCCAGCTACTCAAGAGGCTGAGGCAGGAGAATAGCTTGAACCTGAGAGGTGGAGGTTGCAGTGAGCCGAGATCACACCATTGCACTCCATCCTGGGACAGAGTGAGACTCCGTCTCAAAAAAAAAAAAAAAAAAAAAAAAAATTAGCTGGGCATGGTGGCGCACACCTGTAATACCAGCTACTTGGAAGGCTGAGGCAGGAGAACCACTTGAACCCGAGAGGCAGAGGTTGCAGTGAGCCAAGATCACGCCACTGCTCCAGCCTGGGCGACAAGAGCGAGACTCCGTCTCAAACAAAAAAAAAATTTGAGGTGCTGTCTCACCATGTTGCCCAGGCTGGCCTCAGACTCCTCAGGGTTCAAGAGATCCTCCCACTTTAGCCTCCCAACTAGCTGGGATTACAGGCAATCTCCACCACCCCTGGCCTCTGTCCTCTTTTTACTGATGTGTTAGCTGAAGCTCTTAATGGACAAGACAATTGTCCAGGATCAGTTAGGAGCACTGTAACCTCAGAATTGACTTTGGTCCTGAGCCTCAGTTTCCCTGTTAATAGTTGTTACTTTGTTAGGGGTTGTTGGAAGCATCCATGGGACAATGTAAGGAAAGTCCTAGTGCAGCATCTCGCCCAAGAAGCCCTGTGAGCTGTAGCAACTAGATCTCTCATTCATTCTCAGCAGTGTTAACAGGTCCAGGTGTTTGTGGATACCTATAGGAGGATGTAAAGAAGAGGGTTTGAGGGGTGGGGTTTTGAAGGCTGAATAGGAGTTCATTTGGTGCAGCAGGCATTAGAAGAATAACACTCCGATAGAGGGACCAGCTTGAGCAGTCTCCATATCAGAGTTGAGGCGTGCCTTTACCCCTCATGAGGGCCTTTTGCGGAGTCCCAGGAGGTGCTGAGCTGTGCCCTCTCCTCCAGGAGCTGCAGATGAAGCGTACCGCAATTGAGGCCTTCAATGAGACTATCAAGATCTTTGAAGAGCAGGGCCAGACTCAAGAGAAGTGCAGCAAGGAATACCTGGAGCGCTTCCGGCGTGAGGGCAATGAGAAAGAGATGCAGAGGTGAGTCTGGCGCCTCTGCCCTGCCCCACCCCACCCTGATCTGGTGCGGTACAAGCCAGGGAGGGAAGGAAGCAGAAGGAGGCCAGCCACTTGGAGGCAAAGAGTAGTCTGTTGAAATGGACTTTGGGCCTGGTGCGATGGCTCAGGCCTGTAATCCCAGCACTTCAGGAGGCCGAGGCGGGTGGATCTCCTGAGGCCAGGAGTTTGAGACAGCCTGGCCAACATGGTGAAACCCTATCTCTATTAAAAATACAAAAATTAGCTAAGCGTGATGGCGCACACCTGTAGTCCCAGCTACTTGGGAGGCTGAGGCAGGAGGATCACTTGAACCTGGAGTTGGAGGTTGCAGTGAGCCGAGATCGCACCACTGCACTCCAGCTTGGGTGACAGAGCAAGACTGTCTCAAAAAAAAAAAAAAAAGGAAATGGGCTTTGAAGGATGAATAGGAGTTTGCCAGAAAGAGAAATCAGAGGAAACAGAGCATAGGCTCAGAGGCTGGAAGCACATAGTCTGGTGCAAAGTAGGTCCTTGAGAAAACCCTGGAGGCCGGGTGCAGTGGCTCATTCCTGCAACCCCAGCACTGTGGGAGGCCGAGATGGAAGGATTGCTTGATCCCAGGAGTTTGAGACCAGCCTGGGCAACATGGCAAAACCTATCTCTACAAAAAATATTAAAATGTCAGCCAGACATGGTGGTGCACACCTGTGGTCCCAGCTACTCGGGAGGCTGAGGTGGGAAGGTCACCTGAGCCCAGGAGTTTGAGGGTGCAGTGAGCCGAGATAAAACCCTGAGGTCTCTGCGCCACCCCACCCCTCCCACAGGATCCTGCTGAACTCCGAGCGGCTCAAGTCCCGCATTGCCGAGATCCATGAGAGCCGCACGAAGCTGGAGCAGCAGCTGCGGGCCCAGGCCTCGGACAACCGGGAGATCGACAAGCGAATGAACAGCCTCAAGCCGGACCTCATGCAGCTGCGCAAGATCCGAGACCAGTACCTCGTGTAAGTGGAGGCTTCGTGCTTCCCTGCGGCTCCCTGGTGACTGCTGCGGCACATGGAGATCTCTCTAGGAGTCTCAGTCTCTCTCCACCAAGTGGCCCTTCCTGGGCCCTGAGACCCCTTAAACTCGGTTCCTCCTGGGCCCCTTGAAAGTTTTCCCATAGGTCAGCCTCAGCTTAGTCAGACGTGTGTGCAATGGGAGTGTCACTCCTATCCCATTCCATTTTGTGGAAAGTTGGGAGCCTTCCACAAAAATTCCTGCTGGGCTGGGCACGATGGCTCACACCTGTAATCCCAGCACTTTGGGAGGCCAAGGCAGGCAGATGGATCACTTGATGCCAGGAGTTCGAGACCAGCCTGGCCAACATGGTGAAACCCCGTCTCTACTAAAAATAAAAAGTACAAAAACCGGCCAGGCATGGTGGTGGGCGCCTGTAATCCCAGTTACTCAAGAGGCTGAGGCAGGAGAATCACTTGAACCGGGAGGTGGAGTTTGCAGTGAGCAGAGATTATGCCAGTGCAGTTCAGCCTGGGCAACAGAGCAACACTCTGCCTCAAAAGCAAAACAAAAAAAAGTCACCCGCTGTGCAACCTACCATGCTGGGTGGCTGCGGCAGCCCTGTCCTGGGTTCAAATCAGTTTAAATCCTGCTTCCACCCCCCAACCTCCTGAAGACCTCAGCCAGAGCCTCCACCTCCCTCCTGGGCCTCAGGGAGGGCACTGTCGCATGCCAGGTGCTGTGCTAAGCACCGTGCTTGTTATGAGTTCATTTGGTCCTTTCCAATCCCTTCGTAAAGTTTGCCCTTTACAGCTGGGGAGACTGAGGCACAGAACCGACAGCTGCCCTGTGCAGAGGCCAGCAGTGCTGGAATGAGCCTCTGGTGATGATGAGGTGCCTGGGGGCTCCATAAGCGTTAACAGAAACAGAAAAATGAGGGGTGTGGGTCAGGGTTCCCCAGCAGAGCTGGGGGAGCCACCCTGGGTTCAGGCTGCCCTGAGCCAGGTCAGCGCTGCCCTCTTGTGGCAACCGGAGATATTGTACCCAGAACCCTTTCTCCTCAGCTAGGCCCTGCCTCCCACTGGACAGGCCCACTGTGGGCTCAGCACCCACACAACTGTACAAGCCCATCTTTCCGGTTCCTTCTCAGGTGGCTCACCCAGAAAGGCGCCCGGCAGAAGAAAATCAACGAGTGGCTGGGGATTAAAAATGAGACTGAGGAGTGAGTGACTGCCTGGAGGGAAGCAGGGAGGGCTTCCCAGAGGAGGGGGCCATTTGGGGTGGGTTTTGAAGAATGAGTAGGAGTTCACCAGGGAGGAAGAGTTGTCCAGGCAGCTGGGGAGCCTCGGAGGCTGGCAGGTGAGTGACCAGGGCCCTCCCCGCCATCCCCCGCCGCCCCCCCACCCCAGCCAGTACGCGCTGATGGAGGACGAGGACGATCTCCCGCACCACGAGGAACGCACTTGGTACGTGGGCAAGATCAATCGCACGCAGGCAGAGGAGATGCTGAGCGGCAAGCGAGATGGCACCTTCCTCATCCGCGAGAGCAGCCAGCGGGGCTGCTACGCCTGCTCCGTAGTGTGAGTGGACCGCAGCGCTGGGGATCCCCGCGTCCCTCCCAGAGCTCTCATTGAATGCCTGCCGCGTGCCAGGCCTTGGGAAGGAGTCCCTGGTGGGGTCATCCGGGACAGGGGAGCACGCGGCCCTGGAACAGGGAAAGCTTGGCGGGGAGGCCAGCCTTCTGACCCCGCCCTCTCGTCTGCCCCCATAGAGTGGACGGCGACACCAAGCACTGCGTCATCTACCGCACGGCCACCGGCTTCGGCTTCGCGGAGCCCTACAACCTGTACGGGTCGCTGAAGGAGCTGGTGCTGCACTACCAGCACGCCTCGCTCGTGCAGCACAACGACGCGCTCACCGTCACCCTGGCGCACCCAGTGCGCGCCCCCGGCCCCGGGCCGCCGCCTGCCGCCCGCTGAGCGCCGAGGACCCGCCCCAAGCAGAGCCGCCCCTGGGCCCGTCTGCACCGTGACGGGAGCCACGGACCAGACCAGCCACATCCAGGGGTCCTCATTTCTCCGGCTCTGGCTCTTGTTTGGGGTTCTCTCACCCTCCTTCTCTTTCCTTCTCTCCTTCCCTCCCTCTCTCCTTCCCTCCCCCATTCTCCAGATCTCCCTCTGTCTCCTTTTCTCTCTCTGTCTTTCTTGGCCCCTGTCTCTCTCCATGTTGGGGGTCCTGCCTCCCCCACCCCATATCTCCGTGTCCCCTGGGCATTGCCCTCTCCATGGCTCTGGTCACCCTGACCCTCTGCCCTGCCCACCGCAGGTCCCCCGGGGTCCCGGAAGCCCCTTCTGGCTGCACCTGCCATGTTTACAGAGGGCCCCTGGGCTGCGCGGCCCCAGCCTGGGCACCCTGATTTTTAAGCCATAGACCTGGGGTCAGGGCAGGAAGGAACTTCACTCCGCTGCTTCCGAGAACCTCGGCCGTGACGTTCGGGGCCGGGCGGGACCCGCCCCACAGACTCCAACTTCCCCTCCAAACCCCGAAGTGAAACCCGCCACTGGGTTACCCCCACAATGGGGCCGCTGCGAGTTCATCCACCCCCGAAAAAATAATTAAACTAGCAGGCCAGGCACGGTGGCTCACGCCTGTAATCCCGGCACTTTGGGAGGCCAAGATGGGCGGATCTTTTGAGGTCAGGAGTTGGAGGCCAGCCTGGCCAAAATAGCGAAACCCCATATCTACTAAAATACAAAAATTAGCCGGGCGTGGTGGCGGCTGCCTGTAATCCCAGCTACTTGGGAGGCTGAGGCGCGAGAATCTCTTGAACCCGGGAAATGGAGGTTGCAGTGAGCAGAGATCATGCCACTGCACTCCAGCCTGGGCAACAGAGGGAGACTCCTCCGTCTCAAAAAAATAAAAAACTGGTGAGCTGGCCCCAACCCCTCCTAGGAATCACAGCTCCCCGTACTGGTGTCGCCGCAGTGGCAAAGTTGCGACACTGCCCACGGCCCCTCCCTCTGATGCAGATTCAGGGCTTCTCTTCGATCATGTTGGGTTTTGATTCTGTTTTTCCTTGACTGCAAAACCCTCTTTCCTCTCCTCTTTTGGGACAAGAGCCCTGGTTTTCTACGCTGCCCTTGGCCACCACACTGCCTGCCCCACGAGCTGGGAGGCAGGTTTTGTACGGTACGTTGTTATTGATATGATATAAAACATCAAACGTCGTGGGTGATTCTGTTGTCAGTGACTGGGCTTCAGTACCACCTCTGCGTGTCGGGGACCCTGGTGTTTACAGGGGTCACAGCAGGTCGGGCCTGTGGGTTTAACTCCAAGCCCCTCTGAGACCCGACAACCCCTCCCTCCCCCAGTTTAGCTGCTGAAGCCCAGAGAGGTTGAGGCAGTGCCCAAGGTCATACAGGAGAGAGATTCGAATCCTGAGATCCTGACTGCTCAGGGGACCCCAGACCCCATCCAGCCCCTCAAGTGCTTCCAAGCTGCTTCCCCCGCCCGCCACCCCCAAATTTGAATTCTGTCGCAGCCATCAGCTATGTCATTGGGAAAGTTGTATCCCCTCCCTGATCCACAGCTTCCTCATTCATTGCCAAGTGGCGTCAAAAGTCACAACCCTCCCATGCCACAGGGAGGAGTCGCCCATGTCTTTGATGTTCTCAAGGCGTCGGCACCTCCAGCCAGCATTGGAGGCTCTTCTCTGACCTCTCCTCACCCACTCCCATGCACAGCCCGCCGGGTCCCAGGAGACGCTGAGCAGAAGCCCTGTGGGGTTTTTTGTGTTTCTTTTTAAAGAGTCAAGGTCTCGCTCTGTCACCCAGGCTGGAGCGCAGTTGTGCAAACACGGCTCGCGGCTCACAGCCTCAAGCTCCTCGTTCCCAGCCTCAAGCAGTCCTCCCATCTCAGCCTTCAGAGTCACTGGATTACGGGTGTGTGTCACCATGTCCAACTAATTATTTTTAAATTTTTTTAGAAACAAGATCTTGCCGAGTGCAGTGGTTCACACCTGTAATTCCAGCACTTGGGGAAGCCGAGACAGGCAGATCACTTGAGGTCGGGAGTTTGAGACCAGCCTGGCCAACATGGTAAAACCTGGTCTCCACTAAAAATACAAAAAAAAAAAATTAGCCAGTCATGGTGGCGCATGCCTGTAATCCCAGCTACTTTGGAGGCCGAGACAGGAGAATCAGTTGAACCTGGGAGGTCAACGCTGCACCGAGCCACGATCGCGCCACTGTACTCCAACCTGGGTGACAGAGTGAGACTCTGTCTCAAGAAAAAAAAAAAAAAAAAAGGTCTTGCCCTTTTCCAGGTGGGTCTCAAACTCCTGGCCTCCAGCGATCCTCCCGCTTCAGCCTCCCTGAGTCGCGTGAGCCACCACGCGTGGCCTTATGGCATCTTTGACCTGGACTCTTGTTTACCACCCTCCCCATCACACCCAGAATCCACACCCCCACTGCGACGTCCTTGTCCCTTCAGCCCTCCCCAACCCTGGGGCCTTGCTGTCCTTGTCTGTTCTGTACAGCCACCTCTCAAGGCCCAACAAGGCTGAACCTGGGGCAAGTGCATAAAGAAACCTCCACTCTGACCCAGTCTACTGCTGGGACCTTGGGACGGGAGCTGCCTCCCTTAGCCTCAGAGCCCCCTAGCCTTGCCAGGCACTGTCCCTGCCATGTGTCCTGTCTGGAGATAACCCATAAATAACTCCAGCCCAGATGGTGCCTCTCACTGCATAGGTGCTCACAGGAGAAAGGTTGCCATCTTCATGGCCCCAGCTATGCTGAGCTGGGGGTGGAAGAGAATATCCTGTGTGGTCTCTAAAAACATTCAACCACTGGCTGTGTGTCCTTGGCAAAATAGCCTTCCCTCTCTGATCAGCCACTTCTTTGTTACCAACTGGAGTCAGTAGCCCCTACCCCCAGCCCCAACTGGATGCTTCTGAGGGTTCAATGATAAAATGGGTTGTGGGCCCACTCTATGCCTGGCACCAAGCCAGAGAACAATACATTGTGGAGTTACATTTATGATTTCTTCCAATAGGGCCGGTGCCTGGTAACTACTGGAAAAATTGTAGCAATTATATTTATGGTTATTTCTTCAATCCCACCCGGCATAGAGTAAGCACCAAAGTTGGGGTGGTGAGTCTTGGGGAGCCTTTGCCAAGGGTTTGGTCGTCTGAGGGATGGGCTCGGGGACCATCCAGCCACTGGGACTTCAGAGAAACTCCAGCTCCCAAACCAGCTGCTGTGTGTATGGCCGGGGTCTTCCCCACAACTAGAGGGGGGCACAGCTGGGGACTCAGCTATATCTTCCAGCTGTGTTTGGGACATTTTCTTCCATAGGATCCAGTGTGTCTTGTCCTGAATGTAAGGCCCTGCAGGGTCGGAATGTCTCAGTTATTCCCCTAACACTCCAGCCTCCATCTGGGCCTTTTTTCCAGGCTATTCTCTCTGCCTTCACTGTTGGGGTCACTGTCCTGTGTAGGCACCAAGGCCTGACCATGCCATCCGGAAGCCCCAGGCTGGGACAACTCTCCCCCACCTGCCTCTGAGCCCTCCATGGTGACTCTCGTTCCCCAAACCTTATCCTTCTCCCCATTACACAGAAGGGAAAGCTGAGGCTCTGTCACTCAAATCCAAAGCCAGGCAGACTCCAAGCCGCCCCACCCCTATCCCAGACAGCACAGCCTGCCTCTCTCCCCCATGGGCATCCCTTGAAGGCCAGGTTGCCCCCCACCCCCCACAAGCCTTGGACGATGAAAAGAAGGAAGGCCAGTTCTCTTCACCCCAAGCCAGAAATGGGGCTGGGGGGGTACCCTAGAGAAATGACACGCCACTCCCTGCGCCAGCTTCTGCTTTCCGGCATGGCTGTGGTCAAGCCTGAGTCAGTCCCACGGGACCACGGTGGGGGGGTCTGGAGCGTCGGGGTCAGGAGTTTGAGGGGGGAAGGGTTGAGGGGCAGGACGTGGGGGTTGGGTGTGAGGGAGGTCACAGGCGAGGCTGGAGGGAGGGGACCTGGCCACACAGGCCTTGCCCACTCTCAGGGGGCTGAATATTTCAGTTACTCCCCCAACACCCCAGCCTCCATCCCATCCCCAGCCTCCATCCGACGTTACCCCTGTTAGGTCACAGGCCCACTCTGAGAGTGGGTCTCGGGCTTCAAGTTCCCTAGCCGCCCCTAGAAGGTCTAGGGGTGCATGGAGACACCACCATTCCTCTCAGCCTCTCTGTGTCTGTCTCAAAGGCCCCACCTCACCTCCCCTAAAGGTACTCTTGCGCCAGGGCTCACATGCTTAGGCAGGGCTGATTGCCAAGGGGCCCAATGGCCTCGTGACTGGGGACCCAGCACCTGGCAGGGGTGGGGGTGGGACACTCAGAGGAAAGAGTGGAGGAGGGAGAGACGCTGGCCCGGGACCCGAGGGGCGTGGGCATCGGGAGGCGGGCCCGGGTTAGGGGCGGGACCGCCGCCTGGTTAAAGGCGCTCATTTCCCAGGCAGCCGCTGCAGCCGCCACACCTTTGCCCCTGCCGCGATGACCCTGTCGCCACTTCTGCTGTTCCTGCCACCGCTGCTGCTGCTGCTGGACGTCCCCACGGCGGCGGTGCAGGCGTCCCCTCTGCAAGCGTTAGACATTTTTGGGAATGGGCCACCAGTTAACTACAAGGTAGGGACGGCGACAGGGCGGGCAGGCTGGAGGGAACAGGCGCCCTGTCGGGGCACGCGGCTCCTTCTTTCTCCCCAGACTTCACAGGGGAAGACCAGTGCCCCGAGGGGACGCTGTCTCTGCCGGGTTCCTGGAAAAACCCTATTCAGTTCCCGGCACTGCGGCCACACTCCCTCCGTGCCGTTTCGCTTTCGCATCCCGCATCTGAGACACGCAGCTGCCTCCACCCGCCTAGTCCCGCCCAAGGGTTCATTGAGCGCCTACTGTGTACTTTTGTGGCCGGAGCTGGGGTCTCCTTTTGTGGCCCAGGGCACAAGTTCAGCAGCTGGCCAAGGGCCGCCGGCATGCATTCTTGCTGCTACCCCTGCTGCATTCATTCCAGCCAGGGCAGGGCTCACGTGTCTTTGGGACCTATTAGGCAGATTCCCTAGAGGCTGAGCGACTTGCTCACGGCTCCAGCGACATGGGCCACCCGCCACTCCTCAGCTGAAGCCGGAAGTCAGCACCTATTAGGTGCCGCCTCTATTCAGTCGGACTTGGAAAGGGTTCACGTGGGTCCCTTGCTCAGTTCAGAGCCAAGGTCTCCAGGTGAAGTGACAAGAAATGAGCATGGGCCAAGGCCGGAGGCGGTGGCTCATGCCTGTAATCCCAGCACTTTAGGAGGCCAAGGTGGGTGGATCACCTGAGGTCAGGAGTTCGAGCCTGGCTAGCCTGGCCAACATGGTGAAACCCTGTCTCTACTAAAAATAGAAAAATTAGCCGTGTGGTGGCGGGCACCCGTAGTCCCAGATACTTGGGAGGCTGAGGCAGGAGAATCGCTTGAACTCAAGACGTGGAAGTTGCAGTGAGCCGAGATCACACCACTGCACTCCAGCCTGGGCGACAGAGACTCCCTCTCAGAAAAAAAAAGAAAAAGGTCAGGCTTGGCGTGGTGGCTCACGCCTGTAATCCCAACACTTTGGAAGGCTGAGGCAGGCCGATCACGAGGTCAGGAGTTCGAGACCATTCTGGCCAACATGGAGAAACCCTGTCTCTACTAAAAATACAAAAATTAGCTGGGTGTGGTGGCATGTGCCTATAATCCCAGCTACTCGGGAGGCTGAGGCAGGAGAATTGCTAGAACCAGGGAGTCGGATGTTGCAGTGAGCTGAGATCGCGCCACAGCACACCAGCCTGGCGACAGTGAGACTCCATCTCAAAAAAAAAAAAAAAAGTCTCAAAGTCAAGATTCCACCTGGCAAGTTCTGGAAGGCGTGCAAGATGAATTGTCTATCACAGCCCCCTTTCTACAAGACTACCAAGTGGGGTTCAGAGAAGTGGGGAACTGCCCAGGGCTACACCTGCCTCCCACCCCTTCCTAATCCACAGATGGGCAATCTATACCTGCGGGGGCCCCTGAAGAAGTCCAATGCACCACTTGTCAATGTGACCCTCTACTATGAAGCACTGTGCGGTGGCTGCCGAGCCTTCCTGATCCGGGAGCTCTTCCCAACGTGGCTGATGGTCATGGAGATCCTCAATGTCACGCTGGTGCCCTACGGAAACGCACAGGTGGGGAAACTGAGGCACGTGGGCAGGGGGGCAGGGGACCCAGCCTACCAGCAGGCTCTCACCCTGCTGCCTTGCAGGAACAAAATGTCAGCGGCAGGTGGGAGTTCAAGTGCCAGCATGGAGAAGAGGAGTGCAAATTCAACAAGGTGGAGGTGAGCGGCCCCCAGGGCCCCACACAGGGGTGGGGGAAAACCACCCCACGTACAGGAGGCAAATACGAGGATGCCAGCTCTGTCTTCTGCCTCGTGTGCTCCCATTTAATCACATCTTTATTCCCTATCTCCTGGGTGGGTACTGGTGATTATTACGAGAGGGTGTCAGGGTACCCTGGGCCCTCTTCATGCCCTCTCCTGCCCCCTCTCCAAACCCCAGGCCTGCGTGTTGGATGAACTTGACATGGAGCTAGCCTTCCTAACCATTGTCTGCATGGAAGAGTTTGAGGACATGGACAGAAGTCTGCCACTAGTGAGTGACGCCCCTCACTCCACACGAGGAGGGGGACAAGGGTGGTAACCTTCCCTGCATCCAGGCAGACCCAAATTCAAGTCCTAGCCCTGACCACTGCTGTTTGTGCAGCCCAGGAAAACAACTACCCTTCTTTATTTATTTTTTTATTTTTTCTTAAGACAGAGTCTCGCTCTGTCACCCAGGCTGGAGTGCAGTGGCACAATCCCAGCTCATTGCAACCTCCACCTCCAGGGTTCAAGTGATTCTCCGGCCTCAGCCTCCTGAGTAGCTGGGATTACAGTTGTGTGCCAACATGCCCAGCTAATTTTTGTGTTTTTAGTAGAGACAGGGTTTCACCATTTTGGTCAGGCTTGTCTTGAACTCCTGACCTTGTGATCCACCCGCCTTGGCCTCCCAAAGTGCTGGGATTACAGGTGTGAGCCACCGCGCACCCAGCCCTTTTTTTTCTTTTTTCTTTTTTCTTTTTTCTTTTTTTTTTTTTTTTGAGACAGGGTTTTGCTCTGTCACCCAGGGTGGAGTGCAGTGGTGCGATCTTGGCTGACTGCAACAACTGTCTCCTTGGTTTAAGTGATTCTCCTGCCTCAGCTTCCCCAGTAGCTGGGACTACAGGCACGCACCACCATGCCCGGCTAATTTTTGTATTTTCAGTAGAGACAGTGTTCACCATGTTGGCCAGGCTGGTCTCAAACTCCTGACCTCAAGTTATCCGCCTGTCCCAGCCTCCCAAAGGATTACAGGTGTGAGCCACCACGCCCGGCCCCAGCCTCCCCTCTTGAAGCCTCCATCTCTGAATCAGGGGAATGAATGCAGGTCTCTTAGGAGCATGAGTGATCACGGAGGACTTACTGGAGGAGGCATTTCTGAGCTGGGCATAGAAGGATGACCAGGAATGTGCAGAGACACAGATGATGGGATGTGGAGATGATAGGACAGACCCCACCTACTTCCCCAGGGGATTGTGAAGAATGATTCCCAGAGAAGTGACTCATTGGCTCCAATCATTTATTCATTCATCAAACATCTGGGTCACCCAAGAGGCCTCACCTAGTGACACCCTAGTCCTGCAGGGTTAGATCAGGGCTGAGAGAGTGGCAAGGAGAGGACACTGAGGAGACACTGTGGAAGGAGGAGGAAGGGTGTTCCTGGCAGAGGGATCAGCCTGTGTGGAGGTCCTGAGTAAAGTGAGATACTATGGGGGTCAGAGGCAGTGGGTCTGGTCTTAGGGATGAAACCAAGGGAGCTAGGAGGCAGGAGCAGCCCAAGCCCTGCCTTAGGGGCCTCCACTCAAGCATGTATTGAGCACCTGCTGTTTGTGGGCATTGTCGCATTGCTGTGAAGCCAACTGTACCCTCTTCTCAGTGACGAAACAGGCTTGGCTCAGGGCTGGTGGGTGGGACCGTTGAGATAATGGGGAGGAAGCTGAGGCAACCCCCTGCTCCCCACCCACCCAGTGCCTGCAGCTCTACGCCCCAGGGCTGTCGCCAGACACTGTCATGGAGTGTGCAACGGGGGACCGCGGCATGCAGCTCATGCACGCCAATGCCCAGCGGACAGATGCTCTGCAGCCACCGCACAAGTATGTGCCCTGGGTCACCGTCAATGGGGTAAGAATCTTTTTGGCCCTCAGCTTGACACTCATAGTCCCATGGAGTCAGGGATGGACAAGACAGAGGGACCAGAGATAAAGGAGCCCAGGTGGAGGTTGCAGTGAGCCGAGATCGTGCCACTGCACTCCAGCCTGCGCGACAAGAGCAAAACTTGATAGCTTTGCGTAGGGAAAAAGGGCATTGACGCTGGGGTTTTGAAAGGTGAGTAGGAGTCTATCAGGCAAAAAAATGTATGTATTAATTCGAAGTATTAAACATCCCTAGCCACCCCCGTTGGGAAAGATGTGCCACTGATTTGCGTGGCGGGAGGCAGAGGCCAGACTTGGGAATATGTGCAGCCCTTTCTGGACTGGAACCAGGGTGCATGGGTTGGGGTAGCTGCTGGGAATGTGCGACCCCTGTCTTGCTTTGTGCAGAAACCCTTGGAAGATCAGACCCAGCTCCTGACCCTTGTCTGCCAGTTGTACCAGGTAAGCTGGGAGGGGAGCAGTGGGATTCAGGTGGTGGGGGTAGGGTCTCCTTCCAGGACCCCAACTCGTGGCCTTCCCCTCCAGGGCAAGAAGCCGGATATCTGCCCTCCCTCAACCAGCTCCCTCAGGAGTGTCTGCTTCAAGTGATGGCCGGTGCGCTGCGGAGAGCTCATGGAAGGCGAGTGGGAACCTGGCTGCCTCCCTTTTTTTCTGATCCAGACCCTCGGCACCTGCTGCCCACTAACTGGAAAATTTCTATGCATCCCATGAAGCCCAGATACACAAAATTCCACCCCACGATCAAGAATCTTGCTCCACTAAGAACGGTGCTAAAGTAAAACTAGTTTAATAAGCCCTTCTGGATGGTGTAATTCATTTGATAAGTCAGCCATTCCCCCTTCCCCAGGCCTGGCGAAACCCGCTCTCTACTAAAAATACAAAAATTAGCTGAGCGTGGTGGCGGGCGCCTGTAATCCCAGCTACTTGGGAGGCTGAGGCAGGAGAATTGCTTGAACCCAGCAGGCAGAGTTTGCAGTGAGCTGAAATTGCGCCACTGCGCTCCAGCCTGGGCGACAAGAGCAAAACTCCATCTCAAAATTTAAAAAAAGTGACTGGTTGTGACCGGGTGAGGTGGCTCACGTCTATAATTCCAGCGCTTTGGGAGGTCAAGGTAGGAGGACTGCTTGAGGACAGGAGTTTGGGACCAGCCTTGGCCTCATAGCAAGACCCTGTCTTTACAAAACATGAAAATAAAAAGAATTAGCAGGGTATGGCAGTGAGCAGCTGTGGTACTCGGGAGGCTGAGGCAGGAGGATCACTTGAGCACAGGAGGTCAAGGATGCAATGAGCCATAATTATGCCACTGCACTGCAGCCTGGGCCAGAGAGCAAGACTCTGCCTCTTTTTTTTTTTTTTTTTTTTTGAGATGGGGTTTCACTCTTGTTGCCCAGGCTAAAGGGAAACGCGTGATCTAGGCTCACCACAACCTCCACCTCTCCAGTTCAAGCGATTCTCCTGCCTCAGCCTCCTAAGTAGCTGAGATTACACACACACGCCACCACGCCCAACAAATTTTGTATTTTTTTTTTTTTTTTTGAGACAGAGTCTTGCTCTGTCGCCCAGGCTGGAGTGCAGTGGCGCAATCTCGGCTCACTGCAAGCTCCGCCTCCCGGGTTCACGCCATTCTGCTGCCTCAGCCTCTCCGAGTAGCTGGGACTACAGGCGCCCGCCACCACGCCTGGCTAATTTTTTGTATTTTTAGTAGAGACGGGGTTTCACCGTGGTCTCGATCTCCTGACCTCGTGATCCGCCCACCTCGGCCTCCCAAAGTGCTGGGATTACAAGCATGAGCCACCGCGCCCGGCCCTAATTTTGTATTTTTAGTAGAGACAGGGTTTCTCCATGTTGGTCAGGCTAGCCTTGAACTCCTGACCTCATGATCCATCTGTCTCGGCCTCCCAAAGTGCTGGGACTACAGGCGTGAGCCACCACACCCGGCCAAGACTCTGCCTTTTAAAAGAAAAAGAAAGGAAAGAACATGTTCAGTGTTGTATTTTTTCCTACTGATGGACTGGTCAAATCATAGATGTATATATTCTTCCTTCGAGGAAGTGAGGCTTAATTCCACTCCCTACAAATATCTTTGTTTCTCTTTATTTTGAGATGGGGTCTAGCTGTGTTGTCCAGGCTGGTCTCAAACTCCTGGGCTCAAGCAGTCCTTCTTGAGGATCCTGAAGTGCTGCAATTATAGACATGAGCCAGCGCGCCGGGCCCTGCAACCACCTTGATAGTGAACTGGATTTAGTAACTTGATTCCAAAGAGTAGAACAGGGAAAGTGAAAAAGAATACCCCAACTGTGCGCGGTGGCTTAAACCTGTAATCACAGCACTTTGGGAGGCTGAGGTGGGTGGATCACTTAAGGTCAGGAGTTCAAGACCAGCCTGACCAACATGGCGAAATCCCGTCTCTACTAAAAATACAAAAATTAGGCTGGACGCGGTGGCTCACACCTGTAATCCCATCACTTTGGGAGGCCCAGGCAGATAGATCACCTAAAGTCAGAAGTTCGAGACCAGCCTGGCGAACATGGCAAAACCCTGTCTCTACTAAAAAATACAAAAGTTGGCCGGGCGCTGTGGCTCACGCCTGTAATCTCAGCACTTTGGGAGGCCGAGACAGGTGGATCACAAGGTCAGGAGATCAAGACCATCCTAGCTAACACGGTGAAACCCTGTCTCTACTAAAAATACAAAAAACTAGCTGGGCGTGGTGGCAGGTGCCTGTAGTCCCAGCTACTCAGGAGGCTCAGGCAGGAAAATGGCGTGAACCCGGGAGACGGAGCTTGCAGTGAGCCGAGATCGCGCCACTGCACTCCAGCCTGGGCGACAGAGCAAGACTCCGTCTCAAAAAAAAAAAAAAAAAAAAAAAATACAAAAGTTAGCCAGGCATGGTGGTGCACACCTGTGATCCCAGCTACTCCAGAGGCTGAGATGGGAGAATGGCTTGAACTCAGGAGGCAGGGGTTGCAGTGAGCCGAGATCACGCCACTGCTCTCCAGCCTGGGCAACAGAGTGAGACCCCATCTCAAAATAAATAAATAAATAAAAATCATCAAGTAGCAAAGGTGGCATGTTTTGAGGTGGCACGTCCTGAACTTCCTCATTCCCTGGCTGAATTGGTGGTGGAGAGACATTCAGGGTAGAAGTTTTGAAGTAAGACATCTATAGAAGGGGTAGAAAAAGACAGATTAGAACAAATAGAAAGGAATAAATGTAAGCACACTATGCCAGATACTGTCGAATCAGTATCTTTGTCCTGAGAATAGGTTAGCTTGGTTACACACTTGTGTCTCATTTTATTTTATTTTATTTTATTTTATTTTATTTTATTTATTTATTTTTTTGAGATGGAGTTTCGCTCTTGTTGCCCGGGCTGGAGTGCAATGGCACGATCGTGGTCTTGGCTCACCACAACCTCCATCTCCAGAGTTCAAGCAATTCTCTTGCCTCAGCCTCCCGAGTAGCTGGGATTACAGGCATGCGCCACCATGCCCAGATAATTTTTTTTTTTTTTTTTGCGATGGAGTGTTTCCCTCTTGTTGCCCAGGCTGGAGTGCAATGGCACGATCTCGGCTCACCACAACCTCTGCCTCCCAGGTTCAAGCAATTCTCCTGCCTCAGCCTCCCAAGTAGCTGGGATTACAGGCATGCACCACCATGCTCGGCTAATTTTTTGTATTTTTAGTAGAGACGGGGTTTCTCCATGTTGAGGCTGGTCTCGAACTCCTGACCTCAGGTGATCCGCCCGCCTCGGCCTCCCAAACTGCTGGGATTACAGGCGTGAGCCACCGCGCCAATTTTGTATTTTTAGTAGAGAGGGAGTTTCACCATGTCGGCCAGGCTGGTCTCCAACTCCGGACCTCAAGTGATCTGCCTACCTCTGCCTCCCAAAGTGCTGGGATTACAGGCATGAGCCACTGCACCCAGCCTTGTGTCTCATTTTAGAAGGTGGTGGCTTAGGAGGGAGTTGGGAACCTATCTAAGTTAGGTCTCTAAATGGTGTGAGCAATCAGGCATTTAATGAGCATTTCTTTTTTCTCTCTCTCTGTCTCCCCACACTCACTTTCCTTCCTTCCTCTTTTTTTTTTTTTTTTTTTTTTTTTTGAGACAGAGTCTCGCTTTGTCACCCATGCTGGAAAGCAGTGGTGCGATCTCAGCTCACTGCAGCCTCCGCCTTCTGGGCTCAACCAGAGTAGCTGGGACTAAAGGCATATGCCACCACGCCTGGCTAATTTTTTTTTTCCTTTGAGACGGGGTCTCACTCTGTCGCCCAGGCTGGAGTGCAGTGGCAACCTCCACCTCCCGGGTTCAAGAGATTCTCCTGCCTCAGCCTCCCAAGTAGCTGGGACTACAAGCGGGTGTTACTACGCCTGGCTAATTTTTTGTATTTTTAGTAGAGATGGGGTTTCATCGTGTTAGCCAGGATGGTCTCAATCTCCTGACCTCATGATCCTCTCGCCTCAGCCTCCTAAAGTGCTGGGATTACAGGCGCAAGCCACCGCGCTCAGCCACACCTGACTAATTTTTGTATTGGTAGTGGAGACGGAGTTTCGCCATGTTGCTCAAACTGGTCTCAAAGTCCTGGCCTCAAGCGATCTGTCCACCTTGGCCTCCCAAAGTGCTGGGATTACAGGCGTAAGCCACTGCGCCCCACCCCAATTTACAAACAGATTTTGAAAACAATATTTAAGCAGGCATATTATAAAACATAATTATTGTTGAAAAGCTTATTTATAAGCTTTCATCTCACTTTCATTTAACTTACTTGTGTTCAACAATTATGCTTAATTACTCATGAACATTTCATAAAACATTGAAAAAATAATCATCATCTTAAGTTACTTTTCTTGTTGACAAATCAAATATCAAAAATCAAAGAAGCAAAGAACCTAAAAAAATAAATATATGGGGCGCAGCACCATGGCTCACACCTGTAATCCCAGCACTTTCGGAGGCCATGGTGGGAGGATCACTGGAGACCAGGAGTTCAAGACCAGCCTGGCCAACATAGTGAGAACCCATCTCTATAAAAAATACAAAAATTGGCCGGGCTTGGTCGCTCATGCCTGTAATCCCAGCACTTTGGGAGACTGAGGCGGGCAGATCACCTGAGGTCGGGAGTTCAAGACCAGCCTGACCAACATGGAGAAACCCCATCTCCATTAAAAATACAACATTAGCCGGGTGTGGTGGTGGTAGTTCTAATCCCAGCTACTCGGGAGGCTGAGGCAGCAGAATCGCTTGAACCTGGGAGGCAGAGGTTGCGGTGAGCCGAAATCACACCATTGCACTCGAGCCTGGGCCAACAAGAGCAAAACTCAATCTCAAAAAAAAATTAGCCAGGCCTGGTGGCTCACACCTGTAATCCTAGCTACTCGGGAGGCTGAGGCATGAGAATCACTTGAACCTGGGAGGCTGCAGTGAGCTGAGATCATGCCACTGCACTCCAGCCTGGGCGACAGAGTAAGACCTTATCTCAAAAAATAACCATCCAAGCAACCAAAAAAAATTAAAAACCCACATATGGGTCTCTCCTTTACTTTTTAAAATTAATTTGCTGTCAGGCTTGACATCCATTAAGCAAATCACCTTTTTTTTTTTTTTTTTTTTTTCCAGACAGGGTCTCACTCTGTCACCCAGACTGGAGTGCAGTGAGGTGACATCACAGCTCACTGCAACCCTTGCCTGCAGGGCTCAAGCGATCCTTCCACCCCAGCCTCCCGAGTATCTGGAACTACAGGCACAAGCCACAACACTCAGCTAATTTTCTGTATTTTTAGTAGAGACAGCTTTTCACTATGTTACCCAGGCTGGTCTCAAACTCCTGGACTCAAGCAATCTGCCTGCCTTGGCCTCCCAGAGTGCTGGGATTACAGTCATGAGCCACCGTGCCCACCCTCAATTCACTTTGTAAAATTTTTTTTATTTATTTTTTGAGACAGGGTCTTGTTCTATCACCCAGGCTGGAGTGCAGTAATGTGATCATGGCTCACTGCAACCTCCGCCTCCAGGGTATAGGTGATCCTCCCCGCTCAGCCTCCCAAATAGCTGGGACGACAGGCGCGAGCCACGAGCCAGCATGCACGGTAAATTTTTGTTTTTGTTTTTTTTTTTTTTTTGCAGAGATGGGGTTTTGCCATGTTGCCCAGGCTGTTCTTGAACTCCTGGCTTCAAATGACCTACCTCCATCAGCCTCCCAAAATGCTGGGATGGATGACAGATCTGAGCCACCACCCGGCCAAGCAATTCACTTTTATTGCATGTTTTGTTCTTAGGTTTAATTTACAGTTTTACAGTTTACACTTTTATAATCTTCAACATCTAAAGATAACATAAGCCTGTTTGACTAGTCTTAATTTACATAAGCAAATGTGGTTTTCTAAAGTCAATGAAACAGAGCTCCTTTACAAATTAATCTTTAGGAATTCCATCAAGAGGGAGAAAGTGTTACATAAGTATAACATATATATATAAACATAAATAGGTGCAGTCAGAGATCTTATAGCTTTCATTTTAAAATTATAGCCGTGAGACAAGTGTGATAATACAAAACTCACTAGTTTTATTTCTTTTTTTTTTTGAGACGAAGTCTCGCTCTGTCGCCCAGGCTGGAGTACAGTGGCGCGATCTCGGCTCACTGCAAGCTCCGCCTCCCAGGTTCACGCTATTCTCCTGCCTCAGCCTCCCAAGTAGCTGGGACTACAGGCGCCCGCCACCACGCCCGGCTAATTTTTTGTATTTTTAGTAGAGACGGGGTTTCACCGTGTTAGCCAGAATGGTCTCGATCTCCTGACCTCGTGATCCGTCCGCCTTGGCCTCCCAAAGTGCTGGGATTACAGGCTTGAGCCACTGCACCCAGCTAAAACTCACCAGTTTTTAAAAAAATGGTGGAGCCGGGCACAGTGGCTCGCGCCTGTAATCCTAGCACTTTGAGAGGCCGAGGCAGGCAGATCATTTGAGGCCAGGGAGTTCAAGACCAGCCTGGGCAACATGGAGAAGCCCCATCTCTACCAAAAATACAAAAATTAGCCAGGCACAGTGGCTCACGCCCATAATCCCAGTACTTTGGGAGGCCGAGGCGGGCTGATCACCTGAGGTTGGGAGTTCAAGACCAGCCTGACCAACATGGAGAAATCCTGTCACTACCAAAAATACAAAATTAGCCAGGTGTGGTGGCACATACCTGTAATCCCAGCTACTCGAGAGGCTGAGGCAGGAGAATCACTTGAACCCAGAAGGCAGAGGTTGCAGTGAGCTGAGATCGTGTCACTGCATTCCACTCTGGGTGACAGCGCCAGACTCAATCTCAAAAAATATAAATAAATAAATAAGATCTAATTTGTCTCTGCAGATGAAATGAGTTAAGATTACCTACTCAGGGGCCGGGCACGGTGGCTCACACCTGTAATGCCAGCACTTTGGGAGGCCGAGGTGGGTGGATCACGAGGTCAGAAGATGGAGACCATCCTGGCTAACATGGTGAAACCGCGTCTCTACTAAAAATACAAAAAATTAGCTGGGTGCGGTGGCAGGCGCCTGTAGTCCCAGCTACTCTAGTCCCAGCTACTCGGGAGGTTGAGGCAGGAGAATGGCGTGAATCCGGGAGGCAGAGCTTGCAGTGAGCCAAGATCGCGCCACCGCACTCCAGCCTCGGTGACAGAGCGAGACTCTGTCTCAAAAAAAAAAAAAAAAAAAAAAAAATTTAACTTGCCAGTTGGTTTCCAAATTGCCCTCTGAGAACACAGTTCTGATCCATTGCAGGGGAGCCCCAGATTTTAGGCTTAGCCCAGAAGGGCTCTTGGCTTCTTCTAGAAAAGTATCCAAGGGTGACCTGGTGGTATTATACAGCACCTTTTTTTTTTTTTCCCCTGAAAGAGTCTTGCTCTGTTGCCCAGCCTGGAGTGCAGTGATGTGATCATAGCTCACTGCAGTCTCCAAATCCTGGGCTCAAGAATCCCCTTTGCCTCAAACTTCTGAGTAGCTGGTACTACAGGCATGTACTACCTACCCAAGCTAATTTTTTAAATTTTTGTGGAGATAGGGTCTTGCTAAGTTGCCCAGGCTGGTCTCAAACTCCTGAGCTCTAGTGATCCTCCTGCTTCAGCCTCTCGAAGTGCTAGGATCACAGGTGTGAGCCATAATCCCAGCCTGATAAGAATTCGTCCTTTTCATTTTTTTTTTTTTTTTTTGAGACGGAGTCTGGCTCTGTTGCCCAGGCTGGAGTGCAGTGGTGCTTTCTTGGCTCACTGCAACCTCCATTTCCCGGGTTCAAGCAATTCTTCTGCCTCAGCCTCCCGATTAGCTGGGATTACAGGTGCCTGCCACTCTACCTGGATAATTTTTTTGTATTTTTAATAGAGATGGGGTTTCACCATGTTGGCCAGGCTGGTCTTGAACTCCTGACCTCAGGTGATCCACCCACCTCGGCCTCCCAAAGTGCTGGGATTACAGCTGTGAGCCACCGTGCCAGCCCTTTTTTTTTTTTTTTTTTTTTTTTTGAGACAAAATCTCACTCTGTTGCCCAGGCTGGAGTTCAGTGGTGCTATCTCAGCTCACTGAAACCCCAGCTTCCCAGGTTTCAGTGATTCTCGTGCCTCAGACTCCCGAGTAACTGGGACTACAGGCACACACCACCACACTCAGCTAATTTTGCTATTTTTTGGTAGAGATGGGGTTTCACCGTGTTGGCCAGACTGGTCTTGATCTCCTGACCTCAAGTAATCCACCCACCTCAGCCTCTCAAAAAGCTGGGATTACAGGCATGAGCCACCGCGTCCGGCCGAATTCTTACTTTGCATTGGCTTAGTCAGGTCCCAGCATTTCTCCCCTGCAGACCCCAGAGGGAGCAGATTTTCCCAGCCAGTTGTAGCCCATCCTCATCACCAGAAACTAGCAGGGCTGGAGCTTTCCTCCTCTCTCTGGTGTCTGGCTCAGACTGACAGACAGATTAACAAAACAATAGCACACAAAGCTTATTCATTGTAGATGGGAGCCCTCACGAGAAAAATGGAGACGGAAAAAAGTAATTAGACCGAAGTGTTTGTTTTGACACAGGGTCTTGCTGTGTCATCCAGGCTGGAGTGCAGTAGCGTGATCACAGCTCACTGAAGCCTTGACCTCTCAGGCCCAAGCAATCCTCCTGTCTCAGCCTCCCAAGTAGTTGGGACTAGAGTTGCACACCACCACACCTGGCTAATTTTTAAAAAATTTTGGCCGGGCACAGTAGCTCATGCCTGTAATCCTAGTACTTTGTGAGGCAGAGGCTGGGGGATCACCTGAGGTCAGGAGTTCAAGACCAGCCTGGCCAACATGGTGAAACCCCGTCTCTAGTAAAAATACAAAAACTAGCCAGGCGTGGTGGTGGGCGCCCATAATCCTAGCTACTTGGGAGGCTGAGGCAGGAGAATCACTTGAACCCGGGAGGCGGAGGTTGCAGTGAGCCGAGATCATGCCACTGCACTCCAGCCTGGGCAACAGAGTGAGACTCCTTCTCAAAAATAAATAAAAAAATAAAAAGGAAGATCACAGAGCCCTTCTGGACCAGCCGCGGTGGTTCGTGCCTGTAATCCTAGAATTTTGGGAGGCTGAGGAGGGCAGATAACTGAGGTCAGGGGATCAAGACCAGCCAGACCAACATGGCAAAACCCTGTCTCTATTAGAAATACAAAAATTAGCCAGCCATGGTGGTACATGCCTGTAATCCCAGATACTTGGAAGGCTGAGACAAGAGAATCACTTGAACCTGGGAGGTGGAGGTTGCAGTGAGCCAAGATCGTGCCACTGCACTCCAGACTGGGCAACACAGTGAGACTCTATCTCAGAAAAATAAAAAGAAGAGCCCTTCTTGCATCTACTGTTTGCAAGTGTGTTTAACTCAAAATTCTCAATATCAATATGCCAAAGTTGTATGCTGGTATGTTATGGGTGACATGTCCTGAACACTATCAACAGAAACATACAAAAATGACAGCCAGGTATCAAAAGCTGCTCTTCCTGGGAAGCAATAAAGTATCTTTTGTTTTTCTGTTTTTGAGACAGAGCCTGGCTCTGTCGCCCAGGCTGCACTGCAATGACAAGATCTCGGCTCACTGCAACCTTTGCCTCCCAGGTTCAAGTGATTCTCCTGCCACAGCCTCCCACGTAGCTGGGATTACAGGCACCTGCCATCATGCCTGGCTGATTTTTGTATTTTTAGTAGAGACGGGGTTTCACTATGTTGGCCAGGTGGTCTTTTTTTTTTTTTTTTTTTTTTTTTTTTTTTTTGAGACGGAGTCTCGCTCTGTCGCCAGCTGGAGTGCAGTGGCGCAATTCGGCTCACTGCAAGCTCGCTCCGGTTCACGCATTCCTGCCTCAGCCTCTCCGAGTAGCTGGGACTACAGGCGCCCGCCACACGCCGGCTAATTTTTTTGTTTTTTAGTAGAGACGGGGTTTCACCGTGGTCTCGATCTCCTGACCTGATCCGCCCGCCTCGGCCTCCAAAGTGCTGGATTACAAGCGTGGCCACCGCGCCCGCAGCCAGGCTGGTCTTGAACTCCTGACATCAGGTGATCCGCCTGCCTCGGCCTCCCAAAGTGATGGAATTACAGCCATGACCCACCACGCCCAGCCCCATAAATTATCTTAATTTTATTTTTTATTTTCCTTTTTGAGGCAGGGTCTCGCTCTGTTATCCAGGCCAGAGTGTAGTGTCACCATCTCAGCCAGCTGAAGCCTCAGCCTCTGGGACTCAAGCGATCCTTCCACGTCAGCCTCTCAAGTAGCTGGGAGGTGTGCGCCATTGTACCCGGATAATTTTGTTATCCGGTCTTACCATATTACCTGATCTTACCATGTTGCCCAGGCTGATCTCCAACTCCTGACCTCAAGAGATCCTCCTGCATCCAGGTCCCAAATGGTAGGATTACAGGCATAAGCCACCAAGCCTGGCCAAGCAATATATATATATATAAATCATTTGATATATATATATATATATATATTATATATATATATATATTTTTTTTTTTTTTTTTTTTTTTTTTTTTTTTTTTGAGACTAAATCTCGTTCTATCGCCCAGGCTGGAGTGCAATGGCATGATCTCGGCTCACTGCAACCTCCGCCTCCCAGGTTCAAATGATTCTCCTGCCTCAGCCTCCAAGTAGCTCAGATTACAGACATGCATCACCACGCCTAGCTAATTTTTGTATTTTTAGTAGAGATGGGGTTTTGCCATGTTGGCCTGACTGGCCTCGAACTCCTGACCTCAAGTGACCCACCCGCCCCAGCCTCCCAAAGTGCTTGGATTACAGGCGTGAGCCACCGTGCCCGGCCAATAAATTCTTAATTTATCCACCATTGTCTCTCAGCAACCAGTAATCCATTTATAGATTACCAAATGGTCAGATCAATGTCAAACAAAACTATGGGAGACCACTGTTTTGGACTGAGCTCCTGCACTAGGCACCAACAGACCAGATGAAACCAGAATGGAGTCACTTGTGCTAAGTGCCATGTAATCAAACTGAAACTTTGAGGAAGCAGACATATCCTAAACAGATCAGTTTTTTATTTTTTAAAAAAATATTTGTTTTGTAGAGATGAGGTTCTGGCCAAGTTGCCCAGGCTGGTCTTGAACTCCTGGCCTCAAGCGATCCTCCTGCCTCAGCCTCCCAAGGTGCTGGTATTATAGGCATGGTCCACTGTGCCCAGCTGTCTTTCCTAAAAATAGATTTTAGTCTACCTGAATTAGCCCAATAAGGAAGTCCCCTCTGCTTTAACACTTACCAAAAAAAGTAACCTGAAATTAATCAGGTTTTTCTTTTTCTTTCTTTCTTTCCTTTTTTTTTGAGATGGAGTCCAGCTCTGTTGCCAGGCTGGAGTGCAAGTGGCACGATCTTGGCTCACTGCAACCTCCACCTCCCCAGGTTCAAGCGATTCTCCTGCCTCAGCCTCCCAAGAAGCTGGGATTACACGCATCTGCTGCCATGCCCAGCTAATTTTTGTATTTTTAGTAGAGACAAGGGTTTCACCATATTGGCCAGGATGGTCTTAATCTCCTGACCTCATGATCTGCCCACCTCGGCCTCCCAAAGTGCTGGGATTACAGGCATGAGCCACTGTGCCGGCCTTTTTTTTTTTTTTTTTTTAAGATATTTGGTGGTTATGGATTGGAAGAATCAATATTGTCAAAATGTCCATACTACACAAAGCAACCTACAGATTCAATGCAATTTCCATCAAAATACAATACCAATGACATTCTTCACACAAAACAGAAAGAACAGTTCTAAAAAACAGTCCTAAATTTATATGAAATCACAAAAGACCATGAATAGCCAAAACTATCCTGAGGAAACAGAACAAAACTGGAGGAATCCCATTACCCAACATTCAATTATACTATAGATCTACAGTAACAAAAACAGCATAGTACCAGCACAAAAACAGACACATACACAAATGGAACAGAATGGAGAACCCAGAACCAAATCCATACATCTACATTGAATTCTTTTTTATTATTATTTTACTTTAAGTTCTGGGATCCATGTGCAGAACGTGCAGAAGGTGCAGGTTTGTTACACAGGTATACACGTGCCATGGTGGTTTGCTGCACCCATCAACCGGTCATCTACATTGGATATTTCTCCTAATGCTGGCCGGGCGCGGTGGCTCACGCTTGTAATCCCAGCACTTTGGGAGGCTGAGGTGGGCGGATCACGAGGTCAGGAGATCGAGACCATCCTGGCTAACACAGTGAAACCCCGTCTCTACTAAAAATACAAAAAATTAGCCAGGCGTGGTGGCGGGCGCCTATAGTCCCAGTTACTCGGAGAGGCTGAGGCAGGAGAATGGCGTGAACCCGGGAGGCAGAGCTTGCAGCGAGCCAAGATCGCGCCACTGCACTTCAGCCTGGGTGACAGAGTGAGACTCCATCTCAAAAAAAAAAATATATATATATATATATTTCTCCTAATGCTATCCCTCCCCTATCGCACCCTCTGGCAGGTCCCAGAATGTGATGATGGTCCCCTCCCCGTGTCCATGTGTTCTCATTGTTCAACTCCCACTTTCTTTTTTTTTTTTTTTTGAGACAGAGTCTGGCTCTGTCACCCAGGCTGGAGTGCAGTGGCGCAATCTCGGCTCACTGCAGCCTCTGCCTCCCGGGTTCAAGCGATTCTCCTGCCTCAGCCTCTTGAGTAGCTGGGACGACAGGCGCGTGCCACCATGCCCAGCTCATTTTTGTATTTTTAGTAGAAACGGTGTTTCACCGTGTTGACCAGATTGGTCTCAATCACTTGGCCTCGTGATTCGGATGCCTCAGCCTCCCTAAGTACTGGGATTACAGGCCTGAGCCACCTCGCCTGGCACTGATCAGGTTTTTTTTGTATTGTTCTATTTGTCCCACTTTACGAAACTCATTGTTCTCCTATTGCCCAGGGGCACGTGTCATTTTACCAATTCTCAGTAACTCATGCCTGTAATACCAGCACTTTTGGACGCCAAAGTGGGCGGATTGCTTCAGTCCGGTTCAAGGCTAGCCTGGGCAACATAGTGAGACCCTGTCTCTACTAAAGAGGAAAAAAAACAAAACCTCTCTTTAAATAAAAGTTTTAAATTGAGGGAAGGAAGGGGAAGACCCTGTCTCAAAAAACAAAAACAAAAAAAATCAGAAAACCCTGAAGGGTGTCCTCTGACTGGGCAAATTTTTGTTGTAAAAAGCCATATTGGAGGCTGGGCATGGTGGCTCATTCGTGTAATCCCAGCACTTTGGAGGCCGAGGCAGGTGGATCACTTGAGATCAGGGGTTCAAGACCAGCCTGAGCAACATACTGAAACTCCGTCTCTACAAAACTACAAAAAATAGCTAGGCGTGGCGGCGGGTGCCTGTAATCCCAGCTACTCATGAGGCTGAGGCAGGAGAATCGCTTGAACCTGGAAGGCAAAGGTTGCTGTGAGCTGATATCGTGCCACTGCACTCCAGCCTGGGCAACAGAGAGAGACTCCGTCTCAAAAAAAAAAAAAAAGCCAAATTTTAGTTTTACTTTTTACAGGCCAACAAATGGTATGATTGTGTTTCAGTGACGTTTTGCTTATTCTATGACCTGAAAATTATATGAAATGCAAATTTGTGTCCATAAGTAAAACTTTATTGAAACACAATCATGCCATTTGTTGACAAAAAGAGTGAACTCTGTAAAATATGGGCCGGGCGCAGTGGCTCACACCTGTAATCCCAGCACTTTGGGAGGCCAAGCCGGGCGGATCACGAGGTCAGGAGATCGAGACCATCCTGGCTAACACGGTAAAACCCCGTCTCTACTAAAAATACAAAAAATTAGCCAGGCTTGGTGGCGGGTACCTGTAGTCCCAGCTACTTGGGAGGCTGAGGCAGGAGAATGGCGTGAACCCGGGAGGTGGAGCTTGCAGCAAGCCGAGATTGCGCCACTGCATTCCAGCCTGGGTGACAGAGCGAGACTCCGTCTCAAAAAAAAAAAAAAAGAAATCCGTAAAATATTTAAAGAGGTTAATTCTGAGCCAAATATGAGTGACCACGGCCCTAGGCACAGTCTTTTTTTTTTTTTTTTTTTTGAGACAGTCTCACTCTGTTGCCCAGACTGGAGTTATCTCAGTTCACTGCAACCTCCACCTCTCGGGTTCAAGAGATCCCTGCCTCAGCCTCCCGAGTAGCTGGGATTACAGGTGTCCACCACCACACGGCCTGGCTAATTTCTGTATTTTTAATAGAGATAGGGTTTTACCATATTGGCCAGGCTGGTTTTGAATTCCTGACCTCAGGTGATCCAGCTGCCTCGGCCTCCCAAAGTGCTTGGGATTACAGGAGTGAGCCACTGCGCCTGGCCAATCCCCACCTTCTTGACTGACCATTTAAAAAATTTAAGAAACACCTTTAGCTCATCATGAGCAGCACAAAAAAGGCAGGGACAGGATTTGGCCCTGAGGCAGGAGAATAGGTCTGGAGGCAGGGAACATAAGGCCAATTTAAATGGAAACAATTCAGCTATGACAGGAAATATCTTCTCCATTTAAAGAGGGCATATATCCAGTAAATGACTTTGTAACTTTACTTCATCCTCTTCATTTACATAGGACGTACATTAAGTAACCAGTGAAAACCTCTAGAGGGCATTTAAACCCCAGAAAATTCTTAAACAGGTCTCTTGAGTCCTTATGCTCCACTGGCTCCCACCCTCTGGAGTGTACTTTCGTTTTCAATAAATCTCTGCTTTTGTTAAGCTTCATTCTTTCCTTGCTTTGTTTGTGCACTTTGTCCAATTCTTTGTTCAAGATGCCAAGAACCTGCACACCTTCAACAGTTAACAGCCCACAGGCAGTAGTTTGCGACTCTAGTAGAGAATGCCAGGATTCCATTGAATCATTTTTAGCCAGTACGGTGGCACACCATCCCGCACTTGGGAGGCCACGGAGGGGATTGAGGTCAGGAGTTCGAGACAGGGCTAACAGCAAAACTGCTAGAAAAAAAAAAAAGCTGGCGTGGTGCCGGCTGTAATCCAGCTGTTTGGGAGGCTGCAACACGAGAATCGCTTGAACCCGGGAGGCAGAGGTTGCGGTAAGCCGAGATCGTGCCACTGCACTCCAACCTAGGTGACAGAGCGAGACTCCATTTCAAAAAAAGAAAAGAAAAAATCATTGTTCCTTACGGGAACGGCATAATTAGGATATAATTGTTTCTGGCCACAGATCACATCCCTTCTGGCTAAGTCCAGGAGAATCTGGAAATACGGAGGGCAACCAGGCCAGAAGGCGTTGTAACTGCCTAAGATTGACCAACCCTAACGCAGGAGGCGGGACGACGGTCACTGATTTGCCAGCGTGACGCCGGTCTGCGATTGGCCAGTGCCGTCCTGGGCGTGTCGGTAGAACAGGAATGCGACGGTTTCCCATAGGCTGACACAGAAAGGGGCGGGGAAACAAGAGTGCAACGTTACCAATCGGCATGCGGGCCGTAACGCAATTCTTTTTTCCGATTGGTCCGTGAAGCTCGGGAGGTCGTTGGGAGATCGACCTTGGGATAGAACGCCTGCCTTTTATTGGTCAATACTCTTCGGGGCGGGCAATGTGGCTCCCCGAGGCTGCCTGTGATTGGTGAACGCGGCGCGGCTCGGGGCCAACCTGCGGACTGAAGATCCTTATGCGATTGGCCGGGACGCCGGAGGGGCGGGCAATTTGGGATCCACAGTGACTCGCGACTGGTCGGCGCGGCGAGAGCAGAGCGGCGCGCAGTTTCCTTGGCTCCCGAGGGCGATGGCGCGGGGTGGCTGGCGCCGGCTGCGCCGCCTGTTATCCGCGGGGCAGCTTCTATTCCAGGGCCGCGCGCTGCTCGTCACTAACACGCTGGGCTGCGGCGCGCTCATGGCGGCCGGTGATGGCGTGCGCCAGTCCTGGGAGATCCGCGCCCGGCCCGGCCAGGTTTTCGACCCACGGCGCTCCGGTGAGGACATCACGCTACTTAGCCCTTCACCCCGGGCGACCTTTGATCCCGACACCCGACTGCGGGCCGTGACCCCTGACCCGTGGCCTCAGTCCCCCGTTGGACCGTTGCCCTGACCGCGCCTCTCCCCGGGTGTCTGTCTCCCCGCAGCCCTGGGTCTCCATCACCTCCCAACTCCCGGAGGTTTCTGCCCACTACCTAGGAGCCTCTGGAGCCGCGCCTCCTGGTGGGGCTTGTAGTGGAAGAATGCAAGGGTGGGCTCTTCCGGTTTTCCCGGTGAGGCTGGGGCTCCGGGATGGCATTGGGCTTACCCAGGCCTTAGCCAGGGAGGGAGGGAATGGACTGGGGAATTTGCCGGCCCTACCCAGCCCCCTGACTTACACTCTTATAGCGAGCATGTTCGCGGTGGGCTGCAGCATGGGTCCCTTCCTGCACTACTGGTACTTGTCGCTGGACCGCCTATTCCCTGCGTCTGGCCTCCGAGGCTTCCCAAATGTCCTCAAGAAGGTCCTCGTGGATCAGCTGGTAGCCTCTCCCTTGCTGGGCGTCTGGTACTTCTTGGGTAAGGAGCCTCCTAAGCCTAGGCTTTGCCTCTCATAGGTCGGGAGGGGTGGAGCCAGCTTTGTGTTAAGAAGGATGCAGAGGTGCATTTCCAATGGGCCCCCTGTTTGGGTGGCCCTGGACGAGGGGACAGGACAGACTCGGCCGATGTGAACGCTGGCGAGTGTAGGAGGGATGAGGACAGTACTGTTGGGGCCGCCCTGGGCGGGAGGTTGAGAGCATTTCCCAAAGAAGGGGACCACACTCAGTTGAGACATGAAGAGGGAACCAGCGGGCAGAGGGAACAGCTAATGCAAAGGCTCTGAGGCCTGAAGGAAGAGAAATTGAGGCTAGACTTAATGGGGTGCAACCGTGCCAGCCCTAGGCTCGGTAAAGACAGCGGTATTAATAGAGTCTCTCATTCTCCACCTCCCAGCCCGGCTTCCTGGTCTGTGATGGAAAAGTAACACAACTGCCTCAACTTCAGGGTGTCTCCATAGGGGCACGTGTTTATATGTTTATAACCTCTCTCTCTCTCACTGGGACTGACTTGCTCTGTTTTGTCCCTACACCAGCTACCCTAATTCTCTGTCCATCCCATCTGAAAGTCCCCGTCCCTCTGCCCTGGGTGGGGGGCGCGGGCTCTCAGGGGCCCAACACTGCCCCCTCCATCGTCAGCCCATCTTGTCATCTCAACAGTACTTCCTGGCCTCTAACACTCGCATTTCTTGGTGTCCTTCCCAGGCCTTGGCTGCCTTGAGGGTCAGACAGTGGGTGAGAGCTGCCAGGAGCTGCGGGAGAAGTTCTGGGAATTCTACAAGGTGGGCGCAGCCGCCCCTTGCACGTGTCCGGCCCCGCCCCCTCGTGGTCGCTCCGCCCCCGCCCCTCATGCCCCGCCTCTCCCCGCAGGCAGACTGGTGCGTGTGGCCTGCTGCGCAGTTCGTGAACTTCCTCTTCGTGCCCCTCCGATTTCGAGTCACCTACATCAACGGCCTGACGCTGGGCTGGGACACGTACCTGTCCTACTTGAAGTACCGGGTGAGTGTGGAGGGCATACCAGGCACCCAGGGGACTCCCCAGGGAGCTACACGTGTGAGTGGTAGTGTAGCCAGCCACCCTGGAGGGTGGGAGTCTCCTGTGTTCCTGACAAACCATACCCAACAGTGGGCTGGCGGAGAGCTCTTCACTAGCAGTTAAGACCCAGTCCTGGCTGGACGCCATGGCTCATACCTGTAATCCCAGCACTTTGGGAGGCCGAAGCGGGTGGATCGCCTGAGATTGGAGTTCGAGAGCAGCCTGGGCAATATGGTGAAACCCCTTCTCTACTAAAAATACAAAAAATTAGTGGTACGCACCTGTAATCCCTGTTACTTGAGAGGCTGAGGCAGGAGAATCGCTTGAACTCAGGAGGCAGAGGCTGCAGTGAGGCAAGATCATGCCACTGCACTCCAGCCTAGGTGACAGAGCGGGACTCCGTTTCAAAAAAAAAAGACCCAGGTCGGGCGCGGTGGCTCACGCCTGTAATCCCAGCACTTTGGGAGGCCGAGGCGGGCAGATCACGAGGTCAGGAGATCGAGACTATCCTGGCTGACACGGTGAAACCCCATCTCTACTAAAAATACAAACAAAAAAATTAGCCGGGCGTGGTGGCGGGCACCTGTAGTCCCAGCTACTCCGGCATCTGAGGCCAGGGAATGGCGTGAACCTGGGTGGCGGAGCTTGCAGTGAGCCAAGATCGCGCCACTGCACTCCAGCCTGGGCGACAGTTCGAGACTCCGTCTCAAAAAAAAAAAAAAAAAAAAAAGACCCAACCCTTCTCTGCTGTCTGATGTGACCTCAGTCCGGTCCCTGTCAAGTCTGTTGAGCAGGGCTGACCTCTGGCCCAAGGGCAGATAGAATAGGGCTCAGTTAGGAGGGACAGGGAGGGATGAGCCAGGCTTCTGACCAGATGCCTTGTCTTGTGTGGACAGAGCCCAGTTCCTCTGACACCCCCAGGCTGTGTGGCCCTGGACACCCGAGCAGACTGAACTGTCCGCCTCCGGGACCGGATGCAAGACTAACTCCTGGCGGACCACCCCCTCTACCAGAAGGAGAATGGGCTCCTGCATCAAGCTCTGGTCCTGGGCCACGTCCCAGCACCACTCCAGCTCCCGGGCATTGGGCTGAGCCGCCCTTCCCAAGCTCACTTCTGGGACTCAGTTTTCCCAACCGGAACACACCCATGAAGATGGATGATCATCCCCTAGCCCTTCTCAGCAGGAACCTCATGTGACCTGTGACCAAGATGTCCCATCCTCAGCACAGGGCCCACCCTGCCAACCAGTCTCAAGCACCAGCCCCTCAACACTGCCACCCACCTGGCTCTGGGCCCAGCCACCAATCCAGAGCTCCCTCAGGTCCTGGGACTAAGGCGGGGACATGACCGATCCCCTCAGAGCAGGCTCAGGCCTGGAGTCGGCCCCCGAAAGTTTCACATAGGGCCAGGCAGCCTCTGTGTTTCCTCCCCTGGTCGTGAACTGTGGAAATGCCATTAAATTCTCTCTATAATGTAATTGAAACTGCTGACTGGGCGCAGTGGTTCCCACCTGTAATCTCAGCCCTTCGCGAGGCTGAGGTGGAAGGATTGCTTGAGGCCAGGTGTTCGAGACCAGCCTGGGCAACATAGCAAGACCCTGTCTCTATTTATATTGAAAAATAAAAATAACAAAAGAAAATGCTGTGGATGATCAAAACCAGGTTGGGCAGGGCCCGGTGCTCACAGGGACACACGTGGTCCATTCGCTTTATTGGGTGTGTGTAGTGTTGTCATGACATCTCCTAAGGAACCAGGGGGCACATTTGACACTCATGAGGTCAGAACAGGTCTGGTGGGCGGGGGGGTCCCAGGGTGGTGAATACCCACAGCACACCCCCCCACCAAAAGAGAAAACAGGGAGAGGAGCCTGGCAGGCCAGACTCTGACCCCCATGGTCCGCACAGGGAAACCCCCAACAGCGGCCTCGGCCCACCGCGGCAGAGCCGAGGGGCTGGCAGGCCTGGCCACCTCCCATTGCCCGATCAGCCTGCTCTAGGGTGTCATCTGGCCCCCTCTTCACAACTGACAACTGTGGATGGGGGTGAATTTAAAAAAAAGGCGGGGGGGGTTCAGGAGGGTAAGCGGTGAGTTCACGGGGCCACGAGACACCACGGCTGAGTGGGGAAAGGGTTATATGTACAGGATGGGCAGGGCTTGGGGTGGGCAGGGGAGCCTGGGCCCCTGGGGGACATCTTCAATAAATAAATAAATAGCTACAATAATAAATAAGGGTGACAGGCTAAGTCAGGAGCAGGGGTCTTGTGCCCGTGGCTGGTAGGGGCCGGGTCAGGCCCGGGTAGTTGGGGGAAGGTGGGGAAGACGGGGAAGAGGGGAAAGAGGGTGGGGTGGCTCTCAGCAGGCGCAGTCCTGGTGCGGTGGCACCTGCTGGTCACTGAGCTGTGGGCCCTGCTTGGCGCCTGTGACCGCAGGGTCCGCCGTGTCCAATGACTCAGACATCTTCTCGCAGATGACGTCCACCAGGCGCTCAAAGGTCTGCTTGACGTTAATGTTGTCCTTGGCGCTTGCCTCAAAGAACTCGAACCCTGTGGTCAGGGAAGGCAGGGATGAGGACCCTGGCCACGCCCGATGCCAACTCCCAGAGATGCTTCTCTGAGGAAAGGGAACACCTGGAGATTCCCAGTGCCAAGCAACTTATTGAAGGTACAGACAAATCCCGCAGAGAAGCAACGTGGAACTGGGTCAGCTCTGCATTTCCTGCCTTTTTCTTTCTTTTTTTTTTTTTTTTTTTTTTTGAGACAGGGCCTTGCTCTGTTGCCCAGGATGGAGTATGGTGGCGTGATCATAGCTCACTGCAGTCTCGACCTCCTGGGCTCAAGTGATCCTCCACCTCTACCTCTCAAAGTGCTGGGATTATAGGTATGAGCCAGCACACCTGGCCTCCTGCCCTTCCTTCCTAAAATTGTGTCTCATTGTCCTTAGGGACCTGGCAAGACATGCCCTGCAGCGTCCAGCCCAGCCCCATGCACTGGCCCTGGAAGCCTCTGACACTCAAATCCAGCCGTGACCTCCCCCTGCTCATACACCCTCTGTGACTCCCTATTGCCCTTCAAAGAGTCCCAGCCTCTCAGCACATGGTTGAGGCCCTCTATGACAGGCCACATTTCCTCCAGCTGACCCTCATGTTCCAGTCTTGTGAAATTATTACCAAAACACACAGGATCTTTCTCACTGCAAGCCCTTGCCCAAGCTATTTCCTCTGCCTGAAAGACCCTTCTTCACTACCCACCACTCCAGGAAGCCTAGCTCCTCTCATGGGCTCCTCCCATCCAGGTCCCTCCCTCTACCTCAGGGGTCCCTCGAGGCACCCCTAGATGCCTCTTGAGCCCAGCAACAGCCAACAAAGCGTTGGACAGTGAGTGTCAGAATAAATCCTTAAACTTTCTGCATGGAGAACTCCTACACATCCCTCAGGATCCAACTCAAATGGCTCCTGGATGAAGGCTAGTTTGCAGAAAGTGTGAATTACCTGGCTTAGCTGTAAGACCTTGGGTGTGTGCCCTCCCCTCTCTTAGTGTCCTTTCTCTAGCCTTGTGGGTCTCCGGCCCAGCTGGGCACTCACCAAGGTGGTCAGCTAGCTGCCGGCCACGTTCTGATGACACCACCCGCTCATCCTCCATGTCACACTTGTTTCCTACCAGCAGCACCTGGGCATTGTCCCACGAATAGGTCTTGATCTGGGTGGACCTATAGGAGGCAGCGATGGGGGCAGGTTAGGGTTTGGAGGATCCCAGCTCCACCCTGACAGGCTGATGTGGAGCCTGTGTCCTTGTCCGAGGGAGAAAGACCCAGAAGCTTGGCCCTCCATCCTCCCCACCATCCTTTCCCCCAGTGTGCCCCTCTTTCACCCCACTCCAGCCCCCGATTGACCCATTATAGTTTTTGTGTTTTGGGGTTTTTTTTGAGATACAGTCTGGGTCTGTTGCCCAGGCTGGAGTATCTGCCTGTCTTCGCTTCTCAAAGTGCTGGAATTACAGGCATGAGCCACCCAGCCCAGAAATTTTCTTTTTTTGAGATAGAGTCTTGCTCTGTCGCCCAGGCTGGAGTGCAGTGGCGCGATCTAGGCTCACTGCAACCTCCGCCTCCCAGGTTGAAGTGATTCTCCTGCCTCAGCCTCCTAAGTAGCTGGAACTACAGGCATGAGCCACCACGCCTGGGTAATTTTTTGTGCTTTTAGTAGAGACAGGGTTTCACTATGTTGGCCAGGATGGACTTGAACTCCTGAGCTCAAGATCCACCCACCTCGGCCTCCCAAGGTGCTGGGATTATAGGCATGAGCCACTGTGCCCAGCCCAGAAACTTTTTTTTAAAGTTATTACTTCTGAGCAGAAAATTGAAATGTTTGCAACCTCTAACCTATGCCAACTCTCCTTTTTTTTTTTTTTTTGAGACAGAGTTTTGCTCTTGTTGCCCAGGCTAGAGTGCAATGGCACAATCTTGGCTCACTGCAACCTCCACCTCCTGGGTTCGAGCGATTCTCCTGCCTCAGGCTCCCGAGTAGCTGGGATTACAGGTGTGCGCCACCACGTCTAGCTAATTTTTGCATTCTTAGTAGAGATGGGGTTTCTCCATGTTGGTCAGGCTGGTCTCGAACTCCCGACCTTAGGTGATCCACCTGCCTTAGCCTCCCAAAGTGCTGGGATTACAGGTGTGAGCCACCATGCCCGGCCATGCCAACTCTCCTTATAGTCTCTATATTCTCCACCCTACACTTGGAGATATTTTTTTCTATATGGTTATAGTTTTACTTTTCCATCTGAAATCCTTCTCTGACCCCTACGTTTTATTTATTATTTTTTGAAGAAAGTTTGGCTCAGAGACAATGGCCCCAGAATGAGTGCAGAAGGCCAGAAGCGATGGCTCACGCCTGTAATCCCAGCAATTTGGGAGGCCAAGGTGGGCAGATCACTTGAGCCAAGGAGTTCAAGATCAGCCTGGGCAACATGAGGAAACCCCATCTCAACTAAAAATACAACAAAAAATTAGCCAGGTGTGGTGGTATACGCCTGTAGTCCCAGCTACTTGGGAGGCTGAGGCAGGAGGATCACTTGAGCCCAGGAGGTCGAGGCTGCAGTGAGCCCTGATCGTGCCACTGCACTCCAGCCTGGGTGACAGAATAAAACCCTGTCTCAAAGAAAAGAAAAGAAAAAAAAAGAGCAAGTGGGGTATACTCACCAATCCTGCACTGCATTGAAGGATTCCTCGTTGGTGATGTCATACATGAGGATGAAGCCCATAGCGCCCCGGTAGTATGCAGTGGTGATGGTCCGGTACCTTTCTTGCCCTGCTGTGTCCTAGGGAGGAAGAGATGAAGGTCAGAGAGGACCCACACATAAGGCCCTCAAAGAGGAAATGAGCTCTGATATCATCCAGTTCAGCCCCCTGGGAGAAGCAGGAGTTTGCCCAGGGGCACAAAGTGTCAGGAAGAGCTGGTTGGGTCACCAGTGCTCAGAATATATGAGTGCTCCATTATTCCACAGAGTCATTCACCAAACGTACTGCACCAGGTGCTGTGGCTCACACCTGTAATCCCAGCACTGTGGGAGGCTGAGGTGGGCAGATGGCTTGAACCCAGGAGTTCCAGACCAGCCTGGGCAACATAGCGAGACCCCATCTCTACAAAAAATACAAAAATTAACAGGGTGTGGTGGCTCACACCTGTAGTCCCAACTACTCAGGAGGCTCAGGTGAGAGGGTTGCTTGAGCCCAGGAGGCAGAGGTTGCAGTGAGGTGAGATCACGCCACTGCAGTTCAGCCTGGGTGACAGAGTGAAACCCTGTCTCTAAAAACAAACAGGGGGTCGGGTGCAGTGGTGGCTCACGCCTGTAATCCCAGCACTTTGGGAGGCCAAGGTGGGTGAATCACCTGAGGTCAGTAGTTCGAGACCAGCCTGGCCAACATGGTGAAACTCTGTCTCTACTAAAAATACAAAAATTAGCTGGACGTGGTGGCATGCACCTGTAATCCCAGCTACTCGGGAGGCTGAGGCAGGAGAATCGCTTGAACTCAGGAGGCAGAGGTTGCAGTGAGCCAAGATCGCGCCATTGCACTCCACCCTGGGCGACAAGAGCGAGACTCTCTCTCAAAACAACAATAACAAAAAAAAAAAGAAAAAAGAAAAACAGGCCAGGCGTGGTGGCTCATGCTTGTAATCCCAGCACTTTGGGAGGCCAAGACAGGCGGATCACTTGTGGTCAGGAGTTCAAGACTAGCCTGGCCAACATGGCAAAACCCTGTCTCTACTAAAAATACAGAAGAAAAATTAGCTGGGTGTGGTGATGAGCCCCTGTAACCCCAGCTACTCAGGAGGCTGAGGCAGGAGAATCACTTGAACCCGGAGGCAGAGGTCTCAGTGAGCCAAGATTGCGCTACTGTACTCCAGCCTGGGTGACAGCAAAAACTCTGTCTCAAAAAACAAACAAACAAACAAATAAACACACATGGACTGGGCACTGATCTTTGCTACACCCTGAACTGGACACTGGGGACACAGTTGTTAACAAGATGGGCAGAAATCCCTTCCCTTGCTAAGTGACACCCAGTGTGGGAAATAGAAAATAACGGTGTAAATGTATCCTATATTGGAGGGTGACAAGGACCAAGGAGAAAAATCAAGCCAGATGAAGATGGAGAGAATTTAACTGTAGGTTTAAAAACTAAAGGAAGCTGGACTCAGGGGCACTTGCCTGTACTCCCAGCTACTTGGGAAGCTGAGGTGGGAGGATTGCTTGAGCCCAGGAGTTCAAATCCAGCCTGGGCAACAGAGTGAGACTCTGTCTCTTAAAACTAACAAGGCCAGGTGGGGTGGCTCATGCCTGTAATCTTAGCACTTTGAGAGGCTGAGGTGGGAGGATCGCTTGAGCCCAGGAGTTCAAGACCAGCCTGGGCAGACATAGCCAGACCCTGTCTCTACAAAAAAAAAAAAAAAATTAGCAGGCGTGGTGGTAGGCGCCCTCAGTCCTAGCTACTCAGGAGGCTTAGGTGGAAGAATGGCTTGAGCCTGGGAAGTCGAGGCTGCAGAGAGCCGTGATCACGTGACTGCATTCCAGCCTAGGTGACAGAGCAAGACCACCCTGTCTCAAAAAACACACAAAAAAAGAGAATGGGGACCAAGATCCAGCTGAAACCTCATACGTGGAAGACCTGAAGATGGGGAAACTGAGGGACCAGGATTAGGCGCTTATGGGAGAACACAGGTACTGTTTCTGCCCCTGGTACACAGTGGGCACCTGATAAATGCCCAGTGTGTAAGTGAATGACTCCAGTCAGGAAAGAGATAGACGAGGTTGGGGCTGCTTTTCCAAGGACAGGAATCCAACCGAGCCAGGCGGGAGCCCTCCAGCTGGGACCCACCCAGATCTGCAGCTTGATCCTCTTGTCGTTGCGGTAGATGGTCTTGACCTTGAAGTCGATGCCCACGGTGCTGACGAAGGCAGGCGTGAACGAGTCGTCAGCATAACGGAAGAGGAAGGACGTCTTGCCCACGCTGCTGTTGCCGATGATGAGAATCTTGAACATGTAGTCGAAGTTCTGATCCGAGGACTCCTTCTGCCCATAGCGCGAGTCTGTGGCGGATGCCATCTGGGGATACCGGGTGTAGCAGAACCGTGAGGGGGGCTCTCTCCATCCTCATGTGCCCAAGCCCAGGCAGAAGATAGCAAGGGCTCCAGAAAACGGCCGGTGTATGGAGAACACTCATCCCATCAGGAGCCCCGGTATTAATTGGTGGTGCCCCCAGCAGAGGGCAGCCTGTGACCTTGAAATCCTGGGCGTTTCAGAGGAGGGGCTCAGAGGGTCGCAGATAGGGACACCCCAGCAGCCCCCTCCAAGGGGCAGGTGCCCCAGGTGGGGCTGTAACCCTAAACCCAGGGCTGAGCCCGGAGGGGGTGACTGCGGCTGGCTCCGCGCCCCATCAATCTTTCATGGTCCTCAGAACTCGGCCGCGCGGCCCCACGTGCACCGCGTGCATGGTCCCTCGAGGACGCGCATCTGCAGCCCCCGCTCCCCGCAAACCTCCAGGCCGGAGAGCTCCGGCCAAGGCCGCTGCATCACATGATACAGGCGGGGCATGCACACGCTCACGTGCACGCAGCCTCAAACACGCTCATCCGTACATACAGGAGTGTGTGAACGCACTGGGGTGCACAGGACAAAGATACAGACACCTGTTTGCACACCGACTCGCCTATAGAAATGTGCAAACCACCCGTGCGCACAGGCCCCTCCACCCATGCAGGCGTGTGCACATCACCCACATGGACACGGATCCCCGTGCTTGCATGCACGGACGATACATGCACAGGCGGTCCACACGTCTTTCTCCACGCGCGTGCAACACGCACACACTTAGGCCCAGACCTCCACGGGGTCACACGAGCATATCCAGGTACACAAGCAAGGGTGCCCACAGACCCGCTGACACAGGCAGGCGCGCACACGCGTGTGCACACCACGCGCACGCGCACGCAAAAGCCTCCCGCGCGCACAGCTTCCCGCAAGGAGCTCGGCTCCCCTCCCCCTCCGCCGCAGAGCAAGGGGGTTGCGGGGGTTAGTGGTGAGGATCAGGCAGGAGTGGGGCGCCCGGGCCCTACCCATTCCCAGCCTCGCGACCGCCGCATCCTTCCCCCCATTCAACCCCAGTCAACCTCGTCCCCCGCCTCCATCAGCCCATCAGTCAAATGAAGGTTATGCAGGTGCTGGGAGCCTGAGCACACCCAACCGCCCAGGAGCTCACCTTGCCCTGCACCGATGCAACGGCGACCCTAGCGGCGGTGACTTTTTTGGCGGTGGCGGTGACAGGGCCCCCTGTGCGTTGATGTGGGGCTGCGCGGCGGCGGCGGCGGCGGCAGCAGCGGCTCAGGCCCCTGCAGTCTTTGGTGACGTCCTGCAAAGGGAGGGGCGGGGCCTCACATGTAGATAAGTCCGTGACGCCATCCGGAGGCGGAGCCGCGCGTAAAGATGCGGCCCATTGACGCACGCAGAGCCAGATGGAGCGGGGCTCCTGAGCAGATTGACGTGCAAATGGGGCGGGGCCTAGCGTGTGCATCCAGTAGAGGCGGGAGCGGCGCGGGGGCCGACTCCGCCTCTCGTCCGCCTCTTGTCCGCCTCGGGGAGGCGGGGCCCCTCAGCGTTCTCTCACTGGCTTAAGCCCTCGAGCGACGGGCAGAGTAGCCAATCAGCGGTTGTCTACTCCCTCCTCTTGTCCAATGGTGGCATCTGGGCGATTGAAGGGCCGAGAGGCTGAGGCCTTGGCTGAGCCCCGGTCTTCGAGGGGCGGTTCCCTTACCCGCCCGCACCCACCTCAGGTAGGGGACTCTTGAGGCCACCGTCTAGTCCAAGGTGCTGTGACCCCTGTTGAATGCCCCTGACTCCCAATTGCAGAAAAGAAAAACCGAGGCCCAAGAGATGTTTTATGCCCTCACATATATGGGGTTCAAAATAAATACAAAAGAATAAACAGGGGTCAAGAGGGACCCCTGTCCCATTCCCGAGGCGTAAGACTCCCCATTGAGGGAGGGGCTAGTAAAGACTCCACCTCTCCCCCGTTTCCGAGGTTTGAAAAGAAAGAAGTAGAGGTCAAGAGAGCCTCCCCTCCCCACCATTTCCAGAAAAGGAGGAAGGGGCTGATGGACTCTCCGGGAACCCCCTCCCCTCCCTGTGCCCCGTCATCAAGAGGAAAATTCGAAGAAAAGCTTTACAGGGACAGAGAAGCGACCTGTCCCGGAAACCCCTTAAAGCTTGCGGTAAATGCCCCGGGAAACAGGGAGGGCACGAGCCGAAGCCTCCAGCTCTTCAATGCTCGGATTCAAAGACCTGGGGGCTGGGAGACCCCCTCCCTCCATCCTGGGAAAGCAAAACTCAGAAAATGGAGCCTTTTGGGAGCTAAGATGGTCCATCTTTTATTCCTCCAGATCTTCAGGGAAAGAAGTCAGAATTTGGGGAGGGGGGAAGAGCCCGAAACCCCAGCCCCCACTTTGAGTTTCCTGCGCCCTCTACTCCAGCTTTCAAACCCTCCAGGGGTGTGTGGCCCCCAGGAGAGTCCTGATCCCTAGATTATCCCCCCACCCCTCCCAGTAGGCGGGGCTGGAGCGTGTGTGTGTGTGTGTGTGGGGGGGGGTGACTCGTCCTGTTTATAAAAAGCTCACCAGCTGCGGAGGCGCCGAGAGACCAGAATAACTTAGCGCCTCGAGGCCCAGCCGCCGCCAACCCCGTCCCCAGCCCGCCCCCAGTGCCCTGGGAGTACTGGGACGCCCACCCCCACGTCCCCGCACCGTTTATATTTGGGAAATTTATTTTTTCTTTTTAAGGTAACATGTTTGCTCCCTCCTCTCCCACTCGGACTATAAAAGTATCACCAATCCACTGCAGAGAAATTGGGAAAATTCAGAAAAACAAAAAAAATAAAAAGAAATCCACCTCCCATTCTCCCCGCCCTCCGCGCCCACGCTGTAGTCCGTGCTCTGTGGGGGGCTCCAGGGCAGCTGGTCCAGGCCCTGGCCTGCCGCCCCCTTGGAGGGGAGGAGGTTTTTCGGCTGCTCAGCTCCCTGATCGCCCAAAGGCACGCTTCCTACATGGGTGGCGCTCTCGGAAATACCTCCTGCCTTTTTTCTCCAGGAAGAGAAAAGTGAGCCACGAGAATGTGCAGAAGCTTCTGTCACTGACTTAGTATTTTAAAGTAAAAATAGCCGGGTGCCGCGGCTTACGCCTGTAATCCCACCACTTGGGGAGACCAAGGCGGGAGGATCGCTTGAGCCCACGAATTGGAAACCAGCCTGAGTAACACAGGGAGGCCCCATCTCTACAAAAAATTTAAAAATTAGCTGGATGTGGTGTCGCGTGCTTGTGGATCCAACTACTCCCGAGGCTGAAGTAGGAGGATCACTTGAGCCCAGGAGGTCGAGGCTGTAGGAAACTGTATCGCGCCACTGCACTCCAACCTGGACGACAGAGTGAGACCCCGTCTCAAAAAATTAATTACTTCATTTAAATTTAAAAAGAATGCAAGCCCTTGATTGTCCAGAGCGGCATTGGGCTCTGGAATTAGAAATGGTTGAGGTGGGGGAGGGGCTGCGGGCTTGGGGCATTTTCTTTGTGGCAGGGGAGACAGAGCTGGTGGGAGAACGGGCTAGGCTTCCAGGCCGGCCCTACTCAGAGGAAAGTCCAGAGGCTTCCCCGCAGCCCCACCCCATCGTCTACACTAGACAAATAAAAATAAAAATTCGGCCAGGTGCCGTGGCTTATGCCTGTAATACCAGCACTTTGGGAGGCCGAAGCAGGAGGATCACTCCTTGACCTTGAGGTCAGGAGTTCGAGACCAGCCTGGCCAACATGGTGAAACCCCGTCTCTGCTAAAAATACAAAAATTAGCCCGGTGTGGTGGTGCCTGTCCCAGGAGGCTGCTCAGGAGGCTCAGGCATGAGAATCGCATGAACCAGGGAGGCAGAGGTAGCAGTGAGCTGAGATCACGCCACCACTGCATGCCAGCCTGGGTGATAGAGGGAGACTGTCTCAAGAAAAAAAAAAAAAGTATCCCAGATACGGGTCCAGGGATGACTTCTCGGGGAAGAAGACACTAACTTAAAACCCAATGGGGGGCCAGGCGCGGTGGCTCACGCCTGTAATCCCAGCACTTTGGGAGGCCGAGGTGGGTGGATCACCTGAGGTCAGAAGTTCAAGACCAGCCTGGTCAACATGGTGAAACCCCTTTTCTACTAAATATTAGCCGGGCATGGTGGCGGTCGCCTGTAATCCCAGCTACTCGGGAGACTGAGGCAGGAGAATCGCTTGAACCCGGGAGGCAAAGGTTGCAGTGAGCCAAGATCGCGCCATTGTCCTCCAGCCTGGGCAACAAGGGCGAAACTTCGTCTAAAACAAAAACAAAAACCCAATGGGTGAGGCTGGGGACTGAGAGAGAAGCATTCCAGGTAGTGGGAACAGCTTGTTTGAAGGCCCTGTGGTGGGACCAGGCTTGCAGTGTGGCCAGAGCAGATGCAGTCAGTAAGGGGAGAGGGGCAAATGCCTTTGGCGCAAACTGAAGGAGAACATATGAATATTCATTTATAAGAAATATGAATATTCTAGGGCCGGGTGCAGTGGCTCACGCCTGTAATCCCAGCACTTTGGGAGGCCGAGGCAGGCAGATCATGAGATCAGGAGTTCAAGACCAGCCTGGCCAACATAGTGAAAACTCTCTCTACTAACAATACAAAAATTAGCCGGGCATGGTGGTGGGCACCTGTAATCCCAGCTACTCAGGAGACTGAGGCAGGAGAATCATTTGAACCCGGGACGCGGAGGTTGCAGTGAGCCGAGATCACGCCATTGCACTCCCACCTGGACGACAAGGTGCCTGGACGACAAGGCGAGACTCAAAGAAAGAAAGAAAGAGAAAGGGAAAAGGAAAGAAAAGAAAGAGAGAGAAAGAAAGAAAAGAAAAAAAAATAGGAATATCTTTTTTTTTTTTTTTTTTGAGACAGAGTCTCACTCTGTCGCCCAGGCTAGAGTGCAGTGGCGAGATCTCGGCTCACTGCAAGCTCCGCCTCCTGAGTTCAGGCCATTCTCCTGCATCAGCCTCCTGAGTAGTTGGGACTACAGGCGCGTGCAACCACGCCCAGCTAATTTTTTGTATTTTTAGTAGAGATGTGGTTTCACTGTGTTAGCCAGGATGGTCTCGATCTCCTGACCTCGTGATCCACCCGCCTCGGCCTCCCAAAGTGCTGGGATTACAGGCGTGAGCCATCGCGCCCGGCCAAAAATATGAATATCTTATAACAGATGGAGAAAAAACTGGAGGGAAATAAGTCAAAATGCTGCAGATAATCTATGGGTGGAGATACAGCAGAATTTTATTTCCTTCTTTATACATTTCCATTATTTCCAAATTTTTTACAGCGAACATGTTATTACTTTGTAAGCGGACTGGGGGAAAATTTGGAAAAAAAATTCCCTAAATATCTGCTTTTTAAAAGTCTGGAAGGAAATGCACCAAGTTCGTGAACCCGGATGACTTTTAGTTCTGGCACTGTGGAATTTTATCATTAACTGTGATGATGATGAATTCTGAGTGGTTATAATATTTATGAACGAAACCAGCTGCTCTGGAAGCCGAGGGCGGTTGTGATGACGCCTGTATCTTGTATAAATATTCAGGCACGCAAAGAGGGAGGCAGAGGGGAGGGATGGATACTGAGGCTTCTGGAGGCGGGGATCGAACCCCAGGCTTGAGCATGGTGCTGCCCAGTCCGCTCGGAGGCCCGACCAGCAGGACGAGCTCTTCCCGGCGAGGTGCGGTAAGTGGGACCATCAGGGCTGGAGGATGCCACCCCTCCGACCCACCCCCCAACTGCCGACAAGCGCGCCCCGCCGTGTCTCCCAAGCCCGCCACCAGGGGGCGCCGCTGGCTAACATTGGGCGCTCAGATGCTTGACTTTGAGCTGGCAAGAGGACCTCTCTGCGCCTCAGTTTCCTCATCAGTGAAATGGCCAGGACACTCAATTTGGTCAATTGAATGTTTTAAGCTGTAAAGATTTTATTTAACCCCAGATAAATGTTCAGTACCCCAAATGTCTAGGATATTTCAGGGAGGTCACAGACAACAACCCCCCATACCCAGTCGGAGTTTATCCAAGTACTAGGATCAGGTTACAGAGGGGAAACTGAGGCCCAGAAGGGGCTATGATGGCAAGAAAGCCTCAGGGGCCTCCCTCCCTCTAGGGGGAATCTGAGGCAGTTTCAGGAATCAGGAGACTTAGAGACCTGCTAGAGAGGGAAAATTGTGTGTTTTTGTTGCTGTCCTAGGGAAGGAGGAACATGTGGGGGACCCAGTATGGAGTTCTGAGGACAGAGAAAGCAGGGGGCTCCTACATCCCCAAAGACAGAAAATAAAGCGACTTAAAGCAACAACTGGTGCATAGGTTCAATCAGTCTTCAGAGACATGCCGGGCACAGAGCGCCCTCTTTTTGTTGTTGTTGTTGTCCAGGCTGGAGTGCAGTGGCGCGACCTCGGCTAACCACAACCTCCACCTCCCGGGTTCAAGCGATTCTCCTGCCTCCGCCTCTCAAGTAGCTGAGATTACAGGCGCCTGCCACCATGCCCGGCTAATTTTTTTTTTTTTTTCTTTTTGAGATGGAGTCTTGCTCTGTCACCCAGGCTGGAGTGCAATGGCACGATCTTGGCTCACTACAAGCCCCGCCTCCCAGGTTCAAGTGATTCTCCTGCCTCAGCCTTCGGAGTAGCTGGGATTACAGGCGCCCACCACCACGCCCAGCTAATTTGTGTATTTTTAGTAGAGACGGGGTTTCACCGTGTTGGCCAGGCTGGTCTCGAACTCCTGACCTCGTGATCCACCCGCCTCGGCCTCCCAAAGTTCTGGGATTACAGGCGTAAGCCGCAGCGCCCAGCCTCTAATTTTTTGTAATTTTAGTAGAGACAGGGTTTCACTATGTTGGCCAGGCTGATCTCGAACCCCTGATCTCAGGCGATCCACCCCCACTCAGCCTCCCAAAGTGCTAGGATTACAGGCATGAGCCACCTGGCCTGGCTATGTTTTTGTTTTTTTTTTTTTTTTTTTTTTTTTGAGACAGTGTCTTGCTCTGTCACCCAGGCTGGAGTGCAGTGGCATGATTTTGGCTCACTGCAACCTCCACCTCCTGAGTTCAAGTGATTCTCCTGCCTCAGCCTCCCGAGTAGCTGGGATTACAGGCGCCCGCCACCGCGCCCAGCAAATTTTTGTATTTTTAGTAGAGATGGGGTTTCACCATGTTGGCCAGGCTGGTCTCGAACTCCTAACCTCAGGTGATCCACCTGCCTCAGCCTCCCAAAGTGCTGGGATTATGGGCATGGGCCACCGTGCTCAGCCTCAGAGCCCCCTCTCTTTGCTTTCCTTCTCTTTTTATTTTTAGACAGGATCTCGCTGTGTTGCCCAGGCTGGAGTGCAGTGATGCAATCATAGCTCTCTTCAGCCTCCAACTCCTGGGCTCAAGCGATCCTCTTTGTCTCAACCTTCTGAGTAGCTGGGACTACAGGTGCACACCACCATGCCTGGCTAATTTTTTTTTTTTTTTTTCAGAGACGGGGGTGGGGGTCTTGCTATGTTGCCCAGGCTGGTCTCGAACTCCTGAGCTTAAGCAATCCTCCCACCTCAGCCCCCCAAAGTGCCGGGATTACAGGCATAAGCCACCATGCCTTGCCCAGCGCCTCTTTTCTGCTCCTCTTCCTGCCCCCTACCGCAGTTTCGGAAACAAAATTGGGTATGAATGAAGTTTTGGTGCTCAAAATTTCCCCATTCACACTTCCATGCTCCTGCAGAGAGCTGCTTGGTAGAGGAAGACGGGGAGATGCCCTTGGGATGGTCTCCTGACTCCCCACCTCTTGTGCAGGGCTACTACAGAGGCATAAAGCTGGCACAAAGTAGATGGGCAATAAATATTTGATAAAGAAGGAAATAATTAAGTGATAGATGAGGCTCAAGAGTGACCACTGGAGAGGGTGGGCTAGAGGCTCCAGCAGACAGCACCTCTCCTCACAGGGATAGAAGCCCAGCAGAAAGACACCAAGGTCATTATAAGAGGCTGCCCCTTAGAGAGCGCTTTTAGGCAAGTCCGGGGTCAGAGTGGACCCCAGCCAGGTGCCTCCAATTAAACCCTGGGAGCCACCTATAACTAAGAGCTTGATTGTATCCCCAGTGGGTGGGAAAGTGAAGCAGGAGCCACATGGAGCCTCTTCCTGGAAAGGCTGCTGCCAAGAGCCAAAGGGCTTTACCATCCATTGCCCCTGCGGTTCACACAGGGCTGGCCCTAAGTCCTCTGGTTGTCAAGGGGTAAGTCCCCAGGGTCTGGGCCGGCTTCAGGGGACAGGAGTTCAGTGTCAGGCAACTCCAAGGCTTCTTTGTCTAAAGCTGTCTCTTCCTCCTCCTCTTCTTCCTCCTCATCCTCTTCCTCTGCCTCCTCCAGAGTCAGTTCAAACTGGAATCTGTCAGGCCCGTCCCGCTCAGGGTTGGTAAGGTCTGAGGGACTTCGGGGGATCTTGCTCTGGTACCACTCTCGATTGTCCTCCAGCGTGTCCAGCAGGTCCTGTGCATCTGGATGGACCAGGTCAGCCCAAGTCTCCCACAGTGGGTGGGCAATGTAGTCAATGAAACCCACCTGTGGCGGGGGTGGGGCAGGTAAGCATTTGGTGAGTCACAGTGAACCCTAGACTCAATCCAGCCTCCAGATCTTTAGCCAAGCTGTTTCCTCTGCCTGGAATGCCGCTTCCCAACTCCTGCTCATCCTTCAAAACCCTTTTCAAATAACTCATTCTCTAGAATGCCTCCCTTAACCCTTCTGGCCTCCTCCAACCCCAACCCTGACCCCACAGGGCTGAATGTACATGTCCCCCAGACTGGAAGCCCCTCCAGGGTCCTGCATGTCACCCAGAACAGATGTTTCCAAACCCCAGAAGTGCATGTCCCTCTCCCTGAAGCCCAGAGAGAATGGATCCCAGGTCTAACTCGGCCCAGACAGCACCCTTCGGGCACACTCCCTGGCTAGCCAGCCAGGGCCAAGCCAGGGCTCGTGGGGTTGGCTCAGCCCCTCCCTTTTACTTCCTCCCAGTGTCTACCGGCTCAGCCCAGTCCCCTGCCAACCTGGGACTTCTCCACTGAGGCCGTGTGCTTGTCACACATGGGACTGATGTCCAGGCCGGACTCACGCTCGCGGTCTCCCTGCTGGAAGAACTCGGCCATGATGCGGTCCGTCCACTGGCGGTACAGGGGCAGTGGTTTGGTGGGGTTGCTCAGATCAGCACAGTGCACCAGGTTCTGCAAGACCTACAGAGATCGAGGCTCAGGAGGGCACTGGCGGGGCCCAGCCACACCTAGACCTGGCACCTCCACAGACAGGCTTGGTGCCATGGACACATTCATCTTACAGGTGGGGAAACTGAGGCCTGAGACTCGAAGAAGTGGTTAAGGCACAGGCATGTGACTCTTGCCATTTCTTCAAGTTTGGCATACAGTCGGCACTTCATAAATGAAGCTAAATGAGGATTGCAAAAATGGAGGCCCTCTCCAATTTTTTTTTTTTTTAATGAGATAGGGTCTCACTCTGTGACCCTGGCTGGAGTGCAGTGGCAAGATCTTGGCTCACTTCAACCTTTGCCTCCCAGGCTCAAATGATCCTCGCACCCCAGCCTCCCGAGTAACTGGAACTATAGGCATGCACCACCATGCCCGACTAATTTTTGTATTTTTGTAGAGACGGGGTGTTGCCCAGGCTGGTCTCGAACTCCTGAGCTCAAGCGATCCACCCATCTCGGCCTCTCAAAGTGCTGGGATTACAGGTGTGAGCCACTGAGCCCAGCTTTTTTTTTTTTTTTTGAAGAGACAGGGTCTCACTCAGTTGCCCAGGCTGGAGTGTAATGGTGCAATCACAGCTCACTGCAGCCTCTAACTCCTGGCCTCAAGCAATCCTCACACCTTGGCCTCCCACAGTGCTGGGATTATAGGCCTGAGCCACTGCACCCAGCCTTCACTCTAAATGTGCAAGAAGTCTGGCTAAAATTGTTTTTGTTTGTTTGTTTGTTTGTTTGGTTTGGTTTTTTGAGATAGAGTCTTGCTCTGTCACCCAGGCTAGAGTTCAATGGGGCGATCTCGGCTCACTGCAACCTCCACCTCCAGGGTTCAAGTAATTCTCTGCCTCAGCCTCCCGATTAGCTGAGATTACAGGCACCCGCCGCCACACCCAGCTAATTTTTGTATTTTTAATAGAGACGGGGTTTCACCATCTTGGCCAGGCTGGTCTTGAACTCCTGACCTCGTGATCTGCCCGCCTCGGCCTCCCAAAGTGCTGGGATTACAGGCGTGAGCCACTGCGCCCGGCTACTAAAGTTGTTTTTAAAGTACAACCGGCCAGGCACGGTGGCTCACGCTTGTGATCCCAGCACTTTGGGAGGCCGAAGCGAGCGGATCACGAGGTCAGGAGATCGAGACCACGATGAAACCCCGTCTCTACTAAAAATACAAAAAATTAGCCGGGCGTAGTGGCGGGCGCCTGTAGTCCCAGCTACTGGGAGAGGCTGAGGCAGGAGAATGGCGTGAACCCAGGAGGCGGAGCTTGCAGTGAGCCAAGATGGTGCCACTGCACTCCAGCCTGGGCAACAGAGCAAGACTCCATCTCAAAAATAAATAAATAAATAAATAAATAAAACCAAAATTTAAAAAGGAAGTCCCAGGGCCCGCCCAGCTACATACCTGGATTCGGTCGGAATAGTTGTCCAGGAGGAGGACACCGAGGCTTGTCACCTTCTTGGTCTCCACCATGGTCTTGAGGTCGGCCAGGAGGTTCATGTGTTTGGACATGTCTGTGGCCAACACCTGGGGGCAGGCAAGGGAAGGTGACAGGCACGAGGACCCTGCCCACCCCGACCCTCACTCCCATCTCCCAGATGCCACTCTGGCTCAGATTCAGCCCTCTGGGCCTCAGCATACTCATTTGTGAAATGGAAGGATGCAACCACATTCACTGCAAACTCTGCTCAAAAGAGGGGCTCAGTCAGGGGCCCCTTTTGGGAGGTTGTTTGGGTTGGCCACGAATTCCACATGTGTGACAGGGTGTGGGGGGAGGTGATCAAACCTGTGCACCTCGGACTTGTCAGACTGAGTCTCCCACAGTGGGTGGGCAATGTAGTCAATGAAACCCACCTGTGGGGTGGGTGGGGCAGGAAGGCATTTGGTGAGTCACAGCAAACCCTAGAACCAATCCAGCCTCCAGATCTTTAGCCAGGTTGTTCCCTCTGCCTGGAATGCCGCTTCCCAACTCCTACTCATCCTTCAAAGCCCTTTTCAAATAACCCATCCTCAGGCCAGGCACGGTGGCTCACACCTGTAATCCCAGCACTTTGGGAGGCCGAGGCAGGCAGATCACGAGGTCAGGCTATTGAGACCATCCTGGCTAACACAATGAAACCCCGTCTCTACTAAAAATACAAAAAATTAGCCGGGCATGGTGGTGGGCACCTGTAGTCCCAGCTACTTGGAAGGCTGAGGTAGGAGAATGGCATGAACCCCAGGAGGCAGGGCTTGCAGTGAGCTGAGATCGTGCCACTGCACTCCAGCCTGGGCGACAGAGCGAGACTCTGTCTCAAAAATAATAATAATAATAATAACCCATCCTCTAGGATGCCTCTGTTGACCCTCTGGCCTCCTCCAACCCCAACTGTGACCCCACAGGGCTGGTTAGGGGCTAAGGTGACTTGTGCCTGAGGACAGTGGGGAGGATGAGTTCTGTGCAAAGGGGCTGGAAGAGTTGGGTACATGGGAGGGACCTAAAAGAGGTGGCTGTGGCTGGAAGAAGTGAGCTCAAGAGAAAGGGAGGCAAGATTGAGGAGACTGAAGGCCTCTGGCAGCTGGGGGAGCTTGTCCAGAGGCTATGGGAGCCACAGGGGAGTTTGCAGCTCACTGTGGGGAGGAATGTGACTTTATACCCCTCAAACTTCCATGTAGCCACCATGTGCCCTGGAGGGCTATTTCTAGGCACAGATGTTTAAAAACCAGATTAACCCAGCCGGGCGCCGTGGCTCACACCTGTAATCCCAACACTTTGGGAGGCAGAGGCAGGTGGATTACCAGAGGTCAGAAGTTCAAGACCAGCATGGCCAACATGGTGAAACCCCGTCTCTACTAAAAATACAAAAAATTAGCCGGGTGTGGTGGCGGGCGCCTGTAATCCCACCTACTCGGAGGCTGAGGCAGGAGAATCGCTTGAACCCAGGAGGCGGAGTTTGCAGTGAGCCAGGACCACACCATTGCACTCCAGCCTGAGCGACAGAGCAAGACTCCATTTCAAAAAAAAAAAAAACTTAACCCACCCGTGTGGACTCAGCCCAGCCAGGAGTGACTCAGATGTGGTTCACAGGCTTCTCTGAGAATCAGACAAAAGTCTCAAAACTTCTCCTCAAATCTCTCATCTGTCCCAAATGCTGTCTCCCCACCCTATGGGTACCCACCACTCAAAACCCCACCTCCACCTCACCAAACGTTTAGCTCTTTCTCACTCCAAGCCTTGGCTTTCTCTAAGCCCTCCTCACATGGGGTTCCCTCTTGCTGAGAAGCCCTCCTCACATGGGGTTCCCTCTGGCCTTCCTCATTCTGCATACCCTGACTTCAGTGTTCCCTCTCCAAGAAGCCCCCTCCAACCTCTTTGGCTGGTCTGGGCTCCGAAAGCACCTTGAACCTCCCTCCTCACAGCTCTGCCTGCAGGTCCCTAGTCAAGGGTTAGAATTTCATAACTACCGGAACTGTCTTTGCACAGATCAAGCACACAATAGATGCTCATTAAATGCTTGTTAAGTGAATGAATGAGGCATGAGACCCCAAAACTTACTGATGTGCCCCTACCTAAAAAAAAGAAAGAAAAGTCAAATGGATAGATGTGCATAATTTTTTTTTTTTTGAGATGGAGTCTTGCTCTGTTGCCAGGCTGGAATGCAGTGTGCGATCTCCACTCACTGCAATCTCCGCCTCCCGGGTTCAAATGTTTCTCCTGCCTCAGCCTCTCGAGTAGCTGGGACTACAGGTGCATGCCACTACACCCAGCTAATTTTTGTATTTTTAGTAGAGACAGGGTTTCACCATGTTGGCCAGGATGGTCTTGATCTCTTGACCTCATGATCCGCCTGCCTCGGCCTCCCAAACTGTTGGGATTACAGGCCTGAGCCACCGTGCCCGGCTGCTTCTTTTCTTTTTTTTTTTTTTTTTTTTTGAGGCAGAGTCTCACTCTGTTGCTGAGGCTGGAGTGCCTTGGTACAATCTCCGCTCACTGCCACCTCCACCTCCCGGGTTCAAGCTGGGATCACAGGTGCCCGCCACCAGGCCCGGCTAATTTTTGAATTTTTAGTAGAGACAGGGGTTTCACCATGTTGATCAGGCTGGTCTTGAACTCTTGACCTCAAGTGATCCGCCCGCCTCAGCCTCCCAAAGTGCTGGGATTACAGGTGTGAGCCACCGTGCCCAGCCCAGATGTGCTTAATTTAAGGCTTAGCAAAAGTTGCACCTGAGACCCCAGAAACGGTTTCCACATCGCCTGGGTACAGCCAGGATCTGCTGGGCCCAGCAGAGGGCCTGGGGTTTGGGCAGTCACTGCCCCCCCCCCTTTTTTTTTTTGAGATGGAGTCTCACTCTGTTGCTGAGACTGGAGTGCAGTGGCACAATCTCAGCTCACTAGCTCACTACAGCCTTCGCCTCTCGGGTTCTAGCAATTCTCCTGCCTCAGTCTTCCAAGTAGCTGGGATGACAGGCGTGCACCACCACACCCAGCTAATTTTTGTATTTTTAGTAGAGACGAGGTTTCACCATGTCGGCCAGGCTGGTCTCAAACTCCTGACCTCAGGTGATCCGCCCGCCTCTGCTTCCCAAAGTGTTAGGATTACAGGCATGAGCCACTGCCCCTGGTCCCAGTCCCACTGTTCCATTTCACAGATGAGGAAGCTCAGACTGAGTGAGGACATGCCTGGGTCTGGATGAACCGCCGGCCATGCCAATATCACCCCACCCTGCTGTCTGCAGATGAGAAGGATGCCCTGCTCCCCTCTGCCCCTCCTGCCCCGCTTACCGCCCTGGCCTCACCATGTCAATGACCATCCTGCGCAGACTCAGTCGCTGCTTGGCGCTGAGGTTCTGGAAGATATCGCAGTTCTCTGCCTGCAGCAGCTTGAAGCCCACAGCCAGGTGGTGGTTCTCCAGCACCGAGGCGTCGTTGTACATAAGCGCCAGCTCTGAGTCTGTGAGGGTATGGGACTGAGAGCCCCAAGATCCACCCACCCCACCCACTATACCCAAAAGCAGCTTTTGGAAATCCTTAGCAAACTCTTACCCATGCATTGAAGGCCCAACTCTAGCATGCCCTCCTGTAAGAAACCATCCAGCTCCCTGGCCCTTCCCTGACTGCAGGGCTAGGGGTGTCTGTGTTTGGCTCTGCCTACCCAAGACTGAGAAGGCTCCTCACGGACCCACTATGGCCAGAGACAGTGAGTATTCAGTAATGGTTTGTTTTTTTTCTTTTCTTTTCTTTTCTTTTCTTTTCTTTTTTAGAGACAGGGTCTTGCTGTCATCCAGGCTGGAGTGCAGTGGTGCAATCACGGCTCCCTGCAGCCTCAACCTCCTGGCCTCAAGTGATCCTCCCATCTCAGCCTCCTGAGTAGTTGGGATTACAGGTGTGTGCCACCACACTTGGCTAATTTTTTTTATTTTTTTGAGAGACAGGGTCTCACTGTATTGCCCAGGCTGGTCTCGAACTCCTGGCTTCAAGCAATCTTCCCACCTCGGCCTCCCACAATGTTGGGATTACAGGTGTGAGCCATGGCGCCCAGTCTCTCAGTGCTGGTTAAATAAACAACTGAGTCTTTGTCTTATTGGACTCTAGGTCCTTTGAGTGAGGGGCCTCCACTCTCGCCCCCAGCACTCCAGGGCTTGTATACAAAAGGTGCCCAATAACTGCCTGTCAACTGAGTTTTTCAGATTCCTCATAGGATCCTAAACTTTAAGATTTTGGTGGAACTGGCCAGGAGCAGGGGCTCTTGCCTGTAATCCCAGCACTTTGGGAGGCTGAGGCAGGCAGATCGCTTGAGGCCAGGAGTTTGAGACCAGCCTGGGCAACATAGCGAAACCCTGTCTCTACAAAAAATACAAAAATTAGCCAGTCATGGTAGTGTGCGCCTGTAATCCCAGCTACTCGGGAGGCTGAGGCTAGAGAATCGCTTGAACCTGGGAGGTAGAGGTTGCAGTGAGCCGAAATCGGGACACTGCACTCCAGCCTGGGTGACAGAGCAAGACCCTGTCTTTTAAAATAATTAAATAAAGGTCTTGGTGGAACCAGATCAGCCCTGCCACAGCTCATTATTCTGTCCTTTATTGGCACCTACTGTGTACCCAGACCTGCTCCAAGCCCCTGAAGGGAGGGAAAACTGTCACAGTCATTTCATAGACAGGGAGACTGGGCTCAGGGCAGATGGAAACCCCCTGAGAACACCTGGCGGACAGGGTGGAGGCAGGGTCCGCCTCCCCTCCTGCACCCACTTCCCACTCCTACTTACTGGTGTTAATCAGAAACTGGTTGGAGACCCCAGGATGGTCCACATCATGGATGGCGCTTGCAAAGAGGGCAGCCAAGATTTCCAAGTCTGTGAACACAGCCTGAGCAAGCAGAGGGCACAGGCGGTGAGGGGCGGGCTCTCTGGGCCCTGCACCCACCCGCCTGCCTGCAGTCATGGCACGGTACCTCGAGGGCGGGCGTAGCCAGCAGCACATGCGTGGACTGGGCCACGTCAGCGGCATGTAGGCTGTTGTGATAGGCCACATTAGCATGGTAGTGACCCTCCAGCATCAGCAGGTAGGTGGCCAGTGTGTCTGCTGGGATCTGGAATGTCTTCAGCAGGTCCCGCTCCTGGTCCATCACAGATCCTGGCTCAGGGCCTTGGCCTTGGGGCTGTAGCACACGCTGTTCCTACCCCTCTCTTCTGAACTCCTATCCATGCCTCAAACACCTGCTCCTCTGAGATGCCTTCCATGCTCTCCTGAACTCCTCCACTCTGTGTTATTTGGTGGTCCATCCCTGACCCTACAGGACTGGGGGTGTCTGTGTCCAGCTCTTCTCTCCAGATTTCTCTCCTCCTCAGGGCCAGGGGCCGGGCCAGGGCTGAGGCTTCTGGACAATGAACTGTTCGTCTGAGTGAACTCCTATTCATCCTTCAATACCCTGCTCAAATTATCCCCTTCAGAAATGTCAGGGAGGATTTGAAAAATGAGTGTCCCTGAGGTCTGGGGTAGGAAGCGGTGAAGGAAACCCCAGGAGTTTTTCCTTGGAAGCCAAGGGCAGGGTAGGTACCTGAAAAATGCTGAACATGATAGCTGTGAGGGGCCGGTTCCCACTTAGCTCTGCCACCTTGAACACGTCAAGTCCCCACTTGTTGGTGTCTTCTAGCTCCTAAGATGTGAAGGGCTGAAGCTTAATTAACCCCAGCCCAACTTCCCCAGACTCTAGAGCCTCCATCCTCCCACCCCAGGTTCCACAGTGAGCCCCAACTGCCCAGTGGGCAAACACGCCCGAGATAGGGCATCCAGACAGAGGCAGGGACCAAACCTTGATCTTGGCATTGTGGTTGGGGACCCACCTTGGCCAGTTGCTCCTCCTGGTCAGTCTGGACCCCAAAGCGTGGGACAGTGGCTGAGGAGAGGCTGGCACTGTGGCAGAGCCCATGTAGGCCACTGATCCGGGACATGGGCTGTGGGGCCTCCTCAGTGGTCACCTTGGGCAGCTCCACCTCAGTCTGCTGGTCTGCGGATGGGCCAGGGTGAGGCTCAGGGAAGCTGATTTCACCTGCTGGGGCCTGGCCTCAGGACCTGAACTTTGCCAAACCCCAGGATCAACCTATTTCCCTTTCTACAGGAACCAAAGTAAGTTCGGAGTAAAGACCCTGTCGGCCGGACGCGGTGGCTCACGCCTGTAATCCCAGTGCTTTGGGAGGTCGAGGTGGGCAGATCACTTGAGGTCAGGAGTTTGAGACCAGTCTGAGCAATACAGTGAAACCCCATCACTACTAAAAGTACAAAAATTAGCCAGGTATGGTGGTGGGCACCTGTAACCCCAGCTACTCAGGAGGCTGAGGCGGGAGAATTGCTTGAACCCAGGAGGCGGAGGTTGCAGTGGCTCAGATTGCACCACTGCACTCCCTGCACTCCCGCCCGGGAAACAAAGTGAAACTCTGTATCAAAAAAAAAAAAAAAAAAAAAAAAAAGATCCTGTCTTGCCTGTAGCTACCTACCCCTCTCCTCTGTTCACAGCTGATCTCAGTAAACCCTTCTGCTAGGCTTGGCCGCTGGGTGCCCGGGGCTCAGCATTTTCCCCCAAACAGCCTAGTGTCCTTTCCATCTCCCAAGCTGGTGTCTGGTTCCCTCCATCTCCTCCTAGGCAAATTTCTACTCATGCTTCAAAACCCTAGCTTTAATGTCCCCTGCTCCTGGAAGTTCCCCTTGTTCCTCCCTCTGATCCAGCCCTGACTCGTGGGGCTGAAGGTGTCTGTGTCTGGCTGTATCTCCCCCAGACTGAGGTCTATCATAGAAATCTTTATTTCTCTTGTTTCTTAGTACTCCTATAATATCGTCCAGGCAGTGACTCAACAAAGCTCACCCAGGAAGGTCCGGGAGATGTACTCGGACACCTGGTTCCCGGAGCGGCTGGTTTCGGACAGGTGGGTCAACTCCCGGTTCAGGATCCGCTTGAACTGGGGCGGAGGGAAGGTGAAGACAGTGATGATAGGGCACCGTGGGCCGAGGCAGGTGAGCTCAGCGATCTGCCCCACCTCACCTTGTTGGAGGCCATCTCCCCCACCGAGTGCCGGGTCTGCAGCGTCTCCAACTGATCCAGGCACCAGTCCAGCTCGTCTAGCGTCTCCAATGCCAGCTTCTGCCCCGTGTCCTCTGGGAGCTGAGGCAGTCAGGGGCCTGCCCAACCCCCGCTCAGGGACCCCACGCCTCTCACGCCTTCGTCTCTGCATCTGGACCCTGAAACTGTTCCCACGGGAGCCACCCAGGACTCCTGGACCCAAGTTCCAGATCTGTCCCCTGAGTGCCTGTGTGACCATGAGATCTCTGGGCCTCAGTCTCCTCATCTGTAATATGAGTGTGGTGGGGTCCATCCCCGAGGGCGTTATTGTTTGTTTTTGCAGGGGCCGGGCAACAATTAGCCCCAGTCTAAGGGGCTCATGGACTGGGGAGGTCACTGTGGAAAGGAAGTTCCCAGCTGTCCTCAGCGAGGGAGGGAAGGAACAGGTACTTTACCTGCAGGCGGAGGGGGCTGATTGCTAGATGAAGGGTTCCCGACCGGTCCCTGCCTGCGGTACAAAAGCCTCAGGCGTGGCTGCTCCGCCCATCTCGCCCCGCCCCCAAGTCCGCCAGGCCCCGCCCCTCAAACCTCACCTGGAGGCGCCGGAGCCCCAGCCTCAATTTGCAGCCCGCTTTCCGCCAGGCCCCGCCCCTCCCCGCCCACCTTGTCTCTGCCGGCCCCGCCCCCGCCCCGCCCTCTACCTACTTGGCTGCTCCTAGGCATTGCAGGCGGGCAAGGGCCGCCACGTTGCTCCGAACGGTCCGCAGACTGGCCAGGACCTGTTGGGAGGAGGTGGTAGGCGGTGGGAAGGAGAGGCCGGATCCGGAGGGGGTCAGGGCAGGGAGGGCGGGGGACACCCACCTGAGCAAAGGGCGTCACAATCATGTCCTCTCCATGTCTGCGAGGAGACGGGCCATCAGGGAGAGCTCTCTCCCATCTTCCAGCTTTTACCCACACCATATGTCCTCAGCTGAGGAGGTCCTGCTCTCAGGACTTCTCCTCCAGGCGCCTTCTTAGTCCCTGGGGTCCCCTCATGCGACTCTCCCTGAGACCCACCACAGCCCCTCCAACCATTCACTCACTTTATCGGCATCTCATAAATGGGGAAACTGCGTCCCAGGGGTAAGTAGATATTTCCCTTTTCATTATGCCCACTAGGAAGCTCAAATCAAATTATTTCTACATTTGCTGCTAATTGGCCTTAATGTGGTTTTTTTTTTTGTTTTTTGTTTTTTTTGAGGCAGAGTCTTGCTCTTTCGCCCAGGCTGGAGTGCAGTGGTGCCATCTCGGCTCGCTGCAACCTCCACCTCCTGGGTTCAAGCGATTCTCGTGTCTCAGCCTCCTGAGTAGCTGGGACTACAGGCGCGCGCCACCACACCTGGCTAATTTTTGAATTTTTTAGTAGTGACGGGGTTTCACTATGTTGGCCAGGCTGGTCCTGAACACTTGACCTCAGGTGATCCGCCCACCTCAGCCTCCCAAAGTGCTGGGATTACAGGCGTGAGCCACCGTGCCCGGCCGACCTTAATGTTTTTGGATTACCACCCCTACCCCAGCAAAAGGCCAAGTTCTCTCACACTTGATTGAATAAAGGAGCTGCCTGGCAAACTCCTACTTAAACTTCAAAACCTTCCTTAAATGGCTACTTGAAGGAGCTTGCTGAATAGAGGAACAAAGCAAGGAGGGAGGGTAGAGGCGGTGTCATCCCACCAGTCCCAGACTCACAGGTCGCTGGCCACAGAGGAGTTCCGAGACATGGCCTTGGGCGAGAGTTCATAGTCGCTATCTGAGCGATACAGGAAGGACTCGCGCCGCTGGCTGTGCGGGACTGGAGCCTGCATAACCCGGCCCAGGCCAGGGCTGGACTGAGGGTCCAGGGCCCTCCTCCCGCACGAGAGCCCATTTTCCAGGTCAAAACTGAAAGGAGAGAAGTCATGATCAGAGACGAGGGTCATGACAACTGGGTGCCGGGTCGTGGCCACCTTGTCTGGTGCGTCCTCCCCGGGGCTGCTTGGCAGTCAGGCAAGTGTGGTTTCCAGCTTGTTCACCTGCCCCCGGCTACACCCTCAGGAACCCTGCACCCCTCACACTTTGGTCTTTGAGTCTACACTGGACTGCAGGACCTCAGTTCCAGATCTTCCTCAAAGTGGTTGTGTGGCCATGGACAGGTACTGACTTTCTTTGGACCTCAACCACCCTATTTCTTTTATTTTTTTCTTTCTTTTTTTTTTCTTTCTTTCTCCTTCTTTCTCTCTCTCTCTCTCTCTCGCTCGCCCTTTCTTTCTTTTCTTTTTTCTTCTTTTTGACAGGGCCCCATTTTGTCACCCAGGCTGCAGTGCAGTGGTATCATCCTAGCTCACTGCAGCCTCAATCTCCTAAGCTCAAGCCATCCTCCAGCCTCAGCCTCCTGAATGGCTGAGACTACAGGAGCACGCCCCAACACTTGGCTAATTTTTGTAGAGACCAGGTCTCACTATTTCGCCCAGGCTGGTCCTGAACTCCTGGCCTCAAACAATCCTCCCACCTCTGCCTCTCAAAGTGCTGAGATTACAGGAGTGAGCCACCGCACCCAGCCTCCTCGTTTCTTTTTTTTTCTGTTTTTTGGGTTTTTTTTGAGACGAAATATCGCTCTGTTGCCTGCACTGGAGTGCAGTTGTCCACACTGGAGTGCAGTGGGGGCACGATCTCGGCTCACTGCAACCTCCACCTCCCGGGTTCAAGCAATTTTCTTGCCTCAGCCTCCCAAGTAGCTGGGATTACAGGTGTGCACCACCACGCCCGGCCAATTTTTTTTTTTTTTTTTTTGAGACAGATTTTCACTCTTGTTGCCCAAGCTGGAGTGCAATGGCACAATCTTAGCTCACTGCAACCTCCACCTCCTGGGTTCAAGCGATTCTCCTACCTCAGCCTCCCGAGGAGCTGGGATTACAGGCATGTGCCACCACGCTCAGCTAATTTTGTATTTTTAGTAGAGACGGGGTTTCTCCATGTTGGTCAGGCTGGTCTCGAACTCCCAACCTCAGGTGATCCACCCGCCTTGGCCTCCCAAAGTGCTGGGATTACAGGTGTGAGCCACCGTGCCCGGCCAAATTTTTGTATTTTTACTAGAGACGGGGTTTCACCGCATTGGCCAGGCTGCTCTTGAATTCCTGACCTTGTGATCTGCCCACCTCGGCCTACCAAAGTACTGGGATTACAGGCATGAGCCACCGCACCCTGCCTCCCCTGTTTCTAACATGTGTGTGATGTAGCCCATCCCCGAGAGCTCTTTGAGGGGGTTACAACCGAACATCCAAAGACTGCAGCTGGATGACCATGTTGCAAAGGGACAAACTGAGATCTAGCTCACATGGTGGACACGTGGACTGGAAATAGCTTCTTGGGCTCTTCTACCTGGAAGAGGCCTAGCTCCTAGCTAGGCCTAGCTCCTGCGTGCGCCTTAGTCTAGAGAGACCCCACTCCCAGCCAACCTGACCACACCCTTGGCTACCTGCACGCCCCCAGCGTTCCAGGCTCCACCCTCAGCCCATAAGGCTCCGCCCCAAGGCCGTCGACCACGCCCCCAGCTAGCCGGGTGCTACCCTAGGCTCCCCCACTCCCCCACTTCATCTTCAGCCTGAACGTTCTGCCTGTTCTCTTCCACCTCCGGGTCTTTGCACAGGCCGTGCTCTCTGCCCGGAGCACCCTCCTCCCTCTCCACACTACCTGTCCCGTTCTACCCTCAAACCCTGTCTTTCCCTCTGGCCACACCCTCTGGCCCCTCCTCTTTGGGGTCAGAGGTCAGAGAAAGGGCGTAGGGCAAGAACTGGGGCGCTAGAGGAGAAGGCGGTGACCTGGGGGTGGGGTTTTCAAGACGGGCAGGCGGAAGCGGTACCGACAGGAAGACAACGGGGACCGCCGGAGACTCGGAGCTCCCGGCCGAGGGCCAGTGTCCGGCTGGTCCCGGCTGTGACTTTTGGGTCAAAGGTCACCGTATCCCCGTCCACGGGCTGGGTCGGCACCCCCGCGTAGGCTCAGATCTGGGTAGAGGTGGGGGATTTGGCAGCATTCGGTCCGGCTTGGTCAAGTATGACCGGGTCTGAGTTGGGTCTGATCGCGTCGAACTGGACTTGGTCCCGAAGAGTTTGTTCGATGAGTTCGGGAGAATTCGGCTACGTCCGATTGAGCTCGGGAGAGTTCGGATAAGTTCGAGCTTGTTCGCCTAAGTCCGGTTACGCTCGGTCTGCTTCGAACAAGTCCGGGTGACGTTCGGGCCGGGTCGGGCATGTTCGGTCACGTCCGGCTACACCGGGGCTAGTTCGGGCATCTCCGACTAAGACCAGCTGCGCTCGGCCTGTTCCGTCCGACTCCAGCGGGTTTAGCAGCACCGGGATGAACCCCACGCCCAGCCGAGGGGGCGGGGCTTCTTAACCCTTCCCTGGCCAGTCTGGGGTGCGCCGTGGGCGCTGTGGCGCAATGGGAGACGCTCTTAGGGGCGGACTTGAGGCGGCGGATACCCCAGATCTGCCCCTTGAGGGGGAGGCATGCGGATCGCGACCCTCTACCCCTCTCTCGGCTCTCCCCGAGTGTTCCAGAAAAGCGCATCTATGGACAAATAGGGAAACTGAGGCCAGGAGCGGCCACAGGGCGTGCAAATCCGGATCCCGAGCGCGGAGGGTTAAGGGCTGGGCCCGGGTTTTCTTGGGGCGGGGGAGGCTGTTTTTCTTTCTGCTCTAAACTTAGCCGGGAGCGGCGGGGTCAGGCTGTGGTTCCATGACGCGGGCGGTGCGGGGGTAGGGCCCCCCGGCTGTGGGAACGGCGCGGCTGCCCATTGGCCAGGGGGGTAAACTGAGCCAGGGAGGCTCGGACTTGGGTTCGAGTCCGGCCTGCGCGGGGCCCGCCCTCGTTCATCCTCACTTCTGAGTACCCGCGACGCGCCCTCGACGTCCCTGCGCTCTCTCTAGCGCCTTCAAAAGGGAACGTGCTTCGCTAGTGTTTGGTGCTCCGAGGTCGCTCTCCAGGACACGGAACCCCCACGCTCCCACTCCCTGGTTGAAATGGAACCACCAGGAACCACGGTCATACCTTCTCCCTCCAACCCAAACTATGACCTTGCAGAGGGACCTCCCCTCCTCAGCCTTTGGATGCCAGACTTACCAAGTGGGTGCCAATTCGGCGCGGACCGAGCGCAGGATGCCAGCCACAGTCGGAGCCCACAAGCCCCACTCCGAACCCCAGCCTTGCCCCCATCCCTCCCCACGAGGTCACAGTCGTTTCTGGAAAGGCAGGGATTCGAACCCAGAGGGGTGGACCGAGTGCTTAGAGGATGCAGCGCAAGCAGCTGCCGGGCGCAGGCGCGCGCTCAGCCTGGGACTCCCGAACGCCCTGCCTCGAAAACCCCCTCAATTCAGGTCTTCCTCCGTGGACACCCAGAGTTCATTGTGAGGCCCCCAGGGCATCTCTTTGCTGGCACTGGGACAGGATGCTGGTGGGAGGGGGCACCAAGGGGAGGAGTGCCCCTTCCCCCTCCTCCCACTGCCAGGACGCACAGCCTGCCTGCCCCAGGCCGGCGAGGGTCAGGAGGAGACGTGAGCCTCAGCCCGTCCCACTCTGGGCCTCACAGCTAGAAGGAGACAGACGGCTGGTCCCCTGGGCCTATATCCAGGCGGCGGGTGGAGACAGACAGAGATAGAGAGAGACAGAGTCACCAACTGCGAGACAAAAGTAGGGTAGGGTAGGGTAGAGGGAGAGAGATACAGAGAAAGCGAGGGAGAGGCAGAGCGTCCATGCCCTGACTCCGGCCCCGGCCCCAGCTGTCCCTGCCCTTGTCCCTGTCCCTGCCCTTCCCACCTCCACACCGGGCGTCCCGGTGACCCCGCCAGGCCCTCTGTCCAGCCTCACCACAGCAGATGGGCCACCGTGAAGCGCCGCTGCAGGCGGATGCTCTGATTCACCAAAAGCTTCCTGAAGAGCCCGGGGGAGCCGCGCGGGGATCCCCGAGGGGAGCCGGGCCCGGGGGCCGGGGCGGGCGCGGGGGGGCCCTGCATCGCCAGGACTGCGTGGAGGCTGGACCGAGCGCCGGCTGCGCGGGACCTTTTCTGGACAGCTGCGAGGGCGGGGCCCAGCGGGGAGGGGGCAAAGGGCGCATCGGCCCCGCCTCGAGGCGGGCGGCTCCCTGACGACCCCCGGGACAAACGGGGAAACTGAGGCACAGAGTCAGACGCAACTCTCCGCTCCTTTCTTTTTTTTTTTGAGACAGGATCTCGCTGTGTTGCCCAGGCTGGAGTGCAGTGGCACAGTCCTAGCTCATTGCAGCCTCAACCTCCTGGACTCAAGAGATCCTCCTACCTCAGCCTCGAGTAGCTGGGACTACAGACGCACATCACCACGCCCGGGCTAATGTATTTTCTGGAGAGATGGGGGTCTCCTTATGTTGCCCAGGCTGGTCTCAAACTCCCGGACTCAAGTGATCCTCCTGCCTCAGCCTCGCAAAGTGCTGGGATTACAGGTGTGAGCCATTGCGCCTGGCCCAACTGCACTTCTTTAGGGGGTTGCCCCTAAGATCTCAGAGCCTGGATCTTACTCAGCCTTCCTCTGCATGCCCCTGGTTAGTGCAGCTTGCTGGGCCAATAACTGCTGAAAAGTGTAGAATAAGGGAGTCAGAAAGCAAAGTGCCCAGAGAAACAGCTGTCCTGCCTTCCATTATTGAGGGCATCACCGAGGTATAGAGTTTGCCAATGTCCGATCCCACGCAACGTTTCTAATCCTCCTCTACCCATTTTCCAGAGGGAGAAACTGAGGCCCAGTGCCACCAAACAGCGCACCAGAAACTACAAATCCTTAATCCTTTGCCAAGTGGGGAAACTGAGGCTTCCATGGAAGCGGTCACGGGCATGGGTCTTTGTTGCAGAAAGCGAGACACAAACTCAGGTCCCCCTCTCCCAGCACCCCTCCACGCGAGTCCCCACATGATCCCCCACCTGCTCTGACATTCCCCAGGCCCTGTCTCTGGATGCCTTCACCTCTCCTGCTGTCTCCTCCTAGACAAACATCCGCACATCACCTCTGCCAAGTATTCTGTCCTGCGAAGCCTCAGCCGCCCACCCCTGCCCTCGGAGGGACCTCACTGTCCCAGGACTGGGGGGGCCTCTGGTGTCTGGGAGGATTCGCAGAGTCTGTACCAGGTGCTCTACCCTTGGAATGCTGGAGTCAGGCTGGCCTTGTTCCACTTTACAGAAAAGGAAACCAAGGCTTAGCATGTGTCACACAAGGAGGAGGGACCTAGAAATAGCCACGTCAGAGGCAGAGGCCCAGGGGACCCCAGCAATTGAGGCCTGACCGTGCCCCTTGCTGTGAAATGACCTCTGTCTCTCAGCCTGGGCCTTCCCCCCAGGGCGGCTGCCTCAGTCTTGGTGTCCTCAGACCTGGTACCCATGTTTCTGGCAGTCCTGGAGAAGCCCATTAGGGATCCCATAGGAGATTCCTGAGGCAACCATGCTAAGGCCAGATACATGAGAGTCTCCCCATTCTACAGATGAGAAAACAGAGGCTCAGAGGAGGAGTCACACAGCCCAGAAAGACAGAGAGCCTCAGGTATCTGGCCAGGAAGCCCCCCTAACCCCCGCAGTCTTGCAACCAGACACCTGGTGGGAACCAGACCTCGCTGTCCCCAAGACAAAAATACCATCGTTGTCTGCTGGGGCCAGACCTAATTATAGCCATCCCTAGGGGACACAGGCTGCTGGGATTGGCCTTGTGGGGACACTGGAGCCAAGGTCTGAGCAGTCTTGACACCACCTCCCCGACACTGTGAGAGAAGTGACAATAGTTACATGTCCCCAAGGAGAAACTGAGGCACAGAGATTCAGCCCCTCCCCCAAAATCACAGACATAAAGTAGGAGGCTAAGACTAAACAAAATGATATAAACTGAGTGCTTCAAAAAAATGCAGCACTCAGGCAACAGCAGTGAAGGGAAAAGTCATTGGATTTTCAGATGAAACCTACAAAGTGTGGACTACTATTCCCATTTCGAGGATGGGGCTACTGAGGCACAGAGAGGCACAGTCATTTGCCTAAGGACACACAGCCATAAGGTGCAAGACTGGGGTCATTTGAACCCGGGCAGGCGGTGTTCTTCCCAGCCTGGGTCCTCCCGCACTGGATGCGTTAACTCATTTCATCCCCTCTGTAGTCCCAGGGACGAGTCTCACATTAATATTTTATCAATAGTTTTACTATTAATGTTTCATTCATATATTTAATTTTAAATATTTTATTAACAGTTCTAACAGGAAGGTGTTAATTAATAGCTGTTTGGATGGAGAAAGAGTCACAGCAAGGGGTGGCCGCAGAGCCAGGACTCAGCATTCAGAGCCTGGCTCCTACCTGGCCCTGGGAGGCTCTCCAAGCCCTGCTGGGTAAGGGACAAAAGCTGAAAGAGGTTTGGACAGAAGCACCCCTACCCTGACTCCATCCCTGCATTACTGCATCTCCTGTAGAGGTGCCCAGTAGTCTCTGATGCCTTTATTTTTTTATTTTATTTTATTTTATTTACGTATTATTATTTTCTGAGACAGTTTTGCTCCTGTTGCCCAGGCTGAAGTGCAATGGCACAATCTTGGCTCACTGAAACCTCCGCTTCCTGGGTTCAAGCAATTCTCCTGCCTCAGCCTCCCAAGTAGCTGGGATTATAGGCATGTGCCACCATGCCAAGGTAATTTTTTGTTTGTTTGTTTGTTAGTGGAGACGAGGTTTCACTATATTGGTCAGGCTGGTCTCGAACTCCTGACTTCAGGTGATCACCTGCCTCAGCCTCCCAAAGTGCTGGGATTACAGGCGTGAGCCACTGTCCCCGGCCTTACTTTTTTGAGTCACAGTTTCACTCTGTCTCCCAGGGTGGAGTGCAGTGGCGCAATCTTGGCTCACTGCAACCTCCGCCTCCTGGGTTCAAGCGATTCTCCTGCCTCAACCTCCCAAGTAGCTGGGATTACAGGCATCTGCCGCCACGCCCAGCTAACTTTCGTATTTTTAGTAGAGACGGGGTTTCACCATGTTGGCCAGGCTGGTCTGAACTCCTGACCTCAGGTGATCCGCCTGCCTCAGTCTCCCAAAGTACTGGGATTACAGGTGTGAGCCACTGCGCCCATTCCGATGCCTTTAGCACGCCACTGCCTCAATTTCCCCCATTTGAATGTCCTTTTTCTGGGCAGGCACTTTTCTCCACTGTCACCAGGTGGCCCCAGAGAGATTTTTTTAAATGGGTGTTTTTACCCATTTTACAGATGAGTAAACTGAGACGTGGAGAGGAGAGATGACTTGCCTAAGTCCCCACGGAGGGGTCAAGCGGAATGAGCAGGGCGGGGGCCGAGTCACATGTGTAGATGCTCACATGGGTCAAATCACACATCCTTTGCTGCAGACCCTCCCATGGCCCCCCATTGCCCTTAGATCTGAATTCACACCTCCCCGGAGGTCCCATGTGGCCCATCCCCACCTCACTTCTCTTGGCTTACACTGTTCCAGTCTCTCTCCACTCCTCACTGTTCCCTGAATCAGCCAGGCTTATTTCCACCCCATGGCCCTTACCTGAATGCTTGTCGCCTGCTGATGCTTTGTCTTTTGGGTTACAGTTAGAGAGTCACCTCCTCCGAGAAGCCCTCCCTGACTAGCCAGGTAAATGCCTCAGAGCACCCTCCAGCCATGGGTACAACTTCACATGTATTGTCATGATTATTTGCCTGTGAGTCCCTGGAGAGCAAGACCAGGTCTGCCTTGTTCCCTGCTGCTCCCTCAGTACTTGGCACTTAGTAGATGCTCAATACATGCTCGTAGCGGCCGGGCGTGGTGGCTCATGCCTGCAATCCCAGCACTCTGGGAGGCCACAGTGTGTGGATCACTTGAGGTCAAGAGTTTGAGACCAGTCTGGCCAACATGGCGAAACTGTCTCTACTAAAAATACAAATATTAGCCAGGTGTGGTGGTGGGCACCTGTAATCCCAGCTACTGGGGAGGCTGAGGTAGGAGAATCGCTTGAACCCAGGAGGCAGAGGTTGCAGCGAGACAAGATTGTGCCGCTGCACCCAGCCTGGGCAACAGAGTGAGAGACTCCATCTAAAAAATAATAAATAAATAAATAAATAAATAAATAAATAAATAAATAAATAAATGCTTGTAGCATAAACAGAGAGCCTCTCCTTCCATCCTCCAGCCACACTGATCCGTTTTCAGCTCCTCACATGCCTGATCCTCTTGAGTCTGAGGCTTTGCACATTCTGTTCCTTCTACTTAGAATACCCTTCTTGCACTCACCCTAGCTGACCTCTTTCCTCCTGCAGGCTAAGCTTAAATGTCACTTCTCCCAAGTGGTCCTCCCTGACTCTCACCCCACTGCTGGGTCTGGAGCCTCCTCTGGGCTTGTTCTCTGATCTTTCCCCATCACACTGTGCCTTCTCCACCTGGTATGACTGTCTCCACCATCAGCCTTAGGGGACACAGCTTCTTGTCCATGGTTGTGTCTCCAACACAGGGCCTGCCACCCAGTAGGTGCTTAAATGCCTTCTCAACAAAATGCTTGGACCCTCCCATACCTCTGTGATCCATCTGGGGCTGTGGGGAAGCACATTCCCCCAACAGTTTCTAGGGCTGGGTAAAGAGCCACAAGCTGGGGACCCAGTGTGTACCAGGCTCAGGCACAGAATGCTCATCTCTCTGATGAGGACGCTGAGGCTCCGGGAGGCACCACGGCTTGCTCAGTACCACACAGCAGGCTGGCCTTGGGGCCTGGACTTGAACTCAATTTCTCTGGGCTTCCCCCTGGGGTGAACCCCTACCCTCACATCAGCACAGAGAAGTACAGTGGGCCACATGCATCCTCATCCACGTATGTGTGACTGCAGTGCATACGATGCTCAGAACGACGTGTGTGTGCACACACACGTGCACAGGGACACCCAATCCACCGTTCCTGCCTCCCAGAGCCAAGCGGGGGCTTCCCCCAGAAAAGCTCATACCAAGGCTCTCTTTGTTCTTTCTTGAAAATGGAAAATCATGAGTCACCAGAAAGGATGGGGCAGGAGGAGCTAGAAGCCAGGGCGGGAGAAGGGGCTCCTGGGTCACCTGAGAACAGCTCCAATCCCTCTGGGCTGTGGGAGCCATCTACCCCAGATGCCTCCCAGGCTGCTGGAGGGCCAGGCTGGGGGCGAGAGGCCAGGCTTGCTGATGGAGTCAGAAGCCAGTGGCCCCTAGGGGGTCCACGCACCAGGACGCAAGAAAGCCAAGCTCCAGAGCAGGGAAGCAACCCATCCAAGGCCACCCAGCCTGGACTGAAACCTGGGACGCTGGTCCTGCTGACTTGGTTCCCCCTCCAACCTAAGGAGGCCTTGGAGTTCCTGGACCCTCCTCCCTGGCCCTGGAGCCTCCACCTGGTAGCTGGAGACCCTCATGTAGGGCCCCCTGAGGATTCTACATTATCTTTCTATGAGTCTCCTTCTGTCTCTGTCCTAACCCCACCCCACTCAACTTACACGAAACAGGAGAAGCAGCCCCTCCTTACTTAAGTGAAAGAAATCTCCTGTGCACGAGCTTCCCAAGGGACTTCCCTTCCTCCTACAGGAGAGCAGGGTGGGGTGAGGGAGTGGGGGGGGAGGTAGCAAGAGAAGGCTCCTCCCCCCAACACTGGTGGCAGCCTGCCCTGGCCCTTATATATCTATAATATATTAAATAGGCTGGGTGCTGTGGCTCACACATGTAATCCTAGTACTTTGAGAGACTAAGGCGGGAGGATCACTTGAGGCCAAGAGTTCAAGACCAGCCTGGGTAACATGGCAAAACCCCGTCTCTAGCAAAAATACAAAAATTAGCCAGGCGTGGTGATACGCCCCTGTAGTCCCAGCTACTCAGACGGAGGTGGGAGGATCACTTGAGCCTGGGAGGCGGAGGTTGCAGTGAGCCATGATCAAGACACTGCACTTCTACCTGGGCAACAGAATGAGACTCTGTCTCAAAAATAAAAACGTGTGTGTGTGTGTGTGTGTGTGCGTCTATGTGTGTGTGTATTTATATCCACGCACCCCAGGGTTACCTCGGGTGCTTGAGGTGGTCACAAACTTCCCCCACAGGCCTTCCGACATTCCACAATCCCGAAAACCTTCGGACCCCCAGCTGTGTTAGCACAAGGACAGTCACACTCAGCCACACACCTACAGGCACCACAAGGGGAGACACACCAGCACACCCACAACTACCTGGGACACATGGAATCATACCCAAGCATGAACGTACAGGAGCACCCCAAACACATCTGGTCACTCCAGTCTCACGCGCGCGCGCGCACACACACACACACACACTCTTTCAGTCCCAACCGCACGTGGGCACACCCGGTCACACAGACCCACAAGCCATGATGACACCAGCACCCTCAGCTCCACCCCTATGTAGAAATAGCTTTTTCCTTCCAGGCGCCAGCCTCAACCAAGCAGCAGAGACCCCCGCCCCCTGGAGAAGCAAGGACCCTCCCCCACTCCCGCCAGTCCCCGCGCGCCCCTCCCCCGCGCTGCAGGAGGCCCCGGCCCCGGCCACCTACCGCCTGCAGGAGGAAATGGGCCAGGAGAGCCGCGACTTTCTGAGCCCGGGCCGTGGGCTCAGGTCCCGCTCGCGGCAGCCCGCGGACTTGTCCGGATCCGAATAGAAGCGCTGTTGGATGCGGATGGGGCGACGGGGTTGCCGCCACAGGTGCTTCGGGGCTCTGGTCATGCTGTGGCGGCCGCGAGAGCGACTCAACCTGCTGCACGCCTCTGCCCCTTCGCCGACCCCCAGGGTCTCCATGCGCCAGAGAAAGGGGTCTGGGATAGCAGGGAGCAGGACTCGTCCCCGTGAGCGGGCGCCGAGGAACGTCTGCTCCCGGGTCCGGCCCAGGGCCGGGAGTGGAGGCGACAGCGAGGAGCTGTCCGCGCCGGCGGTGCTGAAGCGGGAGAAGGTGGAACGGGGGCTCAAGGTGGGGCCGACACCGAGGAGCTGTCGATGCCCAGATGGTGCTGAAGGGTAGAACAGGGGAGAAGAACGTGGCGAGGGGTGTTGAAGCTAGGCGCTGAAGAGACCTCCCCCCACACTAGCCCCGAAAACCGTCTGCCGTCCCTTATAGCGCTGCATGGAAAAGAACCAAGACAAGGACTTGGAGTGGAGAAGACAGAAATTGTCCACTGATCGCTGCTAAATGGAGGGCAAGGAGACAGGGTCTCAGGAGACCCCGGGGGCCGAGACGCTGTCCCTCGCACCGTGTTGAAAGAGAAAAATGTAGCTTTAGGGTCTCCGGGTGGATGAGACAGCGAAGAGCTGTCCGCGACCTGATGGTGCTGAAAGCAGGGGAGGGAGACCGGGGTTCAGGAGCGCCCCCAGACCAGGGCGTCATCCGCCCAGGAGGTGCTGAAACATGAGCAGTGACGGGCCCTCAACCTTCCCCAGCAACAATGGCAACAAGGAGTCTGGAAGCAGTCAATTCTGGTCTTCGGAGGTACGTACAGATAGCAGTCTTTCTGCCAAGCCCAGGAAGGGAGGCTCTGCGGTTCAGCCCCAGAAGGGGTCTCTTTGGAGCCCTAAAACCCCACCCATGCCAGGCAGGGATATGAGAAGGACAGGGAAATTGGCAAGGCTGTGACGGGGATCCCATGTCTGGGATGGGCACACAGAGGCTACCTCTGGCCAGAGCTCCAAACAGCTACCAGTAGGGATGGGCAAAGAGGGGAAGTCAGGTCCCTCTAAGAAACATCCTAGTTCTGCTTCTAAGACCCTCCCCACCCCAAAGCCATGCTGCAGCTGAGTTGGGGGAGGACTGGCAGAAAACCCACCTTTTGTGGAAGCTCAGGACAGGCAGGAGGAGTATCTCTGAGACTCTCGTGCTTTTAAAGCCACACCAACACTCAGACCCTCAGAGGAAATGGCAGGATCTCATTCGCCCTGAGAAAGGCCGAGGCCCCACCTCACAGCCACGATTCCTGCCCTCAAACCCTAGGCCTGCCCCTCCCTCCCAGTTCTGGAAGCTCAAGTCCCCACCCACCAGGCATCTTAGTCTCAGGGGTAATTTCCTGGGAAGTGCAAGGATGGGTGAGAACATTTTCCATCATGGTTAACTGAAGTAGGCATGAACAGCAGCAGGGCTGGGCGGGTGAGTGTGGTGCAGAAAGAGGTGGGATTTTGTACTCCCAGGGTCATGACTTGGTGGAGGCCTCCTGTGGGCTCTGGGCTTGGGCAGGGAGGCATTTAGGGCCATTAGGGTGCCTCTTGCCGAATCAGATTTGGGAAGAGCCCCGATGTTTTTGGAAGTCTCAGAAGCACTCAACAAGGTCTTTCCCATGGAGACCATCTCCCAGTGACCCCAGCCATGTCCCCAGGTTAGAGAAAAGGAAAACATTTGGGCCAGGATGTCAGACAGACTGAATTCAAGCCCCAGTACCATCATGTCTTGCTGTGTGACGTATGACAAATGACTCCCTCTCTGTTCTATGCTTGGGTGGTTCAGTCCCTGTTCTCCAACCCCCCACCACCTCCAAGAACTGACTGTGGGAGACAACTTGGCTTAATGGTGAGGGACATGGTCACTGGCTGGCTCTGTCACTTCCCCTCCCAAAGCCTTTTTTAAAAATATTCTAGAAAAGAGGAATAATAATGGTGTCTCCAACTCTTGGCATCATTGCAAGGACTAAAAGTGATGTCAGATGTAAGGGATCTGAGACCAGGAGCTGTGCATACCAGTGCCCCCTCTCCCCAGCTCCTGCTAGCATCCACCAACAACTGGTGTGTCTAGTTTGTTTGTTTGTTTGTTTGTTTGAGACGGAGTCTCACTGTGTCGCCCAGGCTGGAGTGCAATGGTGCAATCTCGGCTCACTGCAACCTCTGCCTCCCAGATTCAAGTGATTATCCTGCCTCAGTCTCCCAAGTAGCTGGGATTACAAGCACTCGCCACCACACCCAGCTAATTTTTGTATTTTTAGTAGAGACGCAGTTTCACCATGTTGTCCAGGCTGGTCTCGAACTCCTGACCTCAGGTGGTCCACCCGCCTCGGCCTCCAAAAGTGCTGGGATTACAGGCGTGAGCCACCATGCCCAGCCCTGGTGGTGTGTCTACTTCGTAAATGTCATCCAAATCTCCTCACTTCTCTCCAGCCCACGGCTCCCACCCTGGTCCAAGCACCAGTATCTCCTGCCCAGACACTGCCCAAGCCTCCCTCCTAGTCTCCTTGGTCTCCTTCCACTCCTATCCCTGACAGTCAATGCTCCACAACAGCAACCACAGGGAATTTTTTAATGCCAATATTGACTCTCTCTCTGGAAAACACACCTCTCACTCTCCAGGGCACCCCATGAGGTCTGGTGTGTGGTTTCAGCTCCTGCCTACTTCCTGGGGCTCTCCTGCCGCCCTCCAGCCACACTGATCTGTTTTCAGCTCCTGACACACCTGGTCCTCTTGAGACTGAGGCTTTATACATTCTGTTCCTTCTGCTTGGAATGCCCTTCCCTGCACCCCCACTGGTTGACTTCTCTTCATCCCTCAGGCTAAGGATTTGTTTTACTGCTTTTTGTTTGTTTGTTTGTTTTGTTTGTTTGTTTTGTTTTGTTTGTTTTGAGATGGAGTCACCCAGGCTGGAGTGCAGTGGTGCGATCTCAGCTCACTGCAAGCTCCGCCTCCCGGGTTCACACCATTCTCCTGCCTCAGCCTCCTGAGTAGCTGGGACTACAGGCACCCACCACCACGCCTGGCTAATTTTTTTGTATTTTTAGTAGAGACGGAGTTTCACCATGTTAGCCAGGATGGTCTCGATCTCCTGACCTCATGATCCACCCACCTCGGCCTCCCATAGTGCTGGTACTACAGGAGTGAGCCACTGCACCCAGCCTGTTTTTATTTTTTTAAGATGGTGTCTTGCTCTGTCATCCAGGCTGGAGTGCAGTGGTGCAAACTCGGCTCACTGCAACCTCCACCTCCCGGGTTCAAACAATTCTGCTTCTGAGTAGCTGGGACTACAGGTGCGCGCCACAACTAATTTTTGTATTTTTAGTAGAGACAGGTTTTCACCATGTTGACCAGGCTGGTCTCAAACTCCTGATCTCAAGTGATGGACAGGCCTCGGCCACCCAAAGTGCTGGGATTACAGGCATCAGCCACCACACCCAGGCCCTCAGGCGAAGTTTAAATGCCACTTCTTCCAGGTAGTCCTCCCTGAGCCCCCTCGATGCGAGGTCAGGAGCCTCCTCTGGGCTCCTCTGGTCTTCTCCATCACAGCACTTTGTCCTGTCTCTGCCTGGTATGATCTGTCTCCAGCATCAGCCTGTGGGCACCTCCTTGTGCATGGCTGTGTGCCCACTGTATGCCCAGTACAGGCCTGGCACACAGCGGGTGCTAACTTAATAAATACTTTCTGGATGAGGTCAAGAAGGGTTCAGATGGACGAACTGCTCTTCCTTTCCTGGGGCCGGCCCCTTTAATCCCCATCAGCCTTCTCACCTAACTGGGACCACGCTGTCTTTTCTCTGTCCCTTAAGCCTCAGTGGTGAATACCACATGGGTACTGGGCTCGACCTCTCCAGGTGGCACAAGGTGGCTCGGCAGCGATGGCAGCAATGGGGTCCCCAAGAAGCCTCTCTGGATGAAACCACCACCAAGGGGGCTCACAGGGGCCAAGCCAGAATCCACCAACTCCCAGACCCACTGGAAGAAATCAGAAAGACATGAGCAAGTTCTTGGTCATGGGACCTCTCTAGGACCCTGAAATGCCTTCACCCAGACATCCGGACTGGCCCAGAGAGCTGTATCTCAGTCCTACTCTCCTAAGTGAATTTACCTCTCTGAGCCTCAGTTTCCTCATCTGTGAAGTAGGGATCTCAAACGTGGGGGGATATAAATAGTGCCTGGTCCAGGCCAGGCACTGTGGCTCGTGCCTGTAATCCCAGCACTTTGGGAGGCCAAGGTGGGAGGATCACCTGAGGTCGGGAGTTCGAGACCAGCCTGACCAATATGGAGAAACCCCACCTCTACTAAAAATACAACATTAGCCGGGCGTGGTGGCACATGCCTGTAATCCCAGCTACTCGGGAGGCTGAAGCAGAAGAATCACTTGAACCTGGGAGGCGGAGGTTGCAGTGAGCCGAGATTATGCCATTGCACTCCAGCCTGGGCAACAAGAGCGAAATTCCATCTCAAAAATAAAAAATATAAATAAATAAATAGTGCCTGGTCCAGCCAGGCCCGGTGGCTCACGCCTGTAATCCCAGCACTTTGGGAGGCTGAGGCGGGTGGATCACGAGGTCAGGAGATCAAGACCATCCTGGCTAACATGATGAGACCCCATCTCGACTAAAAATACAAAAAAATTAGCCGGGCATGGTGGCGGGCACCTGCAGTCCCAACTACTCAAGAGGCTGAGGAAGGAGAATGGTGTGAACCCGGGAGGTGGAGCTTGCAGTGAGCTGAGATCGGGCCACTGCACTCCAGCCTGGGTGACAGAGCGAGACTCCATCTCAAAAAAAAGTGCCTGGTCCACAGTACAGATTGCAGAAATATTTATTTATTAACTAATAATAGCATGCTCAGTAGGGCACGGTGGCTCATGCCCGTAATCCCAACACTTTGAAAGGGTGGTTTAACCCCAGGAGTTCTAGACCAGCCTGAGTAAAATAGTGAGACCCCATCTCTACAAAAAATAAACAAAATTAGCCAGGCATCGTAGTGTATGCCTGTAACCCCAGCTACTCAGGAGGCTGAGGTGGGAGGACTGCTTCAGCCCAGAAGGTCAAGGCTGTAGTGAGCCAAGATCATGCCACTGTACTTCAGCTTGGGTGACAGAGTGAGACCCTGTATCTCTCTCTCTCTCTCTTTTTTTTCGAGATGGAGTCTCGCTCTGTCAACCATATTGTAGCGCAGTGGCACAATCTCGCCTCACTGCAAACTCCGCCTCCCGGGTTCAAGTGATTCTCCTGCCTCAGCCTCCTGAGTAGCTGGGATTACAGGTGCCCACCACCAGGTCTGGCTAATTTTTTTGTATTTTTAGTAGAGAGGGGTTTTCACCATGTTGGCCAGACTGGTCTCAAACTCCTGACCTCAAGTGATCTGCCCACCTCGGCCTCCCAAAGTGTGGGGATTACAGGCGTGAGCCACTGCACCCGGCAGAGACCCTGTCTCTAAAAATAAAAATAAATAAAACAGTATGTTTATTTTTATAACATATTATATGCTGTATAATGCTATTTATTATAATGCTATGCACCATAATGATATTCTATCGTATATGTTTTCTTACATTTGAGATCCCAATATATTATTTATTAAAATATAAAAGTAAGGCCCAGCACAGTGGTTCATGCCTGTAATCCCAACACTTTGGGAGGCCAAGGCAGGTGGATCACGAGGTCAGGAGTTCGAGACCAGCCTGGCCAACACAGTGAAACCTCGTCTCTACTAAAAACACGAAAATTAGCCGGGTGTGGTGGCACGCGCCCGTAGTCCCAGCTACTCAGGAGGCTAAGGCAGGAGAATCACTTGAACCCGGGAGGCAGAGGTTGCAGTGAGTGGAGACCACACCATTGCACTCCAGCCTGGGTGACAGAGCAAGACCCTGTCTCAAAAAAAAAAGTAAAACAATAAAACATGCAGTAAATAAGCAAATGAGTAATAACGATAGTACTAATGGCTAACATTTTCTGCACAATCACCCTGTATAAATGCTCTTCCAATAGTACATGGATGGGCTCATGAAGGCATAATGAAGCCATTTAGCACCATTATTTCCATTTAACAAAGGAGGAAATGAAGGCTCAGAGGTTAAGTAACTAAAGCCCAAGGTTGCAATTCGTAAATAAAAGCAATTCTGAGCTTCAGTGCCGAGTTCCTTGAAGGAAGGATTGAATGGGAGAAGCTAACTGAGATGCTGTTTCCAAGCAGGCACTGGGTAAATGCTGGATACATTTTAAGAACAGGCAGAATCAGGCTGAATGGATGCGTTGGGAGTGTGAGCTCTTCAGCGTAACAGATCTGGGTTCAATCCAGGCCACCTGGTCTAGGGCAAGCGGGCCTCAATTTGCCCATCTGGGAAATGAAGACGAAAGGGGTACGGATCCCTCAGAGGTGTTGATGATAAAACAATGGGACCCACGTGCGCCAGACACAGGCTGTGTGCTGTCCGCGGTGCTGACCCCAGAACGGGCACAAAACTGGAACTCACAGCTTTGGGGTAAGGGATCAGAGAAGACAAATGTGGAGATGGGAGAGGTGGGGTTCAAAGAGATGGCCCAGTCTTCCCCTACTGTCCTCCTGAGCCTCACCAATGAGCCTATCTCCACCACCAGACTGAGCATTAAAACTGGGAAACTGGCCAGGCGCAGTGGCTCACGCCTGTAATTCCAGCACTTTGGGAGGCTGAGGCAGGCGGATTGCTTAAGGTCAGGAGTTCGAGACCAGCCTCACCAACATGGCAAAACCCTGTCTCTACTAAAAATACAAAAATTAGCCGAACATGGCGCTTTGTACCTGTAATCCCAGCTACTCGGGAGGCTGAGGAAGGAGAATTGCTTGAACCCAGGAGGTGGAGGTTGCAGTGGCAAGATCTGGGCAACAGATCTGGGCAACAGCACTCAGGCTGGAGTGCAATGGTGTGGTCTCCACTCACTGCAACCTGTGCCTCCTGGGTTCAAGTGATTCTCCTGCCTCAGCCTCCGGAGTAGCTGGGACTACAGACACGTAGTCCCTATCTCAAAAAATAAAAAAGTAAAAATAAAAATAAAAAAGCTGGGAGACTGCCAGGCATGGTGGCTTATGCCTGTAGTCCCAGCACGTTGGGAGGCTGAGGCCAAAAGTGAGTTCAAAACCAGCCTGGGCACCCTGTCGCTACAAAACATTTTATAAATTAGCCAGGTGTGGTGGTACATGAGCCTGTAGTTCCAGCTCCCAAGGAGGCTGAGGCAGGAGGATTGCTTGAGCCCAGGAGGTTGAGACTGCAGTGAGCTAAGATTGCACCACTGCTCTTCAGCCTGGCTTACAGAGGGAAACTCCGTCAAAAAAAAAAAAAAGGGGGGGCTGGGCACAGTGGTTCATGCCTATAATCCCAGCACTTTGGGAAGCCGAGGTGGGTGGATCACGAGGTCAAGAGATCGAGACCAGCCCGGCCAACATGCTGAAACCCCATCTCTACTGAAAATACAAAAATTAGCTGGGCCTGGTGGTGCGCACCTGTAGTCCCAGCTACTTGGCAGGCTGAGGCAGGAGAATCGCTTGAACCCAGGAGGCAGAGGTTGCAGTGAGCCGAGATCATGCCACTGCACTCCAGCCTGGTGACAGGGGAAAACTGAGGTCCAAGACCATGCCGCTAATCAGGACCAGAGCCAGGGCAAAGTGGGGTGGGAGGAAGAGGGTGAGAAGAATGGATGTGAGTTGAACTTGAACTTCTGTGTGTGTAAGGGATGCAGCATAGCTCGTTTCCTTGCCTGTGAGTGGGGGGTCCTCTGACTCTCATGTTGTGGAGGAAGACATCAAAGCTTGGAGAGAAAATGACCTGCTTGCTGGGAGTCACACAGCTGGGGGCTTGAGCCACGCTCAGATCTCATCCTTCTAGGACTGTTCCCCACATTTGAGCACAACTCGTCCCCACCCTCTCCCAGGGGCACCTGAATTTGAAGGCAGAAATGTAAGTGCTCTACAGGAGGCCTCCCTCGGGAGAGTTCCTGGTAGCTGGGAGGGTGTGTCAGGAAGGAAGAGGGTGGGGTGCGTGGGGACAGTGAGCACCTCCCAGATAGGAGGCCCCTGAGATGTCAGCTGCTCATTTTCTTTTTTCTTTCCTATTTCTTTTTTTTTTTTTTTTTTTTTTTGAGATGGAGTCTCACTCTGTCTCCCAGGCTGGAGTGCAGTGGCGCAATCTCGGCTCACTGCAAGCTCCGCCTCCTGGGTTCACACCATTCTCCTGCCTCAGCTTCCCGAGTAGCTGGAACTACAGGCGCCCGCCACCATGTCCGGCTAATTTTTTTGTATTTTTAGTGGAGACGCGGTTTCACCATGTTAGCCTGGATGGTCTCGATCTCCTGACCTCATGATCCACCCACCTTGTCCTCCCAAAGTGCTGGGATTACAGGCATGAGCCACCGCGCCCGGCCAAGACAGGGTCTTTCTCTGTCACCCAGGCTGGAGTGTGCAGTGATGCAGTCTTAACTCACTGCAGCCTTGACCTCCCAAGCTCAAGGATCCTCCCACCTCAGCCTCCCAAGTAGCTGGGACTAGAGTCACACACAATTCCCAGCTAATTTTTGTATTTTTTGTAGAGACAGGATCTCACTATGCTGCCCAGGCTGGTCTTGAAATCCTGGGCTCAAGCAATCCACAAGCCTCAGCCTCCCAAAGTGCTGGGATTCCAGGCTTGAGCCATGGCGCTGGGCTTGTCTGCCTATTTTCCTGCTGGGAAAACAAGGTTGCAGATGGGAGAACTCCCTGCACACATTCCTATTTGTTCATGTATTCATTGAACAAATGCAAAAAAATAGGTCACCTTGTGTTAGGAAGACAAGAAAACTGGACAAGAGTCTGGGAATGAGGGAGTGGATCATGTTGCTGGGGTGAGTTAGGGAATTTTCTGAGGTGGTGACTTTGAGCCGAGGCCTGAAAGAGGAGAATGAGCTGGCCAGGAGAAAGCTAGGGGAACAGCATACCAGGCAGAAGGAACAGCACCCACGAAGGCCTGGAGGTGGCAACAAGTTGGTAGGTTTAAGGAATGGGAGTTGATAAGCCAGGCACTGTGGCTCACGCCTGTAATCCCAGCACTTTGGGAGGCCGAGGCAGGCAGATCACCTGAGGTCAGTAATTCAAGACCAGCCTGGCCAACATAATGAAACCCTTGTCTCTACAAAAATACAAAAATTACCTGGGTGTGGTGTTGCATGCATGTAAGCCCAGCTACTCGGGAGGCTGCGGGAAGATAATTGTTTATGCCCGGGAGGCGGAGGCTGCAGTAAGCCGAGGCTGCACTCTTGCACTCTAGCCTGGGCAACAAAGGGAGACTCCATCTCAAAAAAAAAAAAAAAAAAAAGCGCTTCCTTCCTTCCTTCCTTCCTTTCTTTCTTTCTTTTTTTTTCTTTCTTTCTTTCTTTCCCTCTGTGGCCCAGGCTGCAATCTACTCAGCTCGCTGCTGCCCGCGCTGCGGACTCCCTGGGACTGCCACCACCGCCTGCTTTTTCTCGTTCGGCTGCAGGCGCGCGGTCGCCATGTTGGCCACGCTGCTCGCCAGCTCCTGACGCCGACTGCTCTGCCCGCCTCAGCCTCCCGAGCCCCTGCCCGGCCACCGCCCCGTCTGGGACGTGGGGAGCGCCTCTGCCCGGCCGCCCCGTACGGGAAGAAGTGAGGAGCGCCTCCGCCCGGCCGCCCCGTCCGGGAAGAAGTGAGGAGCGCCTCCGCCCGGCCGCCCCGTCCGGGAAGAAGTGAGGAGCGCCTCGGCCCGGCCGCCCCGTCTGGGAAGTGAGGAGCGCCTCTGCCCGGCCGTCCTGTCTGGGAAGTGAGGAGCGCCTCTGCCCGGCCACCCACCGTCTGGGAAGTGAGGAGCGCCTCTGCCCGGCCACCCACCGTCTGGGAAGTGAGGAGCGCCTCTGCCCGGCCACCCACCGTCTGGGAAGTGAGGAGCGCCTCTGCCCGGCCACCCACCGTCTGGGAAGTGAGGAGCGCCTCTGCCCGGCCACCCACCGTCTGGGAAGTGAGGAGCGCCTCTGCCCGGCCACCCACCGTCTGGGAAGTGAGGAGCGCCTCTGCCCGGCCACCCACCGTCTGGGAAGTGAGGAGCGCCTCTGCCCGGCCGCCCCGTCTGGGAAGTGAGGAGCGCCTCTGCCCGGCCGCCCCGTCTGGGAAGTGAGGAGAGCCTCTGCCCGGCCACCCATCGTCTGGGAAGTGAGGAGCGCCTCTGCCCAGCCACCCATCGTCTGGGAAGTGAGGAGCGCCTCTGCCCGGCCGCCCCGTCAGGGAAGTGAGGAGCGCCTCTGCCCGGCCACCCACCGTCTGGGAAGTGAGGAGCGCCTCCGCCCGGCCACCCCATCTGGGAAGTGAGGAGCACCTCCGCCCGGCCGCCCCGTCTGGGAAGTGAGGAGCGCCTCCGCCCGGCCGCCCCGTCCGGGAAGAAGTGAGGAGCGCCTCCGCCCGGCCGCCCCGTCCGGGAAGAAGTGAGGAGCGCCTCCGCCCGGCCGCCCCGTCCGGGAAGAAGTGAGGAGCGCCTCCGCCCGGCCGCCCCGTCCGGGAAGAAGTGAGGAGCGCCTCTGCCCGGCCGCCCCGTCCGGGAAGAAGTGAGGAGCGCCTCTGCCCGGCTGCCCCGTCTGGGAGGTGAGGAGAACCTCTGCCCGGCCACCCATCGTCTGGGAGGTGAGGAGCGCCTCTGCCCGGCCGCCGCATCTGGGAAGTGAGGAGCGCCTCTGCCCGGCCGCCCCGTCTGGGAAGTGAGGAGCGCCTCTGCCCGGCCACCCACCGTCTGGGAAGTGAGGAGCGCCTCTGCCCGGCCACCCACCGTCTGGGAAGTGAGGAGCGCCTCTGCCCGGCCACCCACCGTCTGGGAAGTGAGGAGCGCCTCTGCCCGGCCACCCACCGTCTGGGAAGTGAGGAGCGCCTCTGCCCGGCCACCCACCGTCTGGGAAGTGAGGAGCGCCTCTGCCCGGCCACCCACCGTCTGGGAAGTGAGGAGCGCCTCTGCCCGGCCACCCACCGTCTGGGAAGTGAGGAGCGCCTCTGCCCGGCCACCCACCGTCTGGGAAGTGAGGAGCGCCTCTGCCCGGCCGCCCCGTCAGGGAAGTGAGGAGCGCCTCCGCCCGGCCGCCCCGTCCGGGAAGAAGTGAGGAGCGCCTCTGCCCGGCCGCCCCGTCCGGGAAGAAGTGAGGAGCGCCTCTGCCCAGCTGCCCCGTCTGGGAGGTGAGGAGAACCTCTGCCCGGCCACCCATCGTCTGGGAGGTGAGGAGCGCCTCTGCCCGGCCGCCGCATCTGGGAAGTGAGGAGCGCCTCTGCCCGGCCGCCCCGTCTGGGAAGTGAGGAGCGCCTCTGCCCGGCCGCCCCGTCTGGGAAGTGAGGAGCGCCTCTGCCCGGCCACCCACCGTCTGGGAAGTGAGGAGCGCCTCTGCCCGGCCACCCACCGTCTGGGAAGTGAGGAGCGCCTCTGCCCGGCCACCCACCGTCTGGGAAGTGAGGAGCGCCTCTGCCCGGCCACCCACCGTCTGGGAAGTGAGGAGCGCCTCTGCCCGGCCACCCCGTCCGGGAAGAAGTGAGGAGCGCCTCTGCCCGGCCGCCCCATCCGGGAAGAAGTGAGGAGCGCCTCTGCCTGGCCGCCCCGTCCGGGAAGAAGTGAGGAGCGCCTCTGCCCGGCCGCCCCGTCTGGGAAGTGAGGAGCGCCTCTGCCCGGCCGCCCCGTCCGGGAAGAAGTGAGGAGCGCCTCTGCCCGGCTGCCCCGTCTGGGAAGTGAGGAGCGCCTCGGCCCGGCCGCCCCGTCTGGGAAGTGAGGAGCGCCTCTGCCCGGCCACCCACCGTCTGGGAAGTGAGGAGCGCCTCTGCCCGGCCACCCCGTCTGGGAAGTGAGGAGCGCCTCTGCCTGGCCACCCATTGTCTGGGAAGTGAGGGGCGCCTCTGCCCGGCCACCTATCGTCTGGGAAGAAGTGAGGAGCGTCTCTGCCTGGCCGCCCCGTCTGGGAAGTGAGGAGCGCCTCTGCCCGGCCGCCCCGTGTCTGGGAAGAAGTGAGGAGCGCCTCTGCCCGGCCGCTCCGTCTGGGAGGTCTACAATGGAGGCCAGAAGCAATGTGGGGGCTGGTCGTGGTGGCTCACGCCTGTGGTCCCGGCACTCTGGGGGGCGAGGCGGGTTGATCACTTCGGGCTAGGAGTTCGAGACCAGTCTGGCCAACTTGGCGAAACATGAAAAATACAACAGACAAACCAACCAACCAACTCAGTGACAGCAAAACAGGTCTACCCTGGAGTCATACTCTAATTTTTTTATTTTCCTCCCTTTCTGATCCTTTATCCCACTTTCTTTTTCTTCCTCTTCCTTCTCCCTCTTCTTTGTCAAATAGAGGATTGAGTTATTATCACTGATCCACATAAAGTCCCTCTCTACCTTATTTTAACTCCACCCCCCATTTCTATTCCCCGACTTCCCATGTGTAACCTTCCTAATATGTTTGATATGCATCTTTTTGTTTGTATGTATTTTTAGAAAATGTTTATTGTTTTTGTGTGCAAAAAAAAATTAATAAAAAAAAAAAGAAATAAAATAAAATAAAATAAAATAAAATAAAAAAAGCCAGGCGCACAGTGGCTCACACCTGTAATCCCAGCATTTTGGGAGGCCGAGGCGGGTGGATTGCCTGAGTTCAGGAGTTCAAGACCAACCTGGCCAGCATGGTGAAACCCTGTCTCTACTAAAAATACAAAAAAATTAGCCAGGCGTGGTGGCATGGGGCGGTAATCCCAGCTACTTGGGAGGCTGATGTAGGGGAATTGCTTGAACCAGGGAGGTGGAGGTTGCAGTGAGCTGAGATCGCACCACTGCACTCCAGCCTGGGCCACAGAGCAAGACTTTCACCTCAAAAAAAAAAAAAAAAAAAAAAAAGAATGGGAATTGGGAGCCAAGGGCCAGGGTGGAGGGAAGTTCGTTGCTTCAGGCACTGGGTGAGGACTTGGGATTTGATTCTGGGAGAATGTTGAGGTTTTGAGGAACGTGATCTACTTGGGGATTATAGGAAGCCTGCTGTGGCCGATTTGGGGAGCAGGGCCTATCCCTGGGGCAGAGGCTAGAGTAGTGGTCAGGTGAGATATGGACCAGAACGGGGCCTGTAAGTGGATCTGAGATATGTTTTGGGGGCTGAAAGACATAGCCACGGGGTGTGAGAAAGAGAAGATTCAAGGGTACCTGGTGATTTTGTTTTTTTTTTTTTTTTTGAGACAGAGTTTCGCTCTTGTTGCCCAGGCTGTAGTGCAATGGCACAGTCTCACTGCAACCTCTGCCTCCCATTTTCAAGCAATTCTCCTGCCTCAGCCTCCCGAGTAGCTGGGATTACAGGTGCCCACCACCATGCCCAATTAATTGTATTTTTAGCAGAGACAGGATTTCACCATGTTGGCCAGGCTGGTCTCGAACTCCTGACCTCAAGGGATCCACCCACCTAGGCCTCCCAAAGTGCTAAGATTACAGGCATGAACCACCACACCTGGCTGTGACTGGTGATTATTAAGCATGATTACTTGTTTTTCAGAAAGCCAGGAGTCACACAGTTACCTGGGGAATGGGGCTGCCATTACTTGCTTGGGGAAAATTGGGAGGAAGCACCAGGCTTTGGGTGGGTTCCAATTTCGCTGGAGCATCACATGAGTCCCAGATGGAGCCAATGGAGGCGGCTGAATGTTTGGATCTGGAATTATGAGGGACCTGGCTCAACTGAAGGTGAAACAGACCTAACAAGTCTGGGGGCAGTTGCCAGCATCTGGCTGTTGGTCAGATGCGGGGGTGCTCCCAAGAGCCCTGATTCCTGGGACCCAGCCGGCTATCCCTCCCCCATCTGGAGTGGAATGGGGTAAGGATGGGGCTCCCAGGGACTAGGGATGGAGTATAGGGGGGTGTCCTCTGGTCTCAGCTGCAGCACACATCAACCTGCCACTCCTGATTTTTTATCTTTTATTTTTGAGACAAAGTCTCGCTCTGTTGCCCAGGCTGGAGTGCAGTGGTGCCATCTCGGCTCACTCCCTGTTTCATGTGATTCTCCCACCTCAGCCTCCTGAGTAGCTGGGATTACAGGCGCCCACCATGATGCCAGGCTAATCTTTTTTTTTTTTATTTTTCTTATTTTTAGTAGAGACGGGGTTTCACCCTGTTGGCCAGGCTGGTCTCTAACTCCTGGCCTCAAGTAATCCACCCACCTCGGCCTAAAGTGCTGGGATTACAGGCATGAACTGCTGCACCTGGCCCTGCTACTCCTGATTAATTGCCCTCCTCATTAAGAAGCTGGGATGGGGATGGAGGGCCTGATGGGGGGCTTCTGGGTGGGGAAGGCCCTCGTAGGAGACCCAGAGCTCCCTCCCCTTTGTTTTTTGTTTTGTTTTGTTTTGTTTTGTTTTTTTGAGACAGGGTTTCGCTCTTGTCGCCCGGGCTGGAGTGCAATGACGCGATCTTGGCTCAACGCAACCTCCTGCCTCAGCCTCCAGAGTAGCTGGGATTACAGTCATGCACCACCACACCCAGGTAATTTTGTATTGTTAGTAGAGACAGGGTTTCTCCATGTCAATCAGGCTGGTCTCAAACTCACGACCTCGGGTGATCCACCTGCCTCGGCCTCCCACACTGCTAGGATTACAGGCATGAGCCACAGTGACCAGCCTTTTTTTTCTTTTTCTTTCTTTCTTTTTTTTTTTTTTCTGTTGAGATGGAGTCTGGCTCTGTCGCCCAGGCTGGCATTGCCCAGGCAATATTGTCTCACTGCAACCTCTGCCTCCCAGGCTCAGGTGATCTTCCTGCCTCATCATCCCGAGTAGCTGGGACTGCAGGCGCGTGCCACCACGCACTGCTAATTTTTTGTATTTGTAGTAGAGACAGGGTTTCACCATGTTGGCCCGGATGCTCTCGATGTCTTGACCTCATGATCCGCCTGCCGTGGCCTCCCAAAGTGCTGGGATTACAAGCATGAGCCACTGTGCCCAGCCTGTTGTTGGTTTTTTGTTTGTTTGTTTTTTTGTTTGTTTGTTTGAGACAGAGTTTCACTCTGTTGCCCATGCTGGAGTGCAGTGGCACAATCTCGGCTCACTGCAACCTCCACCTCCTGGGTTCAAGCAATTCTCCTGCCTCAGCCTCCCAGATAGCTAGGATTACAGGTGCCTGTCACAACACCCAGCTTATTTTTTGTATTTTTAGTAGAGACAGGGTTTCTCCATGTTGGTGAGGCTGGTCTCGAACTCCTATCCTCAGGTGATCCACCTGCCTCAGCCTCCCAAAGTGCTGGGATTACATGTGTGAGCCACCGTGCCTGGCCTCTTTGCTGTTCCTTAAACCTGCCTCGGGGCCTTTGCATGTGCTGTGCCATCTGCCAGGAACACCCTTCCCCCAGCTGTTAAAATGGCTAGCTGCTTGTTTCCATCCATACTTCAGCAAAATGTCAACTCCCTGGAGAAGGCCCTCCTGTCCAGTTCGAGCAGTCTCATGAGTGCTCACCCACCTCCACATTTTCTCTTTTCTCTTGCCTTAACATCTGTCTCATGAGCCCTGTCATTTCGGGGCCTGTCACTGCAGTTCTGTGTCCTACACACTCAAGCATGTGGCTTGGCACACAGCGGGTGCCCATATGCAGGTGAAATGACTGATGCTGTGAGCTGAGTGTGGGAGAGGTCATCAGAAGATCCTTTATTTATTTATTATTATCATTATTTTTTGAGACGGAGTCTCGCTCTGTTGCCCAGGCTGGAGTGCAGTGGCGCAATCTCAGCTCACTGCAAACTTCACCTCCCAGGTATAAACGATTCTACTGCCTCAGCCTCCCGAGTAGGTGGGATTACAGGCACCTGCCACCTGCCCAGCTAATTTTTTTTTTTTTTGAGACAGAGTCTTATTCTGTCACCCAGGCTGGAGTGCAGTGGTGTGATCTTGGCTCACTGCAACCCCTGCCTCCCGGGTTCAAGCGATCCTCCTGCCTCAGCCTCCCGAGTAGCTGGGATTACAGGCGCCTGCCACCACGCCAGGCTAATTTTTTTTTTTTTTTTTTTTGAGATGGAGTCTCGCTCTGTCACCCAGGCTGGAGTGCAGTGGCATGATCACAGTTCACTGCAGCCTCAACCCCCCATGCTCAAGCAGTCCTCCTACCTCAGCCTCCCAAGTAGCTGGGACCACAGGCATACACCACCATGCCTGGCTAATTTTTTTTTTTTAATAGAGATAGGGTCTTACTATATTACCCAGGATGGTCTTGAACTCCTGGGCTCAAGCGATCCACCTGCCTCAGCCTCCCAAAGCACTGAGATTACAGGTGTGAGCCACCACGCCCAGACTACCCTTTTCCTTTCCTCTTCCTGCAGATGGCTGGAGTGTGGATAAATAAACATTAAGGCATATGCAGCCTCGCCTGCCCTAGGAGACCCGAGGCTCACCCTGAGCACCCTCATTCCACACAATGTTAGACCAATTTTTTAACACAAAAAAACGCTGAGTTCTGGCCAGGTGTGGTGGCTCATGCCTGTAATCCCAGCACTTTGGAAGGCCGAGGCGGGCGGATCACTTAAGGTCAGGGGTTCAAGACCAGTCTGGCCAAAATGGAGAAACCCGTCTCTACTAAAAATACAGGCCGGGCGCGGTGGCTCACGCTTGTAATCCCATCACTTTGGGAGGCCCAGGCGGGCAGATCACAAGGTCAGGAGATCGAGACCACGGTGAAACCCCGTCTCTACTAAAAAATACAAAAAATTAGCCGGGCATGGTGGTCGGCTCCTGTAGTCCCAGCTACTCGGAGAGGCTGAGGCAGGAGAATGGCGTGAACCCGGGAGGCGGAGCTTGCAGTGAGCCGAGATTGCGCCACTGCACTCCAGCCTGGGCGAAAGAGCAAGACTCTGTCTCAAAAAAAAAAAAAAAAAAAAAAAACAAAAATCAGCCAGGCATCGAGGCTTGTGCCTATAACTCCAGCTACTCGGGAAGCTGAGGGAGGAGAATCACTTAAACCCGGGAAGCGGAGATGGCAGAGAGCAGAGATCACATCACTGCACTCCAGCCTGGGCGACAGAGTGAGACCCTGTCTAAAAAACAAAACAAAACAACAACAACAGAAACCACTGAGTCCTACAGAGGTTACCAGCCACTCAGGTGACAGGCCTGGGATTTGAATCCAGCCCCTGCAGGGTTTTCCTCTTGGCTCAGTTTCCCAGAATGGGGGCACTGGCTGTGATCCGAAGTTGTGGCCTCATGACCCACTGCCCTGGCCTGGGGGCAGCCAGGTCCCCTTTTTTTGGGTGAGTCAAAACCTTGTGTCCAGGAACAAAGGGTCTCCTGCTCCCAAAAGCAGTGGCCACAGCCCTGGGCTGGACAGTTGGATCAGGTCCCCAATTCCCTGGTGGCCTCTCTGGGCCTCAGTGGGCCCCTGTGAGCTGGTCCCCAAGCAGCTCTAAGTGTTTCCTTTTTTTTTGGTGGTGGGGACGGAGTCTCGCTCTGTTTCCCAGGCTGGAGTGCAGTGGTGTGATCTCGGCTCACTACAACCTCCACCTCCCAGGTTCAAGCAATTCTCCTGCCTCAGCCTCCAAGTAGCTGGACTACAGGCATGAGCCACCATGCCTGGCTAATTTTTTTGTATGTCTAGTAGAGACGGGGTTTCTCCATGTTGGCCAGGTTGGTCTTGAACTCCTGACCTCAAGTGATCTGCCTGCTTGGGCCTCCCAAAGTGCTAGGATTGCAGGCGTGAGCCACCGCGCCTGGCCAGCTCTGGGTATTTCTCAGTAGGGGGTCTCTGAGATCTCCTCCCCCATGGGCTGGGCCAGCCCCACCCCCTACTCACCTCGCTCAGCAGGAAGGAGAGTGTTGTCCCGCTGTGCCTCATGCTGCTGGCGTCTGTGGCCCTGCGGAGATGGTTGTGAGACCTCCAGACCCCTGGGAGCCCAAGTACGGCCCTGTGGGACACCCCCTAGATGGGAGCTGACTCCCACACTCTCTACACCCTCCCTTGAACCCCAAGGACATTAAATCAAAGTGGCATGGACCACACCACAGGCACCAGCGTGAGACACCCGCCCGGACCTTGCAGCGGTCCCCATCCAAGGACAGCAGCCAGGTGCCCAAAGCCCCTCTCCACACCTGTCCAGGTTCAGCAGCCTGGGTGGGGGCATCAGGACTGGCGAAACAAGGTCTCCTGGCCCCAGACACATGGGAGACCCCTTCAGCTCCCAGAGTAGCTCTGATGGTTTCAGGGGGATTACGAGACCCCAGCCCCTCTCCTGAGACCCCCTCAAGCTCACGAATAAGCTTGCTTCAGGAGGCCCAGGCATGTCTGGCACTCACCACCACTGCAGAATCCTGCCTGGGTCCCATGACCTCCCGGGGAGTGAGGGAAGGAGGGGAGAAAATGACCTGGCCAAGAGGGAGGCCCAGGGCTCCCTCAACACCCACTCAGCGGAGCCCCGTAACTGTCTGGGCACCAGTCCAGGACATAATCCACACACTTTCCTTGGGTGAGGCTCCCCGTGGGTGGAGGGCAGAGTGTCCAAGAGGGCCTGAGGGGACAAGAGAGAGTGGCCAAGAGGGTGGCTGGGCATGGAGGGGGAGGGGTGGGGGAGGGCAGAGGAAGGAGGGGGGAAGGAGAGAAGGGAGGCATAGGAGTGAGGAGGCTGGGTGAGAGGTGTTAAGATTAATTGTTCATGTGTTTGCATATGATAGAGTGAGAGAGAGGGCATGAAGGAAGATAGTGGTAGGGGACCAGCAGCTCTAAGAATGGGGGGATTTTAACAACTCAGGGTCTAGGATATCTGCTTCCAAGCAGAGCCCATGGGGTGTGGCCTAGGGAGCTTGGGGGCTCCAGGAAAGCTGCGTGCTGCCCTGTGCTGCCCCAGGCAGATCAAAGACCCTCTCTGGTCGTTGGTTGGGTGCGGTGGCTCATGCTTGTAATCCCAGCACTTTGGGAGGCCAAGGTGGGCGGATCACAAGGTCAGGAGATCGAGACCATCCTGGCCAACATGGTGAAACCCCGTCTCTACTAAAAACACAAAAAATTAGCCAAGGGTGGTGGCAGGCACCTGTAGTCCCAGCTACTTGGGAGGCTGACGCAGGAGAATGGCGTGAACCTGGGAGGCGGAGCTTGCAGTGAGCCGAGATCACGCCACTGCACTCTAGACTGGGAGACAGGGCGAGACTCCAACTGAAAAAAAAAAAAAACCCTCTCTGGTTGACCCCCTATCCACAAACTGTTGGGGCTGCACATGCAGTTGGAAATGGGGCCTCCAGGAAGGTGATGGGGTGGGGTGGGAGGTGGGAGGGGGCTGTGGCCAGGGGAAAGGGGCTGATGTGTGGGGCTGTTGGCCTCCAGCACTGCTGTGAGTTAATGTTTCACCAGCATTGCCAGCTGCCCAGGAGGCCCTGACAGCATCTCCCCTCCAAAGATCATCAAAGCATGACCCAGCCTCAAGCCAGCGTTTGCCCCTCTGTGCTGGGTGACCTTGACCCCGTGGCCTCCCTGAATGTCCATTTCACAGCCAGCCCTGAGGGGGCAGCTCCAGGCTGGAGTTGGGGAGACGGCTTGGGGACACCTCCCGGACAAGGCACATGACTCAGACCCAGCACCAAGCCTCGGTGTCCCCATTCTGATAGAAAAGTCTGGACGGGGCTGGGCACGGTGGCTCACCCTTGTAATCCCAGCACTTTGGGAGGCTGAAATGGGTGGATCACTTGAGGCCAGGAGTTCAAGACCATATTACCATATTAGCCTGGTTAATATGATAAAAATACAAAAATTAGCTGGGCATGGTGGCACACACCTGTAGTCCCAGCTACTCAGGAGGCTGAGGCACAAGAATGGCTTGAGGCCAGGTGCTGTGGCTCATGCCTGTAATCCCAGCACTTTGGGAGGCCAAGGCAGGTTGGTCACCTGAGGTCAGGAGTTCGAGACCAGCCTGACCAAATGGTGAAACCCCATCTCTACTGAAAATACAAAAAATTAGCTGGGTGTGGTGGCAGGTGCCTGTAATCCCAGCTACTTGGGAGGCTGAGGCAGGAGAAGCATTTGAACCTGGCAGGCAGAGGTTGCAGTGACTCGAGATCGTGCCACTGCACTCAAGTGTGGGCAACAAGAGCGAAACTCCATCTTATTAAAAAAAAAAAAAAGAATGGCTTGAACCCAGGAGTCAGAGGCTGCAGTGAGCCAAGATTGCACTACTACACTCCAGCCTAGGTGACAGAGGGAGACTGTCTCAAAAAAGAAAAAAAGAGAGAGAGATGGGGTTTTGCCATTTTGCCCAATTTGGTCTCAAACTACCAAACTCAAGCAATTCGCCCACCTCAGCTTCTCAAAGTGCTGAGATTACAGTGGTAAGCCACCATGCCCGGCACCCCCAGTTTTGTTTGTTTGTTTTGAGACAGGGTCTTACTCTGTCGCCCAGACTGGAGTGCAATGGTGCAATCTCAGCTCACTGCAACCTCTGCGTCCCAGGCTCAACCAATTCTTCTGCCTCAGCCTCCCTAGTAGCTGGGATTACAGGTGCACACCACCACGCCTGGCTAATTTTTGTATTTTTAGTAAAGATGGGGTTTCACCACGTTGACCAGGCTGGTCTTGAACTCCTGACCTCAAATGATCCACCCACCTTGGCCTACCAAAGTGCTGGGATTACAGGTGTAAGCCACCATGCCTGGCCCAATTTTTTTATTTTTTATTTTTTATTTATTTATTTTTTTTTGAGATGCAGTCTTGCTGTGTCGCCCAGACTGGAGTGCAGTGGCGCGATCTCAGCTCACTGCAAGCTCTGCCTCCTGGGTTCACACCATTCTCCTGCCTCAGCCTCCTGAGTAGCTGGGACTACAGGCGCCCGCCACCACGCCCGGCTAATTTTTTGTATTTTTAGTAGAGACGGGGTTTCACTGTGTTACCCAGGATGGTCTCAATCTTCTGACCTCGTGATGTGCCCACCTCGGCCTCCCAAAGTGCTGGGATTACAGGCATGAACCACCGCGCCCGGCCACCTTTTTTTTTTAATTAGCCAGGCATACTGTCGTGGCCCTGTAGTCCCAGACTGCACCATTGCACTCCAGCCTGGGCAACAGAGCAAGATCCTATCCCAAAGCAAAAAAAAAGTTACCTCCTCAGAGAGGCCTCCCTACCTTCTCAGCAAAACTGGACACCACAGCCCTTGTGGTTTGGCTACAGTCTCAATCTGTGACTCCATGGCCTTCCATGCCACCTTCAAAGATCTCATGTGATCTCCTGATTCTTTTTATTTTTATTTTTTTGAGATGGAGTCTTGCCCTGTTGCCCAGGCTGGAGTGCAGTGGGGCGATCTCAGCTCACTGCAAACTCCGCCTCCCTGGTTCAAGCGATTCTCTGCCTCAGCCTCCTGAGTAGCTGGGATTACAGGCACCCGCCACCACACTCAGCTAGTTTTTGTATTTTTAGTAGAGACCGAGTTTCACCATGTTAGCCAGGCTGGTCTCAAACTCCTGAGCTCAGGATATCTGCCCGCCTTGGCCTCCCAAAGTGCTGGGATTAAAGGTGTGAACCACCGCACCCAGCCAAGTGATCTCCTGATTCTTATCTGTCCCTGCCTTGAGTCTGTGGATCCCCTGAGAGTAAAGACATGGTCCCCACTGTGACCCCAGCACAGAGCCCAGCACATAGTAGGTGCTCAGTTAATGTTTGTCACACGAGTCTATAACTCAGGAGGCCTTGGATGAATGGTAGGGCCTTTATTTCCTCAGGTTCTGCTCCTCCCCAGGGACCCCAGCCCCATCCACGCCCCCATCTCTGTTGGCTCCTCAGGGCTCACTCCTGGAGGTGGTAGGCAAAGGACAATCTGTCATTCATGGATCCCTGAGGAAGGAACACACAGGGAGGCATTCAGACACCAACAGGCTCTGCAGCCCAGGCTGGCCCTGCTTGGGACGGCAGCTCCCCCAACCCTGCCTTGGCCCCAGGGCTGAGCCCCCAGCCCAGCCCCTACCTTACCATGGACACCTCATCCAGGTTCTCAAACTTGGACTCATCCCGGTGACAGAATCTCACAGCCATGACTACAGATCCAATGAGCAAAAGAGACACCAGCAAACACACAACCACCACCACACTCGGGTTCCTGTGTAACTCATGGGGCTCAGTGTCACCTGGAGCTGGGGAAATGAGCTCAGAGTCAGCACTGGGCCCTATTCCCCACAAGCCTAAGACACCTACCAGGGCCCAGAGCCTTTTAAATCTGTTCTCAGGAAGCTGAGCTCTCTTCCCTCTCCAGTTGAGGCTGCCACTTTTTAATCATTTATTTTAGAGACAGGGTCTCACTCTGTCATTCGGGCTGGAGTGCAGTAGTGCGATCACAGCTCACTGCAGCCTCGATCTCCTGGGCTCAAGAGATCCTCCCACCTTAGCCTCCCAAGTAGCTGGGATTACAGGCATGCACAACCATGCCCGGCCAATTTTTTTATTTTTTGAGACAGGGTCTTGCTCTGTCACACAGGCTGGAGTGCAGTGGCGTTATCTCAGTTTACTGCAACCTCCATCTCCCAGTATCTAGCAATCCTCTTACCTCAGCCTCCCCGGTAGCTGAGACTACAAGTGTGTGCCACCACACCCAGCTAATTTGTGTATATTTAGTAGAGATGGGGTTTCACCATGTTGCCCAGGCTGGTCTTGAACTCATTGGCTCAGGTGATCCATCCGCCTCGGCCTCCCAAAGTGCTGGGATTACAGCCGTGAGCCACTGAGCCCAGCTTAATTTTTAAATTTTATTTAATTAATTACTTTATTTATTTTTGAGATGGAGTCTGTTTTTTTGTTTTTTTTTTCCCAAGATGGAGTCTTGCTCTGTCTCCCAGGCTGGAGTGCAGTGGTTCAATGTGGACTCACTCCAACCTCCGCCTCCTGGGTTCAAATTATTTTCCTGCCTCAGCCTCCCAAGTAGCCCGGATTACAGGTGCCCGCCACCATGCCTGGCTAATTTTTGTATTTTTAGTAGAGACGGGGTTTCACCACGTTGGCCAGGCTGGCCTTGAACTCCTGACCTCAGGTGATCCTCCCGCCTTGGCCTCCCAAAATGCTGGGATTACAGATGTGAGCCACCACGCCCAGCCATTTTTATTTTATATTTATTTATTTATTTATTTATTTATTTATTTATTTGAGACAGAGTCTCACTCTGCCACCCAGGCTGGAGTGCAGTGGCGCCATCTTGTCTCACTGCAACCTCTGCCGCCTGGGTTCCAGCGATTCTCCTGCTTCAGCCTCCCCCAAGTAGCTGAGATTACAGGCGTCTGCCACCACGCCTGGCTAATTTTTGTAGTTTTAGTAGAGACGGGGTTTCACCATTTTGGGCAGGCTGGTCTTGAACTCTTGACCTCGTGATAACCCCCCCCCCCCGCCCCTCGGCCTCCCAGAGTGCTGGGATTACAGGCGTGAGCCACCGTGCCCGGCCATTTTTAGATTTTTTTGTAGAGACAAAAGTCCTGCTATTTTGCCCAGGCCCAAGTACCTAATGTATAACCTGTCTTCCCACCACAGCAAGTATTAGTTTCTCTTTTTGCCCATCACTGCGTGCCCAGCCGCTTAATAAGTGCCACTAGGCACTTAATAAATGCGCATAGCATGAAGGGCTTTAGACAATGGAGCAGAGACAGGAAGCTCTTCCTAGAGCATTCTCGGGGCTGTACCTCCCCCTGGTGGTCAGTTCCCAAACTGCAGCCTGTTACACCCGCCACCTCCCTACAAACACCCAAATCTCTTGATACTCGCCTGGGCCAGGAGGCTCCAAGGTCTGGTCAGTGAAGGTCAAGGGCTCCGTTCCGGGGCTGTGGGAAGTGGGGCTCCAGTGCGGGGTCAGGGATTCGGAACTGGGGAGGGTGGAAGAGGGGGTGAGCTCTGCAATGGGGGAGCCAGAACTAGGGTGCATGATTGTCTCTGGTTGTGGGAAGGAGGGAATCATCCTTGAATCTGTGGAGCTAGGGCTTGGCTGGATGGTAGGGGTTGCCCCCGAACTTGAGGGGCTGAGGTGGGTTATGGAGCCTGTCTCCAAACTCATGGTGCTGGAGTAGGTTTTGGGGGGTTCCTCTGAACTGTGGGTGCTGTGGGTGAAGGGAGAAGACATCAGAGAGCTGAGAGATGATGTCTTCATACTGTTCCCTGAGGTCGTAGTACCTGGAAAGAAAAACATCATTGGAAACTGGGCGTGGTGGCTCACGCCTGTAATTCCAGCACTTTGAGAGGTTAAGGTGAGAGCATCACTTGAACCCAGGAATTAGAGACCAGCCTGGCAACATAGTGAGACCCTCTCTCTCTCTCTCTCTTTCTCTCTCTCTCCTTTTTTTCTTTTTTTGAGATGGCGTCTCACTCTGTCACCCAGGCTGGAGAGCAGTGATGCGATCTCAGCTCACTGCAACCTCCACCTCCTGGGTACAAGCAATTCTCCGGCCTCAGCCTCCCAAGTAGCCGGGATTACAGGCGTGGCGACGCCTGGCTAATTTTTGCATTTTTAGTTTCACTGTGCTGGCCAGATTGGTCTCGAACTTCTGACCTCAGGTGATCCACCTGCCTCGGCCTCCCAAGGTGCTGGGATTACAGGCATAAGCCATCGTGCCCAGGCTTTTCATTTTTATTTATTTTTATTTATTTTTATTTTTATTTTTGTGAGACGGAGTCTCGCTCTGTCGCCCAGGCTGGTGTGCAGTGGCGCAATCTCGGCTCACTGCAAGCTCCGCCTCCCGGGTTCACACCATTCTCCTGCCTCAGCCTCTCCGAGTAGCTGGGACTACAGGTGCCCGCCACCACGCCCGGCTAATTTTTTGTATTTTTAGTAGAGACGGGGTTTCACCGTGGTCTCGATCTCCTGACCTCGTGATCCGCCCGCCTCGGCCTCCCAAAGTGCTGGGATTACAAGCGTGAGCCACCGCGCCTGGCCCATTTTTATTTTTAATTAATTTATTTTTTTTGTCCAGGTCATAGGGAGACCTGAAAGATTTAGGACACCATGTGAGCACTCAGTGGGAAACTGAAGCTCCCCCTCAAATTCCTGCTCCTCGTCTGAAGTCCCACAGCCTGGGTTCAAGTGCAGATCAGCGTTCCCAGTCCTCTTGGCTCAGAGCTCTAGAAGCCCTTTGGACATGGGAAGTGACTGCATCTCAGGCAGTGCTGGGCAGCTCCTTTAAATTTTCTGGGACTCAGTTTTCTTTTCTGTAAAATGGAAATCATGTGGCGCTGGTGCCTCTGACAGTTCATCAATCAGGTTCATAGCGGGTGTACACAAGCCAGGTGCTCCCAGCTATTGGGGAGGCTGAGGCGGGAGGATTGCCTGACCCCAGGAATTCAAGGCTGTAGTGCGCCATGATTGCACCACTGCACTCCCGCCCGGGAGACATAACGAGACCTTGTCTCTACAAAAAAAAAAAAAACAAAAATTACCCAGGCATGGTGGTGCATGCCTAGTCCCAGCTACTCAGGAGATTGAGGTGGGAGGATCGCTTGAGTCCAGGAGTTCAAGGCTGCAGTAAGCCATGATCATGCCACTGAACTCCAGCCTGGGCGACAGTGTGAGACTCTGTCTCAAAAAAAAAACAAAAAACAAAAAACAAAACAAAAAAAAACCACACACACAATAGAATAGAAACACAGTGGGTGCACAGTGACACTCAACTATAAAGATCCACCTATGAGCTCAGAGAGGATCAGCCCTAATTTTCTCCAGGTACCCCTAGGCTAACCTCAACTTTAATGGAAGACACAAAGATGCGGGCGCTGGGAACATGTCTCTGGAACCCACCCTTCTGCATGTTGGTCCAGCCACTTCCTGGCTCCCATCGCATCCCAGGCATGGAGTCCAGGGACCAGGCTGAGGGCGGGTAAATAGTTCATGAGCCACCTCCCACAATGACTTCCCACCCAGTTCCAGGTGACTGGGCCTCTTAGGCACTTACAAGTTCATTCATCAACTCTCTGCTCCACCCATCCACTCTGCTCTGGGCCAAACTTTGTGCTTCCTCCTTGACTCACCCCAGGCAGCAGAAATGCGGAAATAACACACAACACTGGCCCTGAGAGGGGGCTGGGTCCACATGCCACCCTCCCCAGATCTCTGTGTAGCCCCCCAGGCCCTGTGGGGATGACAGCTGAGTCTAGAAGAGGCATGGAACTCAGGCTGGACTTCATCCCCGTTTAACAAATGAGAAATTGAGGCTCAGCGTAGCAGAGGGTCTGGCCTGAGGTGACTGGGGAGCTGGGCAGAAGGCCCCTCAAGGAACTTTGTCCTCTGTTTCTGCTGAAATGAAGATGATTCAGAGGCCATAGTGGACCCCAAGCCAAGTCAGAATTCTGGGGAGCTGAGTGCTTAGTGAACTGAAAGAGGACTTGAAAGAGGACTTGAAAGAGGAAGAGTTGGAGGACACAAGCCTTGCTGAGTGCCTGGCACTGAGTAGGCACTGGTGAGCTGCTGAAGAGTTGACCAGAAGGTGAAAATAAAGCTGTTTCCAGGCACTGCGCTGGGTGTATGCTTTTCCCAGAGACTCCTAGACTGGGAGGCTCATATGAGCGAAGTCAACCAGTTCCAATCTGGGTCTGGGACAAGCTGGACTGAGCCTGTTTCCTGAGCTATGAAATGGAGATAAAAGTGGTGCCTTCTGAATGAAACCCTTCCCTGCAATGAGCATTTCAGCAGCCATGGTGGCCTCTGCTCTGCTATTACAGGTCTCGGGGGTAGGACACCGGTCAGAGAGAGTGGCGACATAGTGGCAGGCAAAGGGCAGAAAAAGGGAATGCGAGAAGCTCAAGCCTCCTCCCCTCCACCCTAGGCACTGTCTTATAGGAGAGCAAGAGGGAATTAAGTCAGACATCCAGAAGAACTTCTCATGGGAACCACAGACGTTTGATGACCAGGAAGTGAGTCCCTGTTCCCTGGAACCCCCATGGCCCCGCGGTCTTCACCATTCTCCCTTTGGGGATTGGCTAAAAGGAACAGATTTGAAAAGGAGCCCCAAAGTAGGTGTGAGGCCGTCTGTCGCCTCCAGCAGGTTCAGGGCTCACTGGAGTTGCAGAACCCACAGCCCCAGGGCTTGGGAGCAGCGGTGCCTCATCTGTCCTCACAGCTGCTCCGTTTGTTTCTGGGGGAAAGGCCAGCCTTCCTCGGAGGGTTGGCGGACAAGCGTGGCCTGAGGGAGGGGTCCAGAAGCCAGGTGTGTGACTGGGCTGTGTGTCCCCCACCCCCACCCTTCCGCTTTCTGGAAGCTGAGCCTCCCTTTTACCAGCTCTTACCTTTAGTACCGTCAGCTTTCAGCAGCAGCACCAGCACCAAAAGCAGAAGTGGCGGCAGCTGGGGGCGCGCCATTCCTGTGCCGGGAGGGCCTGCCACTAGCTCTGCACAGGTGTGTGGCCAGGCGTGTGCCCAGGTGCCAGCTCCTTGCACCTGCGTGTGCGCTCCCTGCTGGCGGAGCAAGGGGCTGTGCAGGGGCGAGGCGCAGGTGCGGCTTCAGGGTGTGGGACCTCCCTGGGGCGCTCCTGTTCCCCCGGGTGCAGTTCTCGCCCTCTTCACCTGGACTCCACCCCTTCTAAACACGATGACCCAGAAGCTCTCAAAGCCAGTCATCCACTGAAGACACCCTGCCCCTGCCGTCCTCTTTCCCCCTACTCCTGGCTCCACAGCTGCCCAAACCTCTGCTGTCACTCCCTCTGCCCCTCCTCCAGCCAGGTTGCCCCCTCTGGGAGCCCCTATTGCTCCCACCTCCCTCCTATCCCTGAACCCACAGGGCTGGGAATGTCCTTGTTCTCCTCTGTCCCCGTCCTCCTCTGTCCTCTGTCTCACCCAGACTGGGGCCTTTTGGGGACAAGACTGAAACCTTCTAACTTTCTAGCATTTGTATTATGGATTTCTTTTTCTTTTATTCTCTTTTTTTTTCTTTTGAGACGGAGTCTTGCTCTGTCACCCAGACTGGAGTGCAGTGATGCAATCTCGGCTCACTGCAACCTCTGCCTCCCGGGTTCAAGTAATTCTTCTGCCTCAGCCTCCTGAGTAGCTGGTGCCTGCTACCAGGCCCGGCTAATTTTTGTATTTTTTAGTAGAGACAGGGTTTCACCATGTTGGCCAGGCTGGTCTCGAACTCCTGACGTCAAGTGATCCACCCGCCTCGGCCTCCCAAACTGCTGGGATTACAGGCATGAGCCACCATGCCCAGCCCTTTTTTTTTTCTAAGAGACAGGATCTCACTCTGTCGCCCAGGCTGGAGCGCAGTGGCACAATCACAGCTCACTGCATTCTCGAACTCCCAGATACAAGCAACCTCTCGTCTCAGCCTCCCAAGTAGCTGTGATTACAGGCGTGTACCACCATGCCGGGCTAATTTTTTTTTTTTTTTTGAGACTGAGTTTAGCTCTTGTTGCCCAGGCTGGAGTGCAATGGCACAATCTTGGCTCACCACAACCTGCGCCTCCCGGGTCCAAGCGATTCCCCTGCCTCAGCCTCCTGAGTAGCTGGGATTACAGGCATGTGCCACCACGGCCAGCTAATTTTGTGTTTTTAGTAGAGATGGGGTTTCTGCATGTTGGTCGGGCTGGTCTCGAACTTCTGACCTTAGGTGATCCGCCTGCCTCGGCCTCCCAAAGTGCTGGGATTACAGGTGTGAGCCACTGTGGCTGGCCTTTTTTTGTTGTTGTATTTTTTTTTAGTACAGATGGGGTTTTACCATGTTGGCCAGGCTGATAGCTCTAACTCCTGACCTCAGGTGACCCACCCGTCTTGGTTTCCCAAAGTGCTGGGATTACAGGCATGAGCCACCGCATCCAGCCATCCTGTAGGATTTTTTAGGGGTGAGGGACTTGAGGTGAGTGCTCTGGGCCGGGTCCCAGACACATTTCTAGAGTGCACTGGGGACAGTTTCCATCTGGGATGGGCTGGACACCACCCCACTACCTGTACATGGATATGGCAGGGGCACAGCTGAGAACACATTGGTGGCACCTGACCTCCAGGAAAGACTTGAGGTCCCCATGCTGGCCACAGACCCCAGATGCATACTGCATGATTGGAAACTTCAGAGTTCTCTTCCCTCTGGGATGTTCGATTCCCCCACTATACCCAAGCCACTTCCATTAACCCAGAACACATCACCCAAGATCTAGGCTCTGGAGGACTTGATTCATTAGACCCCGAGAGCCATGAGTGCCTCCCAAGAAGTCCCCACTATAGGGAGCCAGGGTCCTAGATGCCGGGCCAATGCGTGTGCCGTGAGCTGGCCCAGGGGTCTGCTGGTCCCAAGAGCGCCTCTGTGTTCTTCAGACAGCTCCGGGTATGGTGGCCTCTCCAGATGGCTTGAACCATCTTCGCTGCCATTTGCTGCTGCCTCATCTGCTGGCGGATCTTAAAGCCCCTCCAGGCGGACTGGATGGCTGTGGCTGCTTTGTCCTGGCGATGCGGCTGCCTGGGACTCGGGGCAGCCCGCTGGTAGGTGGAGGCCCAAGACACTGCCCCGGGGCCCCCAGCGCCCCGGCCCATGCCCTGCACCACGCGGGTGGGCTGGGTGCGTCCACAGGTATGACAGGTGCGAGAGCTGGAGCCCACTAGCATCACCACGCTGGGCGGGCTCCCGATCCTGGAGCTCAGGGAGTGGCAGACGCTGCAAGCATGTGCCTGGCAGGACTGGAAGCAGCGATGGTCAGATACTGTCCTGGCTCTGCCATCCTGGAACCAGCTTCGGTCAGACATGACCCTGGCCCGGCCGCCCAGCTCCACCCACGTGACGGAGTGGAGCATCTGCCGGTGCCGGGCTTGGTCCCGGCGGGTGCTGTAGCTGCGCCAGGCAGCCTGGATGATCGTGGTGGCTCTGCAGAGGTGTGCCAGGTTCCACCGCACACGGTAGCCGCGCCAAGCAGCTTGGATGACCGTGGCCCCCTGGTGCCACATCCGGATCCTGCAACGCGCCAGGTAGCCACGGACGCCCGCCTGGATAGTGATCACTGCGAGGATGCGGATCTCCTCTGCAGCCTGCATGGACACCATCGGCTCCCTGGACTGCCTGGGATGCACCACCGCCTTGTTGCGCCGGGTGTCCCAGGACGCAGCACACCTGGCTGGCTCCCACGCGTGGTTCCACGATTGGCCACTAGCCACACCAGCGTCTGCGGGGCCCTGGAGTATAGTGGAGTTCAGGGATGCCTTGTGACTAAGGGCAGGATTCTGGGGGCTATAGGAGTCCTGCGATCCCCACGGTGACTCCTGGTTAAAAAAGGGGCGGCAGGGAACCACTCAGGGAAGACTCGTAGCCTAGAGACGCCCTCCGAACTCCCAGGGCCAGCAGAGGAATGCCCGAGGAGTGTGTCATCTCCCCAGTGCGGATGACGGGCCTTACCTCTGCAGAGGGCCTATGGGTGGAGTTTGCACCACCTCGAGCTGAGGCCTGGGATGGTTGTCTTTGCACATACTGGAAGGGCCTAACCCTGGCCACAGAACTTTCTAGCAGTTCTGGAACAATCCTACCATGCACGGATCTGTAGGAATTTTTAGGGCCCATGGAGTCCCTGCAGCTGCTCTGAGCCAGGTTTCCAGACACTGTTTTCTGGAATGGATTGGGGACAACTTCTGTCTGGAAGGGACTGGACGATGCCCTTCTAGCCGAGGACGAATATGGTGGCACATGGGAGACTATGCTGGCAGTCCCTGACCTCTGAGGAAGACTAGACTTCCCCATCCTGCCCACAGACACTGAAAGCAATCTGAAAGCCTCAGAACTGCCACAGGCCAGCTGGGGTGATCCTGAGACTACATTAGAAGCCACTGTACCCTGAGAGTGGTTTTGGGGTATGACGTGAACGACAGACCCCTGTTGATAAACTGAGGGGGTCTTAGTGGCTAAACCCAGGGCCTGGAAAGGGACAGGGACCATGCCACTAGCACGGCTGGGAGCCACCTCCCTGAACAATGGTGTTTGGCCTTGGGGAAGAGTCCCTTTCTCAGACAGGGACCTATGATCATGGCCCCCATCAGCTCCCAGAGGACTGGGGTACATCCACGGGGTTGCGCCAATGACCCTGGCTTTGCTGATTAGGTCACTGGATCCACTTGATCCTGACACTTGGGACACAGCCTCATCCAATTCTCCTAGCTCAGCTTGGTCCCCTGTGGCCCCAGATGGCATTATCCCAGCATCTTAGCTCAATTTTAAGGCTCTTGATAGAACCGTAGGCACTGGCTGTAGACTCCTCACTGTGCCACTAGCTGCCGGGGCTGAGGAGTGACCTGGAGCCAGGCTGGTGGTGTGGGGCAATCTGCAAGGGGGCTATAGACCTCTCCCCAGCCAGGGCTTTGAGGTAAGGAGGGGCAGTGATGTGAATCACCGTGGACCCCTTGGAGCAGCTCTGAGCCACACTAGGGGCCCCAATCATTGGCACAGAACCAGGGGGGGCAACTGGGCTCACCCCACTCACTCCCGAACCTGGGAGCAAGTTTGGAGCAGCTAAGCTAGCGGAGGGTCTTACAGATAGACTTGGCTTCTTTCTGTCTGCCATCAGACTGGGAGCCACCCAACTGGACACAGAGCCTGTGGGAAGGCTCTGACCCATGCCTCGGATGGTGGACCCCGGGGGACGGCTGGAGGTTATGCCACCAGGCAGAGTGCCTGGGACTGCGCCCATGCTCATCCTACAGGCTACAAAACCCCCTGGCGCACCACGACCAGCCCTGCTTTTCAGAGAGTCCTGCGGAATCATATCTCTCTGCTGGTAACTGGGTGGGACCATGGGTGCCTCAGAAGGGTGCCAGCGGTCTATGTTTTTTGGAATAACCACACCGATCTGGGAGCTGCTGGGGCCCACGCTGTTCAGGGAAAGATTAGACTGAGTCACGGCCAGTCTGTTGGGCGCTGAAGCCAGAGAGGGGCTGAGGGCCATCCCTGTGGTTCCAGAGGGTTGCGTCAAAGGGCCACCTGCCTCTAAGACCTGGGATGCAAGGGAAGCCACGCCGTGGGCCACCTGACATTGACTTTGGCCCATGCCAGTTGCAATGGTTCTCCAAGGGAGACTCCCAGCTAGGCCAGGAGATGTGGTCCCCTGAGACCCACTGAGGAACATAGCATCAGCCAAGGGCTCCTGGGGATGGCTTGTAGCCACACCCCTGAACACAGGCGTGATTCGCTGGCCTACACAACAGGCCTCCTCATCAGCATGAGAGAGATTTGGTGTTGAAACACTAACCACAGAGGGTGGACACACATGCTTCCCACCAACCCTGGGTGGATGATGGAACCCAAGGGACACGTCGTTGAACTTGAAGTCCGGGAGGCTGGATACCATCTCACTAACCATCAGAGGTTCTTCACATAGGTTCACCCCAGTACCCAGGGATGGCTGGTTCTGACCCCGGTCCACACTTCCAGCCACAGAGGGATATGGTCCACCAGGCTAACTGAAACAAACGCTGATGGGTGACACAGACATGGGGCTACTGAATCCCCCCTTGAACACTGCAGATGTGAATCCAGCCTAGAGCCCCAGCATGCCTCACTGGGGCCATGACACGTACCACTGACCACAGATGGCTGGGATCTGCTTGGGGCCAACCCAGTGTCCGGGGGTTACTGAGCCAGGCTTAGGGCTTCCTTGTGGGCCACAGATGGTGGGAATAGGCTGGGGGATATGGCTGGCTCGGCTAGGCTGGAGGCTAGGGTACAGGATGAATATGTCTTGCCTGGGCTGGAGGCCACAGATGGTTGGGCTTGCCTTGGGGATACTGCAGTGGTCTGAGATGGGTGGGCTAGGCTGGGGCCCACCCCACTGGCCACATATGGATGAGGTAGGCTTGGAGACAACCCATGGGGTCCTGATGGGTGGGCTAGGCTTGGAGACACACCAATGGCTTGAGATGGCTGGGCTGGGCTTAAGGACACCACACAGGTCATAGGTCGGTGGGCTGGGCTTGAAGACGCCCCTGTGGCTTGAGACGGCTGGGCTAGGCTTGGGGATACACCACAGGCCATAGGCTGATGGGCTGGTCTTAAGGGCATTGCAGTGGCTTGAGATAGCTGGGCAAGGCTTGGGGACACCTCACTGGGCATAGATCGATGAACTTGGCTTGGAGACACCCTACAGGTCATAGATGCATGAGCTCGGCTAGGGGACATCCTGCTGCTTATAGATGCGTGAGCTTGGCTTGGGGACACCCTGGAGGCCATTGGTGGGTAATCTCGTCTAGGGGACACCCCACCGGCTTGAGATGGCTGGGCTAGGCTTGAGGAAACCCTACTGGCCACAGATTGGTGGGCTACACTTGGGGACACCCCAGTGGCCTGCGATGGCCAGGTCAAGCTTGGGGATTCCCCAGTGGCCTGAGGAGGCTGGGCCAGGCTTGGAGACTCCCGAATGGCCATAGATGGGTGAGCTAGGCTTGGGGACACTCCAATGGTCTGAGATGGCTGGGCTAATCTTGGGGACAACCCAATGGTCTGGGATGGCATGGCTAGGCTTGGGGACACTCTGATGGTGGGAGATGGCTGGGTCAGGCTTGGAGACTCCCCAGTAGGCTGAGATGGGTAGGCTGGGCTTGGGGACATCTCAGTGGGCTGAGATGGGTAGGCTGGGCTTGGGGACTCGCCAGTGACCACAGATGGGTAGCCCGGGCTTCCATCAGTGGCCATAAATGGGTAGGCTGGGCTTGGGGACACCTCAGTGCACTGATATGACTGGGCCAGGCTTGGGGACTCCCCAGTGACCACAGATGGGTAGGCTGAGCTTGGGGACATCTCAGTGGGCTGAGATGGCTGGGCCAGGCTTGGGGACTCCCCAGTGGCCACACATGGGTAGTCTGGGCTTGGGGACACCTCAGTGGGCTGAAATGGGTAGCCCGGGCTTGGGAACACCTCAGTGGCCATAGATAGGTAGCCTGAGCTTGGGAACATCTCAGTGGGCTGAGATGAGTAGTCTGGGCTTGGGGACACCTCAGTGGCCACAGATAGGTAGCCTGAGCTTGGGGACACCTCAGTGGGCTGAGATGAGTAGTCTGGGCTTGGGGACACCTCAGTGGCCACAGATAGCCTGAGCTTGGGGACACCTCAGTGGGCTGAGATGGGTAGGTTGGGCTTGGGGACACCTCAGTGGCCACAGATGGGTATCCTGGGCTTGGGGACATCTCAATGGCCATAGGTAGCCTGGGTTTGGGGACACCTCAGTGGGCTGATATGGGTTGGCTGGGCTTGGGGATACCTCAGTGGGCTGAAATGGCTGGGCCAGGGTTGGGTACTCCCCAGTGGCCTGAGATGGGTACGTTGGATTTGGGGAGACCTCAGTGGGCTGAAATGACTGGGCCAGGGTTGGGTACTCCCCAGTGGCCTGAGATGGGTACGTTGGATTTGGGGAGACCTCAGTGGGCTGAAATGACTGGGCCAGGGTTGGGTACTCCCCAGTGGCCTGAGATGGGTAGGCTGGACTTGGAGACACCCCAAAGGCTTGAGATGGCTGGGCCAGGTTTGAGGTTACCCCAGGGGCCTGAGATGGCTGGGCTAGGCTTGAGGGCTCCCCACTGTCCATAGATGGCTGGGCTAGGTTTTGGGACCCCAGTTAGCCATTAATTGGTGACCTTGGCCTGAGGCCACTCCAAAGGTCCTTGATGGGTGTCCTTGGCTTAGGGACCTCCTAGTCACCACAGATGGCTGTGCTGGTCTTGGTGTCACTCTATTAGGCACAGAGGAGTGTGGTAGCTTTGGAGTCACCCAACTACCCATAGATGGGCAGGTTAGCCTTGGGGACACCTTACTGGATGCTATATGCTGGGATAGGCTTGGGGCCAGCCTACTGAACCCTGATGCCTGGCCTAGGTTTGGGGCTACCCTACTGGCCAGTGTAGCCTGGGACACAATTGGGGCCAAGCTCTTGGCCACAGATGGTGGCTTATATGCAGTGGAGACTACAGTACCTAAAGACAGAGTCCTCCTCAGCTCTGTCTTGACGGTTGCCTGGGACACCTCAATCAGATTCACAGAGCTCTTGCCTAAAGAGAACTTGTGGATCTCAGCCTCTGAGCCCCAGTGAACACGCAAGGTCAAGCAGTTAGACACTGAGCTGTGTTGGAAAATGGGCACTTTCTCCGAGGCTGGAGTGGGCCGGTAGGGGAAGTGTAGAGACATGTACCTATAGCCAGTTTCAGTCTCTTGCGTATCCTTAAACCTCTGGAGTGTCCTCATGGACTCCGGAGGAAAAAGGGACTTCACCGCAAGGTCCCCTTCTAAATTGCCTTCCCATGACTCATCTATCTTGTTGACAGCAGGCAGGCTGGCCACAGACACAGCAGAAAGGCTGAGGGAACTAGAGCTTTGCAGAGAGTTTCCGGAATTGCTCTCCTGACTGTAGGTTACAAAGCCCTGGAAGAAGCTCCTGGCCAGGTCACTGTCTCGATCCTGTGGCAAACCACCTACTGGCTCACTGAGGATGGCTGGCTGGTGGTCTGTTGCTAGCTTCTGGGGGCACAGCAGGGCAGACACAGAATCCTGTGTTCAATTCCTCCCCTGTCCACAGACAGATGTCTTGGGACGAACTTGAGCCAATGCACTGCCGGGGGAAGCCTGAAACAGACCACGAGTCTTGGATGCCTGAGTTTTGGTCACCATGGTGACCTGCAAGGGACTTGGGGCCCCCTTGTCCATCACCTCCCTAGTACCTGGGGAGGCCTGTTTGCAATTTGGGGGCCGATACCTCCTCCTCAGGCTCTCCTTGGAAGCCCTGGATGCCTGCTGCTGGCAGGCTGCCTGCCACTGAGGGTTGGTAGAGACCAGGATGTGCCCTGCTAACCCCTGAGGACTGACACCAAGTCGGGCCCCCACAGGCGGGGTAAGGCTGGTGAACACGGGCAGCCCTCCCACGACCCACGCTGTATGGAAGCCCACCCGAGGCCACCTGCCATCCCTGGTTGATGGACGAGAGGCCACCCTGCTGACCACATGTGGCCTGTGGCAGCTCGGGGCCGTGCCATAGGTCACGGAGGGCTGGCTCATGCTTGGGCCCACATAATTGGCAATAAGAAGCTACCACAGACCAGGCGGTGGCTGCAAATGGGACGGCTTGAGCAACCTGGGGCCCTCCCCACTCCCCTCGGGGTTAAAACCTGATGCCAATGCGCCAGGCTCTAGGGTCAGGCGTGTTTTTTCCTTTTGGAACTTGGGGCTCAAATCCAGGTTTGAGGAGAAGTCCCTGCTGGACTCCATCTCCCGGGACAGCCTGGGATACAGGCCAGTGATCAGGGGGCCCTGGTGAATGCTGGTGATGACGCTACCCATCACAGAGGCTCCCACAGTGACCACAGGTAAGCAGGGTGATCCCCACAAGATGGCCCCATCCCCCACCTCCTCCAAGGGCCCGGCAGGTTGGCCCATGGTGAAGCAACCCCAGATCCCAACCTGGGAATCCCTGACCTTGCTGGTCTGTGGTCTCACAGGGCCCAGGGAGGGCCCCCACGGGGCCAACAGACTCCTCCTGCAGGCCACCTCTGCCGGGGCCGGCATCTTAGTCACCCTGCTTCCTGTTGATTTCAAGGTGGCCTTGGGGAGGATGGTTCCAGTCCTCAGGGCCACCCGACACCAAGACTGGCTCAGGAGAACACCCAGCTCACCCTGACACAGGGCCTGGCTCAGAGCCGCCCACTCCTCCGTCAAAGCCTTGCTAAGCACCTCGGCCAATTTACCCTGCATGACCTTGGTGAGTTCCGCCCGCAGCTCACCCCGGGACAGGGCTCGGGACAGGGTCAGGCACAGCTCACTCCAGGACAGCGCCTTCACCAGCGCCATGCTCAGCGTGCTCTGGGGCAGGGATTTGGTGACAGTGGCATCCAGGACCTCCTTGGACAGGCCCTGGTTCAGAGCTGCCCGGACTTCTCCCTGGGAGAGGGCTTTGGCCAACAGAGTGCGGAGATCCTCCTGGGATGCCAGCACATCAGCTACTTCAGCACACAAGGAGGCCAGCAGGGAGCCTACCGTGTCCTCCTGGCAGGGCACCGCCTGGCCGGGCATTGATGGCTGGGCACGTGTGGCTCCGCTGTCTCCCCAGGACTCAACATTGCATGTGGAATGTCCGGTGGGTGCCATCAGCGGCACCAGCATACCCTGGACCTCACAGGCTGCCGGGCATGGTCCCCCCTGAGTGGTCTTCCCCGGCACGTGTCTGTGGGGCTGTGGCTGGGTCTGTCTGTCCTCTGGCTTGGCCCAGTGTGGGGCGCTGAGGCCACCAAGGTACTGGCAGGCGTGGTTGGACACCTTGGACCCTGTTAGGAGCACCTGGGAGTGGGTGTTGCTGCTGAGATCAGCAGCCTGGTGTGCTGGGATGTGGCACTTGGTTATGTCTGTGATCGGCTGCCCCTGGGACTGCGTCTTGGTCAGACAGGTGGCCAGAGGCGCTTGGGATTGGACCTTCATGGCACCTGTGGCCGGATGTGCCTGGGAATGCATCTTGCTCAGACAGGTGACCAGATGGGCCAGGGATGGGGTCTTGCTCAGCTCAGTGGGCAGATGTCCCTCAGATGAGGCCTTGGTCAGCAGGGCGGCCAGTGGTCTCTGGGACAGGCAGGGTGGATGTCTCTGGGATGAGGCATTGGTCAGTGGGGCAGCCGGCTGTCCCCGGGGCAGGGTGACAGCCATGTCTACAGGCACATACACGTGAGGTGGCTTGTCCCCTTCCTCAGCAACTTTTGTCCAGGATGGAGCCCCAGCCATTTCCACTGCCACCCTGGTCTTAAATGCCATGTCTGTTTTCACCTGTTTCTGGGGGCCAGTCTTGATTTTCTCGGCTTCCAAAGGAAGCTTAGCTGGAGCCCTGGGGACCCCAGTTCCCAGATGTGGTTGGGCCAGGCACCTGATCTTCCCCTCAGCCAAATACGAGGGGAATGAGGCTTTCACCGCCTCTGCAGCCTGCTTCACATTCATGGTGGCCTTGGCCTTGGGTGGGTTCTCATGGATGGAGCCTGGGGTGTTGGGAGTTCTGGCTGCTACCGCCGCTTGGGGTGGAGCCTTGACATTTGCCACTGTTGGAGAGGCCAGATACAGGGTCTTGAAGATGGTGGCCACCGAGCGTAACTGGGCTGGGGTCTTGGTTATCATGGCTGCCAGGCGAGTCTGGGGTGAGGGCTTGGTCACCCCAACTGGGCTCATCTGGGATGAAGTCTTGGACATTGTGGCTGCCAGACATGTTTGCAGTGGATTTTTGGCTGGGGTGGCGACCGGGTGCGTCTGGGGTGGGCTCTTTGCAATCGCAGACCCTGGGCATACCTGGGGCGGGCTCTTCATAATGGAGGCCAGAAGGGAAACCTGAGGTTGGTTCTTTGCCGTGATGGTTGCAGGGCATGTCTGCCGTGGGGTACCAGTTCTGGAGGCTGTGGGGTGCACCTGGATCTTGGTCATTGTGGGCACGGGGCACGTGTGAGGTGCAGTTTTGATCACTGTGGGCCCCGGATACATCTGGGCTGGGGTCTTGGTTGTTACTTTGGGAACTGGGCTAGTCTTGGGTGGGATGGTGGTCGTCGTGGACGCTGGATATGTCTGGAGTAGAGTCTTGGTAATCATGGGCCCTGGACATATCTGGAAGGGGGCTTTGGGGGTCTCTGCTTTCACAGGGCCCCGGGTTTGGGCTCTGGATGGCCCCGTAACTGCCTGGTTATACCTTCTGGACAATGGTGTCCCCGGAGCCCCAGCTTTGTTGGTCTGGGCAGTTACACGTTTGGTCTTCACTGAGTCACCCTCTATGTGGACGAGGCAGGTGCTTCTGATGGTTCTGGTCAGCAGGAATGGCTGGCATTTTGCATCCAGACTCACTGGGCAGGGAAATCTGATGGTGACCGTCTGGTGTGGCAGGAAGGCCACCCCCTGGACTCTGGCAACATGAGGAGCCTGCACACAGGGCTCTTGGGTACCCTGAGCTGCTGGGGGCTGCAGGAGAGGGGACGACTGGGGTCTGCAGAGGACCAGATTGTCACAGGAAGGGAACTGGGTCTCCTTGTTCACCATGATGGGCAGGGACAGAAGGCGGTTCTCTTCCGGATGCTGGAAGCGCACCTGCTGCGGGGCGTGATAAGGGATGTCCCCCTCCTCCGCCCTCATTTTCTTTACCAACAACTTGCTGGAGTGAAGGATGTGTCTCTTGTTGAAGCGCCGCCAGGCCTCCTGGATGGCCTTGGCCGCCATCATCTGGGAAATCAGCTTCTGCCGAAGCCGATAGCCCCTCCAGTTGGCTTGGATGAGCGTGGCTGCGCGGGCGTGCATCATGTCCATCTCGTCTACCAGGATGTTCTTGAAGGCCTGGCTCTCGACCACAGCCCGGAGGCGTGGGATGTGGCGGGACACCGTCTTGGCTTGGGCAGGCTGTTGCGGAAGATGCTCCTTGGACTTGCGGCCCTCGTGCTGGGCCTGTGAAGGCACTTTCTCCACTTTGTCCGGGAGACTAGGGGGGGGCGGGGGCTGGAGGATGCACTGCCCACTGGGTGACAACTGGTTCGTGAACTGTAGCTGGGTGGGCGGCTGCATTGCCTTGATTACTGGACAGGTCAGCTCTGCCTGTGGGGGTGGCAGGGGGTGGTCAGGGTATAGCAGGTCGTGCAGACAAGAGGTCTCCTGGCTGGGGTGGACACTGGCCCCCCAGACCCAGATCTTCTTGTTACTGGCACCTTGCGATCTTCCGCCTCCCTTTTTCCATCCGTCCCTCTCCCAAGTGGCCTTTGCTATCCTTATATCCACCTCTCATCATCCTACGGCCACTTCATCCTGGCACACAGTGCATGACACCTGAATGCCCGACCACTTACCTGCTTTTCTTTTTTTTTTTTTTTTTTTTGAGATGGAGTGTCGCTCTGTCGCCCAGGCTGGAGTGCAGTGGTGCAATCTCTGCTCACTGCAAGCTCCGCCTCCCGGGCTCACGCCATTCTCCCGCCTCAGCCTTTCCGAGTAGCTGGGACTACAGGCACCCGCCACCACGCCTGGAGAATTTTTTGTATTTTTAGTGGAGACGGGGTTTCACCGTGTTAGCCAGGATGGTCTCAATCTCCTGACCTTGTGATCCACCCGCCTCGGCCTCCCAAAGTGCTGGGATTACAGGCGTGAGCCACCGTGCCATGCCCGGCCCTTTTCTTTTTTTCTTTTTTTTTTTGAGACAGAGTTCCACTCTTGTTGCCGAGGCTGGAGTGCAATGCTGTGATCTTGGCTCACCACAACGTCCACCTCCTGGGTTCAAGCGATTCTCCTGCCTCAGCCTCCCGAGTAGCTGGGATTACAGGTGCACACCACCATGCCTGGCTACCTTTCTGTATTTTTAGTAGAGACGGGGGTTCCATCATGTTGGCCAGGCTGGTCTCGAACTCCCAACCTCAGGTGATCCACCTGCCTCAGCCTCCCAAAGTGCTGGGATTACAGGTGTAAGCCACCGCGCCTGGCCTGCTTTTCAAACTTTATCTTGGAGGTACCCCGGATTTAGCACTGATCATAATGTTTTGGAAATTTCCTGTTCGTCTCTGTGTGTGGTGTGTGTGTGTGTGTGTGTGTGTGTGTGTTTGAAAAAGAAAGAGAGAGAAGTGTGGTGGGGGAGATTATTTGCCTCTCCCCATTGACTGTGAATCCTAGAAGACAGAGTCATTTCTGTGTCCCCATCTCAGTCATAGGGCTTGGTTCCAAGCTGTGAATGGGTAGGTATTGGGTGGGTGGGCATCTTGACTGATAAATGGTGAGTGGATTGGAAGTTGGATGGACAGATAGATACAGGACTAGATACTGAATGGATGAATCAGTCGATGAGTGAATGGTAGATGGGTTGGAAAGACAGACGAAGATTTGTATGAATAGGTAAATAAAGTTGATGAATAAAGTGTTAAAGGCAAATTGGCCAGGCGCAGTGGCTCACGTCTGTCATTCCAGCACTTTGGGAGGCCAAGGTGGGCAGATTGCTTGGGGTCAGGAGTTCGAGGCCAGCCGGGCCAACATGGTGAAACCCTGTCTCTACTAAAAATACAGAAAAGTAGGCCAGGCACAGTGGCTCACGTCTGTAATCCCAGCACTTTGGGAGGCCGAGGTGAGTGGATCACAAGGTCAGGAGTTCGAGACCAGCCTGGCCAACATGGTGAAACCCTATCTGTACTAAAAATACAAAAATTAGCTCGGCATGGTGGCACGTGCCTGTAATCCCAGCTACTCAGGAGGCTGAGGCAGGAGGATTTTTGAATCTGGTAGGCAGAGGTTGCAGTAAGCCGAGATCATGCCACCTCACTCCAGCCTGGGTGACAGAGCAAGACTCTGTCTCAAAAAAAAAAAACAAAACAAAACAAAAAGGAGGCAGGTATGGTGGCATTTGCCTGTAGCCCCAGCTACTCGGGAGGCTGAGGCAGGAGAATCGCTTGAACCCAGGAGGAAGAGGTTGCAGTGAGCCAAGATCGTGGCATTACACTCTAGCCCGGGCAACAAGAGCAGGACTCTGTCTCAAAAAAATAAAAGGCCGGGCACAGTGGCTCACGACTGTAATCCCAGCACTTTGGGAGGCCGAGGTGGGCGGATCACGAGGTCAGGAGATCGAGACCATCCTGGCTAACATGGTGAAACCCCGTCTCTTTTTTTTTTTGAGATGGAGTCTTGCTCTGTCTCCCAGGCTGGAGTGCAGTGGCACAATCTCGGCACCATGACCTGCCCCGTCTCTTCTAAAAATACAAAACATTAGCCAGGCATGGTGGCAGGTGTCTGTAGTCCCAGCTACCCAGGAGGCTGAGGCTGAGATCGTGCCACTGCACTCTAGCCTGGGCGACAGAGGGAGACTCCGTCCCCCCCAAAAAAAAAAAGGCAGATTAACAGAAAAATGGACACATGGTGGGTGGGTGGGTGGGTGGGTGTATGGATGGATGGATGGATGGATGGATGAGCAGATGAGTGAATGGGCAGATGAATGGATGCAGGGATAGGCGAATCAATTGATGAATAGATGGGTGGATGGATAAATGGATAGAGGGAAGGAGGGAAGAATAGGTAAGTAGATGGATGGAGGGAGGGACAAATAGATAAGGGAGGAATAGGTGGCTGGATAGATAGACAGATGAGTGAATGGGTGCATGGATGGCTGGCTGGATGGAATGATAGTTGGATGGAGGGATGGATGGACACACAGATGAATGGATGGATGCAGGGGTGGATGAATGGATGGATGCAGGGGTGCTGGATGAATGGATGGATGGGCAGATGGGTGGATAGATATGTAAATGGACTGGTGAATAGATATAGGTGGATGGATGGGTAGATGGACAGATGGATAGATGGATGGATTGACTGATAAATGGATACAGGGACAGAGGACTATGTGGATGGATGAATAGATGAATGGGTGGATGGATGAGTGGATGGACGGATGCTTGCATGGATGGATGGGTAGATGGGTAGGTAGATGGGTAGATGGAAAGATGGAATGATGGGTGGGTGGGAAGATGAATGGATACATAGATGAATGGATGAATGATGGATGGTGGATAGGTAGGGGGAGGGACAAATGTATAGAAGGATGAATGAATGAATGAGTGAGTGGGTAGATAGATGTAAGATGAGTAGATAAATAAATGTGAAATTAAAGAAGGCCGGGCACAGTGGCTCACGCCTGTAATCCCAACACTTTGGAAGGCCGAGGCAGGTGGATCACCTGAGGTCAGGGCTTCAAGACCAGCCTGGCCAACATGGCGAAACCCCACCTCTACAAAAAATACAAAAAAGTAGCCAGGTGTGGCGGCGCATGCCTGTAATCCCAGCTACTCAGGAGGCTGAGGCAGGAGAATCGCTTGAACCCGGGAGGCAGAGGTTGCAGTGAGCCAAGATTGCGCCATCACACTCCAGCCTGGGCAACAAAAGTGAAACTCCGTGTCAAATAAAAGGAAAGAAAGAAGGAAGGAAGGGAGGGAGGGAGGGAGGGAGGGAAATTAAAGAGAGCTGGAGAGACTGGTGAAGAGATAACCCAACAGGAGGTAGACTGATGGGTGGATGGGTGAGTGGGTGGATTAGGGGATGGATAGGTAAATGGCATACGGAAGGATGGAAAGAAGGAAGAAAAAGTGGTGACTGTGGCTTTCAGAAGTAACTAGGATTCAGAGAGAGCTGGGACACTGTCAAGCCACCCTGATGCACAGCCTGGAGCACAGCACACTTGCTTGGCAGAAGCCCCTCTCTTCAGGTTGGACTAGCCAGACCCCTTGCCCGTGTACCATCTTCTTACCTTGAAGGGTCATAGATTTGGAGGAGTAGCAGGAGAAGAAGGTGTAATCTCAGAAGCCGGCCTGCAAGAGGAGGCAGCCTTCAGCCTTTCATCCACACAATATGCAGCAACACTGCCCTGGGCTGGCTCAAGACCAACACAAAAAGAAACGTTAAAAGCAAAAACGCTAAATTCTAAAATTTTTAAATTCTAAAAAAAAAAAAAAAAAAAAAAAAAAAAACCCTGCAAAGATGAGGAAATTTATTCCAGTGTTATTTTGTGGCTAGAAATCAAACAGAACAACTGGAAATAACCAAAACGGTGATTAGTAGAGGTTCTGCTACAAATGAATACAAAAGTATGTTCAAGGATGTTTAACACTGTATTGTTTAGCAGAGGAAAAGCTGGAAGAAATCAAAATTATCAATGGAGACAGGCTTAAATTAATCATACAAGGGCATGATATCCAGGCATCAGAAATGGTGTCCAGGCTGAGCACAGTGGTTCTTGCCTGCAATCTCAGCACTTTGGGAGGCCAAGACAGGAGGATCACTTGAGGACAGGAGTTTGAGACCAGCCTGGGAAACTAAGCAAGAACTGTCTCTTTAAAAAAAAAAAAAAAAAAAAAAAAAATTGGCTGGGTGCAGCTCATGCCTGTAATTCCAGCACTCTGGGAGGCCGAGGACAGTGGGTCACCTGAGGTCAGGAGTTCGACAGCAGCCTGGCCAACATGGTAAAACCCTGTCTCTACTAAAAATACAAGAAATTAGCCAGGCATGGTGGTCGACGCCTGTAATTCCAGCTACTCAGGAGGCTGAGGCAGGAAAATATCTTGAACCCGGGAGGCAGAGATTTCAGTGAGCCGAGATCGTGCCATTGTACTCCATCTGGGGCAACAAGAGCAAAACTGTCTCAAAAAAAAAAAAAAAAAATAGGCCGGGCACAGTGGCTCACGTCTGTAACCCCAGCAATTTGGAAGGCCAAGGTGGGTGGGTCACTTGAGGCCAGGAGTTCCAGACCAGCCTGGGCAACATGGTAAAACCCGTCTCTACTAAAAATATAAAAATTAGCCAGGCATGGTGACATGCGCCTGTAGTCCCAGCTACTCGGGAGGCTGAGACAAGAGGATCATTTGAGGTCAGGAGGTTGAGACTGCAGTAAGCTACGATGGCACCACTGCACTCGAGCCTGAGCAACAGAATGAGACCCTACTTCTTTTTTTTTTTTTTAAAACAGAGTCCCACCCTTTTGCCCAGGCTGGAGTGCAGTGTCACAATCTCGGCTCACTGCAACCTCTGCTTCCCAGGTTCAAGCGATTCTTGTGCCTCAGCCTCCCAAGTAGCTGGGATGACAAGTGTAAGCCACGGTGCCTGGCTGAGACCCTGTCTCAAAAAAAAAAAAAAAAAAAGATTGTGATTAAAGAGTAAGTGTAAGATAAAAGGTAGCCGGGGAGGCTGGGCGTGGTGGCTCACACCTGTAATCTCAGCACTTTGGGAGGCCAAGGCAGGTGGATCACAAGGTCAGGAGTTCGAGAACAGCCTGGCCAACATGGTGAAACCCCGTCTCTACTAAAAATACAAAAATTAGCCAGGCACGGTGGCATACACCTGTAATCCCAGCTACTTGGGAGGCTGAAGCAGGAGAATCACTTGAACCCAGGAGATGGAGATTGCAGTGAACCAAGATCATGCAACTGCACTCCAGTCTGGGTGACAGAGTGAGACTCTGTCTCAAAAAACAAAAAAAAACAAAAAACAAAAACCAGGCTCGGCGGCTCACGCCTGTAATCCCAGTACTTTGGGAGGCCGAAGCAGGTGATCACGTGAGGTCAGGAGTTCAAGACCAGCCTGGCCAACATGATGAAACTCCATCTCTATTAAAAATACAAAAATTGGCTGGGCGCGGTGGCTCACGCCTGTAATCCCAGCACTTTGGGAGGCCGAGGCGGGCGGATCACGAGGTCAGGAGATCGAGACCATCCTGGCTAACACGGTGAAACCCCATCTCTACTAAAAATACAAAAAATTAGCCGGGCGTGGTGGCGGGCGCCTGTAGTCCCAGCTACGTGGGAGGCTGAGGCAGGAGAATGGCGTGAACCCCGGGGGACGGAGCCTGCAGTGAGCCGAGATCGCGCCACTGCACTCTAGCCTGGGTGAAAGAGCGAGACTCCGTCTCAAAAAAAAAAAAAAAAAAAAAAAAAAAATACAAAAATTAGCCAGGCATGACGGCAGGTGCCTGTAATCCCAGCTACTTAGGAGGCTGAGGCGGGAGAATCTCTTGAACCTGGTAGGTGAAGGTTGCAGTGAGCTGGCTCATACTATTGCACTCCAGCCTGGGTGACTGAGCGAAACTCAGTCTCAAAAAAAAAAAAAAAAAAAAGGAAACTCTATGTGGTACTTTAGGGCTGAGGGAGAATCCCCAAAAAAGGGGCAAATTTGGAGAGCATTCAGACTTCCTTGGAGAAAGTATGGTCCCGCCTAACAAGTAACGGAGATAATTGCTGGATCGGCCAAGCCACAGCTGGTCTGGAGATGCAGAACAAGCAAAAGGCCCACCCTCCAGGGTGCAGATGTGGGAACAGGTTATCAACAGTTGGTGCTGTGGATGTGCACTGGAAACCTAAGTGTTGTCGGGGCAGGCGGCCTTCAATGCGTATGGGCCACCGTGGGGGCTCTGTTCTTTTATTATTATTTATTTATTTATGATTTTTGAGACAGAGTCTCACTCTGTCACCCAGGCTGGAGTGCAGTGGCACGCACCATCTTGGCTCACTGCAACCTCTGCCTCCTGGGTTCAAGTGATTCTCCTGCCTCAGCCTCCCGAGTAGCTGGGATTACAGGTATGAACCACCACACCCAGCTAATTTTTGTTTTGTTTTGTTTTTGGAGGGACGGGGTTTCACCATGTTGGCCAGGCTGGTCTCAAACTCCTGATCTCAGGTGATTCGCCTGCCTTGGCCTCCCAAAGTGCTGGGATTACAAGCATGAATCACCATGCCTGGCCTAATTATTATTATTATTTTTGAGATGGAGTTTCGCTTTTGTTGCCCAGGCTGGAGTGCAATGGCACCATCTTGGCTCACTGCAACCTCTGCCTCCGGGTTCAAGTGATTCTCCTGCCTCAGCCTCCCAAGTAGCTAGGATTACAGGCATGTGCCACCACACCTGGCTAATTTTGTATTTTAGTAGAAACGGGGTTTCTCCATGTTGGTCAGGCTGGTCTTGAACCCCTGACCACAGGTGATCTGCCCACCTCGGCTTCCCAAAGTGCTGGGATTACAGGCATGAGCCACCTCACCCGGCCTAATTTTTTAATTTTTAGTAGAGATGGGGTTTGACCATATTGGTCAGGCTGGTCTCGAACTCCTGAGGCAGGAGAATAGCTTGAACCAGGGAGACAGCAGCTTTGGGAGCTGAATGGGCCCACTCCAGGGGCTGAGGTTTCATCAACCAAATGGTGCAGCTCTTTAGAGGAACTCAACCAGAAGGGGTAAGAAACGGGATTGTGAGGGATGAGAAGGAGGAACAGGGGCCACCTGGACACAGAAGCCGAGCGACTGGCTCGGTAATTTTGAGTAAACCCCTCTGAGCCTCAATTTCCCTATCTGTCACAAGACGTTAAGATCACCATCCTCAGGTTGCCCAAGAGACACAACAGGCTCGGCTGGGCGCAGTGGCTCCTGCCTGTAATCCGAGCACTTTGGGGGACCAAGGTGGGAGGATCACTGGAGCCCAAGAGTTTGAAAACAACCTGGGCAACATGTCTCTATTTATTTAAAATAATAATAATAAAGAGACATAACAGGCTCTCCAGGATGTCCCCCATCACAGGTGAACAAATCCACCATCAAGGCTTTAGAGGTCCCTAGAGCCCCTGCTCTGAGGGGCCAAGGAGCTGACCCATCATTTGCAGTCACCCAGAAGGCCCAGAAGGGCTCTAAAGGCACTGGGGGCCAGAGGAGAACGACAGGGTCCCCCACGAACCCTCGAAAACAAGCCCTCCACCAGCCCTACTCACCCGCCCCCGAAGCCACCAGCCCCACTCACCTGCCCCTGAAGCTGAACCCAGCAGTCTGAATGGCCAGTCTTGGAGCCCTGGTGCCGCAGCAGCTTTGTGACTCAAAGCCAAGTTCTGGCCAATCCCTGCCAGCTCTTAGGGGGAGAGGATTCTAGAAGTCACAGCCAGAGGTTGGGGAACAGGATCCAGGGCAGGGCCAAAGGTCATGGTGGTTGCTACCTACAACGGCTCATCCTGAGTAAAAAGGGTTCTCAGCACAGAGGGAACCCCAAATCTCCCCCTCCATGTACCTAGAGGCAGCTTCAGTCTTTCATCCCATGGGCATTTTCTGAGTACCTACTATATTCTGGAATTTGCCCCAGGTCTGGGGATACAAACAACTCAAAGAATTTGGGGGTGTAAAATGGCTAGATGGGAAGGAACCAAAAAGGGAGTGCAACGGGCCAGTCAGGATTCTCACCGATATCTTAGGTCTGGCTCTGAGACTGTGGGCTCCTTGGGGTAGGGCCAGACTTGATGTCTCTTGGGATCCCCACAGGGCCCGGCAAAAGTGGGCACTGACCCTGAGCCGCAGCACTGTAAGGGGAAGTCAGGCCGCTGTCCTGGGTCACCTCCTGGGGCTGGGCTGCGGCCCAGCATGAGTCACCGCTGGCTGGGCCGAGGCTGACACGCACCTTGGACTCAGTGCAGCTGGCTCCAGCCAAAGCCAGCCTGGCCCAGAAGCCTCCGCCTGGCTTCCTTGGGGAGCCGCTGGGGGTTGCCGGGACAAGAGCACAGCTGCCTGGCCTCCCTCTGCAGAGATCACCCCCTCCAAAAACTTCTCTATACTGTGGGTGTGACTTTGGACAAAATCAGGGACATGGCAGATGGCAGTTGGATGGGGTTTAAATCCTTTGTTTTTTTGAGATTGAGTCTCGCTCTGTTGCCCAGGCTGGAGTGCAGTGGTACGATCTCTGCTCACTGCAACCTCCACCTCCCTGGGTTCAAGTGATTCTTGTGCCTCAGCCTCCTGAGTAGCTGGGACTACAGGTGCATGCTACGACACCCAGCTGATTTATGTAGTTTTAGTAGAGATAGGATTTCACCATGTTGGCCAGTCTGGTCTCAAACTCCTGACCTCAAGTGATCCACCTGCTGCGGCCTCCCAAAGTGCTGGGATTACAGGCGTGAGCAACTGCGCCCAGCTCATCCTTTGGATGTTTCATCACAACAGGTCCCTTCTGTGCTGTCAATGAGCTAAACACAAACTGGGAGTTCTCAGGGCAATTGGAGGCTGTAGGAGCCCAGTAAGGTGCTGGCCTAGCCTGAGGGTTACTGGGGACAGGCTTCCGAGGACTGTGCGGCTGAGGCTGGGAGGTGGCGCTCAGCTGGATGACTGAGGGAAGAGTAGCTGGCACAGAACTACAGCTACAGCCATGCAAAGGCCCTGAGGCCAGGAAGGCAGAATACTGGGAATTTGGGAGGAGAGGCTCCTGAAAGGAGACACTGGCCAGCCCAGGGACTGGTGCAGTCAGGACTTTTTCCAGAAAGTTTTCAAGTAAGGAGTCAGATCTGTGATTTAGAAAAAGCCCTTCACATCACAGCTCATGCCTGCTTGACTCCCCCATCAGACTGGAGGGCTGGCCTCCAGGGAGTATGCATCAACTAGGTGTCAATAAATGCTGAGGAGGCTGGGCACGATGGCTCACACCTATAATCCCAGCACTTTGGGAGGCCAAGGTGGGCAGATCGCTTGAGCCCAGGAGTTCAAGACCAGCCTGACCAATATGGCAAAACCCCATCTCTACTAGTAATACAAAAATGAGCCGGGGTGATGGCAAATGCCTGTAATCCCAGCTACTTTGGTGGCTGAGGCAGGAGAGTCGCTTGAACCCAGGAGATGGAGGCTACAGTGAGCCGAGATTGCACCACTGCACTCCAGCCTGAATGACAGAGTGAGACCCTGTCTCAAAAAAAAAAAAAAAGAAGATAGAGGCCGAGTACAGTGGCTCAATACCTATAGTCTCAGCATTTTGGGAGACTGAGGTTGGAGGATCACTTGAGCACAGGAGTTCAAAACCAGCCTGGGCAACATAGATCCCATCTCTACAAAAAAATTATTTAAAAATTAGTAGGGCGGCTGGGCGTGGTGGCTCACACCTGTAATCCCAGCACTTTGGGAGGCTGAGGTGGGCAGATCATGAGGTCAGGAGATGGAGATCATCCTGGCTAACACGGTGAAAGCCCATCTCTACTAAAAATACAGAAAAATTAGCCGGGCACGGTGGCAGGCGCCTGTAGTCCCTGCTACTCAGGAGGCTGAGGCAAGAGAATGGCGTGAACCCGGGAGGCGGAGCTTGCAATGAGCCGAGATGGCGCCACTGCACTCCAGCCTGGGCGACAGTGAGACTCCATCTCAAAGAAAAAATAAAAATGAAAATAAAAAAATAAAAATTAGTAGG